>NW_027256883.1:8385155-9075155 GCF_029215685.1 Pituophis catenifer annectens
ACAAAAGTTAGAAACAATTTAAAACCAAATTAAATAATTTAGCCCAAGACAATTAAAAATCCCAATAATTTAAAACAAATTAAAATTTCAGTTTAAAAAATTAAAAAGAAAGGGGAGAAAATTAGGCCAGGCCGGCTTGCTGGAATAGGAGGGTCTTAAGAGCACGACGGAAAGTGCGCAGATCCGGGATCCTCCGTATCTCCGGGGGGAGCTCGTTCCAGATCGTGGGTGCCCCCACAGAGAAGGCCCTCCCCCTGGGGGCCGCCAGTCAACACTGCTTGGCTGACGGCACCCGGAGGAGCCCCTCTCTGTGAGAGTGTACCGGCCGGTGGGAGGCTGTTTGTGGTAGTAGGCGGTCCCGTAAATAACCAGGTCCTAATCCATGGAGCGCTCTAAAGGTGGTAACCAAAACCTTGAAGTGCACCCGGAAGACCACCAGGAGCCAGTGCAGAGGAAGGTGCAGAGGAAGTGCAGAGGAAGGTCCTCTTTAGGGCCACATGTCTGTTCCTGTGACCTCTAATTTTATTGTGCATCATTAAGATTCACTGTTCCAATACTAGAGGGGCTCCTACAAAGTCGAGGGGGGAAAACTATTTTCCAAAGCACCAAAAGGCAAGATGAGAAACAATGGATGGAAACTAATCAAGAAGAGAGGAAATCTAGAACTAAGGGAGAAAGTTCCTAACAGTGAGAGCAATTAACCAATGCAATAGCTTGCCTTCAGAAGTTGTTGCAGCTCCATCACTGAAGGCTTTCAAAAACAGACTGGTCTGTTGGGTATGGAATTGGGTATGTCTAGTTTAATGAGAGCCTTGGTAGTACAGTGGTCTAAAGCACCCTGTTGTTAAGACCAGCTGCCGGCAATTATTGCAGGTTCAAATCTTGCCAGGCTCAAGGTTGACTCAGCCTTCCATCCTTTCTAAGGTAGGTAAATTGAGGACCCAGTTTGTGGGGGCAATAAGCTGACTTTGTATAAATATACAAAAGGATGAAGGCTATTACTTAGCACATTGTAAGCCGCCCTGAGTCTCCGGAGAAGGGCGGCATATAAATCAAATTTTTTTAAAAAATGAAATGAAGAACTAGGGGAGACATGATAGCAGTGTTCCAATATCTCAGGGGTTGTCACAAAGAAGAGGGAGTCAAGCTATTCTCCAGAGCACCCGAAGGCAGGACAAGAAGCAATGGGTGGAAACTAATCAAGGAGAGAAGCAACCTAGAACTAAGGAGAAATTTCCTGACAGTGAGAACAATTAATCAGTGGAACAACTGGCCTCCAGAAGTTGTGAATGCTCCAACACTGGAAGTTTTTAAGAAGAGATTGGACAACCATTTGAGACAGGTTTAGATCATTAAGTCATGATTGCCATCTAGATATATTTTTAATTCTCCCTCACAAACAACTCCAGAATCCAAACGTATTTTGAGATCAACAACTTGGGAGACTTAATCTAGTTTACAAAAGATTTCTTTCTTGACTTAATATGCAATTATGCTTCCTTGGATGTAAATTTCAATGACATTTACTCCTAGGCAGTGGTGAAATCCAATTTTTTTTTTACTACCGGTTCTGTGGGCATGGCTTGGTGGGCGTGGTGTTGCCTGGTGGGCGTGGCTTGGTGGGCGTGGCAGGGGAAGGATACTACAAAATCCCCATTCCCTCCCCACTCCTGGGGCCAGCCAGAGGTGGTATTTGCTGGTTCTCCGAACTACTCAAAATTTCTGCTACCGGTTCTCCGAACTACTCAAAATTTCTGCTACCAGTTCTCTGAACTACTCAAAATTTCTGCTACCGGTTCTCCAGAACCTGCTGGATTTCACCCCTGCTCCTAGGTAAATGTGAATCATAATTACAGTTTTATTTATGGCCAGATCAAAAGACATGTACCTTTTCCACATCTTTCTGTAGTCCCTATTTTCACCATATCTTTTCTCCTGCAAGTTTTTAATAAGCACGTAAGATTATTGTATTTTCATCTGATACATGTTGGAAGTATGCTATCAGTCCTATATATCTTCCATCTCTAGATCCAGACAGGTTTTTTTCTCTAACCTTTCTACTTAGAAGCAAAGGGTCCCCTTTTTAAAATGATGTTTACTCCAGCTATTTAAAATATGTAATGAACAAAATGAGCAATTACACAAGGATATTTATGAATATGAATAGTAGCAACATGACAGCTGGAATAATTATCGGGTGAAATATCACCATGCAGAGCTTTTATGCAATCAAAAGTCTTAATCAAAGAACAGAAAGTAGTAAATCCCTAAGAAAACAACATTAGAGTGGAGATTCAAGTTCAAATAGTTTAAATCTATGTGCCAGTTTATGTAATAATAAATTAAGCAAATTATCAGAAGATATGCTTAAGTGTTAGTACTATTTTATACTGCACTGGTAAGACCACACTTTCTAGAGTCTGCATCCAGTTTTGGTCACCACCGTACAAAAAAAGAAAGATGTTGAGACTCTACAAAGAGTGCCAAGAAGAGCAACAAAGATGAATAGGGGACTGGAGGCTAAAGCATAAAATGAACAGTTGTGGGAACTGGATATGTCTAGACTAATGAAGAGAAGGACTAGGGGAGACATGATAACAGTTTTCCAATGTTTGAGGGCCTGTCATAGAAAAGAGGGGTTGAATGATTCTCCAAAACACTCAAGGGCAGGACAAGAAGTAACCGATGGCAGGTTATCAAAAAGAGATCCAACCTAGAATTAAGGAGAAATTTTGTGTCTGTGAGAACAACTTATCAGTGGAATGGTTTTCCTTCATCGCTGGAGATTTTTTCGCTGGAGATTTTTTAAGAAGAGATTGCACAGCCATCTGTCCAGAAGGTATAGGACCGTGATGGCAAACCTATAGCAAGTGTGCCACAGCTGGCATGCACAGCCCACTCTGTGGGCAAGTGAGCCGTCGCTCAGCTCAGCTCCACTGCACATGCATGCATGCGCCTCCTGCCAGCCAGCTGATTTTTGGGATGTGGTGGGAGATAGAGCGCATGCACGAGATGTGCACGCCAGAAGTGGGTTTCAGCAGGTTCTGACCAGTTCCGGAGAACCGGTAGCGGAAATTTTGAATAGTTCGGAGAACCGGTAGTAAAAATTCTGATTGGCCCCACCCCCATCTATTCTCTGCCTCCCAAGTCCCAGCTGATCGGGAGGAAATGGGGATTTTGCAGTAACTTTCCCCTGGAGTGGGGTGGGAATGGAGATTTTATAGTATGCTTTCCCTGCCACGCTCACCAAGCCACACCCACAGAACTGGTAGTAAAAAAATTTGAAATCCACCACTGGCACACGCATGTGCAGGGGGTCTTGTGCATGCGCAGGGGTTGCACGCACATGCACAGGGGCGGAGCAGGGGGTGCAGCATGCCCCCCATGGCACGTTTTTGGGCCCAGGAGGCTTCAGGGAGGCCTGCTAGGCCAAGAATGGGAGGGCAGGGCAGTCGTGTGTGTATGTGCGTGGGAGTGTGGGGGGTGCGTTGTGCGCCCATGTGCAGGGGCCCCCCGCACATTGCATTATGGGTGCCGCCACACAATGAGAAAAAGGTCAGCCATCAGTGATATAGGATCTCTTGATGAAGTAGAGGGCTTGACTAGAAGACATCTAAGGTCCCTTCCAAATTTATTATTCTGTACTCTGTATTCTATTTTGCGCAGTCTTTCTTCAAATGGAGCTCTATGAAACCTTCCATACAACTCTCGTGGAGTCTAGCTGTTCAAAATGAGCTCTAGAAATCTCTTCTGCGCTATTGAGGCCTATAATTTGTTAAATATTTTTTTTCTAGCTGGGAGGCTGATTTGTGTTCAGCCAGCCACTTCAAAGGCATAACAATATGAAAAATTCCATGTTGTCTCTAGGAATCAAATCTATACCTCCCATTCGACACTTTCTTCTTTTTACTGGTCTATCCAAAATCATACAGAATAACAGGTTTCAAGCACTTCATTTGGGGGAGATGACAACCGAGGCTACAATTTTAGTGGAAGAGATGCATAATCCATTTCAAATTGCAAAATAAAATATACAAGGCAAACTAAATAAAACGCAGAAAGAGTTATGTATGCACATAGCATACATAACATAGCATACATAACATAGCGGTGGCTCAGTGGCTAAGACGCTGAGCTTGTCGATTGAAAGGTCGGCAGTTAAGCAGTTCGAATCCCTAGTGCCGCGTAACGGGGTGAGCTCCCATTACTTGTCCCAGCTTCTATCAACCTAGCAGTTCGAAAGCAGGTAAAAAATGCAAGTAGAAAAATAGGAACCACCTTTGGTGGGAAGGTAACAGCGTTCCGTGCGCCTTTGGCATTTAGTCATGCCGGCCACATGACCACGGAGACGTCTTCAGACAGTGCTGGCTCTTCGGCTTTGAAACGGAGATGAGCACCGCCCCCTAGAGTCAGGAACAACTAGCACATATGTGCATGGGGAATCTTTACCTTAGGAAATAAGTTACAATTAAGACTTGTCTAAAGGCTTGTCTTAATTCATAATTTAGCAAGATATTTTGGTTTTCAGGAATTGGTTGCTTAATCAGACTCAGATGCTAATCTTGACTGATTTAGAAAAATCTAACCTGGTTATTACTTGCCTGAGGAAATTATACAGAAAGTCGGTAGATTAGATAACGATGTCAAAATCATATCCCACAAGAAGATGATGTTGCCACACAGACATGCCCATTTAATTCATAAGAACTAAAGTTTAATTCAAATGCAATTTGACTTCCTTAATGTTCTTGGAACTCTCGAATTGTATAATGGATGATGGGGGAATTTGCTCTTGTGGTTCTATAGAAGCTGAATACTTTTGGGTGGGTTCAGAAAAAGACACAAAGTCCAAAATAGAAAAAAAAATACAATTATATTTCAATAAGATTAGAGCATCATATGCATGGGGAGGTACTATATTGGACAGTGGTGAAATCCAAATTATTTTACTACTGGTTCTGTGGGTGTTGCTTGGTGGGCATGGTGTGGCTTGGTGAGCATGGCTTGGTGGGCGTGGCAGGGGAAGGATACTGCAAAATCTCCATTCCCACCACACTCCAGGGGAAGGATACTGCAAAATCTCCATTCCCTCCCCACTCCTGGGAGAAGGATATTGCAAAATCTCCATTCCCACCCCACTCTGGGGCCAGCCAGGGGTGGCATTTGCTGGTTCTCCGAACTACTCAAAATTTCCGCTACCGGTTCTCCGAACTGCTCAAAATTTCTGCTACTGGTTCTCCAGAACCTGTCAGAACCTGCTGGATTTCTCCCCTGGTATTGGAGTTAGACATTTTTCTCTAGAGACAATAGATCAATTTCCCCAAGGATTTGGTGGAATATAGAAGCAATCTAGAACCAAGAAGAAATTTCCCAACAGTGAGAACAATTCTGTTTAAGCAACAGAATGTCTTGCTTTCAGAAGTTTTGGGTGCTTCATCACTGGAAGCTTTTAAGAAGAGACTGGACAGCCACTTGTCCGTAATGGTATAGGGCAGTGATGGCTAACCTTTTTGCCATCGCGTGCCAGGAGAGGGGGGGGCGGAGGAGGGTCGCGTGCACACGTGCCCATGCGCATGTGTGTGCAACCCCCTCCCCCTCCCCCCCCGCTCCTGACACATGATGGCCTGGTAGGCCCGTTTATCTTTCTTACCTGGTTCCAGATCCTCTCTGTGTATCTGGGAACGGCAAAAACAGCCTTTCCCACTCCCTTGGAGGACCTACGGAGGCTGAAAAGGCCCATTTCCCAACTCCCGATGGGACAGGAACTGACATTTTTTGCTGTCCCCAGCCTCCAGAACCTCTCTAGGAGTCTCTAGGAGCCTCTCTAGGAATCTCTAGGAGCCTCTCTAGGAGTCTCTGGAGGCTGGGGACAGGAAAAAACGTCACTTCCTGTCCCACCAGGAGTGGGGAAATGGGCCCTTTGAGCCTCCGGAGGGCCTCCAAGGGAGTGGGAAAGGCTGTTTTCGCCATTCCCAGATACACAGAGAGGATCTGGAGCCAGGTAAGAAAGGAAAACGGGCCTTCCCCACCCCGCCCCCAGGCCCTCCAGAGGCAGGAAACAGCCTGTTTCCCTACTTCTGGTGGGCCCAGAAGGCCCAAAAATCAACTGGCCGGCGCGCGCATGCGCCCCAGAGCTGAGCTGGCGTGCCCACTAATATGACTCTGCGCGCCACCTGTGGCACTCATGCCATAGGTTCACCATCACGGTTATAGGGCTTCCTGCCTGAGTAGGGCATTGGATTAGAATACCCTTCCAACTCTGTTAATCTATTCTATTCTGTTATTTATTTATTTAAATTTCTATACCGCCCTACTCCCGAAGGACTCAGGGCAGTGAACAGCCACAAGATAAAATACATAAATACAAAACTTTAAAATCGAATAAAAACAAATTAAATAATTTGGCTGAACAAATTTAAAATACCCCATAATTTAAAAACAAATTAAAATTTAAAATTTACATTATGTTATGATGAAATTAGCTTCAGGATAGAAGGATGCCACCTCAAGCTGGGAGGTATTTTTTCCTACCTTCATTGCTCAGTTCACATGACACTGTTATTACATCTTCAGAAGAGTTCCTTCAGTTTTATGTCGAGAGCTCCATTTATTCCTCTAGGTCAGTGATGGCTCACCTTTTTGCCATTGTGTGCCAGGAGCAGGGCAATGGTGGTTGCATACACGTGTGCCCACACGCATAATTCTATGTGCCCTGCCCCTGTGCATGCACTTTCAACACACACACACACCTGCTCCTGGAACGCGATGGCCCGGTAGGCCTTTTTTTCTTTCTTACCAGGCTCCAGAGCCTTTCTAAGAGTCTGGAGAGGGCGAAAATGGCCTTCCCCAACCCTCCCCCGGAGGCCCTCCGGAGGCCAGAAATGGCCCGTTTGCCAACTTTCGGTGGGACCAGCAAAAAATGGGCCTTCCAGTCCCACTGGAAGTTGGCAAATGGGCCATTTCTGGGCTCTGGAGGGCCTCCAGGGGGCTGGGGAAGGCCTTTTTCGCCCTCCCCAGACTCCTAGAAAGGCTCTGGAGCTTGGTGAGAGAGAAAAACAGGCCTTCCCCACCACTCCCAAGGCCCTCCGGAGGCAGGAAACAGCCTGTTTCCCTACTTCTGGTGGGCCTACAAGGCCCGAAAATCAGCTGGCTGCATGCACATGCACGCCAGAGCTGAATTCACATGCCCACCGATATGGCTACACGTGCAACCTGTGGCACACGTGCCATAGGTTCACCATCACGGTTTTAGGTGATACAGTGAAGATGATTTGCAAAATAGAAGAAAGTGATGGCTCTGTTTGAGAAAATTGGAGACACTTCTACCTAGGCTTGTTGTTGTTCAGTGGCTATATTGTGCTCAAGTTTTTGTGATCCCATTATCTAGCTATACAAGAATTTGAGAAAGCACTAAGGCATAGCACTTACCATATTTTTTGGAGTATAAGACTCTCCGGACAATAAGACGCACCTACCTTTTTGGGTGAGGAAAACAAGAAAAAGAAATCTGCCTCTGCCTCCCTGCAATTTTGCCTCGTTGCAGCAAACAGCAAACAGCCTGCTTTACTTTCATTTTCGTTTTCAGCATAACTTGATTAGCAGAAGGGAAAAAAGATCTGCTCCAGCAATTTACCTCCTTCAGCAAGCAGCAGAGGCCCGCGCAAAACAGCTGAGAGTCGGGAGGCCGATCCAATCAACTTGTGCTAATTAGGCTGTGCTGAAGCTGAAAGGACCTGTTTCTTCTTGCTGTTTGCTGCAAGGAGGTAAACTGCTGGGAGGCAGAGGTCAAAGGGTGGGGGCCATTGGGTGGGCGGGGCTACATTCGGTGTATAAGACGCACCTAAATTTTCACCCCCTTTTAGGGGAGGAAAAGGTGCATCTTATACTCCAAAAACTACGGTATGTTGCAGAAAACCAGATTCTATATGCTGAAAAGGGTCAGGATTGACCTTGCAAGATGTTGCTGTAGTCATCGTGTTAGACTCTCCCTCGGTGGCATTGTTCCACTGTTGGCATACACAAGCTATTTTATGCACAGAGAGTCTTGTAAAAGGTCGAATTAACTTGCACAAAAATCAATCCATTTGTTCCTTTCCAACATGGTGCAGATAACCTTGAAAGGAGCTGCTAGACAAGATTCTGTAGATGTAAAACCAGCAGAGAAGTATAATCCATTCATCAATATTATCACCATGTTATAAGGACTTACTGTGGGCATGTATACCTGTTTAGTCATATTCACTTATTAGCTTTCACCATTGCTTTAGAAGTTGGACTATAAGGAAGCCTGAACATTGAAGAATTGGTGCTTTTGAGTTGTAGTGCTGGAGAAGACTCTTGAGAGTCCCTTGGACTGGAAGGAGGTCAAATCATTGAGTTCTCAAGGAAATCAATCCTGATTGTTCATTGGAAGGACAGATACTGAAGCTGAAGTTCAAATACTTTGGCCACCAAATGAGAAGAGAGGACTCCTTGGAGAAGACCAGTTCGGTTCGGACAGGTTCGGACTGGTTTGGGCAAACCGTTTGCTGGTTCGGACCAGTTCGGGCAAATCAGTAGTTCCGACAATCAGCTGGTCCCACCCACCCACCAACCATTGCCCTATACTGTTGTATATTGCCTTCTTTCTTGCTCAGCTGATTCCCGTGGCACAGCTGATTTCCGCACCTCCACTGTTCTACTTACCAGGGCTGCCTTAGAAGGTAAGCAGCTAAGCTTCAAATTGCTGTATTTTGAATGCTGCGTGCAAGCGCATTAGGCACGTGTGCATGCAAAGTGCATGCTCACAGAACCAGTTGTTAAACCAGTTTCAGCCCACCACTGGAGAAGACCCTGATGTTGGGAAAGATTGAAGGCAAAAGGAGAAGGGGACAGCAGAGGATGAGATGGTTAGATAGTGTCGTCAGTGCAATGAACATGAATTTGGGCAAACTCTGAGAAACAGTGGAGGACAAGGGGACCTGGCATGCTATGGTCCATGGAGTCACGAGGAGTCAGACATGACTTAGCAACTGAACAACAAATTCCTAAGAATTTAATCAACTAATAGTCAGTACTAAATTGGTGCTGGATAAGAATTAATGAAATTCAAGAAGGGTTGGACTTTGGCCATTTGTGGGACTGTAAGGATTCCAGGCTAATTAATTAGCCGTCGTGAATTAAAAACTTGGCTTTTTAAATTGCTTGACCTGGTCTGATAAGGGGTTTTTAAGGGTTAAATTTTAAATTTTTAGATTTTAGATTTTATTTTGCATTGTGGCTTGTGTTTTTATTATTGTGAGCCGCCCTGAGTCCATTGGGAGATAGGGCGGCATATCAGCCGAATAAAATAAATAAATAAATAAATAAATAAATAAATACTCACTTGACTCCGTCCCATGTAGTTCAGGTATGTCCAGCTTGTGGTTCACGGGCCACGGGTTTTCTCCTGTGCCAACCCCTCCATCCAATCAGAGCACAACCAAGCCCCCAACCAATCAGAACACACCTCCACCCAATCAGAACACAGCCAAGCTCCCATCCAATCAGTTCACACCCCAACTGGCAGTTAAAAGGAAGAAACAGCTGTGATCACACATTGCTCCTAGAAGCACGAAGCCGAAAACACCAGCCTGAAGATGACGAATGAGACTTCGTCGAAACGTCACCAAGACACCTCCAATTTTGCACGGGAGAAAACCCGAATAACCAAAGACCTACATACAAATACCCGCGAAAACCTCAGAAAACATACACACACACACACACACACACACACACACACACACACACACACACACACACACACACACATATATATATATATATATATATATATATATATATATATATATATATATATATATATATATATATATGCATATTCTTTCTAGCCAGGTTTTACCTATGTAAACTTAGTTGTTCTTCAGCCCTAGGTTCTGTGAAATCTCATTCACAAGTTCTTGGGCCCTTTTTCTGCTGCCAAACTGCAACTCTGTGTTGCTTCCTGGGAGACCCAGATAGCTATTTCTACCTCTTAAGGCGTCATCAGTGCCCACTGATGACGCCTTAAGAGGTAGAAATAGCTATCTGGGTCTCCCAGGAAGCAACACAGAGTTGCAGTTTGGCAGCAGAAAAAGGGCCCAAGAACTTGTGAATGAGATTTCACAGAACCTAGGGCTGAAGAACAACTAAGTTTACATAGGTAAAACCTGGCTAGAAAGAATATGCACATAAAAGCCTATGAAAAAAGATACATATATATATATATATATATATATACACACACACACACACACACACACACACACACACACATACTAATCCCTCTTCACTCAATGTAGCCTAGGCAAGTCACAGGTTGGACAACTATAATGTAAACTTAACAGAATATCAAAATAACAGAGTTGGAAGGAACCTTAGGAGTATTCTAGTCTCTCCCCTGCTTAAGCAGGAAACCCTATACAATTTTAGAAATCGTTGTCCAATCTCTTCTTCAAAACCTCCAGTGTTGAAGCACCTACAACTTCCAGAGGCAAGTTATTTTTTATTCCTTCCTATGTGACTAGACTCCTTTCTCGGTACTATGAGCCGAGCATCTGTAAAAGACAGTTAATCCAATTATGCTTAGTAGCCTCTGAAGAAAGCTCAACCATGGTAGATCATTCCATTAAGTTGGCCATGAACGATATGTTTTTAAAAGGTAAAAGTAAAGGTTCCTCTTGCACATATGTGCTAGTCGTTCCTGACTCTAGGAGGCGGTGCTCATCTCCATTTCAAAGCCGAAGAGCCAGCGCTGTCTGGAGACGTTTCTGTGGTCATGTGGCTGGCATGACTAAACGCCAAAGGCACATAAAACGCTGTTCTCTTCCCACCAAAGGTGGTCCTATTTTTCTACTTGCATTTTTTAGGTGCTTTCGAACTGCTAGGTTGGCAGAAGCTAGGACAAGGAACGGGAGCTCACCCTGTTACACAGCACTAGGGATTCGAACCACTGAACTGCCGACCTTTCGATCGACAAGCTCAGCATCTTACCCACTGAGCCATTGCATCCTATTATGTTTTTACATACATGCAATTAAAATGTAAATAAATGTAATGTAACATTTCAGGTGAAACCGAAACAAGTTGAACAGGAAATGGTTGGTAATTCTTGGCATTTACAGCTTCTCTGGATTCATGGCTTCATATCCTTTACCGTTCAAACAAAGGGAGAAAATAGTAATGAAGTGAAAAATAGAGAAACCAAATTTCTCTCAACCAAATACCAGGATTTTGAAAGTATTACTGTGTCATTTTTCAGCGTATCAGTTTGAATCTGAATATGGGATTTTTAAAAAAACCCAATCAATTATTCATTTTATTATGATAGCAGACTGGCATCAGTGAAAAGTCAGAAATGAGAATACATTTCAGGAACATAATTTTCTATTCTGCGGGAAACACAGGCAATATAGAGAAGTTACAGTTATACTGAAACTCTTTTCCTGACATTTATCTCAGGTTTGGGGAAAAAAGTATTTTTGTCATTTCTTGCAAATAAATAAATACCAACAGAAGAGAATATTTGTAGCTCAGCTGAGAGAAGTTTGTTAATAAAAATGGTGATCATTCACAAAGATTATTAGGTGCAAATAGAAATACATACTTTAGAATAGAATAGAATAGAATAGAATAGAATAGAATAGAATAGAATAGAATAGAATAGAATAGAATAGAATAGAATTCTTTATTGGCCAAGTGTGATTGGACACACAAGGAATTTGTCTTGGTGCATACGCTCTCAGTGTACATAAAAGAAAAGATGCATTCATCAAGAATCATAAGGTACAACACTTAATGATAGTCATAGGGAAACAGTCAATATAAACCTTAAGGATACCAGCAACAAGGTTACTATTTCCATAGCAAGGAAGGTAAAGCAGGGATGATTAAATTGATTAAGAGGAGAATATATTTAAGTATGTTTTTCACTTGGATATCATTTCTGGATTTTGTGCTTGTGATAAAAAAAATGAAACTTTGGTTTTGTTGATTAGATAGATTCGTTGTTATAAAAATGGCTAGTTACATGTTAATGTACCGGGACGCCTTGCGCACGGTCACTCATGCCCTTGTCACCTCCCGGCTGGACTATTGTAATGCTCTCTACATGGGGCTCCCCTTGAAGAGCACTCGGAGGCTCCAGCTGGTCCAGAATGCGGCCGCGCGGGTGGTTATGGGCGCACCTCGTTGTGCCCGCGTGACACCCCTCCTGCGCGAGCTGCACTGGCTCCCAGTGGTCTTCCGGGTGCGATTCAAGGTGTTGGTTACCACCTTTAAAGCGCTCCATGGCACAGGACCCGGGTACCTTCGAGACCGTCTTCTGCCACCAGTAGCCTCCCACCGACCAGTCCGTTCCCACAGAGAGGGTCTCCTCAGGGTGCCATCAGCCAAGTTATGTCGGCTGGCGACACCCAGGGGGAGGGCCTTCTCTGTGGGAGCCCCAACCCTGTGGAATGAACTGCCCCCGGAAATACGTAAGATCTCCGACCTCCGGGTGTTCCGCTGCACACTGAAGACTCTGTTGTTCCGCCAGGCAGGGCTGTCAATATAATAATTTTAAATTGGGATATTTTAATTTTTGGGGTTTTAAATCGGCCAAATCTATTTAATTATTTTAATTTTTAATTATTGTTGTGTCTTGTGTTTTTAAATTGGCTGTACACCGCCCTGAGTCCTTCAGGAGAAGGGCGGTATAGAAATAAAATTATTATTATTATTATTATTATTATTATTATTATTATTATTATTATTATTATTATTATTATTATTATTAATGTGTAAAAAGCAAAAAGTTTACATTTATCTTGTACTGTGCTAAAGAGAGTTGGAAGTCAACGCCATTTTTTCCCCCTTGTACCTCATACTTTCTTTCCCCCTTCTCTTTTTCCTTCCCTTAATCTCCTATTTCTATTTTTCTGTGTATTTTATATATTAAATCAATAAAATTTAATAACCATGGAATTCTTCATTTTGGTGCGATAGCAGGCTGGCCTCAGTGAAAAGCCAGATTTAGAGCATTGGAAATGAGTATACATTTCAACAACATAATTTTCTATCGTGGGAAGAAATATCCATCTGATTCAGTACCAAACTGGGAGAAAGAGACTGGAAACATGGAGGCTGATTGGAAAGATGGTTTATTGATGAAGCAGAATCACATGGGTTTGTGGTTCTGGGCAGCTGACAAAATGGAGTTGAGAGTGTGGTTATTTATACCTTCTTTGGGCTTCGCTCTTGAGATTCCTGTTCCTGTGCAAGAGGATGTATTCTATTGGCTGTTGTCAGATTCCTTTGGGATTATGTAGGAGTCATAGCTGGCTCTATAGGCAAAGGAAGAAATGCAAATCCTAGGTGGTTGTCTGAGATAGTGCAATGAAGGGGCTTGTGTTCTGAAAGGGTGTTGGGCAATTCCTATTGTGGCTTAATGGCTTTGTCCTTTGTTGGATCTTGAGTGAGGGGCTAATCCTACCATTCTGCCTTTGTTCAGACTTTGCTGCAGGGAGTTTCGAAATATCCTGTCTTGAATGGATTACCCAAATCTGCATTTCTAAAAGGTGGCCTCCTCAGTTTCTGCTTGGAGTTGGTTTCTGGATAGGCTGGGCGAAACTTTCTTAATTGGAACAAAATATCTGCTGGGGCTATTAAGAAAAACCGATTCTGCTTCCTACCTCTAAAAGAGCCTTGGTAGTACAGTGGTTTAAAGCACCCTGTTATTAACACAGCTGCCTGCAATTACTGCAGGTTCGGATCTTGCCAGGCTCAAGGTTGACTCAGCCTTCCATCCTTTCTAAGGTAGGTGAAATGAGGACCCAGTTTGTGGGGGCAATAAGCTGACTTTGTATAAAATATACAAAAGTATGAAGGCTATTGCTTAACGCACTGTAAGCCGCCCTGAGTCTCCGGAGAAGGGCGGCATATAAATCAAATTAAAAAAAACAAACAAACATGCTTCTCCATTTCTCATTTTATTGTTGTTGTTGTTAGTTGAGAAGTCATGTCCAACCCATTGTGACCCCATGGACAACGTTCCTCCAGGCCTTCCTGTCTTCTACCATCCTCTGGAGTCCATTTAAGCTCACACCTACTGCTTCAGTGACTCCATCCAGCCACCTCCTTCTCTGTCATCCCCTTCTTCTTTTGCCCTCAATCTTTTCCAGCATGAGGCTCTTCTCCAGGGAGGCCTTCCTTCTCATTAGGTGGCCAAAGGATTTGAGTTTCATCTTCAGGATCTGGCCTTCTAAAGAGCAGTCAGGGTTGATCTCCTCTAGGACTGACTTGTTTGTTCACCTTGCGATGTATAAGATTCTGCCTTTTTTAATATTTCCCAACATATTTCATTCTTCTAGGAGGGGTGGGACTTTGTACACTATTCTGCAGGAAGCACAGGCAACATAAATACCGATAGATGAGAATATTTGTAGCTCAGCTGAGTGAGCAACACTGACAGGGCAAGCCACTTCTATATAAACAGAGAGTAAACCCCACTCCCTTCTAGCACTAATGATGGTACCTATTTGGATAATGAAATATTGTATCTTCAAGAAAACAACCCAAACTCAGAAAATATCTTTCAGGTCGCCTAAAGCTTAGCTTGTATTTTACCGAAGTCTTTTTAAAGCACATGTAACACAGATAAACTATAAATGCTGGGAACAGGATAATTTGCTGATGGCAAATATCTACAACTTCTCTGAACATAGATGAACTGAAACGCAAACAGGCTTTTAACATATCTGGGGGCAGAGGAATTCGACAGACAATTTCTCTCTGAATTTTTGAAGGCAAAAACCCAACAACGTTTCAATGGCAAGCTTAGTAAGAAAAAGGCCCCTTGCTATTGAAAGGGGAGGAAATGGAGAAAAAAAAATCAGTCTTGATGGAATGTTCTGGCAAAACTAACACAGAGATAGTTATACAATAAAAGAAAATGTTAAAAGAAGAGACTATTTGCAGTTTGGGGTCGAAATATGGGGTCCTTGGTGCTCTCTAAGATGGGCTGTTTTCTTCCAGACGTTTAATTACCAAACTAGATAACGTCATCAGGGCTAGAAGGGAGTGGAATTTAAATACAAACTTTAGAAGGGAGTAGAATTTAAATATAAACTTTCAATGCAAACAAATACAAATAATTGGGTTGCCCTGTCAGTGTTGGTGACAGTATATATACTATTTGATGGTTTGCCTCAGTTCGTAGTTTCTTGATTGGAGTATTCTTTACTTCTTGACTGTTGGTCTAATTTAATCTTGGTGCTAATCTCTGTTCATCTAGGTGTTGATGGCAGACGAGAAAGTGTTTCTGTTTTTGTTTTGCTTCCTTTTTAGTTTAGTAAAAGTGAAATGCACTTCCTGTTTAATCCACTTTTTAACTTGTACTTCCTGTACTCTATTGTAACTTAACCCTTAACCACAGATGTACTATTTCGGCTACACTATTACAGACGTGAGGTCACAATGAGCTCAGTAGCAAAAAGGCATTCAATGTTTTCATGTTTGGATCTAAAAATTGATGTATAGAGCAGTAAACTAAAAAATGTATTGATCTCTATCAAATCCACATCGAGCAGGTCACTTTTTGTTTCTCCATCCTTGAACTTCAGTCTTCTCTAATTTTTACATTGGTCCACTGAATGATGGCACTAATAATTTCTTTAGAAAATAATAATTTCCAAATTTCTAAGGGAGTAGGTGAATTTCTGAGATTTCTACCTGCTGGCTGTAGTCCAGGTAATTGCACAACAATATTGTGACTATTCTGTTCTGGATCTATTGCTTCCAAAAGGTGCAGAAGACCATTTGAATTTGTTCTTGCCATATCAATTATTGCACAACATAGATTGTACCTGGTCATCAATTTCATTGGGAGCTTCATCATCGCTGATGTCAGAATCAGCTGCGGCGGTGGGTTCCTCGTCGTCCATTACAAAATTTTTGTCACAATCCGATTCCACTTCACTCAGATCACTCTCTGCTTCTCCTTATCATTTTAGAACAGTTTCTCCAAAGTTTGGATCACCAAATCACACTCTTTTTGGCAGAAAACGTGGCCCCGCCATTATAAAAAAAAAATACGTTAACAAAGATTTGCGGTCAAAATGACCGAAACTCAAATTCAAACACCGCTACTGAAAACACCAAATAAATGATGCAAGCGTGATGCTGCATACACTCTTATTGGTATAAGCAAAAGCTATTTGCAACTGGAATGGTCCATTTCTAAAATAGGGGTGTTCCGAACATTTTGGAAAACTGTTGCGGTCACTATGAGTTAAAGCACTACGTTGTGGTGCGGTTATGGGTTAAAGCACTACGTTGGATAGCCCAAATTACTTATACTCTCTTCAAAAAGATATCAACCAGTGGTGGGTTGCTCCCAGTTCGCACTGGTTCTATAGAGCCGGTAATAAAACCGGCAGGAGGCTCCGCCCACCGACCCCAACATCATCAAAATGCTTCTGCGCATGTGCAGAAGAGCGTGTGAGAAAGTGAAGTGAGTGTGCATGGGCGGTCCTGCTACAAACCGGTAGTAAAGGTAAGTAGAACCCACCCCTGATATTGTTGTGGCCCACCAGTGGCCTGCGCACATTGTGGCTGATCCTGACGAGGAGGCTGGTGTGGGTCGTGCTAGCAGCCTGCACAGCCGGCACTCGCGTCGGACAGCGAGGAGGCTGAAGAGGATGTGGTGCCAGAGGCAGAGACTCAGCCAGGGCCTTCAGAACCTCCAGAGGTTCCTTCAAGTGGAGAGAGCGAAGTGGAGGAGCCTCTCCTCAATGCTTGAGTACGCAGGGCTCCCAAAAGGCAGGAGTGGCTACTCAGGAGGAGGAGGTTTCCTCAAGAGTAAGGTTTGAGGATAATTGGGCACTCCCTTAGCCTATTTAAGTCGCAAGCAGTTAGTAATTTCTTGCTGGAAACAACGTGTAATTATTACAGAGCATTTTGGAGAGTGAGTGTCTTATCGTATCTTGTTTTCTGGGCTGGTTGCCAACCTTTGCCGGACTTTGTTTATTCTTGGTACGTTATAACTTTGATAAGGACCATTGGTATGTGTCACAATCCTTGGGAATCCGGAGCTGGGGCAGAATAGATATCAACCTATTTATCTACATCTTCTTGAGGGCCATATAAGACATTATAGAGCCAAAATAGCTGTGTAGATCAGCTTTCAAGATGAAACAAGTACCCATTTTTGCACCTTTATCTTTCCCCAAATGTCCAAAAATATCAGTAAGACAAACATTGGGGGGGGAGTTCTACTCCCTCTGGAAGACCCCAAAAAGTGATATTGGTAAACCATATGTTTAGGGAGCTTCTCAATCATCTAGGTGATGGTTGTTCCAAAAGTGTTTTTTTTCCCCCAAAAAAGACAACTGGGCTTTCTTGGATTTTTTTTATTCGTTTGAAAACATTTTGCTTCTCACCCAAGAAACTTCATCAGTTCTGAAGTGGACCATATTTCGGGTCAAAAATTTGGCCCTCAACCTCTGTTTTACTTCTAGAAGTTCTATTGTAAAACAAGCTCAAGGTCACAAGCCTAATATACTTCATTTCATGCATAAGAATGCCAGCTGAATAGCTCCCTAATTTTGAGTGCATCACCTTTGCAAAAGGACATAATGGGCATCTATTTCTGAAACGCATTTGCTTTCCACTCCATTGGCCTTTTGTATTATGACTCCTACAAACCCAGAGTAATAGTCAATCCACACACAGTTATGATGTGGCTTGTAAAACTTGATCGGCTGAATGTAAGATTAATAATTTTGCTTTTAACCTTCGTTACATTTGTTCTCCCCCCTCTCGCTCTCCTTTCCTTTCCTTTCTTTCCTTTCCTTTATTCTTTGTTTAAGCAACTTAAAAGATACTTGTTGCAACAGTTGTGGTGGATTTTGGCAATGATCAATAGGCAAAAATAGCTTTTAAAAATGGAGTGGACTGTTTAAAGTTGCAAGCACTCTAATTTAAATAGCCCCCGGGGGGGAATCAGGGGTGAAATGCTCCTGGTTTGGACCAGATCGCTCGATCCGGTAGCAATGGAGGCGGGTGGTTCGGAGAACCGGTAGCAAAAATCCCTGCCTCCCCCCCCCCCATGTCCAGCTGAGCCGCACAATCATAGAGGCTTTTTTTTTTACTTTTAAAAGCATTTTTTCTACAACCTCTTCCGCCGAAAAAATGCTTTTAAAAGTAAAAAAAAAAAAAGCCTCTGATGATCCTGCGGCTCAGCTGGGATCGCCAAAGGCTTTTAAAAGCATTTTTTCTACAACCTCTTCGCTGAAGAGGTTGTAAAAAAAATGGTTTTAAAAGGCTCTGACGATCCCAGCTGAGTTGCCTGATCGGCAGAGGCTTTTTTTCTTTTAAAAGCCTCTGGCAATCCAAGCTGAGTTGCCTGATTGGCAGAGGCTTTTAAAAGAAAAAAAGCCTCTGCCGATCAGGCAACACAGCTGGGATCGTCAGAGCCTTTTGAAAGCATTTTTAACAACCTCTTCGCCGAAGAGGTTGTAGAAAAAAATGCTTTTAAAAGTAAAAAAAAAAAAAATTGGCCATGCCCACCCAGTCACATTACCCCCACCACCACAAAGCCACGCCCACAGAACCGGTAGTAACAAATTTTAGATTTCACCACTGGGGAAAATGATGTTTTTTAATTAATCTCCTTCTGTTGCAACATTTTAAAAATGTTATTCAGCCTATTTTATAGCTCTGAGAGATTGCATTGCTCATTTAAGTGAATTAAATTAAATTAAATTAATGAATTAAAGCATCTGTCCAACTTTTCTTCCAGAGGTTTCTGGGTCTTTTAAGGTCAATTAAAAAGGCGCTTTTGCCTCAGATTCTGCCTTTCCTTGGTTGCGATCACTTCATTTTCCAGTAAAAGTACCTTTCTCTATAAAACAATGGAGTTGGGGTCATTCTTTCTTGGACTTTGAAGGAAGCATACCTGACAATTATCCAATTGACCAATTATTGTCCATCATTAATCTCTTTTTGTGCAACCTGACCAGCCCATTGCCATTTCCATGAATCTACCTGCCTCATTAGATTGCACACTCCTATATGTTTCCAGATCCACGTATCTCTTTCTTTACAATGTGCTATTATGTTAAGCAGTTGACATTTCACGCTCCCTTCCGTAGCCTTTGTCTTTGATATCCAAATTTTGCAACTCTATATCAATACAGGTAATATACACTGATCAAACAATGTCTCACAAATCAGTCTAGTGCTTTTGAAGGCGGTATAACATTGTCCAATTGACTTTAGCCTGGCTCAAAATGTGTTCTACGATATCCTCTTCCATAGTAAGCTTGTGATGGAAGCAGATGTCAATGTTTGACCTTCTCTGGTGCATGATTTTCAATTTTTATTGGCAAAGGTTGGCAGCTGTTCTTGAACATGACTGGTGTCTTCTTCAAGTTAATTTTCAAACCTGATAACTTGGTGCTGTCATTTTATTCTGTCATTCACCTTTGAAGGTTTCCAGAGGCATTAGAGAAAAGAACAGTGCCATCTGCAGAATGTGGGTTGTTAAGGTATTCATTGTTGACCTTTATCTCTATTTCAGTAAGTAGTTAAGAATGTGGGGATGTATGTATATATAAACAAATCAAGAGAAATAAAATGCACAGGTACCGTATATGTGGTACCTTGCTCAATAGTAGTAACTGTGAGAGGGATCTTGGAGTCCTAGTGGACAACCATTTAGATATGAGCCAGCAGTGTGCAGTAGCTGCCAAAAAAGCCAACACAGTTCTGGGCTGCATAAACAAAGGGATAGAATCATGATCACGTGAAGTGTTAATACCACTTTATAATGCCTTGGTAAGGTTACACCTTGGAATATTGCATTCAGTTTTGGTCGCCACGATGTAAAAAAAAATGTTGAGACTGTAGAAAGAGTGCAGAGAAGAGCAACAAAGATGATTAGGGGACTGGAGGCTAAAACATATGAAGAACGGTTGCAGGAACTGGGTATGTCTAGTTTAATGAAAAGAAGGACCAGGGGAGACATGATAGCAGTGTTCCAATATCTCAGGGGTTGCCACAAAGAAGAAGGAGTCAAACTATTCTTCAAAGCACCTGAGGGTAGAACAAGAAGCAATGGGTGGAAACTAATCAAGGAGAGAAGCAACCTAGAACTAAGAAGAAATTCCTGATAGAACAATTAATCAGTGGAACAACTTGCCTGCAGAAGTTGTGAATGCTCCAACACTGGAAGTTTTTAAGAATATGTTGGATAACCATTTGTCTGAAGTGGTATAGGGTTTCCTGCCTAAGCAGGGGGTTGGACTAGAAGACCTCCAAGGTCCCTTCCAACTCTGTTATTCTATTCTATTAAATTTAGACGCTGTTCATATAGAAATTGACATGCATAAATTGCCTTAGTCGATTTCAACATGATTGGATCACAAGCAGCGTAGGATATACAAGATGATTATCCTCAAACTAAACCATTGTTGACATATTCTGTATAATATAATACTCCAAATTGTGTTTTTGGTATGCCACAGGTTTAAATTTAGCATTTTATGCATAGAGTCACTGAAATCAATATGACTTAAGTTAATAACGATTAACTAAGCTTCATTGATTTTAATTATCTATTTTAAATATGATTCAATCTGAAAGAAACACTTTTTTTTCCCCTTCAGTTATGGAATATGCTGTTGCCCAGGGAAAAGTGTATGAACCTCTGATGTCAATGGGAAAAGAGAAAAAAGCGCTAAAATACTTTGAACTGAAATCAATGGGATTTAAAAGTGTTTAGGATTTTGTTTGGATCTTGGAACTACATTTCCATTGTTAAAAAACAACGTAGGAAAAAAGAACTCCAGACTGTGGGTTGAATTAGCCTGCAATATTGAATTCTAACCTTTGTGCCAGCAGTGCCCCTATAGATTAGACAGATGATAGCTAGATGATAGTTAGATAACTATGTTGGAAGATATGTCCACCTGGGTTCAGTTCCAAGTGGGGAGAAAGACACTGGAAACATGGTGGCTGTTTGGAAAGATGGTTTTTAATGGTGGACAGGATCACATGGTTTGAGGTCCTGGGCAAAAAAGGCACATGGGTGGGAGAGAGAGAGAGAGATTTATACCCTCTGTTGGGCTTTGAATTTGAGCTTGTATTCTGATTGGTTGTCAGACTCCCATGGGGTGGGGGCAAGGGTGAAATGCTCCCAATTCAGACCGGATTGCCCAATCCGGTAGCGATGGCGGCGGATGGTTCGGAGAACCAGTAGCAAACATCCCTGCCCCCCCCCATGCCCAGCTGAGCCATGCAATCATCAGAGGCTTTTTTTAAAAAAAATTAAAAGCATTTTTTCTACAACTTCTTCGGCTGAAAACATGTTTTTAAAAGTAAAAAAAAAAGCCTCTGATGATCCCGCAGCTCAGCTGGGATCGTCAGAGGCTTTTAAAAGCATTTTTTCTCCAACCTGTTCTGCTGAAGAGGTTGCAGAAAAAAGTGCTTTTAAAAGCCTCTGACGATCCCAGCTGAATTGCCGGATCGTCAGAGGCTTTTAAAAGCATTTTTTTTCAGCCGAAAGGGTTGTAGAAAAAATGGTTTTAAAAGAAAAAAAAAGCCTCTGACGATCAGGCAACTCAGCTGGGACCGTCAGAGGCTTTTAAAAGCATTTTTTTTTACAACCTCTTCAGCCAAAGAGGTTGGAGAAAAAATGGTTTTAAAAGTTAAAAAAAAAAAAAGTTGGCCACACCCACCCAGTCATATTACCCCCACCACCACCAAGCCACGCCCGCAGAACCGGTAGTAACAAATTTTACATTTCACCACTGGGCGGGGATCTTAGCCAGTGGTGAAATCTGAACCAGTTTACTACCGGTTCACTGGCTGCACATGTGCGCCGCGTGCCAAATGCACACTGCGTGTGCGCATATGCAATGTGCATCATGCACCAAATGCGAGGTGCGCGTGCGCGCAGTTACACGCCAAAAGGAGGCATGCGATAAGTAGAACAGCGTGTGTGTGGGGGTGGTTTTGTGTGATCAGCTGTGGCGCTATTCGGGTGAATAGGTTGTAAAAAATTGCTTTTAAAAGTAAAAAAAAGAGTCTCTGACGATCGCACAGCTCAGCTGTCATCATCAGAGCCTGAGAACTCTGTGTTACAGGACAAACTACATGTTACACACAGGGGTGGGTTCTAAATTTTTTAACTACCGGTTCTGTGGGCATGGCTTATTTTGTGGGTGTGGCTTGGAGGTCATGAGACTAGGTGGGCGTGGCTAGCTGGTCAGAGTCATTTCTGGAAGGTCCTCACACTTACGAACAGTCCTTGCACTTATGATCCGACTCATTTGTTTGTTTTTAACACTGATCAGCTGTAGGGCGGCCCTTTGAAGCCCCACGGCAAGAGTTTAAACAGTTTTTTTCCCTCTAGTCATCAGCTGGGACTCAGGAGGCAGCAATAGATTGGGGGTGGGACCAAATAAAAGGTAAGAATAACGTGGGGGGTGGGAGGGTGGGGGTGGGAGAACTGGTTCGGTGACATCATATCGTCACCGCTACCGGCTCGGCCGAACCGGACCGAACTGGGAGGAACCCACCACTGGTTACACACCTCTGTTCTGTAGAGGTGAACAACTTAAAAAGAAAAAAAGGAATGATTTGCTTTTCTTAATCTGGCGCTGAGACATGTCCCTCATTCCTGCTGAATGGTAGACTTCCCAACTTTCAAAATATAAGATGGCTGCCTGTTACAATCAATAAATTAATTTGATTGGTTGGAATATTCATCACTGTTGATCATTCAGTCCGTGATCTTGGGTTCCGTAACTGAATATTCCTTTGTCAATAAAATGTAGTCGTTTTGAGAAAAACACAAAGTCGAAAGCAACAAACTCAAAAGATGTAGTCAGCCTTCCAAATTTAGAATTAAAACTCCTCCTGTCTCACAAGGCTCAACATGGGCAATTCAACGTGTCCTCGCTTCATTATTTTTCTGCTGCAAAGTTAGAGAGAGAAGCTTCTTCTAAGAGACTGACTGGTACTTTTCAGGAACTGTTACATTCCATCAGGTCAATAACACAAATATTCCCAAAGCTCTTTCCGGCACAATAGCTTGTAAAGGCTTCAAAAGAGCTGTCAAATTTGATCATGTCAGTAAATGGCTTTGATTTGGCTTGTTTTCTCTTGCTTTCCTCAGTTTAGGTAGCAGGAAGAATAACTCTGAAACATGTGATTAGAGAACAGAGAGGTTTACTTGCCTCTCTTCCCCAGGCATTGCAAAGTTCAGAGCTGGTTGACGGTATAAACTTTATGGAGGTTGCAATTTTATAAGGGCATCCCTAGAGGAAAATCTTGCATTGTCTTAGGAAAGATTGCAAATGGATAGATTGTCTTCCAGAAATCTGGGGGACGGGGGTGGGGGGGGGTTAGAAAAGAATCAACTGCAGTAGTTTATTTTGCCTTGCCTCCTGAACTGGTACTAACTGGTCATATTCAATCAAGTCATTTTACCATTTGATTTACTGGATCAAAAATTATGATTTGAAAAAATCCTTCAAACTAGGGCTTGAAACAAAATAAATAGAGTAGAGTAGAGTAGATTAGAGTGGAGTGGAGTGGAGTGGAATGGAATGGAATGGAATGGAATGGAATAGAATAGAATAGAATAGAATAGAATAGAATAGAATAGAATAGAATAGAATAGAATAGAATAGAATAGAATAGAATAGAATTCTTTATTGGCCAAGTGCATTGGACACACAAGGAATTTGCCTTTGGTGCATATGCTCTCAGTGTACATAAAAGAAAAGATACGTTCATCAAGAATCATAAGGTACAACACTTAATGATAGTCATAGGGTACAAATAAGTAATCAGGAAACAATATCAATATAAATCATAAGGAAACAAGCAACAAAATTACAATCTTACAGTCATAAGTGGGAGGAGATGGGTGGTGGGAATGATGAGAAGATTAATAATAGTGCAGACTTAGTAAATAATTTGACAGTGTTGAGGGAATTATTTGTTTAGCAAAGTGATGGGGTTCGGGAAAAAACTGTCCTTGTGTCTAGTTGTTCTGGTTTGCAGTGCTCTAAAGTGTCATTTTGAGGGTAGGAATTGAAGCAGTTTATGTCCAGGATGCGAGGGGTCTGTAAATATTTTCACAGCCCTCTTTTTGACTCGTGCAATATACAGGTCCTCAGTGGAAGGCAGGTTGGTAGCAATTTTTTTTTTTTTTGCAGTTCTAATGATCCCCTGAAGTCTGTGTCTGTCTTGTTGGGTTGCAGAACCAAACCAGACAGTTATTAGAGGTGCAGATGACAGACTCAATAAAATTCCTGTGTAAAACTATATCAGCAGCTCCTTGGGCAGTTTGAGTTTTCTGAGTTGGCGCAGAAAGTACATTTTTTGTTGTGCTTTCTTGATGACGTTTTTGATGTTAGCTGTCCATTTTAGGTCTTGAGATATGGTAGAACCTAGAAATTTCAATGCCTCTACTGTTGATATTGTGTTGTCTAGTATTGTAAGAGGTGGTAGTATGGGAGGGTTTCTCCTAAAACGTATCTTGCTTTGCAATCTTGGCTTGCAAGATCTCCAAACTACAGTTTTCTAGTTCAGATACAAGGGGAAAATCAATCACTTTATCAATCCCAGAATGTTTATGGGTAAAATCAATGGGTTTATTATGTTATACAAAAACAACCAGTATGCTTATTACTGATCTTGTCATGTAAACGCAGCCAGTTTTATTTGACTGAGGAAACTGCATTTTTTTTCTTTCCTATAATGGCAGAGGAGGAGACTTCAGAAGTCAGAAGTCAACTGCCCTCTTCTTGATCCCCCATCCGAATCTGCTATGGGGCCATTTGTCAGGCGCAAGAGGATCAGGACCATCCATTAAACTGCAGATCAGAAGATTTGTTGATCAAGCCTATATACAAGAATGTAGTCAACTAAAGTTCAGTACTAAATTGGCACCAAATAAGGTTCAACGGAATTCAAGGGAGGTTGGACATGGATCATTTGTGGCAATGTAATGATTCAAAGCTGATGTCATGCTTTACTCCACCCTCCAGCTCTGCCTGCTCTTCTATAACATTCCTCTCATTTGGTTGCTGGGCTCTGTACCTCTGTGAAAGTGAGAGCATGCAAATGCAAGTAGATTAATAGGTACCACTTTGGCGGGAAGGAATCAATCTTCCATGTGCCTTTGGTGTATAGCCATGCTGGCCAGATGATATACACATACATGACACATACACATATAGGCATACATCTTTCTACCTGAAACTAGAGTTTTCCAATTAGAAAAACCCACTGCTTTGAAGACATCCATTCTCAACCATTTCTAGAGGCTAGTGAAACTGTATTAGAACATAAAATAACAGAGTTGGAAGAGACCTTGGAGGTCAATTAGTACAACTCCCTGCTCAAGCATTTTAGATAAGTGGCTGTCCAGTTTCTTCTTGAAAGCTTCCAGTGATGGAGCACCCACAACTTCTGAAGGCAAGCAATTTGACTGGTTGATTGTTCTCACCATTAGGGAATTTCTCCTTAGTTCTAGGTTGCTTCGCTCCTTGATTAGTTTCCAGGCATTGTTTCTTGTCTTGACTTCTGGTGCTTTGAAAAATAGTTCACCCCATCTTCTTCATAGCAACCCCTTGTCTTATTTAATAGCTTGGATATTTTGTCAGAATACCAATTGTTCTGTTTTTGCATGTATTAGATTTAGCCATATCATCAAGCCATACTCACAAATAGTTAATAATAAACATTAAGGACAACAAAGTTTCCCTATTGGTATTATGCACCATAACTTTATTCTCTACTTTACAGAAGATAAGCCTCTCTTTGAAGATTAGCAATAACAGTAGCACGGAGGGTCATATAGTGCCCCATAATCAGTGGTAGGATTCAGCCAGTTCGCAGCACTTCGGGAGAACCAGTTGTTAACTTTCTGAGCAGTTTGGCAAACTGGTTGTTGGAAGAAATCATTAGGGCAGAGAACTGGTTGTTAAATTATTTGAATCCACCACTGTCCATAGTGCTTTACAGCACTCTCTGGGTGGTTTATAATGTAAGCATTATTTGCATCCTGCCCCCAACAATCTGGGTTCTCATTTTACTTGGAAGGATGGAAGGGTGAGTCAACCTTGAACCAATCAGGATCGCACTCCAGGCTGTGGGTTGAGTTTGCCTGCAATGCTGCACTTTAACTGCTGTACCATAAGTTATCTCTTTGACTGATCCTTTACAGATGACATAAGCCATCTGATCAAAGTCCTTGATCAGTCTCCTTGTGAGATATGGAAAAAGAGTGCATGGAACAGATTGGGGAAACTCACTGAGGATATGAGACTGTCAGAATTGAAGTGCTTTGCTCCTTTCAAACCTTAATGTTTTTCAATTTGGGAAATGGAATGTGGAGAATGTATGCAGAGATCGTGAGAATACGGAAGCCATCAAGGTCACCGTTGAGAAAGGTCACAAGCTGAGAAAGAGATGGACTGTTCCAATAACAAAAGAACATTTCCTAATTGGACAATGTGATCACCCAGGGGATGGAGAGAATCAGAACTCATTGTTTAACTGGGCAAGCATTTGTGTGGGAAAACTAGAGCTGGTTTTGTTTCTTCAGTACCAACATGGTGTAGCCAATAAAGTTTTAGAATAGAATAGAATAGAATAGAATAGAATAGAATAGAATAGAATAGAAGAGAAGAGAAGAGAAGAGAAGAGAAGAGAAGAGAAGAGAAGAGAAGAGAAGAGAAGAGAAGAGAATTTTTTATTGGCCAAGTGTGATTGGACACACAAGGAATTTGTCTTTGGTGCGTATGATCTCAGTGTACATAAAAGAAAAGATACGTTCATCAAGAATCATAAGGTACAACACTTAATGATAGTCATAGGGTACAAATAAGCAATCAGGAACAATATCAATATAAGCAACAAAGTTACAGTCATACAGTCATAAATGGAAGGAGACGGGTGATGGGAACAATGAGAAGATTAATAGTAGTGCAGATTTAGGGAATTATTTGTATAGCAAAGTGATGGCGTTTGGGAAAAAGCTGTTCTTGTGTCTAGTTGTTCTGGTGTGCAGTGCTCTATAGCATCGTTTTGAGGGTAGGAGTTGAAACAGTTTACGTCCAGGATGTGAGGGGTCTGTAAATGTTTTCACAGCCCTCTTTTTGACTCATGCAGTATACAGGTCCTCAATGGAAGGCAGGTCGGTAGCCATTGTTTTTTCTGCAATTCTAATTATCCTCTGAAGTCTGTGTCTGTCTTGATGGGTTGCAGAACCAAGCCAGACAGTTATAGAGATGCAGATGACAGACTCAATAGCTCCTCTGTAGAACTGGATCAGCAGCTCCTTGGGCAGTTCGAGCTTTACTTTTGGGAATTCAATTCTCTTGAATGTGTTCCCTTGTTTTGGGTTCACAAATTGGACAGTTGACATTGACATTTACAGTAATTTGAAGACAATGGTCTCTTGGTTGTCTATGAAAATTCTCAATCATCCAGGTCATGGTTGTCCCAAAGGTGCTTTTTCCAAAAAGCAAGTGGATTTTCTTGTGGTTTTTTTTTTCTTTTCTTTGAAAACGTTTCATTTCTCATCCAAGAAGCTTGAACTGAATCGAATGAATTGAAGAAGCTTCTTGGATGAGAAGCAAAATGTTTTGAAAAGAAAAGAAGAGAAAAGAAAAGAAAAGAAAAGAAAAGAAAAGAAAAGAAAAGAAAAGAAAAGAAAAGAAAAGAAAAGAAAAGAAAACCCAAGGAAGCCCAGTTTGCCTTTTGGAAAAAGCACATTTGATCCCTTGATTGTTCTGTTTTGCCAAAGGAAGAGGGAGACTGAAGAAACTGTTAAGGATATTGGTGTTGTGTTACCAACCAGCAGAGTAAATGCACAAGGAAACGTTGCTGAGAGCAATGAATAAGAGATATGCAAACTGGTTTATCAAAAGCTTACTTTATAGTAGAAAAACAATCTCATAGTCTTTAAACAAATTCCAAGTCTTTGCCATTCAAATCAGTCCAGTAGTTACAGATACCTTCTTTACCAAACAAACAGTAGTTGGTTAGAATAACAAACTCACTCTGGTTCACAAACCACGATGGTAGCAGATCCATCAAACGATGATTACAGATAGCAACTCCTCTCAATGGTAGCATATCATACTCTGGTAGCATATCATATCAGCTTCATCATCAAACTGAATATGTTACAATACCTTGCTTAAATACTCTCACAACCAGTCATTATCTAATTACAGCATGACTTAGCATTATAATGATTCAGCAGTAAAGTCACTTTAAAGTCACACAATACGTATTCATATTAAAGTCACAGAACACATATATTACCTGGACAACTTGTTAGGCTCAAACCATATCCTAACAGAAACAGTCAAAGGATTTCTAGGGACTTTCAGTCTGTTGGCATGATGAAATGCAGCATCTTGCAACACGATTTAATTCACCCAAGACGGTACCCAACCGGAGACTTCATTTTAACCTGAAGGAGAGAACCTCTTCCGTGACAACAGAAGTTGCTTGATATAATGGAAAAATGCAAGGCTTGCCTTGAGTCATATTCGTTCTATCTTTTTTTTTGTACCATAGCTGTTTGGGGACCTGGGGTTGCCTACAGGACAGGATGAAACAAAGAAAACAATTGCACATTTTCCTCCACTCGCAACGGAAAGCGTTCACTTTTCAGAACCCAACCTAAAATCCACTGAGACCAGCAGTAAGGACAGCACCGCTGGAGAATGCTTTGATTCCATGGGTCACTAATAGCCAACTCTGCTGAAAACCTTTCTTTTAGAAATCATAGTTTTTTACAGGAACCGCTAGCAGATTGTCCTTGAGAAAAGTCAAGCTGTTATTTGCTTTCAAGCGTTCTTTCCCCCCCCCCCCACCTTTACTCTCCTTTGCAAATATCTCCGCCTTTCTCAAATGGGGCAAGCTTGTCTTTGTCACTGCACTGCTGTCTCTGTTGTTTGCCTTAATGTCTTTGGATAGAGTACAATGCTTTGATTGATTTTATATATATAAGTTGTCAGGAGAATGCAAGGGGGAAGTACGCTGTTACGCTGAGAAGCCGCAGCACAGAAGCTCTTGAAAATGAGCCATTGGGGTTCTTCTTTCTGCCCCTTTTTAAAACTTCTTTCCAATCTCAGAGAAGTCAAAAGGTAGGAAGAATTGAAGCATGGAATTTCAGAACAAGGGACAAGAATCATGCTCAGTATTACAACGCGGGCTGAAGAAGCTTCTTGGATGAGAAGCAAAACGTTTTCAAAGAAAAACAAAAAAGAAAGTCCAGTTGCTTCTTGGAAAAACACCTTTAGGACAACACAGGCTAATGAGTTTTCAAAACTATCATCTCTCAGTTGAATTGAACATCAGTCTATCCCGACTGGCAGTTCCAAAGAATTAAAATAATTTAATGTGTAAAGAAATGTTGCCATTATTATTATTATTATTATTATTATTATTATTATTATTATTATTATTATTATTAGTTAATCTGTAGTAAGATTTACAGCCTTTGAGGCTGGTTAATAGCTCAGCAGCTCGAGTCCTAACCAAGGACCTAGGAACTGTTAAGGTATCGTCGGAGGATGTAAGCTGTTCCGAGTAAGGTGGTTTTTTGTAGAGTCAAAATGTTCAAGTCCGGCAAATTTAGAATTTCTAAATAGCGGGGTAGCCCTTTGGGTATTGCTCCGAGGGCTCCAATTACAATTGGGACAACACACAATTTCTTTTTCCACAGTCGCTCAACTTCAATTTGCAAGTCCTGGTACTTTGTGATTTTTTCTTGCTGCTTATCTTCAATTCGTGCATCACCAGGTATTGCAATGTCAATGAACCATACTTTTTTCTTTTCAACTATTGTTATGTCAGGTGTGTTGTGGACCAAGTGCCTGTCAGTCTGAATCCTAAAGTTCCACAAGATCTTGAGGTTCTCATTCTCTAAAACTTTCTCAACCTGATGTTCCCAGTGGTTTTTGCTGTACTCAAATCCAAACTTCTGGCACAATTTCCAGTGAATGATTTTAGCAACACGGTCATGGCGTTGTAGGTAGTCAGTTTGTGAAATTTTTCTGCACCCACTGATCAGGTGGTCGACTGTCTCCTCTTTCTCATTGCAGAGGCGGCATTTGCTGTTGGTGGTAACATGTTGAATTTTTGCCTTCATGCAGTTTGTGGCTAGGGCTTGTTCTTGAGCTGCCAAAATAAAGCTTTCAGTTTCTTTTTTCAGTACTCCTGATCTTAACCAGTTCCAAGTTAGTTTCTGGTCAGCTTTGCCTTCAATACTTTTCAAGTATTGGTCATGCAGAGCTTTGTTGTTATTATTATTATTTATTGGTTAATCTTTAGTGAGATTCACAGCCTTTGAGGCTGGTTAATAGCTCAGCAGCTCGAGTCCTAACCAAGGACCTAGGAACTGTTAAGGTATCGTCGGAGGATGTAAGCTGTTCCGATAATAATAATAATAATAATAATAATAATAATAATTATTATTATTATTATTATTATTATTATTATTATTATTATTCCTTAAATGTCATCAGAATTACTGAAGGGGAGAATATCATTTCTCAGTAAATGGCATTAATAGCATTTAGACTTATATACCGCTCCATTGTGCTTTTACAGCATTCTCTAAGTGATTTACAGAGCCAGCATTTTCCCCCCAACAATCTACTGTATTTTTCAGAGTATAAGACTAAAAGGGGATGAAAATTTAGGTGTGTCTTATACACAGAATGTAGCCCTGCCCGCCCACTGGCCCCCACCCTTTGGCCTCTGCCTCCCAGCAGTTTACCTCCTTACAGCAAACAGCAAGAAGAAACAGCTCATTTCAGCTTCAGCACAGCCTAATTAGCACAAGTTGATTGTCCGTTGGATCGGCCTCCCGATTCTCAGCTGTTTTGCTCTCAGCTGTTTTTCACGGGCCTCTGCTGCTTGCTGCAAGGAGGTAAATTGCTGGGAGCAGATTTTTCTTTTCTTGTGCTAATCAAGCTATGCTGAATACGAAAATGAAAGTAAAGCAGGCTGTTTGCTGTTTGCTGCAATGAGGCAAAATTGCTGGGAGGCAGAGGCAGATTTCTTTTTCTTGTTTTCCTCACCAAAAAAGGTCGGTGCGTTTTATAGTCCAGAGTGTCTTATACTCCGAAAAATACAGTAGGTCCTCATTTTACCAACCTCAGAAGGATGGAAAGCTGAGTCAACCTTGGTTCAGCCTTGGTAGTACAGGGGTTTAAGGCACCCTGTTATTAAGCTGGTTATTAAGACCAGCTGCCTGCAATTACTGCAGGGTTCGAATCTCACCAAGGCTCAAGGTTGACTCAGCCTTCCATCCTTTCTAAGGTAGGTAAATTGAGGACCCAATTGTGGGGGCAATAAGCTGACTTTGTATAAATATACAAAAGGATGAAAGCTATTGCTGAGCACATTGTAAGCCGCCCTGAGTCTTCGGAGAAGGGCGGCATATAAATCAAATTAAAAAAAATAAAAATAATAAAAAAAAAAACCTTGAGACAGTCAGGATTGAACTCCTGGCACTGAGCAGAGTTAGCCTGTAATACTGTACTTTAACCACTGTGCCAATTGTCCACCTCTGGATTCCAGGGAATAGGCAATCAAGTGTGATACGCTGAACAAGCATCAATTTTTTTGTATGAATCTCTGGTTTCATTTGGTGGCCCCTGCTTCCTCCAAAAACAAAAACAGAGCTGCTGTCATTTTGATCCTAGATAGAAGAAAAACATTTAACTATTTAGAGGTATAAGTTTAGTAGAATTCACCCATCTGAGGTTGTTTTTTCCCCTAATTAGATCCAATTGCATGCTTCACAACTTATTTGTTTTGAGGTAGTTGGGATGAAAGGCCAGAAGACTTCAATGGTTTGTCAGTATCTGCCCTTCTCAGAGTAGCTGAAAACAGGATAAAGGAAATAACCTCAATTTAATTGTCCATCAGGCTGGAAAAAAAATGAAAGAATTCAAAGATAGTTGAGTTCAAGGCACAGAAGAGTTTATTATTGCTACCTCTAATACAAGATTCTCATCAACTAACGCTCAACTCTAAATTGGTACTAGAAAAGGGTCAACAGAATTGACTAGGGGCTGGACTTACCGTATTTTTCAGAGTATAAGATGCACCGGAGTATAAGACGCACCTTAGTTTTTGGGGAGGAAAATAAGAAAAAAGCTGATTGATAAGTAGATCGGCCTCCCAGAATACCCCCAATCAGTTGTTCCCAGAGATGAATTTTAGCAACAGGTTGGTTGGTTGTGAGCTCTGTGTCTCTGAAACTTCTGAAACTTTGTTTCGGAGGGGGGGGGGGAATTCTGCCTCTGAAAGCCTCTGAAACAGAGCTTCAAGCTCTGTTTCTGAGGCTTTTTTTTTTTCTAAAGCTCTGTTTGGAGGCTTTTCTTCTGAAGCTTTGTTTCTGAGGCTTTTTTCAGCCTCTGAAACCTCCATTTGAGAGGCTGGGCAGGTCTACATTCAGAGTATAAGATGCACCCAGATTTTCTTTTTTTGGGGAAAAAGGTGGGTCTTATACTCCGAAAAATACGGTAAGTATCTTGTGACAATGCAACAACTCCAAATTGATGATATATATTCAACCCCACCTTCCGATCTCTTACTGGAGGCATTTACAGAGAGATCAAAAAAAAAAGGCCAATTATAAACATTGGTTCTACCCCTTGCTTTACACTGAGAAGAAACATAGCCTTATACACAAACATACACTCACACAAACATGCAGAATAATAATAGAATCGGAAGAGATCTTGGAGGTACAGAAAAATAGATACATATAAACAGAGTTGGAAGGAACCTTGTAAGTCTTCTAGTCCAATCCCTTGCTCAAGCAGGAGACCCTATACCAGGGATTGGCAACCTTAAACACTCAAAGAGCCATTTGGACCCATTTCCCACAGAAAAGAAAACACCGGGAGCCACAAAACTCTTCCCGTGCCTGAGTATTTCCTGAGCGGCCACAAAACTAGCATATGTAGTTGAATTAAACATTCTGTTTTCTTCTGAAACTTTTCTTTTCTTGGATTTATCCATGGTTGGCCTACCGGGAGTCAAAAAGCTCAATAAATTATGTGCCAGTAGTTGTTGCACATTGGCGGTTGTGATGCATATTTCGAGTGACGGAGCCGCAGCAGAGGGATGAAAGAGCCACATGTGGCTCCAGAGCCGCGGTTTGCTGACCCCTGCCCTATGCCAAGGACAGCTAACCTTTTTGGCACCAAGTGCCAAAACCAGAGTGTGCATGCATGTCCATGTGCTGGAGTGCCAGAACCAGGAAGAGAGCAGCTGTCCGGCATCCATGCATGTGATGGAACCCAAAAGAGCAGCTGGTAACAGCACATGTGCCTGTTGTGGCCCGCCAGTGGAGCTGGTAGCAGATTCGGACAGTGAGGAGGTTGGGGAGGGACATGGGCCAGTCCTGGAGTCTGGGGAAGGCTCTGATGAGGGATCTGAGTCGGAGGCAGAGAGGGGGCCATGGCCATCTGACAGTTGTCAGCTTCCTTCGGAGTCAGACATCAGTGAGGCAGACAAACAGCTGGAGCCTGTTCCCAGTGTGCGCATGCACAGAGTTGCCAGATGAAGGGAACAGCCAAGGAACAAGGGTCGACTTGGGTGTAATGCCACAGCTGGATGATGAATGGCTCCTCCCTTAGGGAATAAAAGAGGAGCGAAAGGGGAGGGGTGTTTGCAGGAGACAATTAGTTCGCTTAATTGGTTCGTGACTCTCCCAGAGTCCTTGCCAAGTTTTGAAGATATCAGCCTGGCAGCTCTCCAAGCCAGATATGGTCTGTGTAAATTCTCCCTTGAAAGACTGCTGAATGTGAATGAGAGAAATTCACAGTAATTTAATAAAAAGGGATTTTTGTCAGGATAAGGAGTCTGCTTTGTGGTTTGGGGATGCCTAGGTCAGAACAGTAGCTGTTAGGATATGGTTTGAGCCTAACTAGTTGTCCAGGTAATATGAGTGTACTGTAACTTTAATATGAAAATGTATTATGTTACTTTAAAGGTATTCATTGTAATGCTGAGTCATGCTGTAATCAGGTAATGACTGGTTGTGAGAGTATTTAAGCAAGGTATTGTAACGTATTCAGTTTGATGATGAAGCTGCTATGATATGCTGCCATTGTGTATGAAGCTGATATGATAAGCTACCATTGAGAGGAGTTGATATCTGTAATCATGGTTTGATGGATCTGCTACCATCGTGGTTTGTGAACCAGGGTGAGCTTGTTATTCTAACCAACTACTGTTTGTGTGGTAAGAAGTGTTTTTGTATCACTGGACTGATTTAACTGGCAAAGACTTGGATTGATTTAAAGACTATGAGATTGTTTTTTCACTATAAAGTAAGCTTTTGATAAACCAGTTTGCACATCTCTTATTCATTGCTCTCAGCAACGTTTCCTTGTGCATTTACTCTGCTGGTTGGTAACACAACACCAATATCCTTAACAGTAGCCACAGAGAGGGCTCTGTGTGCCACCTCTGGCATGCATGCTATAAATTTGCCAACATGGTCCTATATAATTACAGGCAAGTGGCTGTCCAGTCTCTTCCTAAAAGCCTCCAATGATAAAGCACCTACACCTTCTGAAGGCAAGCCGTTCCAGTGGTTAATTGTTCTTGTTATCAGGAAAGTTTTCCTTAGTTCTAGGTTGGTTCTCTCCTTGATTAGTTTCCATCCATTGTTTCTTGTCTTGCCTTTAGGTGCTTTGGAAAATAGGTTGGGTCCTTCTTTGTGGCAGTCCCTCAAATATTGAAACTCTGCTATCATATCACCCCAGTCCTTCTTTTCTCTAGACTGTTGTTGTTGTTGTTGTTAGTTGCAAAGTCATGTCTGACCCATCACAACCCCATGGACAATGTTCCTCCAGGCCTTCCTGTCCTCTACCAGCCTCTGGAGTTCATTTAAACTCAATCCAACTGCTTCAGTGACTCCGTCCAGCCACCACATTCTCTGCAGTCCCCTTCTTCTTTTGTCCTCCATCTTTCTCAGTATTAGGCTCTTCTCCAGTGAGTCCTCCCTTCTCATTAGGGAGCCAAAGTATTTGAATTTTCATCTTCAGGATCTGGCCTTCTGAAGAGCAGTCAGGGTTGATCTCCTCTAGGACTGACCGGTTTGATCACCTTGCAGTCCAATGGACTCGCAGGAGTCTTCTCCAGCACCAGAGTTCAAAGGCCTCAATTCTTTGGTACTCAGCCTTTCTTACGGTCCAACTTTCCCAGCCATGCATTGCAACTGGGAAAACCATAGCCTTGACTATACGCACTTTTGTTGGCAGGGTGATGTCTCTGCTTTTTAGTATGCTGTATGCTCTAGACTAGACATATCCAATTCCTCCAACCATTCTTCATGTATTTTAGTTTCCGGTCCCTTAATCATCTTACGTTTTTTTTTTTTAAATTAATTTATATGCTGCCCTTCTCCGGAGACTCAGGGCGGCTTACAATGTGTTAATCAATAGCCTTCATTCTTTTGTATATTTTTATACAAAGTCAGTTTATTGCCCCCACAATCCGGGTCCTCATTTTACCTTTCTGTCTTAGAAAGGATGAAAGGCTGAGTCAACCTTGAGCCTGGTGAGATTTGAACTTGCAGTAATTGCAGGCAGCTGATGTTAATAACTGTTAATAACAGTGCTTTAGTCTGCCACGCCACCAGGCTCTTTTGTTCTTCTCTGCACTCTTTCCAATGTCTCAACTTTTTTTTTTTAATGTGGTGACCAAAACTGGATATGGAATTCCTGATTTATACAGCACAGTTGTCTTTTGATTACTTTAGATCACTCTAGTCTAGATGCTAGTATATGCTGTATGCTTTTGATGTGCTTGATTGGCTGTTCCAACATTCCATGAATGCTCAATGACTTCTCACCGATGGGTTCGGTTTCCATTTAATTGGTTCTTGTAACAAGGAAGAATTGTTTCTTCACGTAATCCTCTCTTACCTTTTTAAATAGTCAAGTTTCAGAGACCATGTCCTGGTGTCTCTTTTACTGCCCCAAACTCTGATCGGCCCTGAATTTCCACTTGTTTAATTTTCTCATTTATCCTTCAAGATCCATCCTACCATATCTGCTTCAGCTGGGGTTTTTTTTGCTGAAGTGCCAGGGCTTAATTTGAATACAAGGAGTCACTGATTTTTGATTAAAAGGGTAAAATGCTTAGCCGAGATTGAATAATTGGCTCTTACAATGTTCTTAACAGCTGCCCTCTAATGCGAGTAGTTCACAAACACTTGACTTCTCAGCATCATTACACCCTCCTCCATTTTCTTTTTTTTTAAAAAAAAAATTCCCATGATGGATGACTTCACTCAATGGTTTCAGAGGTAAAGGGTTTACAATCAGATTTTCGTGCAAAGCTCGGTCCTTCCATAAATCAAACTTTGAATATGCATCGCTCTCTCTTCCCTACCTCAAGGTTTTTGTGCGCCTTGCATTCTGGAGAATTGCACTCTCTCTCTTTCTTTTCTCTTGGAAGCAACTCTGAGTAATAGCTCAAACACATGCCAGTATGCCATTTATAAACCAAGGAATGGTTTCATCACAAAGACCTGCCAGTCTAAGCCAATTTATTATATGCTGTACAAGTGTTAAACTGCTTTAAATCAATAGTTAAGAAGACAGGGGAATACTCGGGGCGCAGTAAGTCATCATTTTAATGAAATATAGATTATTCCAAGACTATTAAAGAAGTGGTTGGGTGTCAAGAAAATAGTGCACATTTTTTTCTCTCTCCCCAGCGTTAAACAAAACCCATCTATTTTAGTGGAGCAAAATCGATACGTAGCTTTGACCTGCCATGTAACCTGAATGTGTAAGTAAATTTATAGGCGGAATTAGCCACCGCTAAAGAGACAGGTTGTGTTACAGATCTGGCCTATTTCATCTGACCCAGTTAAGGGATAGGTTGTGGGAGGGACAGAGGCATGGAACCAATCAAATCCTGTGCTTTGCTTGAAAGGCACTTCGCAGCTGATAGCACCATGCGATGTCTTACCATGGTTTGCAGTGTTGGAAGGAAAATCTATCTGGTTCAGTTCCAATCTGGTAGAAAGACCCTGGAAACACGGAGGCTGATTGGAAAGATGGTTTATTGGTGAACAGGACCGCATGGGTTTGAAGTCCTGGGTAGCTGACCACATGGAGTGAAGAGTGAAGGTTATTTATACCCTCTCTTGGGCTTTGAACTTGAGCTTCCTGTTCCTGTGGCAAGAGCATGTATTCTATTGGTTGCTGTCAGACTCCCCTGTGGAGTTATGTTTGTCTGAACCAAGTTTGGTTGAACCTTGGACTGATCTAATATCCCCAGGTGACTTCACAATGCAGTGAGCCCTGCTGATAGATGGGTCAATCCTATTATGTCTTGGAGGGTCATGACTTGATCCCATCATCCAGTCCTGCTCAATGGGCACCAAATATCTGCTGGGGGTAGGGAGCTGCAGGGAGCTGTTCTTTGTCTTTAAAAATATGTTTTTCCTTTTCTCATCCAGGGAAATATAATATTCTGCCTTTTTAATATTTCCTAGAATATTTCATTCTTCTAGGAGAGGGTTGGGTGCTAACTTTCTACATAATGTTGGAAGGAAAATCCAACTGATTCAGTTCCAATCTGGGAGAAAGGCATTGGAAATAAAATGGAGGCTGATTGGAAAGAAAGGTTCCATTTATTGATGAAGCAAAACGACCAACCACATGTGATTTTGGGACAGCTGACAAAATGGAGTTGAGAGTGGATGGGTTCTTATACCTTCTCTGGGCTTTGTATTTGAGCTTCCTGTTCCTGTGCAAGAACATGCCCTTTAATATTCTATTGGCTGTTGTCAGATTCCTATGGGGTTATGGCTGGCAGAAGGGGAAATGCAAATGCTAGGTGTTTGTCTTAGTGAATCTTGTCAACCTTTAGCTTCCCTAATTGTGTTGCTAAATTCTGGGTGTTTGTCTGAGTTTATCTGGAGTTTCTGTCTGACCCAGCCTTTCTGAATGGATTACCAAATCTGCATTTCTAAAAGCTGGCTTTCTCAGTTTTTGTCTCGGGGCAGGGAAACCAGGGCTGATTTCTGCCTCCCTTAAGATTTGTTATTTCTCTTTTAGGGAAAATATTTTATCCTGCCTTTTTAATATTTCCCAAAATATTTCATTCTGCGGGGCGGGGCGGGGGTGTTCCTACATCAGGAACCATGCTAAAACATGACTGTTCCCTTTTGCTGAAACCTATTGAAATGTGCTCCCAGGTTTCCTATAGTTTGGTTGATTGTGGTATGTTTACTGGGATCATCCACAAATATCGAAGGTCAGATATTTCAGATGGACATGTACAAACACTAGACATTACTACCCCTAACATTAGCCAATGGGAAAGAGCTGCCTTGCCAGATTTTGGTGGATGGTGTTGAATATGCAAGTAGGAGTGAAGTCTGACACCAGACTTCACTCATTGGTTCATTTTCCCCGGTGGGAAAATGAACAAGCATCAGTGGCTGACAGGCTGGACAGCTCCCTGTTAAAAAGAGCTGCAGCCACGTGCAAGCTGAGTTCATTTTGTTTTGTGTTGCTGTTCCTTCTGTTGCCTGAAATAAATGGCTGTTAACTCTTTACCATCATCCTGCCTCTCTGTCATGTCTGGACTTAACAGATGGCAGAGAAATGTTTTTGGAGAGAGGGATGGTCCATGTAACCAGCTCTGCTGCCTTCAAGGGCAGAGGTATTTCTCTCCACCGCCGCCCCCCAAAAAATCCTATTAAGGAAAGGTCTTGGCCATTAATCCAATTCTCATGGAATGGAAGAGATTTCATATCATTCAGACAATGAAATGAACTAGATTAGCCCTCAGGCAAAGCACGTGGGAGAAAATGTGTAGCTCAGGTTGAAATGAGGGATCCCTGAGCTTGGTTGTTTTCTTGCAGAGGTTTCTTGCAGTGCAGTGATGATGTTGCCTAGTTTGGGTAATGAAACATCTGTAATGAAACAACTAAGCTCAGAGAGCACCAAGGATGTTTCACATAAGAAAATCAATTGTTTGGGACATCACCCCCAATAACAAAGTCATGGAGAATAGAATAGAATAGAATAGAATAGAATAGAATAGAATGGAATGGAATGGAATGGAATGGAATGGAATGGAATGGAATGGAATGGAATGGAATGGAATGGAATGGAATAGAATAGAATAGAATAGAATAGAATAGAATAGAATAGAATAGAATAGAATAGAATAGAATAGAATAGAATAGAATAGAATAGAGAAAGAATGAAAAGGAATAGAATAGAATAGAATAGAATAGAATAGAATAGAATAGAATAGAATAGGATAGGATAGGATAGGATAGGATAGGATAGGATAGGATAGGATAGGATAGGATAGGATAGGGAAAGAATGAAAAGGAATAGAATAGAATAGAATAGAATAGAATAGAATAGAATAGAATGGAATGGAATGGAATGGAATGGAATGGAATGGAATGGAATGGAATGGAATGGAATGGAATGGAATGGAACGGAGCGGAGAGAAGTGGAATGGAATGGAATGGAACGGAACGGAACGGAACGGAACGGTACGGAACGGAACGGAACAGAACAGAACAGAACAGAACAGAACAGAACAGAACAGAACAGAACAGAACAGAAAACTATGTCACTTTAAATGTACACTAATCAGCATACATTAACATGAAATTTCGTTGCATTCAGCTCTCAAAGGATGAGAGAAACAGAGAAACATCACAGTCTAATTTGAATGTATGCATAGATACATGGTGAAAAAAAAAAAGAAAAAGAAAAGAATCCTGCGAGTTTACAAGACAAATGGCAGAAGGAACAAATCTACAACAGAATGTAGTACTCCTGCTATAGATATAGATATAGATATAGATAAGCAACAGAAACAGACCACAAAGTGGGTGGGTGTGGTCTCTAACAACACTTCGAGCTCTGTGAGACTGTGAACTTAAATGTACTTTACGGAAGTACACCCAATTATTGTAGATCAGTTCATTTGCCCTGATCTAGTTCTTCCTGGATCTATCTTACAGTCTGCTGATCATGGCTAAAATGTTGGGTAGAAAGGGAAGGACTAGAGATTGTCCTCAAGAGAGGTCAAAGGAGACTGATGATCTTGCAGAAGTTCTTGTCTACTTCTAACTGAAGAGGGCCACGCAGCGCGTTGAGCAAATGTGAGAAGAAATATCTCAGTCCCTAATGGAAGCAGAAAATTTGGAAATTAAGCTCAGCAGGTACAATCAGCCTGTGCCGTTTTCCAATGAGATCGTTTGTCCTTGTCCTTGTGTTGATTATATTATTGCTTTCTGCTTCTCTCTCCCTTGCTCGCGCACCCCCCTCCTTCACATCTTTCCCCAATTTTCCCCTGCTGCTTTTAATAAAATGAATCAAAAGTGCTTTAGAATAAATTGCAATAAAGCTAATGTTTTCCCACACAGATGTTCTTATTGTTTCATCCTACGGGGATGAAATTCCAAGAAGCCAGATTGAATAAGCGAGGTGATGTTCCTGCTCATCCACAGAGCATGTCTCATCTCTGGAACTCCAGTAGACTTTCTGAATTAGTATCAATTATTCTGGAAATTCTTAACAGCGCTTTATGGGGAGCCCAAATTTTCCACCTGGCCTGGACCTTTGCTAATAATATGTTAGTCCCAACAAAGAGCATCTGCTTCCCTGACCAAATTGTAGCTGCAGATGTTTGATCTTGAAGATCTTGAAGAAGAGCTATTGCAAAGTTGTTTTCTTCTCTTTGGATCACAACTGTCCAATTTGGCAACTTGAAGACTTGTGGACTACATGTCCCGGAATTCCCCAGCCAGCATGACTGGCTGGAGAATTCTGGGAGATGAAGTCCACAAGTCTTCAAGTTGCCAAGGTTGAACTCTCTGCTTTAGATTAAGCATGACTAGTAATTTAGAAGGAAGCATTATTCTTATATTTGGAGTTTGGGAATTTTCAACTGGTTTGATAACTTTGGGCCAGTTTCTCTCCACCTTCCTCACAGAATGGCCCCATTTAGTGAAAATATAATATATTTTAAGACTTGTGATTGTCAAGCACAGGAAATCAGGAGTCCAGGTAGTTCAAATGAATATAGGTATTGCATTGCATTGCATTGCATTGCATTGCATTACATTACATTACATTACATTACATTACATTACATTACATTACATTACATTACATTATATTATATTATATTATATTATATTATATTATATTATATTATATTATATTAATTATATTGCTAAAGCTCTCTATAAGAATCTGAACTACTAACAGTCAAAGCACATTGGCAGTAGATAAGAGTCAGTGGAATTCAAGGTGGGCTGGAATAGATCATTTGTGAGCACAAAGAGACTCGAGAGCGATGACACATTTGACCCCTCCCTCAGGCTTAGCCTGGTCATATCCTTCAGTGATCTTCCTGTTAGTTTAGGACTATCATATCTGGAAAGCAGACTCTACTTCCACATGGTATCGTATGCTGCAGTAAGGTCAATGAACACAGCTGTGTTTTTTAAGCCTCGTTGGAAACCAGCCTCAATATGTCCTATTAGGCTCAGCACCTGATCTCCGTTGCCATGTATTTAGAGAGTCAGGAGTTCTACAAAGGTCTCTGGCTGCCAACTGTCGTTAACTGCCAATTCTTCAGTGTAGTCCGACTGCCAATTGTGCTAGTTGTTTGGTTCACACTACCATGCTATCCAGGGTGCACCCCGAGGAGGCGAACTAGCATCACACACCCATCACATTGTACCCAGCATGGAACTGCCAGGAAGTGGGGTCTTGTCTCTACCCTCAGTATGACTGTGGTGCTCCTCGACAAAATATCCATCACATTGTGTCCGAATGCCCATCAAGAACTTACACCAGCCCAATGTCTGGTTTTTTCAATATAGACCATCCTGTGGTTTTAGACCATTTAGGCTATAGACCATTTAGGCAAGAAAAAGAGCCTTGGTAGTACAGTGGTCTAAAGCACCCTGTTATTAAGACCAGCTGCCTGCAATTACTGCAGGTTCGAATCTCGCCAGGCTCAAGGTTGACTCAGCCTTCCATCCTTTCTAAGGTAGGTAAATTGAGGACCCAGTTGTGGGGGCAATAAGCTGACTTTTTATAAATATACAAAAGGATGAAGGCTATTGCTTAGCGCATTGTAAGCCGCCCTGAGTCTCCGGAGAAGGGTGGCATATAAATCAATTTTTTTTAAAAAAAAAAAACAAAAACAAAATGCATAGGTACAGTATATGTGGTACCTTGCTCAATAGTAGTAACTGTGAGAGGGATCTTGGAGTCCTAGTGGACAATCATTTAGATATGAGACAGCAGTGTGCAGCAGCTGCCAAAAAAGCCAACACAGTCCTGGGCTGCATAAACAGAGGGATAGAATCAAGATCACGTGAAGTGTTAAAACCACTTTATAATGCCTTGGTAAGGCCACACTTGGAATATTGCATTCAGTTTTGGTTGCCACGATGTAAAAAAAAAATGTTGAGACTGTAGAAAGAGTGCAGAGAAGAGCAACAAAGATGATTAGGGGACTGGAGGCCAAAACATATGAAGTACGGTTGCAGGAACTGGGTATGTCTAGGTTAATGAAAAGAAGGACTAGGGGAGACATGATAACAGTGTTCCCATATCTCAGGGGCTGCCCCAGCCCCTGAGAAGGAGGAGAAGAACAAGGAGTCAAGCTATTCTCCAAAGCACCTGAGGGTAGGACAATAAGCAATGGGTGGTAACTAATCAATGAGAGAAGCAACTTAGGAGAAATTTCCTGACAGTGAGAACAATTAATAAGTGGAACAACTTGCCTCCAGAAGTTGTGAATGCTCCAACACTGGAAGTTTTTAAGAAGATGTTGGATAACCATTTGTCTGAAGTGGTGTAGGGTTTCCTGCCTAAGCAGGGGGTTGGACTAGAAGACCTCCAAGGTCCCTTCCAACTCTGTTATTCTATTTGAAACTTCTATTTGAATCTGTCCTTGAATGGCTGGGTAGACTGGACATTAACATTCGAATCAGTATAAGTCCATTTATTTGTCATAGGCTAAATAAACAAATATCATATCTGGACTGAAAAAAAAATCAGGCAACGTTACATTTTTGCAGCTCACATGTAGTAGCTAATGTAAGGTTTCTTAAACTCTCAGAAGAGCTCATGTATCACTAAATACATGACCAGGGCAGACATGATAGCCGTCTTCCAATACTTGAGGGGCTGCCACAGAGAAGAGGGGGGGGGGGTCAAGCTATTTTCCAAAGCACCTGAAGGCCAGACAAGGAATAATGGATGGAAACTGACCATTGAGAGATTCAACCTAGAAATGAGGAGGAACTTTCTGACAGTGAGAACAATCAACCCATGGAACAGAAGTTGCCTTCGGAAGTTGTGGGAGCTTCATCACTTGAGACTTTCAAGAAAAGATTGGACTGCTATTTGTCAGAAATGGTGTAAGGTCTCCAGCTTGAGTGGGGGTTGGACTAGATGACCTATAAGGTCCCTTCCAACTCTGTTAATATCTGTTAAATACAAATCTTCCTTCCTTCTTGAACCTCACAGGGACATTAACCCTGAATGGTTACATTTCTTCCTGTCTAGTTCAAAGGTCAATCCATTGACCAAAGGGATGGTGTTAATGGTCAATATTTATTATTTATTGGTTCAATTTATATGCTGCCCTTCTCCGGAGACTCAGGGTGGCTTACAATGCATTAAGCAATCCTACTTTTGTATATACCTGCTTAGTAGGGCTTTCGGCACCCCCTAAGCGGCGTTCTTTTTTATACAAAGTCAGCTTATTGCCCCCACAAACCGGGTCCTCATTTTACCTACCTCGAAAGGATGGAAGGCTGAGTCAACCTTGAGCCTGGTGAGATTCGAACTTGCAGTAATTGCAGGCAGCTGGTGTTAATTAACAGCACTTTAGTCTGCTGCGCCACCGAGGCTCTTGCCATTGCCATATTGCTTCTTGGTCTATGTTTCCTAAAAGAGGGTTCTATGCTGTATTGATTATCCTGGATTTTATTCCAGGCATCTTTTCCCTTCCTCTGCTTTTATTTGAATTAAAGGAATTAATTCACGATTGCTCATGCTTAATTCATTTCTCTCCTCTGCATCCTACCCACCCATGCCAATACAAAACTATTTTTTTTTCACTGTATACGGTGTAGGTTTTTTTGGGGGGGGCGGGAGGGCTTTGCTTTGGTCAAATCATTAAAAATGAACTCTTTGAAATTCTGCATGTGCTTGCATGCAGCTATAATGAGGTTCATAATTACATTCCCCTTTTTCTTCCATCACAGAACTGGCCATGAGGTTTTCGATTTAAATGTGTTGATTTTCTCTGTTGATTTTCTCTGCCCCAACCAACGCTATGGGTATGTGTTTGTATGTGTGTTATATTTAGGGAACAAACAAGTAAGAATATCTTTTTTTTCTTGCTTTGACTACTTAAATGCAGAGAGCTGTTGGCTTAGACAGATATTGGTGGTTGGTGGTTCTGAATTTTGGTTTCTTGCAGACATTTCATTACCAAACTATGTTACGTCATCAATGCTAGTAATGGAGTATTTTATTTATTTATTTTATTAGTCATATTTCTATGCCGCCCACTCTCCAAGGACTCTGGGCGGCTTACATCAAAGACAGTATACTAAATAGCATATTGCCCCCAACAATCTGGGTCCTCATTTTACCCACCTCGGAAGGATGGAAGGCTGAGTCAACCTTGAGCTGGTGAGATTTGATCCGCTGATCTGCTGAACTAGCAGTCAGCTGAAGTAGCTGCAATACTGCACCCTAACCACTGAGCCACCTCGGCTCTGTAAACTGCAAACCCTATTCTCCCACCAGGACTGGTGAAGTTGCCTAGTTTATCATAAAATATCTGTACCAGTTCGTATGAACCAGTAGTGGAGATCATGGGTGGGCCCTCCCCTGCCCACCCACCCCCTGGAGTAAAGACCACATGCACATTCGTGGAAGGCGCACATGCCGAAGCGAGCATGTGCACACACAGTGAACCAATGGTAAGAATATGTGAAACCCAACTGCCAACAACCCCACATTTCAGCTCTGAGCTCCTAAAATTGTTTTCGAAAAAAAGTTTTATTTGACTATCAAAAAGAATCATCTCCTTTGGCTTTTGATTTCTCAGTCTACTGCCCTGGGATCTTCTGGTGATTTCCCATCCAAATATTAAGCAAGACCAAACCTGCTTAGCTTTTAGAATCAGCCACGATCAGCACAGAACAGTGACACAACTTTTGATCGTTCTTGAATCAACAGATAAGGTTGATCCTTATACAAGCTGCATCAATGAAATATTATACAGGTACTCCTTGATGTACGACCACAATTTAGCCCTAAATTGATGTTGCTAAGCAAAACATTTGTTAAGTGAATTTTGCTCCGTTTTACGATCTTCCTTGCCACACTTGTTAAGTGATTCACTGCAGCTGGCAAGTTAGTAACACAATTGCTAAGTGAATCTGTATTCACTTCTGAATCTGTATAGTGGTAAGTATCTCCGCCTGTCACGCGGGAGACCAGGGTTTGATTCCCCGATGGGGAGCCAACATTTAGTTGGCTCCATTGACTTTGCTCATTAGAACATCACAAAAGATGACCATGGGACACTGCCACCATCATAAATATGAGTCAGTTGCCAAGCATCTGAATTTTGATCACGTGATCAAGGGGATACGGCAATGGTTGTGTGAAAAACGTTCATAGCTCACTTTTTTTCACTAGCAGTAGCAATAGCACTTAGACTGATATACAGCTTCACCGTGTTTTACAGCTCTCTCTAAGCAGTTTACAGAGTCAGTAGGTTTTCCCCAACAATCCAGGTCCTCATTTTACCAATCTTGGAAGGATGGAAGGCTGAGTCAACCTTGAGCTGGTCAGGATCGAACCCCTGGCATTGGCAGAATTCACCTGCAATACTTCATTTTAATCACTGGGAAGGAGGGAGGGAGGGAGGGAGGGAGGGAGGGAGGGAGGGAAGGAAGGAAGGAAGGAAGGAAGGAAGGAAGGAAGGAAGGAAGGAAGGAAGGAAGGAAGGAAGGAAGGGCAATAGCAATAGCACTTAGACTGATATACAGCTTCACTGTGCTTTACAGCCTTCTCTAAGCAGTTTACAGAGTCAGCCTATTGCCCCCAACAATCCAGGTCCTCATTTTACCAATCTTGGAAGGATGGAAGGCTGAGTCAACCTTGAGCTGGTCAGGATCGAACCCCTGGCATTGGCAGAATTCACCTGCAATACTTCATTTTAATCACTGGGAAGGAGGGAGGCAGGGAGGGAGGGAGGGAGGGAGGGAAGGAAGGGCAATAGCAATAGCACTTAGATTTATATACTGTTTCACCCTGCTTTACAGCCTTCTCTAAGCAGTTTACAGAGTCAGTAGGTTTCCCCCAACAATCCAACCAACCTTGGAAGAATGGAAGGCTGAGTCAACCTTGAGCCTGTCAAGATCGAACTGCCATTGTAACTTTGAACAGTCACTAAACAAATGGTTGCAAGTCAAGGCCCACCTACCTGTATATCTGGGATCAAGTCTTCCTTCACAAAAAGGTGAAAAAGTCCTCTTTCTCTTGAAATAACTTTTACTCTGGGTGGTTAAATGAAAAATATTCCAGGTCATATTAACAGCAATTATGAAGGTACAACTCTATGAAATAGTAATAGAAGAACTTAGCAATATCTTTAATTAGTGCCAATCAAGTTAACAGAATAATATGTTTAAGCTTTCACATTCTCCGGAACACTTCATTAGGCAAATCAAATACATGTTATAAAAATGGAGCTAGCAAGAAGACACATGAAATCTAGAATATAAAAATCCGCCCAAAAAGGCCAGGTAAATACTGTTGATGGCATCTGCTATTTTGAGGCAATAACATATTCATAGCACTGCTGGTCAGAAATGAAACTGAAGTATAATAAAATATTCCCCACCAATGGTTTTAAAATTTATAGCTTTTCTGTGTAATTTTATTTGTAATATACCTGACCAAAGAGCAAAGATCTGTGAGATTTGTTGTACGTGTGTCCCCCATGAAAATTTTCACAGGCCTCACCTGTACTAAATTTGTGAGAAGTGAAATAAATTCGCTTTGACAAAGCAGTTCAAGGCATGCAAGTTAGATGATGCAAGTTTTGCTTCATTGAAGTAAAAATTAATTCACCTTGGCAAAACAATTCAAGTGGTCTTGAAGCACTTTGACCAAGTGCTGTTTGTTGGAGAAGGCACTTATCTTTCTTTTATGCAACATTGGCTGAAGGAGGTTCCAATTCTAGATTCACATCGCATTTGTGTTGGAAGCACTGAGGGACTTCCGAGTCAAAAAAATTAGCCACCATTGCTTGAGGGATGCCCAGTTGGGGTCTCCTTTCATGTCCCTAGCAGGAGCTGGAGCAAAGGATGGGAGCTCAACCCACCTATTGAGCTGGGTCTCAAACTGCAGGCATGTTAATCTCCAACTCAGCATCCTAACCATGTGAGCTACCTTGCTCCTAGTTAGTATCTGCTGATGGACTTCCTTTTTATAAACCTTTATCAATTTATATTAATATCGTTTCCTGATTGCTATTTGTACCCTATGACTATCATTAAGTGTTGTACCTCATGCTTCTTGACGAATGTATCTTTTCTTTTTATGTACACTGAGAGTGTTGCAATATTTTCAGGATCAGACTCAATAAAGATAATAGAAGTTAGAGATTTAAATGTATCTCTTTTTAATCATAATAGGCATTCTATATTCGCTGAATATTCAAGATAGAAGCAAGGAAAATGGGGAGGATGGCTCCTTATATATACAAGGGGTGGAGCCAGGAATGGGAGTGGTAAATTATGAATACATTAAAGTCCAAAGAATAAGTTAACCCCTGATGTTCCATATATACATTATTTACACATTAGAGAATAAGGCATTTACATCTGACAAATCCCCCTCTAAATGCCGGTTCGTTATACAACACCAGTTACATTCAGATTCAGGACAATATAATACATATAATTTAGAAGTTAAATATTTGTGTTGTTTAGAAGGTAAGGGTTTTGTTAATATATCAGCTAATTGTTCAGAAGTATCACAATGTGTTGCTTTGATGAATCCGTCTTGAGATAGTTGTCTCACGTGCTTAAATTTTATATCAATATGCCTGGACCTTTGTCCAATTGCATCGGATCTAGATATTTCAATGGCCGCTTTATTGTCTTCATGCATAATAAATGGTAAAGTAGGTTTCTTCCAAACATCTGTGATCAAATCATTGAACCATACAAGGTTATTTGCAGCTTTAGACAAGCAAACATATTCCGCTTCTGTGGTAGAAGTGGCTACCAGTTCTTGTTTACCAGTATACCAGTAAACTGGACAATCGTTCAATAGAAAAACATAACCAGAGGTACTCTTTCTGCATGATGTATCACCAGCCCAATCTGCATCAGCATAACAAGTAATTTTTGGTTCTTTGTCATTATTTGGTTCCAATATTAAACAAAAATCTAATGTACTTTTCAGATATCTTAAAATTCTTTTGACAGCTTCCCAATGATACAAGGTTGGTTTGCTAACATATCTTGACAATAAATTGAGAGGTAATGCAATATCTGGCCTAGTCCAATTAGATATATAAAGGAGTGAACCTATAACTGATCTGTAAAATGTGTTGTCTTTAAACTCAGGGGAAGATTCATCAGTGTTTCTAAGAAAATCAGTTTGCATAGGTGTGTCACATGTTTTGGCATTATTTAAGTTACATTTGTTTAGGAGTTCAATAATTTTATCTTTCTGAGTAAGTTTGAATCCCCTTTTAGTTTTGTTAATTTGTACACCAAGGTATTTATTCACTCTACCTAGTGATTTCAATGAGAAATGTTCGTTTAACTTATTTACAAAGATTTCCCTGCTCTCTTTATGCTTTCCAATATATAGAATATCATCCACATAAATTAATACAAATTCAATATGATCATTACTCTTTTTTACAAAGAAACAGTTATCAGCAGTGGTGGCGTTGAAATCCATGGTCTTAAGTACTTTTACCAAACAATCGTACCATCTTTTGCCAGATTGCTTCAATCCGTACAGACTCTTATTTAATAACCAAATTTCGTTCTTATTAGTGTATTGACTGTGTGGTGCTCTTACATATATTTCCTTATCTAATTTTGCGTGTAAGTATGCAGTCTGTATGTCATATTGAAACACGTCCAGATTGAGTGCAGATGCTACTACAAGAGCTGTTTTGACACTCTCTGTTCTCACTGTTGGTGAATAAGTGTCAGTATAGTCTTCTGGATATTTTTGTGCATAACCTTGTGCAACTAGTCTGGCCTTGTATAAGGTATTACCTCCTTCCAAATTCTTAATTTTATAAATCCACCTGGTACCTATAATTGTTTTATCCTTAGGTGCGATCGCAGGTGTGAATACATTTAATTCTTGTAAACTTTCCATCTCTTTTTCCATAGCTAGTTCCCATTTTTCTCTTTCTTCACGGGGAAGTTTCAATACTTCCTCATATGTATTAGGTGTTATTTGTTCTCCATCCATATGCATTATGTAATCTTTGTATTTATTTGGTATTTGGTTTCTATTGTTTCTAATGTTTCTTTCAGGTTTGCTATGGTTGTCATGCAAATATCTGGCTTCCTTTTTTGTTAATGTGTCTGTCTTTATTTTATGCTGACTATTTGTCCAAGTTTTGGTTTTGTTCTTACTTTTGTTAATATTTTGATTTTCTGTTGTTCCTTCCTCGCAAGATATATTATCTTTGCTTTTATTAGGAAATATTTCATTAAGGTGCAATTTAGACCAATTGGCCTGCTCATGGAACACAGCTGTTCTGGATACTATAAATTTGTTATTATTATCAATGAATCTGTACCCTTTGGTTCCAGTTTCGTATCCCATGAATCTTAATCTCCTGGATACGTTTTCTCCCTTTCTTCTCAATTGTTTAGGTATGTGTACGTCTGCAGTAACTCCAAATATGTGCATGTGTGCTAATTTGGGTTTTCTATTGTACATCACCTCATATGGTGTCTTATTCACAATACTGGACCATGTTCTATTTTGAGTGTAATTTGAATAATGTAAGGCTTCTGACCAAAATTGTTTGCCTAAACCAGCATCCTCTAATGTGCATCTAATCATGGTTTGTAGTGTGGAATTCTTTCTCTCTGCAATCCCATTTTGAAATGCAGAAAATGGATTGGACGTGAAATGTAGCATCCCTCTATCCTTTAACCATTGGGAGAATTCTTTAGACATGAATTCACATCCCCTATCTGTCATAATTTGTTTTATTCTGATATTATGCTGTGTTTCTATGCGTTTGTAGAATTCCTTAAATTTCTGAAAGGTTTCATCCTTGTGCTTTAATGTGTAAACAAAACCATAGCGACTGTAATCATCCACTATTGTTAGGAAGTAACGTTTTCTATAGGTAATTGATGGAGTTAATGGACCAACTAAGTCCATATGTACCAAATCAAAAATATTGTTAGTTGATCTGTTAGATTTTTTTGGTCTGGGACTGGTTTTTAGTTTGGTGGATTTACATACTGAGCATTCCAAATAATTTTCACAATTTTTTATTTTGACACCTTCTGCGTGTTCAGTCATTTTTTGTACTACGGGAAAGCTTGCATGTCCTAACTTCCTATGTAAGATGTGAGCACACTCATCATGAATTGGTTTACCTATTTTTGGTTTCTTCTCATTGTGTGTATTTTTGTTATCATGAGTTATTTTACATTCATCATTGTCACAGTTACTGACATTTTCATCATCTGCTTCAATACAATCTTCCATATTTGAATCAATGTTATGTAACCATCTTTCTTTGGTTATCAGATAGGGTAGACCCCCTTTTATCATCACAGTACCTACATTTGTTTTGTTCTTTTCTATAGTTGCTTTCCCCTTTGAGAAAACTATATTGATGTCAGATTCTCTGCTTAGTTTTATAGCACTCAGTATGTTGTGAGGTATTTCTGGGATTAATAATACCCCCTCTATTTTCCCTAAACCAGGCAAGGTCACATTTCCTCTGCCTAATACTTGAACCTTTTCTTGATTAGCTACCTTTATCACAAACTTATCTTCTGTAAATGAGGTTAATATACTTTTGTTGTTAGTGGTGTGATTTGTTGCACCAGAATCAATAAGCCAATTATTGTTCTCATCTTGTTGTGTTCTGGTGCTGTCTTGTTTATTTAGCCCATTTAGTGACCCAGATTTTCTCTCTTTTGAATTTTCTCTACCCCCTCTACTTTCTCTGTAATTTGGTGGACTTCTATATTTGTGTCTATCTGTGGAAGATTGTCTGTAATTGTATTTGCTCCTATATTCTGGCCTATGTCTCTCCCTTGGGACTTTGGGACAGTCTCTTCTACTGTGTTCCCTGGATCCACAATTGTGGCATCTAAAGGCCTCATTATATTTATCTTGAAAGACTACTTTCCTAAAAGATTTGTGTTCTGTTTGGTTACTGGAACGATTTTTTCTTGAATTGTCTTCTGCTATCAATTTGTTAGATAGACTTTCTATTGATAAATATCCCAAATTAATGGTATCTAAGTGTGACATAAAGCTATCCCATGATGGATCAAGTGAATTGATAATAACACTTTTCATTGTTTGATCTGAAATCACTTCCCCCCTCAATTGTAGCTCAGCTCTTATTTTGTTTAGATTTATCAAATGCTCACTTATAGAAACCCCTGGTTTCACTCTAGAAGAAAAGAAATCCTTAGACATTCTTGTGGTTGTGGCTACGCTATCGCTGTGAAATAGATTAAACATGCATTGAATTATTTCTGATACAGTTAGGTTTGGTTTGATGCTATGATACATTGCAGGAGACACGCTAGAAATTATTATGAAAAATGCTCTATGATGTAAACAATCTATTTTTAAAGTCCAAGGTCTTCTTGGAGGACTAGTTATAAAGAATAGTAAATTTTCTTTCATGAAAATAACCTGAAGCTGTTGGTACCACTCTTGTAAATTAATGCCATCAACTCTAAGTTTTGGGAAGTCACTGGGTAAGTTCCCCACATTATTTTGTCCATTACTTACAACCTGAGGCAGTCCGTGGTCTCTCAAGTGCAGGAAATTACAGAACGGCATTGGGATGCTTGTAACGAGTCTGCGCGGTTCTCTGGCCAGTTCAAGTCTTTCGGGGCCGTCTACGTAGTTTTGCACATGCGCGTTGCTCATTTCTTCTTTGGCGCCGCTGTGGAAGGTTCTCTCCATTTCAGCTCTCTCGATCCGCTCCTCTTCAGATGAGTCGGTCTCTGGCTCGGTTTTTGGGGCTTTGGTGATGGCGACGGTTCTTCTCTTTCTCTTGTGTGCGCTGGCACTCGATTCTGTCTGCGGTGTAGGACGGAATCGGCATGGCTCTCTGGGCTCGGGTGTCGTCGTTCTCGAAGTCAGGATGGGAGCGTGCAGGTCTTGAGTTGTCGGTTTGATTTCTTGCTTCTTCGTTGATGTCTTGGAGATTTTCAATCTTGGCCCAAAAGCAGCAAAAAGCGTTTTCATTGCTGACTTTACTTGAGACTTTGTTAAATCGTCTTCACTTTCTGATTTTGGTTCATCTGAAGAGTTTGAGACTTCTTTTTCACTTTCTTCGTCTGATAGCGTTTTTCGCGCCAGAAATTTTGAACTGAGCGTTTTGATTGGCTCTGCTTCACTCTCTTTTGAAGTTCGTTGAAACCAAGATGGCTGCCATTCAAAATTTCGCGCGAGGTCACATCTTTTCTTTTTTACAACTATTTTCTCAGTAGTCATTTCACTCACAGTTTTTTGATCTTTGGGTTTTTCTTTAATGACGTTTTTCTCTCTCGCTGCTCCGCTGTTCCTCAGCATCTCCTGGAGGTCCGCGATGAGGCTTTCATCATTCTTTTGGCTTTTTAGTATTTTTAATATCTCTGACCTGAGTTCGTTGTTTTCTATCTCAATTTCTTCCTGGTCGTTGTTTTCACTCATCAGTTCTTCTTCTTCAGTGGTGTATTCTTCGGATTCTCTCGAAATCGCATTAGTGGATTCGTTGATCATCTCTTGATCAGTTTCTATTTCTTTGCTGTAGACCCTGGTGTTGGGCCTATCTTTCTTGGACATTTTTAATTACTTATTGAGTCAATTAACCATCCTCTGCTACCAGCTTGTTGCAATATTTTCAGGATCAGACTCAATAAAGATAATAGAAGTTAGAGATTTAAATATATCTCTTTTTAATCATAATAGGCATTCTATATTCGCTGAATATTCAAGATAGAAGCAAGGAAAATGGGGAGGATGGCTCCTTATATATACAAGGGGTGGAGCCAGGAATGGGAGTGGTAAATTATGAATACATTAAAGTCCAAAGAATAAGTTAACCCCTGATGTTCCATATATACATTATTTACACATTAGAGAATAAGGCATTTACATCTGACAGAGAGGTTATGAACGGAAGACCAATTCCTTGTGTGTCTAATCACACTTGGCCAATAAAGAATTCTATTCCATTCCATTCCATTCCATTCCATTCCATTCCATTCCATTCCATTCCATTCCATTCCATTCTATTCTATTCTATTCTATTCTATTCTATTCTATTCTAGACTTTTTTTTACTTTTAAAAGCATTTTTTCTACAACCTTAAGAGGTTGCAGAAAAAGATGCTTTTAAAAGCCTCTGATGATCAGGCAACTCAGCTGGGATCGCCAGAGGGTTTTAAAGGCATTTTTTTTTCTACAACCTCTTCGGCCAGCTGAGCCAGCTGAGCCGCATGATCATCAGAGGCTTTTTTTTTTTTTTTTACTTTTAAAAGCATTTTTTCGGCCAAGGGGTTGTAGAAAAAATGCTTTTAAAAGTAAAAAAAAACAGCCTCTGATGATCATGTGGCTCAGCTGGGCATGGGGGGGGGCGGCGCAGGGATTTTTGCTACCGGTTCTCCGAACCACCTGCCACCATCACTACTGGATCGGGCGATCCGGTCCAAACCGGGAGCATTTCACCCCTGAGTGAAACACATCTTCAAAAGTTCCCATAGGCCATGTAATGTATCTATATCCAATTTGATAGAACTTTTTTTTTTTTTTTTTTACAAAACGTTTGAACAGAGTTTGGAAGAAAGGTTTCAAGTGCAAGCAAAGAAAAATCAGGGAGAAAGCAAATATGCATGTCCCAGGATAATGTTGCAGGAGCCAATCTGTGTGTCAGGGTTCCAAGTAACACCCCCAATGAAAGAAGACTCTGAGGCTAGAAGTTCCTCAAAGTTTCACTTTATTAGAGATGTCATATTGGCACATCTGGGAAAACCTGAATCTGAAAGCTTCTAGGTTTTCCCCACTCATAGAAAAGTCCAAGTCCCTTCCTCCTGCATCCACATGTCTATCACATGGCCCAATCAATGCACCGTCCCAACTGGAGATGCCTCCCAGTCACATCACTCCAGGTGCAGGGCAAGATGTCCTTGACTCTCAGAGAAAGGAATGTTATTATGACTATATATCTCCCCTGCTCCATACAATCCCCCCTCCCAGTTTCCCACAGCATTAAATGTGGCAGGCCTGAAGGTCCAATGCAAAAGATGGCTTCCAGGCCTGACACTGAGTAGGTCACACGGACCAAAGGTTTAGTCTTCCAAGCTTTTGGACTCAAGCTAGAGCCCATCCCCAGGAAACTTCTCTTTCTCTAGGAGAGAGAGAAGTTCCAGGAGAAAAATTCCAGGAGAGAAGAGAGAAGGAAGAGAGATGGGCTCCAGCATGAGTCCAAAAGCTTGGAAGAAGACTAAACCTCTGGTTTCAGCAGGGTGGATTTAATTTAAATCGAGTTGATTTAAATCACAATTTAAATCATGATTTAAATCACTAGTAAAAAGGCTTGATTTAAATCAACTCGATTTAAATCATAATTTTTAAAGAGCAACTGTCATCTCTGCTACTCCTTTGACCCACTGTTGACTCACCGATAGTCCCAGTGTTGCAGAATATACAGCCTCATGCTACATAACTAAGCTCCATTTCATGCTGAATAAACTAAATTATTTATGTTTCTTAAATAGAAAACTATCTTACGATAGATTTTTACCCCCAAAGTTTTTTATTAAAATAAATTCGATAAAAATAAAAAAAATCCAATTTAAATTAAAAAAAATCCGATTTAAATAAAAAAAAATCTGATTTTTTTTATTTTTTTTTAAAAAAAATCATTGATTTTTATCCACCCTGGGTTTCAGTGACCAACTCAGTTGGATCCTGCAAAAAATCAGGGTCTTTGCTGATAATATCCAAAATATAGGAAAAGACAGAAAGTTGGCGAGGCTGAGACAGAGGTCATCTTCAGGATTCCATCATCTGGACATAGACAGACATACAAACCTTTACAGAATTATTGATGCAATTTGACAGACTTATAAAGACCTAACATAGAGGACAAGAGATAGGTCTCCAGAAAGATGTCTTGGTACCAAGCAAAGCTGGCTGTTAATTTTCCAGGCACTCTAGGAAATCACTTGCAGTTATTAAACACTGTTTTGCAGCTGCTTTTATTGCAATTTTATTTGGCAATATTTATTGTTGTGACTGACTTCACTTTGGCTATTTTTATCTCTGTATTGCTGCCATCTTAACTGCTGTATATTGGTTTTCTACCGCATACGTTTAACAGATGCTTACACCCTGCATGAGAAATGTGGTTCCTATCTAGATAGAACAGTAAATAATGAGACATTTGGAAACTGTCAAAGGGGAGTGAAAGATGTACAGGTGTTCCTAAAATGTTAATTTTCATAGCTCTGGATCACCAATGTTGTGTTGGTCCACAACTGATGGTTTAATTAAACTGATTTATTGCTCATGCCTATACACAGGAATATTCTCAACAATTTAGCAATTGCTTGGAGTTATATAGAAGTCCACGGAATTCAAGGGAGGTTGGAGTTACTCATTTGTGGCTATGTAGGGATTCTAGGGATGTGGTGGCTCAGTGGCTAAGATGCTGAGCTTGCCGATCGAAAGGTCGGCAGTTCAGCGGTTCGAATCCTTAGTGCCGCGTAACGGGGTGAGCTCCCATTACTTGTCCCAGCTTCTGCCAACCTAGCAGTTCGAAAGCACGTAAAAAAATGCAAGTAGAAAAAATAGGAACCACCTTTGGTGGGAAGAGAACAGCGTTCTGTGCACCTTTGGCATTTAGTTATGCCGCCCACATGACCACGGAGACGTCTTCGGACAGCGCTGGCTCTTCAGCTTTGAAATGGAGTTGGGAACAACTAGCACATACGTGCAAGGGGAATATTTATCTTTACCTTTTTGGATTCTAGGATGGTTCCTCTTTTGATGCCACCCTCAGGTTCTGCCACTTCTTCTCCTACAGCTGCGGGGTTTCCCTTATGGTTACATACAGCCTATTGAAGCACTTAGATCTTGTAACCATTCCTTGCTTTCTACCTGGGTTTTCCAGATAAGTGTGGCTGGAGCAGACAGAAACACAGCCCTAGTCAACAGCCAGGAAATAAGTAGGGACAGACAAATCACTTTGGGTCTGTCCAGAGGTGGACTATACTATAGCAATCGGTTTGCCCAGCACCGGAATTGTGAGCACGCGCCATCCGCGAATGCATGCGGCATCGCAAAACACAGCAACAAACAAACAGAGCCTCGGTGGTGCAGCGGACTAAGTGCTGTTAAGTGCTAGCACTTTGCTGTCAGCTGCCTGCAATTAGTGCGAGTTCAAATCTCACCAGGCTCAAGGTTGACTCAGCCTTCCATCCTTTCAAGGTAGATAAATTGAGGACCCGGATTGTGGGGGGGCAATAAGCCAACTTTGTATAGAACAACACCGCTTAAGGGGGGCCGAAAGCCCTAATAAGCAGGTATATACATAAAAGTATGCAGGCGATTGCTATAATGCATTGTAAGCCGCCCTGAGTCTACGGAGAAGGGCGGCATATAAATTGGACTAATAAATAATAAATAAATAAATAAATAAATAAATAAATAAATAAATAAATAAATAAATAAATAATTCATTCGCGTGTACCATTTGCACATGCATGCGACGTCAAAAACACAGCGATATAGGATGGGATTGTGCCTGGGTGGGTGGGCGGAGACCCGCAGGTTGCCACTACCAGTTCGCCCAAACCAGTCTGAGCCGGCTGAATACCACCACTAGGTGTGTCCCTAATAATTTATGTTAAACCAAACACTGTGGCACATCAGGTTCTTTGGAATACATGGGGACCCAGTAAATTTAAAGGAACATCAAAACCTTACTGATCACAAATTATATTTGTTCTTTCCAACACAAAATACACACACATGCTCTTCTTCACTTGCCCACTTCCTTCTCAGCCAGCTGCGGGGCACTAGATAGAGCAGTAGTGAAATCCAATTTATTTTTAATAATAATACCGTCATTTATATTAAATTGAGATCTTTCATTATTTGCTTATTCCACTTACAATCCTTCATTTTTTAATTATTCAATGTTTCGATATGTTATTTTTATATCAATCATCATCTTCTACGTATCGTACGTTTTCATACAAATAAAATATTGTTAATCATATTTATTACATTTAACAAACAAAAGGTAGCTAATTGAACTTTTCACTTTGGGATCTGGTTGTTTGTACCAGACACACCTCCATCTTGAAGCTTCTCCATCAGGGTCCCACACCCAGCAGAGTCAAGCCTTAAGATCAGAGATGAAATTGTGAAATTCAATTTTTTTTTACTACCAGTTCTGTGGGCATGGCTTGGTGGGTGTGGTGTGGTGTGGTGTAGCTTGGTGGGCATGGCTTGGTGGGCATGGCAGGGGAAGGATACTGCAAAATCCCCATTCCCTCCCCACTCCTGGGAGAAGGATATTGCAAAATCTCCATTCCCACCCCACTCTGGGGCCAGCCAGAGGTGGTATTTGCCAGTTCTCCGAACTACTCAAAATTTCCGCTACCGGTTCTCCAGAACCTGTCAGAACCTGCTGGATTTCACCCCTGAGATAGAGGAATGGAAAGTTTTAACATCTAGATCCAAAAAGGACTCGAGGAATGGGTGGGCTTCAGGATTCCTTCTACAGGTAGACCTCATGTTACGATGGTTAACTGGGGCCAGAATTTCCATTACTAATTGATACATGTGGTTTCACCAGACTGCATCACTTTACAATGGCAATCCAGCACTCCCAATGACTGCCATTAAGTGAGGATTGTGGCTCCTAAGTGATAATATGATGATAATATAATGGGCTGTTTGAGATATGGTCAAGATTGAGCCGCTTTGCTTCTTTCAAACCTAATGCTTTTCAACTTGCCAATGAACTGGGGCAGTGGTGGGATCCTTCTGGTTTAACAACTGGTTCGGTGATCATGCGCTTTGCGTGTGTGCATGTGCACAATTCAACAAAAAATCACCTTCCGCGTTAGTGCTAGGGAATTAAAACAGCTGAGTCATGGCGGATTGCCACGCTAATCAGCTGCGAAGATAAAGGTAAGTAAAGTGCAGGGGCGGGACAGAAGGCCCAGATGATCGTCGAAGAGAACCGGTTCGTTCCCAGCTGATCGTCGGAGCTACCAGCCTGAACCAGTAGAATCCTGCCCCTGAACTGGGTGCAGGGAAAAGAAATGTGGAGAATGTATGCAGAGATTGTGAGAGCTTGGAGCCAGCAAGGTCACTGCTGCAGGTACTTAAGAAAGAGATAGACCATAACAAAAGATTGTCTCATAATTGGACAATATGATCAAACAAGGGTGGAGAGAAGGAGAAAGGATTGTTTAACTGGGCAAGCATTTGCGCAGGAAACCAGAGTTGGTTTCGTTTCTACAGTACCAACATGGCGTATCCAATAAAGTTTTACTTTTGGGAATTCAATTCTCCTGAGAGTGTTTCCTTGTTCTGGGTTTGCTAATTGGACAGTTGACAGATATTTTGGATGCATCTGGAACTGAAAGCTGAGTTTTCCAAATTCAAAATCAGGCTACCTTTCAGTTTGTTAGAAAGTCTCAGGCAAGCCTGAAGGACTAGGGGAGACAGGATAGCAGTGTTCCAGTATCTCAGGGGTTGCCACAAAGAAGAGGGAGTCAAGCTATTCTCCAAAGCACCTGAGGGTAGAACAAGAAGCAATGGGTGGAAACTAATCAAGGAGAGAAGCAACTTAGAACTAAGGAGAAATTTCCTGACAGTTAGAACAATGAATAAGTGGAACAACTTGCCTGCAGAAGTTGTGGTTGCTCCAACACTGGAAGTTTTAAAGAAGAGATTGGATAGCTATTTATCTGAAGTGGTGTAGGATTTCCTGCCTGGACAGGGGGTTGGACTAGAAGACCTCCAAGGTTCCTTCCAACTCTGTTATGTTATTCTATTCTATTCTATTCTATTCTATTCTATTCTATTCTATTCTATTCTATTCTATTCTATTCTATTCTATTTCTATTCTATTTCTATTTCTATTTCTATTTCTATTTCTATTTCTATTTCTATTCTATTCTAATGCAAACTACCTCAAATGTGTTCCAATGAAATGAAAGTGGGATGATTTTAATTTAAGGTGATTCAGTTTCTGGACACTGTGCATTTCCACAGACTGATGTACAGCAATGTTCTTTCTCTTCCATTGATTTGGAGAAAGAGGCAGGGAGGGGAAGAGAACTAAGCTCGCTGGTGTGAATATATCTGTTAAATATGCTCACTGGTGCTTTATGGTGTGAACAGTTCATTCCTCTGGTAGTAGTATTAGACTAAATTCTTCTACTCCCTTAAACAATAACTGTGCACTGTAAGCCTGCTCAGCGGGGGGAGATTTCCCTGGAGTTCTCGCTGTCAGCTTCATTTAAAATGACATTAATTAAGCAAGCAAGGGCAAGCATTTCTTTGCTTAACTGCTGGATACTGAAGACATGAACCCAGATTCCATTACTTTGCCAGAGTTAATTTATTTAAAACATTTCTATCCTAACTATTAGGAATAATAACAACAACAACAATGCACTTGAAAAACATTGAAGGAAAATGTGACAACTTTTTTTTTTTAATTTGATTTATATGCCGCCCTTCTCCGGAGACTCAGGGCGGCTTACAATGCGTTAAGCAATAGCCTTCATACTTTTGTATATTTTATACAAAGTCAGCTTATTGCCCCCACAAACTGGGTCCTCAATTTGCCTACCTTAGAAAGGATGGAAAGCTGAGTCAACCTTGAGCCTGGTGAGATTCGAACTTACAGTAATTGCAGACAGCTGGTGTTAATCACAATGCTATCAGTCTGCTGAGCCACCACGCCCTACTTTACATGGGCATGGCTTAAGATGGGAAACATCAAGAAAGAAACGGAAGGTTTAATACTCGCTGCTCAAGAACAAGCACCAAAAACTAATGTCATGAAAGCAAAGATACAAAAATCCACCGACAATCCAAACTGCCGACTTTGCAACAACAAAGTCAAAACTGTTTCACATTTAATATCGCACAAACTGATTACAAAGCTAGACACGATCGAGTTGCTAAATTAATCCACTGGTCATTATGTAAAAAATGCGACTTTCCTGTATCCAAAAAATAATGGGAACATAAAATGGAAAAAGTTATAGAAAATGAGAAGGTGAAGATCTTGTGGGACTTTCAAATACAGACAGATAGTCATTTGGAACACAACGTGCCAGATATCACAGTTGTCAAAAACCGAAACGTACAATTTATTGACATTGCGGTACCAGGAGATGCCAGAGTCAAAGAAAAAGAACTGGAAAAAATCATGAAATATTGTGACCTGGCCATTGAAACTACACGGCTATGGATGAAACATGTAACAGCGATACCCATTGTCATCGGGGCACTTGGTACCATGTCCAAGAATTTTATAAGATACATCAACAAATTGCAGCTTCCTGCAATAACACCAGAGGAACTGGAAAAAACTGTGCTACTTGGAACATCTTACATCTTAAGAAGGTACTTGGTTGATACCTAGGATGCTGGTAGCAACTCATATCAACCATTAGCATCAGTCAATGGTATTTGTGATGCATTTTTGAATGTTCAGTTGACTGAGTTTCATGTTTAATGAATAAAGTAAATAATAAATATCAATATCAATATCAATAAATAAGAAAGAAAGAAAGAAAGAAAGAAAGAAAGAAAGAAAGAAAGAAAGAAAGAAAGAAAGAAAGACCAAAAATAGGCTGGATAGTGGATGTGGCAATACCAGGAGACAGCAGAATAGAAGAAGGTACTTGGTTGATACCTAGGATGCTGGTAGCAACCCATATCAACCATTAGCATCAGTCAATGGTATTTATGATGCATTTTTGAATGTTCAGTTGACTGAGTTTCATGTTTAATGAATAAAGTAAATAATAATAAATAATAATATCAATATCAATAAATAAATAAGAAATAAAAAAAGAAAGAAAGAAAGAAAGAAAGAAAGAAAGAAAGAAAGAAAGAAAGAAAGAAAGAAAGAAAGAAAGAAAGACCAAAAATAGGCTGGATAGTGGATGTGGCAATACCAGGAGACAGCAGAATAGAAGAAAAGAACTGGGGAAGATAACAAAACACAAAGACCTACAAATAGAAATAAAATGACTGCGGCAAAAGCAAGCAAAGGTAATACCAATAGTAATAGGTGCCTTGGGTGCAATCCCAAAAGAACTGGAGCGCCACTCAAACACCATCGGCATTGACAAATTCCCCATCAGTCAATTGCAAAAGGCAGCTTTATTCAGAACAGCTTACATCCTGCGATAATATCTGCAACACCATCAAACATCCAGATCTACCCATCCTAGGTCCTTGGAAAGGACTTGATAGGTAGACAAAAATGCCAAATCCAATCTGAACATCTGGCTGACTGTGTGACAAACTATAACAATCATCATCATCATCATCATCATCATCCTTCTTGGGAAGGACTCCATACAGGGATAAAATTGCCAAATCCAATCTAAACATCTGGCTGACGGTATGACAAACCATCATAAAAAAGAATGGTATTAACAGCTTACATCTTTTGATGATACCTTTAATATTATTAAACAACAGCATCTACCTATCTCATTTCCTTGGGAAGGAATGGGTGGATAAATATGCCAATTCTATCCAAACATCTGTCTGACTGTGAAACTAACCATAATAGCTTATATTCAATACCTTTAACATCATAAAACCACATCTGCCTATCCTAGGTTTTTGGGAAGGACTCGATGGATAAAAATGCCAAATGCACTTTAAACATCTGGCTGATGGTATAATGAATCATAATAATAATCCAGTCTAAACATCTGGCTGACTGTGTGTTAAACCATAATAATGGCAGCTTTACTCAGAACAGCTTACATCCTGTAATGATACCTTTAACACCATTGAACAACATCGTACAAGTCCTGGGGAAGTACTCAATAGGTGGATGAATCTAGTCTAAACATCTGGCCAACTGAGGAATCAATCATAGTTATAATAATTCGAAGAATATCTTTGATTCAAAATCCAAATGCATTTTATAATACCAAGGAGGGGAAAAGAGAAACAGAGACAGACAAAAATACTGATGAAATTGTTGGAACAGAAATTCATTTCTAAAATTGTGACGAGACTTGGATACTGAAAAAGGCAGATAGAAGAAGGGTGGATATCTTTGAACTCTGTGTTCTGTCCCCATCCCACACACACACACACCAACAGACGTCCAAGAGTTAAAAACCAAACCAGCCGACAAAATCCTTATGATAATGGAACTTGGCAGCAACCTAGTGGCTGCCTGCCAAGAGTTTATTACTCATGAAGGGAAGAGATAACTTCTCTCCGCTTTTGGTACATCAAAGTAAAATGTTCAATAATTACAGAGTAACTTAAATCCAAATATAATCCAGCAAAGCCTATAGCAAAAGTCCGGCAATGCAGAATGGCGTGGAAGCTTTCATCTTTGTTCGTCACAAGGCTTGACTGGCCACCACGCTCCCTTTTATACCCTGTGGGGTGTGGTCCAGTGACTCAGTCTAATCTCTGGCACGCCTCCTCTTCTGTTGCGTGCGTTTATCTCTCAGACGCTGGTGTGGATCCAGCCAAGACTCATCCCCGTCACTGTCCGACTGCACCTGTGTGGGGATACCTGGCTCCTGGCCAATCTCTTCTCCATCAGGAGACACCTGAGGCATTGCCAGAGAGGAGGGTCCTGGAGAGGGAGGCCCGGCCAACTCCTCTCCTTCCCTTTCGGAGCCTTCTTCCTCCGATAAGATGGGCTCAGGGGTCAGAGCCACAACACTCTGGTGCTGGAGATGACTATCACACATCCCATAGACTGCAAAAATAACAAACAAAGAAATCCAAACCGAACCTCACCGAAAATATAACTTGAAGCCAAGATCGTCAACCAAAGGCTATCATACTTTGGCCATGTCATGCAAGCTGACTCACTTGAAAAGTCAATCATGCTGAGAGTGATCAGTGGAAAAAGGAGAAGAGGTCATCCTAGGATCTGTTGATCGTACACTATAAATGATGACACTGGGATGACTGTGATGGATCTGAAGGAAGCAGTGCAAGACAGAGGGGCATGGAGACTGTTTATCCATAGAATGGCTATGGGTCAGACCAGAGATAGGTTTCAGCAGGTTATGACCAGTTCTGGAGAACTGGTAGTGGAAATTTTGAATAGTTCGGAGAACCGGTAGTAAAAATTCTGACTGGCCCGCCCCCATCTATTCTCTGCCTCCCAAGTCCCAGCTGATCAGGAGGAAATGGGGATTTTGCAGCAACCTTCCCCTGGATTGGGGAGGGAATGGAGATTTTACAGTATCTTTCCCTTGCCGTGCCCACCAAGCCACGCCCACAGAACCGGTAGTAAAAAAATTTTGAAACCCACCACTGGGTCAGACATGACTAAATGACTGACAGTGAAAGTGAGATCTAGATTCAAAGGCAAAATGTGCTTTCAAGCATACTTTGGAAAGTACACAAGAGCACAAGTAGTACCTACTTTATTGGTCATAAAGGAGAATATTTGTAGCTCAGGGTTGAAATGGAGGGGTACTTGGTGCTCTCTGAGCTTGCTTGTTTTCTTGCAATGTTTCATTACCCAAACAAGGTAACGTCATTAGTGCTAGTAAGGAGTGCTGTTTGCTGTAAGTTTATAGTCTGTGTCTTGTCTGTCTGTGTGAGTGTGGACGGTTTTAAGGATTCTTTGGTTGGGCTGTTTACTGATGGGCCTTTGGAAGTATATCGACTGAGTTATTGCTTACTTGATTGTTGGTCTGAAGTTGACCTTGGAGTTAATCTATGCTGATCTGAGTGATGACTATTGGCGGAGAAGTGCTGGAGTCTTTTTCTCTTTTGGGTTGGTTGATTGTCTCTTTTGAATAGTCTGTAGATGTTGTTAATGTCTATGTGTCTGTTGATGGCTGATTTGTCAGGCTTCTAGAAATTCCCGGGCATTTTTGGACTTGGCCTGGTCTAGGATTGTCACAATTTTTCCAATTGAAACTATGGTTAAATCTGTCTATATCAGGGGTGAAATGCTCCCGATTCAGACCGGATCGCTGGATCCGGTAGCGATGGCAGTGGGTGGTTTGGAGAACCAGTAGCAAAAATCCCTGCCCGCCCCCATTGCCCAGCTGAGCCGCACAATCATCAGAGGCTTTTTTTTTTTTTTATTTTTAAAAGCATTTTTTCTACAACCTCTTTGGCCGAAAAAATGCTTTTAAAAGTAAAAAAAAAAAAAAAGCCTCTGATGATCGCGCGGCTCAGCTGGGATCATCAGAGGCTTTTAAAAGCATTTTTTCTACAATCTCTTCGCTGAAGAGGTTATAAAAAAATGTTTTTAAAGGGAAAAAAAAGCCTCTGCCGATCAGGCAAGTCAGCTGGGATCGTCAGAGGGTTTAAAAGGATTTTTTTAACAACCTCTTCAGACGAAGAGGTTGTAGAAAAAAATGGTTTTAAAAGTATAAAAAAAAAGGTGGCCACGCCCACTCAGTCATATTACCCCCCAAGAACCGGTAGTAACAAATTTTACATTTCACCACTGGTCTATATGTTGTGAAATTAAAGAATGTTCATCATCTTCTGACTGCCAGTAGGTGTTCATAGATACGTTCTGCCAGTCTTCGGCCTGTTTGTCCTACATAGTGGTTGTTGCAATTCTTACATTGTATGTTGTAGGTGATTCATGTTTTTTTCTTCTGGGGTTGCTGGGTCTTTTGGTTTGCTAAAGATGTTTTGAAGGACTAGGTCTTCCTAGTCCTTCCAGCAACAGTATCTTCTCAGCTTAATCTTCTATTTCACAGTTGCCATACAATGGAAAACACTCTTCAAGGACATTCCGCATGCGTGTCCATGAACACTCAAAAAAATTACAATTTGCCCTTCAAATCTCCATCTCTGTACTACCGTATTAGTTTCACTTCATCTTCTCATCTGCTTTCCAGGGCAGGTTCAAACCAATCCTTCCCCATTCTTGTATGTACATAGCAGGGGTGAAATGCTCCCGGATCACCCGATCCAGTAGCGATGGAGGCGGGCGGTTCGGAGAACTGGTAGCAAAAATCCCTGCCCCCCCCCCCCATGCCCAGCTGAGCGGCACAATCATCAGAGGCTTTTTTTTTATTTTTAAAACCATTTTTTCTACAACCTCTTTGGCCAAAAAAATGCTTTTAAAAGTAAAAAAAAAAAAAAAAGCCTCTGATGATCGTGCGGCTCAGCTGGGATCGTCAAAGGCTTTTAAAAGAAAAAAAAAACCCTTTTTTTCTTTTAAAAGCCTCTGACGATCCCAGCTGAGTTGCCTGATCATCAGAGGCATTTAAAAGAAAAAAAGCCTCTGCCGATCAGGCAACTCAGCTGGGATCATTAGAGCCTTTTGAAAGCATTTTTTTTACAACCTCTTCGCCGAAGAGGTTGTAGAAAAAATGGTTTTAAAAGTAAAAAAAAAAAATTGGCCATGCCTACCCAGTCACATTACCCCCACCACCACCATCAAGCCACACCCACAGAACCGGTAGTAGCAAATTTTAGATTTCACCACTGGTACATAGTGATACTCAAAGAATAATTTGCTGCTTTGTCTACAGTCCTCTAAATTTGAATAAAATTGAAATAAAAACTACAAATTGACCAGAGCTACGATGTATAAGGAGAATCAGTATAAAATGCTCCACAGGTAGTATCTAGCACCTGCCAGACTAGCCAAGATGTTCCCCAATATGCACCCAAATTGCTGGAAATGTGGCTATGGTCAGGGCACCTTCTATCATATGAGGTGGACATGCCCCGAAGTGAAAAGATACTGGAATAGAATTCAGAGATGGCTACAAGAAATAATTGGAGAAGATATAGAATTGACACCGGAAATATTTCTCCTGGGAATAGTAAAGAAGGGGTATGGAAAGAAAAAGATTCACCTGATAATACATATAACCACAGCTGCTAGACTCTTTCCAATTCTGGATAGAGAAAACCCTGCCACCAGAAGAACTTAAAATTAAGAAAATACTAGAGTGCGCAGAGATGAGTAAATTAACATATGAAATAAACAATGATGAGAACTCAGAGTATTATACTGTGTGGGAAAGGTGGTATGAATGGATGAATGATAGAATTAAAGCAGGAGTATAAGGTGCGTTAAATAAATAGCAACAAATAGCTTAAGTGACACCAGATATATTCAATGTATATATGTATAAACACTGCATATCCGATGTTAATAGAAATGAGATTTTTTTTGTATGTATATAAAACTCAATAAAGTATATTTAAAAAAAAATTGAATGCCACTTACCTTTTCTGATTATCTTTATTTATTTATTATCTTTATTTATAAATAAAGCGAGTTCATGAATTTATAAATTCACCAACTCACCTTTGTATCCGAAACAAAGAAACTGAAATGGATTAACAGAATTACAGAATTGGAAGGGACCTTAGAGGTCTTCTAGTCCAAGCCCTTGATTGAGCAGGAGATCCTACACCAGTGATGGTTAACCTTTTTGCCATAGTGCGCCAGGGGCGGGGGGAGGGGGGTCGTGCACTTGCGTGCCCACACCCATGATTCTATATGCCTGCCCTGGTGCATGCACATGCTCCCCCCCGCTTCCCCCCGCTCCTGGCACACGATGGCACGGTGGGCCCAGTAGGCCTGTTTTTATCTCTCCCGAGGCTCCAGAGCCTTTCTAGGAGTCTGGGGAGGGCGAAAACAGCCTTACCCACCCACCCACCCCCGGAGGCCCTCCAGAGGCAGGAAACAGCCTACTTCCTTACTTCTGGTGGGCCCAAAAGGCCCGAAAATCAGCTGGCCAGCACAGGCATGCGCTCCAGAGTTGGGCTCACATGCCCACCAATATGGCTACGCATGCCACCTGTGGCACACCTGTCATAGGTTCGCCATCATGGTCCTCTACCATTTAAGATGAGAAGTTGTCCAATCTCTGCTTAAAATCCTCCAGTGATGGAGCTCCCACGACTTCTGAAGGCGAGCCATTCCACTGATTAATTGTTCTAAATGAATGACGCAGACAATCTCCAAAATATCAAAAAAACAATCACATGGATCGTGGTGGCTGTTTTTTCAAAATTTTACAAGCCTCTTAGAAATCACAGTCAAGCTGTCAGCTAGGAGAGAAGAATGTCTTCCTCTGAACTTCGGTGACTATTGATGATTAAAGTTGTTATTAAATCCTCACGTCAGGTAACATAAAAGTGACAGGGTAAAAGTACAGCCACAATTGATTCAACTTCCCTGTTAGTTGAATGGCGGAAGTCACAAAGAGGACAAAACGTTACATCTGGCTTCAGTAAGGACTCTCCTGTGAATTGGACACAGGCTATTAGCAACGTGAGTAGCAGCTGAAGAAGCTCTTCCTCCGCATGCACAGAAGCGTTCTGATGATGTCGGGGTCAGTGGGCGAAGCCTCCCACTGGTTTTACTACCAGTTCTATAGAACCGGTGCAAACTGGGGGCGACCCACCACTGGTTCAGACTCACCAACTTAACAGAATAACATAGAAGAAGGAACCTTGAGATCTTCTAGTTCAATCCCCTGTTCAAGCCATTTACCATTTCAGATAAATAACTTTCCAGTCTCTTCTTAAAAGCCTCCAATGATGGAGCACCCATACCTTCTGGAGGCAAGACGTTCCACTGGTTAATTAATTAATTAATTAATTAATTAATTAATTCAATTTATATATCGCCCTTCTCCTACTGGACTCAGGGCGGTGCACAGCCAAGGATAAAAACATACCAATACAAAATTTAAAATCAATTAAAAGAATTATACAGCTTTGGCCCACAATTTAAAACAATCCAATTAAAACCCAATTTACACTTAAAAAGCTAAAAAAAGCTAAAAAGGGGGGGGGGTTCATGCCAGCCCTGCTTGATGGAAAAGAAAAGTTTTTAGGGCACGGCGAAAGGCCCGGAGATCTGGTATCCTTCGTATCTCCAGGGGCAAATCATTCCAGAGGGCAGGAGCTGCCACAGAGAAGGCCCTCCCCCTGGGGGTCGCCAGCCGACATTGCCTGGCTGACGGCACCCTGAGGAGTCCCTCTCTGTGGGAGCGTACTGGTCGGTGGGATGCAATCGGCGGCAGAAAGCGGTCTCGCAAATACCCAGGTCCTATGCCATGGAGTGCTTTAAAGGTGGTGACCAACACCTTGAAGCGCACCCGGAAGACTACTGGAAGCCAATGCAGCTCGCGCAGGAGATGCATCACATGGGAGCGCCCTCTTGCTCCCATAATCCCCTGTGTGGCCGCATTCTGCACTAGTTGGAGCCTCCGGGTGCTCTTCAAGGGGAGCCCCATGTAGAGAGCATTGCAGTAGTCCAGGCGGGAAGTGACGAGCACCTGAGTGACTGTGCATAAGGAGTCCCAATCCAGAAAGGGATGCAACTGGCGAATCAGGCGGACCTGATGAAAAGCCCCCCTGGCCACGGCCGTCATATGCTCTTCCAATTCTGCAAATTGTCCTCACTGCTAGGAAACTTCTCCTTAGTTCTAAGTTGCTTCTCTCCTTGATTAGTTTCCATTCATTTCTTATTGTCCTGCCTTCTGGTGCTTTGGAGAACAGATGGACACTCCCTCCCTTCCTTGTGGCAGCCCCTCAAATATTGGAACACTGCTATCATGTCACCCCCTAGTCAGTGGTGGGATTCAAATAATTTAACAACCGGTTCTCTGACCTAATGATTTCTTCCAACAACCAGTTCACCAAACTGCTCAGAAAGTTAACAACCGGTTCTCCCAAAGTGGTGCGAACTGGCTGAATCCCACCACTGCCCCTAGTCCTTTTTTTTATTCCATGACAACCATCTTGCCTGTTTCGACACACATGGACACTAGCGGTGGGATTCACATACTGTAGCAACCGGTTCGCCCAGCACCAGAAATGTGAGTGTGTGCCAGGGGTGGGTTCTACTTACCTTTACTACTGGTTCGCAATGGGGCTGCGCATGCGCGGAAGCATTTTGGTGACATTGCGGTTGGTGGGCAGGGCCTCACACATCCTGTCATGCACGGCGTCAAAAACACAGCAATATAGGATGGATTGCACCTTTCCATGCCACCCGCAGGTCACCACTACCAGTTCGCCTGAACCAATCCGAACCGGCTGAATCCCACTCCTGATGCACACACACAATCCCACCCAATGTTGCTGTGCTAATATCAGCCGCTGTTCTGCTTCCTTCGCTGAGTGTTGCAGAGTGTGGTTGCGGTTAATTAGGACAGTCTTTTCCAATCTTCATATTCACGTGCACAGCTAACTATTCTAGTGTTACTTTCACAGCTTGATTCTCTTCATTATCTCGAGGCTCCTTAAGGTAGAATGGCTGGCTATTTTTCTTAAATAAACACCTAGCAAAATATTGCGACAGAGGGAGAAACGAAGGAGACAATGGGAGAGGCTAATTGGGACAAGACAAGAATAGATACCCATTTCACAGCAGGAAAACGGAACGCCGTTAAGCAAATTAGCAGGCCCGCTTTTCTAAGCTCCCTTTCAGCTGGAAAGGAGGGGAACCCCATGCTGAGATTTGACAATGCAGAAAGAGACAGACAGACACTCTTGGGAGGTGTTGCTTTTCAGGAATGGCTCATTCGGTTAAGGGAGACCTGTTGGGGGGAAAAAAAAGTCCCAACCAGGTTTGTTGATTGCAAAGGAAGAACATGTAAACTTGGCACAGATGAAACTGTCAGACCAGATTGCTCAGCCCATTTGCTGGCAGAAGCTGTTGGGGCAGCTGGGTTTGGAGTCACAAGTCTGACACTTCTGAATCCATCAGCTGTCAGCACAAGAATAATAAAGAGAAGAATGGAATGGAATGGAATGGAATGGAATGGAATGGAATGGAATGGAATGGAATAGAATAGAATAGAATAGAATAGAATAGAATAGAATAGAATAGAATAGAATAGAATAGAATAGAATAGAATAGAATAGAATAATAAAGAGAAGAGAAAAATGGAATGGAATAGGAGAGGAAAGGAGAGGAGAGGAGAGGAGAGGGGAGGGGAGGGGAGGTGAAGGGAAGGGAAGGGAAGGGACGGGGAGGGAAGAGAAGAGAAGAGAAGAGAAGAGAAGAGAAGAGAAGAGAAGAGAAGAGAAGAGAAGAGAAAAATGGAATAGAATAGAATAGAATAGAATAGAATAGAATAGAATAGAATAGAATAGAATAGAATAGAATAGAATAGAATAGAATAGAATAGAATAGAATAGAATAGAAGAATTGGAAGGAATCATGGAGGTCTTCTACTCCAACCCCCTGTTTAGGCAGGAAATCCTCAGACAAATGGTTATCCAATCTCTTCTTAAAAACTTCCAGTGTTGGAGCATTCACAACTTCTGGAGGCAAGTTGTTTTACAGATTAACTGTTCTAACTCTTCTTAGTTCTAGGTTGTTTCTCTCCTTGATTGGTTTCCACCCATTGCTTCTTGTCCTGCCTTCAGGTGCTTTGGAGAATATCTTGACTCCGTCTTTTTTGTGGCAACCCCTGAGATATCGGAATACCACTATCACATTGGAACACAGATTACCTTTAGGAGACAAGTTCCATCTCCTTCTCCTCATTTGTTTTAGTCCTCATTGGCCACTGGCAGTGAGATAGGTGCATGCAAAGCTTCCTTTGCAGATGTGTGGAAGCTCGGTTGTGCATGCAAAACCATCCCCACTCCCTGCCGCTGATACTAGTGGTCCACGTAGCCAGAAAGGATGAGGACTGCTGGCCTAAAAATAAGTCAATTTTACTGCTTAAAAAAGGAGGAGAGTGAAGGAAGAGAAAGCAAAGGAGAGAAATGTAATATCTTGTAAACAATTCATGCTATTTGGCAGTTATTTTCTGGATTGGAGATATTCTCTTGGAAATCCTTCTCTGGTCATGAGAGGCAGAGACAGAGTGAGGAAAGGTGAGGAGAAAAAAAGACAGCTGCTCAGCATCTCTTCCTTCTGATGATAGGACAGATGCACGGCCAAGTAGCAGCTCTGATCGATAAACACAGGTAGTTCCACGCAGACAAATTCTCCATCTTTTTTTCTGTCTGCTCATTCTCATTCGGTCGGATGGAAGAAAATGCGACCTTCCTTTCAAAGAAGGGCTTTGGTGGAAGTCTCCTGGTTGAAACGTGGGTTGCGAGGCAGCCAAAGAGAATCTGTGAGTGACCTGACTGTCATTCTACAATCGTCTCTTTGATAGTCTACAACAAAGCTGTAAGCTGCCTGTAGCCTGCTGAGTCTTTGCATGGTTTACAACCCACAATGTCTCAAAAATTTACAGGACTGCCGGAGCCTAAAAATCTTTCCAGGGTGTCTACCGAAGGCCCCTGATCTCAATCACAGCCACCTTGCCTTATTGATTTGCCTTCTGCCTGATCCTGGAGTCAGTGTTCGATGGCCATTGACCAGGGAAGTGTACAGATAGTCCTTGACTTACAACAATTTGTAAGGATGAAGGGCCGGACCGAGTGAGGACCAAAGCAAACACACAGGAAACATTGCTAGAAGTATTTCTAGCAGGACTACCGGATTCTGCAACAGCTTTGTTCCCTATGCCATCCATCTGGTAAACTTGCAAGATTCGTTTTTCTCGTCATGTACATGTATGCATCTGAACTAGGCTGTGTTGTTTTTCTGTGTTGTATAATATATGTGGGTATATGCAATGGTGAAATCTAAAATTTGTTATTACCGGTTCTATGGGCATGGCTTTGGGGGAGGGGTAATGTGACTGGGTGGGTGAGGCCAATTTTTTTTTTTTTTTACTTTTAAAACCATTTTTTTCTACAACCTCTTTGGGGAAGAGGTTGTAAAAAATGCTTTCAAAAGGCTCTGACAATCCCAGCTGAGTTGTCTGAGTGGCAGAGGCTTTTTTTCTTTTAAAAGCCTCTGACGATCAGGCAACTCAGCTTGGATCGTCAGAGGCATTTAAAGGAAAAAAAGCCTCTGCTGATTAGGCAACTCAGCTGGGATCATCAGAGGCTTTTAAAAGCATTTGAAGATCCAAGCTGAGCCGCTGAGCCACACTCTGATGATTGTGTGGCTCAGCTGGACATGGGGGGGTGGGGCAAGGATTTTTGCTACCAGTTCTCTGAACCACCCGCCTCCATCACTACTGGATCGGGTGATCCGGTCCGAACCTGGAGCATTTCACCCCTGGATATATGCATATTTATTTATTTATTTATTTATTCATTCATTCATTCATTCATTCACTTTGTCATGTTTATGTAGTGTATATTGGAGGTGGTGACCCTTTGAGAGCTGTATGCAATGGAATTTCATTTTAATGTATGCCGATTTGTATAGCTGTACCAATAGCATTTAGATTTATTTACCACTTTACAGCCCTCTCTAAGCGGTTTTACAGAGTCAGCATATTGCCTCCAACAATCTGAGTCCTCATTTTACTCACCTCAGAAGGATGTGAGGCTGAGTCAATCTTGAGCCTGGTGAGATTTGAACTGCCAAATTGCAGGCAGACAGCAGTCAGCAGAAATAGCCTGCAGTACTGCACTCTAACCACTGCACCACTGTGGCTCTATGTGTACATTCAAAGTGGAAATAAAGTTATTCTAAATCTTATTCATATCTTATTTCATATCTTATTTCATATCTCATTCCCTTTATCAAATTAAAAAAATAGTCAGTCCACAACATTAATGGATTTTAAATTGGACACTTTTTTTCAAGTCAACCCCACTCCCTTTGATACCATCTCCCCTTCATGGAACTATCATGATACCATCTCCCCTTCAGTTCCCCTTCTGGAACTGAACACACACAAAACCATAGAAATGGTGGTAGATTTTAGGAGAAACCCTTCCATACTTCCACCACTTACTATACTAGACAACACAGAATCAACAGTAGAGACCTTCAAATTTCTAGGTTCTATCATATTGCAAGATCTAAAATGGACAGCTAACATAAAAAATGTCATCAAAAAAGCACAACAAAGAATGCTCTTTCTGCGTCAACTCAGAAAGCTAAAACTGCCCCAAAAGCTGCTGATCCAGTTCTACAGAGGAATTATTCAGTCTGTCATCTGCACCCCTATAACTGTCTGGTTTGGTTCTGCAACCCACCAAGACAGATACAGACTTCAGAGGATAATTAGAACTGCAGAAAAAACAATGGCTACCAACCTGCCTTCCATTGGGGACCTGTATACTGCATGAGTCAAAAGGAGGGCTGTGAAATATTTATAGATCCCTTGCATCCTGGACATAAACTGCTTCAACTCCTACCCTCAAAAAGACACTATAGAGCACTGCACACCAGAACAACTAGACAAAAAGAGCCTTGATAATACAGTGGTTTAATGCACCCTGTTATTAACACACCTGCCTGCAATTTCTGCTGGTTCGAAACTCTCCAAGGCTCAAGGTTGACTCAGCCTTCCATCCTTTCTAAGGTAGGTGAAATGAGGACCCAGTTTGTGGGGGCAATAAGCTGACTTTGTATAAAATATACAAAAGAATGAAGGCTATTGCTTAACGCATTGTAAGCCACCCTGAGTCTCCGGAGAAGGGCGGCATATAAATCAAATTAAAAAAAAAAAAAAAAGAACAGTTTTTTCCCGAACCCCATCACTCTGCTAAACAAATAATTCCCTCAACACTGTCAAATTATTTACTAAGTCTGCACTACTATTAATCTTCTCATTGTTGCAATCATCCATCTCCTTCCACTTATGACTGTATGACTGTAACTTTGCTGCTTGTATCCTTATGATTTATATTTTGTTTCCTGATTGCTTATTTGTACCCTATGACTATCATTAAGTGTTGTACATTATGATTCTTAACCAAAGTATCTTTTCTTTTATGTACACCGAGAGCGTATGCACCAAGACAAATTCCTTGTATGTCCAATCACACTTGGCCAATAAAAAATTCTATTCTATTCTATTCTATTCTATTCTATTCTATTCTATTCTATTCTATTCCATTCCATTCCATTCCATTCCATTCCATTCCATTCCATTCCATTCCATTCATATTATCCAATGGTAGTGAAGTGTTAGGCAGACAACTGTAGCAAATATTGTTCACATCCTTCGGTTCCGTAAAACATATGCAGGGGAAAGAGGATTGTTGCCTGATCATTGTTTGCAAAATGGATCGTCAAATCCTAAGGAATGGAAGGAGCATAATCCAGGTGAAATGTTGAAAGCAGTAATGTCCTTTGACAATTTGACACCGCGCTGACCTGAATGACAGCCTCCTCTTGCGCTACTTCTCTGTGTCTTCTCTTTCAAATTGCTTTGCTTGATGGTTCCCAGTGCAGTGACAATAAAAATGCAGAGGGCATGTGAAAGCTGGGAAAAGAGCTCCGTGAAATTCAAAGCTTTCTCCCCCCCCCTTTGGTCTGAAATCTTTATCTTTATCTATATCTATATCTATATCTATATCTATATCTATATCTATATCTATATCTATATCTATATCTATATCTATATCTATCTATATGTCTGTCTGTCTGTCTGTCTGTCTGTCTGTCTATCTATCTATCTATCTATCTATCTATCTATCTATCTATCTATCTATCTATCTATCTATCTACCTACCTACCTACCTACCTACCTACCTACCTACCTACCTACACACCCATAACTTGCAAGAACTGTATAAGGAGTTAGGACAGAGGTCAGCAACCTGCGGCTCTGGAGCCGTATGTGGCTCTTTCACCCCTCTGCTATGGCTCCCTTTCACTCAAAATATGCGTCACAACCACCAATGTGCGACACCCGCCGGCATGTGATTTATTGAGCTTTTCAACCCCGGTAGGCCAACCATGGATAAATCCAAGAAAAGTTTCAGAAGAAAACAGAACGTTTAATTCAACTACATATGTTAGTTTTGTGGCCGCTCGAGAAATAGTCAGGTACAGGAAGGGTTTTGTGACTCCCGGTGTTTTCTTTTCTGTGGGAAATGAGTCCAAATGGCTCTTTGAGTGTTTAAGGTTGCAGACCCCTGACCTAGGATCTTTGAAGATTCTCAGTCATCCAAGTCATGATTGTCCCAAAGGTCCTTCTTCAAAAGGCAACTGGATTTTCTTTGTTTGTTTGTTTTCTGAAGACGTTTTGCTTCTCATCCAAGAAGCTTCTTCAGTTCTGACTGAATGATGGAGAATGAAAGGATTTGCATTCCTTTCAGTCATCTGGTTGTTAGCATTCTCTCTGAGAGTCATTCAGGCCAATTGGAGGTTTATCTGTGTCCTCAGAATCACTTGAATAGTGCAAATGGGTATGGAACCTTCTTGGAACTATTGAAAGGGTTGTGTTGTAAATAGGGGATAGGTGGTGTCATGGATTACAAATCCCTTTAATAATTTGCATAAAAATATGTTTGGGAATATATGCATTTATCTTGCATTAAGGGTTTCTTCCCACCTGCCATTGTATCAATGGTTATTCCATTCAATACATAAGTAAGCTGGTTGGCTGGCTGAATACTGTAGATCAGGGGTGTCAAACTCACATCATCACGGTGGCATCATGTGACATATTGGGACTTTTTCCCCCTTCGCTAAACTGGACGTGGGCATGGCCAGCGCATGATGCATCCGGCCCATGGACCAGGAGTTTGACAGCCCTGCTGTAGATGATAGATAGATAGATAGATAGATAGATAGATAGATAGATAGATAGATAGATAGATAGATAGATGGGTGGTACATTGCTTGGTTGGTTGGATGGATGGATGGACGGACGGACGGACGGATGGACAGACAGACAGATGATGAATATATAGATAGATGATAGAGAGAGAGAGAGAGAGATACAGATATAGATAGATGATAGAGAGAGAGAGAGAGAGATACAGATACAGATACAGATAGATAGATAGATGATAGATGATAGATAGATAGATAGATAGATAGATAGATAGATAGATAATGATAGATAGATAGATAGATAGAAAGAAAGAAAGACAGATGATGAATAGATAGATGATAGATAGATAGATAGATAGATAGATAGATAGATAGATAGATAGATAGATAGAAAGATAGATGTGAGAGAGAGAGAGAGAGAGAGAGAAATATATGATAGTTAGATAGACATAGATAGATAAACAGAGATGATAGATAGATAGATAGATAGATAGATAGATAGATAGATAGATAGATAGATAGATTCCACAGAGTTTACACCAGATTAAGTATGCAGTAAATCTGTAGCTTAATTACTTTTTTAAAAAAATAAGACTGATAAGCATGTCTGTCTATCGCTGTGTGGCCATTTTCTCCCTAGTATCTTCTAAGAACTTTTAGAAGCAGACATCCATCATTGTGCCAAAGAATGACAATAATGTTTCTTTAATGATGGCTACAGGTTGTTATGAAGGCACTTTAAGTCATGAGTGGGAAAGTGAGCTGTGGCTGAAAGCCAAAATGGTCACAGCAACTGCATTTTGACTGCAGACATGGATGTTGTCTACATTACGCCCTCACATTTGAGAAAGCTTTTGACGCAGGCAGATGTGTGAAAAGGGAACCTTAGCTAAATACCTTCTCTCCAACACACCCGATGATTAATTTATATAGGATAAAGTACCCAACATATTTATACAATACAATGAAACATTTCCCCTGGGACATCACATCCTTGTTTGGTTTCATTGTTTTGTATTTACCTCTTAATGTTTGTGTCAAGTTTCCGAAAGATGCCCTAATTAATTAAGGAGCCATGATCCAAACTTCAAAGGAAATATAGTCATTTATTAGGAGCACCATTCCGGCAATACTGGGATGCAGTTAGGACTGATCCTACGTAGATTTACGTTCCCCTATGACCCTGTCTCTCCCCTCCTCTCTGGCCATGTCATAAATCACATTCTCCAATTAACCACTTTGGCTGGCTGTGAAACCTAACACCCTCCTTCTGATTGTGGTCAGAAAGAATGTATGGAATTCACTTCAGTTCTCCCTCCCTCCTGCTCATGGCAACTTGAAAGCTTTGCAAGTTGACAGTCTGTTTTGTATATATGCAATTGTTTTAGGTGGCCTTTAGATGCCCTCAAAGAAGAGTTGTTTACATGAATGCTTTACTTATCTCCAACATAATCTCCTCTCCTCTCCTCTCCTCTCCTCTCCTCTCCTCTCCTCTCCTCTCCTCTCCTCTCCCCTCCCCTCCCCTCTCCTCTCCTCTCCTCTCCTCTCCTCTCCTCTCCTCTCCTCTCCTCTCTCCTCTCTCCTCTCCTCTCCTCTATTCTACTCCCTTCCCTTCCCTTCCCTCCTCTCCTCATCTCTCCTCCTCTTCTCTTCTTTACTCCCTTCCCTTCCCTCCTCTCCTCTCTCCTCCCTTCCCCTCCCCTCTTCTCTCCTCTCCTCCCTTCCCTTCCCTTCCCTTCCCTTCCCTTCTCTCCACTTCCTCTCCCCTGCCCTGCCCTCTCCCCTCCCTCCCCTCCCCTTCCCAATACCTGTAAAACAATGATGGAGAGAAACACTAAATTGACACTAAATAGTTCCTGCTACAACAAAGAGCCTATTGGAAAGCTCTTCATAATTTGGGAAATGTATCATTCCAAATTATGGATATTTTATATGGCATAACAATCCTTCTCTTCAGATCTAAAGACAGCGGGTGTTAAACTAGGTGTGTTTGTTTCACAAAACTTATATTTTTCTCTTTGTAAGCTAGTTACCGAGAGTGAATCAGGCAGACTTTCATAAATAAAAATAAATACATAAATTTAAGAATTTCTGTTAAAAATTGTGGAATGCTGATTTCTAGAAAAGCCACCCACGTATGATTTTATTCCATGAGTATTGATGGGTTAAGGGTTAATTTATGGGTTAAGGGACATGGTGGCTCAGTGACTAAGATGCTGAGTTTGTCGATTGAAAGGTCGGGAGTTCAGCGGTTCGAATCCCTAGTGCCGCATAACGGGGTGAGCTCCCGTTCCTTGTCCTAGCTTCTGCCAACCTAGCAGTTTGAAAGCACGGAAAAAATGCAAGTAGAAAAATAGGGACCACCTTTGGTGGGAAGGTAACAGCATTCCGTGTGCCTTTGGCATTGAGTCATGCCGGCCACATGACCACAGAGATGTCTTCGGACAGCATTGGCTCTTCGGCTTTGAAACAGAGATGAGCACTGTCGCCTAGAGTCAGGAACGACTAGCATATATGTGCGAGGGGAACCTTTACCTTTTTTATTTATGGGTTGGTCACTGGGACCAGAGGTTTCATCTGCTGAGCTTTTGGGCTTCGTGCTGGAGCCCGTCCTCGAAAAATGTCTCTCTACCAGAATGTGTGAGTATTTAGCCTTTTATCAAAGAACGGCTAATCACTTTCTCTTAAAATAAATAACATTATTCATGTCACCATGACAAGGATGTAAAGTCTGTCATTAAGGAATCATTAGAAGCCATTACTTTATCTCGAGCCTGGAAGCTAAAAGGCCCAATAATGGTTATTGCTAATAAAAGTAACGGCTATAGTTCCACAGTATGAAGCAGAAATTATATAGTAAGAAAGCTTCACTGCCATTTACTTACCCAACCATTCTAATAACCATACAACTGCATTCGAATTTGAGAAGGTATAGATTATATAGATTAAATTCCATAGCGTGGCCTTGTATTCTGGAGGCAGAACAGTTATATCCCTTTCTCTCTCTCTCTCCTTCTCTTTCCAAGAACAAAAGCAGAAAGTTCTCAGGGACAAGTTAAATGGACATGAAAGACATGAATTACAGGCTTGCTACCACTGTTCTCCAGACTTGGTATATCTGAAGGTGGTCAATTGAATGGAGAGGAATGAATAGGTCAGAAGAGGGAATATTGCAATTCCCTTTTCTTCTGTGGCATTGAAACATGCCACGTCATGTAGAGCAGGAGGAGGAGAAGACCAGATCCAATTAATATCTGGGGTCCTTAGAAGGCTGTGTGAAAAATAAAAGAGTGAAGCTATGCAATCTAACCCCTTACTTATATATTTTTTTCTTTCTTTATCAGTTGTCAGACTTTGGAAAGACTGCAGAGAAGAGCAACAAAGATGATCAGGGGACTGTAGACTAAAACATATGAAGAATGGTTGCAGTAATTGGGGTATGTCTAGTCTAGGGAAGAGAAGGATCAGGGGGGACATGATAGCAGTCTTCCAATATTTGAGGAGCTGCCACAAAGAAGAGGGCATCATCCTATTTTTCAGACCACCAGAAGGCAAGACAAGAAACAATGAATGAAAACGAATCAAGGAGAGAAGCAAACTAGAACTAAGGAGAAATTTCCTAACAGTGAGGACAATTACTGTATTTTTTGGAGTAGAAGATGCACCAGAGTAGAGTAGAGTAGAGTAGAAGATGCACCTTAGTTTTTGGGGAGGAAAATGGGGGGGGGAATTCTGTTTATCAGGTATTCATCTGGCTAGTCCCAGCACATTAGTTTGCTTGCTGGTTTTGAGGTTGGGGCTGGTTGGGGCTGTGCTTCTAACCAGTGTGGTTATCACCTTTAAAGCACTCCATGGCATAGGGCCTAGCTATCTCCGAGACCGCCTGCTGCTACCGATGACCTCCCATCAACCCGTGCGCTCCCACAGAGAGGGCCTCCTCAGGGTGCCATCAGCCAAACAATGTAGGCTGGTGGCCCCCAGGGGGAGGGCCTTCTCTGTGGGGGCTCCCACCCTCTGGAATCAGTTGCCCCCGGAGATAAGAAGAATCCATGACCTCAATGCCTTCCGTCGTTCCCTGAAAACCTATCTTTTTCAGCAAGCCGGGTTGGCTTAGAAGAAATTTTTAAATTCTTTTAATTAGTTTGTGATTCTTAACTTTCGGGCCAAAATTTATATATTTTTTTAAATGTTTTAATATTTGTATTCTATGTTTTTTATCTTGGCTGTACACCGCCCTGAGTCCTCAGGGAGAAGGGCGGTATATAAATTGGAAATTAAATTAAATTAAATTAAATTAAATTAAATTAAATTAAATTAAATTAAAGCACAGCTGATTGTCTGAGAGAGCAGCAATTAGAAAAGCAGGCAAAGCATGGACGATTGCTTTGTTCGCATTGGGGCTGAAAAACAGTTTCAAAAGCACAGCTGATCGTCAGAGGGAGCTCCAGTGACTAAAGCAGGTGAAGCATGGAAGGGATAAGAGAAGGCAGCAGCTGTTCCAGGTAGCCATTTTGGACACCGCGTGGGGTTATATTTGGAGTATAAGACACGCTCAAATTTTCAGCCTCTTTTAGGAGGAAAAAAAGTGTATCTTATACTCTGAAAAATATGGTAACCAGTGGAACAACTTGGCTCCAGGAGTTGTGGGTGCTCCATCACTGGAGGCTTTCAAGAAGAGATCGAACAACTTTTTGTCTGAAATGGTAGAAGGTCCCCTGCCTGAGCAGAGCGTTGGACTAGAATACCTCCAAGGTCCTTTCCAATTCTGTTTTTTTTTTTTTTTTTTTTTTATTGCAAAAGTTTTACAATTACATTTTCACCCCTTTTTTCACCCCCCCCACCTCCCTCCCCAAACTTCCCATCCTCCCTAACCCTCCCTGACCCGCCCCCCCCCGGACTTCCCTATTACATACTCATAACTAATAACACTAATATATAAGCCTGAACCCATCCCTCCCCCTATATAATTTTTCCTCTTTAATATTTCTAATACATTATTTTCAAATAAAAGCTATTTGATACTTTCTAGTTTGGTATTTGTTCTGAACATATTCTATCCACCTTTTCCATTCCCATTCATAAGTCTCTTGTGAACAATCCTTTAAATACGCTGAAATCTTCGCCATCTCTGCAAAACTAGCCATCTTCAAAGTCCATTCCTCGATAGTAGGCAAAGCTTCATTCTTCCAATATTTACCTATCAACAATCTTGCTGCAGTTATCATATACAATATTAATTTTATTTCACCCCGTGTAAAACCCTTAACTATACCCAATAAAAACAATTGTGGAGAAAATTGAATTTTTTTCTTCAAAACATTCTGCATGACCCACCAAATTTTTATCCAAAAAGCCTTAACTTTCCTACAGGTCCACCAAACATGATAATACGTAGCATCCAAACATTCGCATCTCCAACATTTTGGCTGAACATTAGGGTACATACATGACAACTTTTTGGGATCTAAATGCCATCTATAAAACATTTTGTAGAAATTTTCCCTCAGGTTCTGGGACTGTGTAAATTTAACATTCTGAACCCAAATATTTTCCCATGTTTCCAACATCACTGGTTCTTCAAAATTTTGTGCCCACTTAATCATACAATCTTTAACTAATTCAGTTTCTGAATCCCTTTCTAGCAAAACATTATAAAGCCTTTTAATATGCATTGGACCTTTCTCTCTTATATGTCTAACCAATTCTTCCTCATGCAACATAATACCAGTTTTTTGGTCCTCTTTCCATCTCAATTGTAATTGATTATATTGTAACCAATTTAAATTAATTCCTTCGTCCAACAGTGTCTGTAATGTCTTCAGCTGCCATCTGCCCGCATCTGTAAAAAGAACCTCTTTGTATAAAAACCCCCCGAGTGACATTATATTTGTATTCCACAAAGTATGACCAAGATCCAGCCATAACGGTATTTTATAATCCCATTTGAGTCGGTGCTTCTTCCAAACTCTCATCAAAGATTCTCTAAGTATATGACTTTTAAATACTTTATCTATTTTGTCGTCGTAAAATAAATAAGCATGCCATCCAAATTCAAGATCAAAACTTTCTGCATTCAATATTCCAGCCTTCTTATTTCCAAACCAATCGCTTGTTAAAGTTAAAGCTGCTGCATCATAATATAACTGTAGGTTTGGGAGTTTAAGACCTCCTCTTTCTGGAACATCTTGCATAATTTTCAATTTCACTCTCGGCTTTTTCTCGTTCCAGACAAACTTATTCACGCCAGACTGCCAGACTTTCAGTTGTTTATCACTTTTAAGCACCGGAATCATTTGAAACAAAAACAGAAATCTTGGCAAAATATTCATCTTAACTGCTGCTATTCTTCCAAGTAAAGACAGTTGCAGCTTTTTCCAAGTCTCCATGTCTTTCTGAACCTCTCGCCACAACACCTCGTAATTATTTTGAAACAATTTCATATTTGATTCTGCAACCTGAACTCCAAGATATTTTACCTTAGGTACAATTTCAAAACCTGCCCTCCTTTCAAGCTCATGTTTACGATCTTGTGTCATATTCTTAACTATCATTTTAGTCTTTTTTGAATTCAGTCTAAAACCTGAAACTCTACCATAGTCTTGTATAATGTCGTTCATCAGGATTGTTGATTCCATTGGTTGTGATAGGGTAACAACCAGATCATCTGCAAATGCCTTTATTCTATAATCCTCTTGCCTTATCACTATGCCTTTCAGAATTTTTGAGTCCCGTATTGTATTTAGCAAGACTTCCAATGTTAAAATAAATAAAAGTGGGGACAACGGACATCCCTGTCTTGTTCCTTTTTCAATTTTAAACTCTGTCGTCAAACTTCCATTAATAATAATCTGTGCTTTTTGCTCTTGATAAATTGCTGAAATCGCCTGTATAAATTGGTCCCCAAAGCCCATCTTTTTTAAAGTCTTTAGTAGAAAATTCCAATCCACTCTATCAAAGGCCTTCTCCGCATCCAAAAAAAACCAGCACTGCAGAAATCTGTTTATTCTTATCAAGATATTCCAATAAGTCTATTACTTGCCTTACATTGTCCTTCATGTATCTGCCCTCAATAAATCCCGCTTGGTCCTCATGAATCACTGTTTGGATTACTGGCATCAACCTGTTGGCTAATACCTTCGCATAAATTTTATAGTCTGTGTTCAAAAGAGATATTGGTCTGTAGTTCTCTGGTTTTTTAGGACCAACTTGTTCCTTTGGTATCAAAGATATATAAGCAGTTGTCCAAGATGGGGGTATTCTACCCCCTTGTTGAATATTGCAAAATAAATCTCTAAGTTGTCCCACCATTTCAGCTTGTAAAGTTTTATAATACACTGCAGTCAAACCATCCGTGCCAGGAGCTTTGGCTGTTTTTAGCTGCTTAATTGCCGCTATTATCTCCTCCTCTGTTATAGGATAATTCATTCTTTCCTTTTGTTGATCAGTAATTTTTGTAACTCTCTTATCCTTTAAATATTTTTCTATAAGTCCATTCTGCACCTCTTCTTTGGCATATAATTTAGTATAATAATCCACAAAAGCTTCTTTAATTAATTTTTGTTGAAAAATTTCTTTCCCTCCAATGTCAATACTATCAATAGTCCGTATACTTTGTTTTTTCCTCAGTGTGTAAGCCAACCATCTGCCCGGTTTGTTAGCGTTGCAAAATGTATTATGCTTCGCGTATTGTAAACTTGTTGCAACTTGTTCCGCCATAAGCATTTGAAATTGGTCTTTCAAAAGTTTTATAGCGCTTCGTATTCTTTCATCTGTTGGGTTTTTAATAAGTAACTGTTCTTTATTCTTTATTTCCATTTCCAACTCAGATCTTTTCTTTTGTCGGAACAGTCTATGTTTAGAATTCATGTAGATAAGTACCCCTCTCATATAAGCTTTACTTGCGTCCCAGACAATTTCAATTGGAGTACCTTTATTCAAATTTATTTCAAAAAATTCTTTCAAATGCTTTTTAAGTTCTATTATATTTTTTTCATATCTAAACAAGTTCTCATTTAATCTCCAAGAACGTCTCTCAACCTTATCCATCTCGATTTCTATCCATACAGGGCTATGGTCAGTCAAAGTTCTTGGAAAAATCTTTGTTCTTTTTGTCTTAACAAATAGATCATTTGACAACAAAATAAAATCAATCCTAGAAAAGGATCTATGTCTATCGGAAAAGAAAGTGTAATCCAATTCATTTGGATTATGTATTCTCCAAACATCTTTTAGTTCCATATCTTCTTTCATATCAAAAAAGGTCTGCGGTAGTCTAATTCTAGACTTTGCCAAGCTCTTTTTGTCTAATTTAGAATCAATTACTCCATTCCAATCTCCCATAAGTAAAATAGATCTATAGTCCCATTGCAATATTTTAGTATGTAACATCTTGTAAAAATAATCCTGTTGTTGGTTGGGAGCATAAATTCCAATCAGAAGAATTTGACCATTTGCTGTGAGCAATTCAATTGCTACAAACCTACCATCTTGATCTACTTCTATAACTTTTGCTGTTAATTTTTTATTTACATAAATAACCACACCATTCTTTTTCTGCGAAGTTGAAGATATATAATGTACTCCTAATTTTGAGTTTATCAAATATTTTTGATCTTGAGTTGTAATATGCGTTTCTTGTAAACATATTATATCATTATTAAATTGTTTCAAATATGTAAATAATTTCTTCCGTTTCTGTGCTGAATTCAACCCATTAACATTCCAAGATAGACACTTAAGGGTCATCAGCCTGTTTCTGGAGCGCAGAGCAAAATATTTGAAGTTCATCCAAGAGCTTCGATCTTGCTCCTCCCATAGCTCCACTCTCTTGTGGGGTACTCTTAGCTGCCTTCTTGTCTTGTCTTTCCTGTTGTTGTTGTTGCTTTTGTTTAAGTAACTTGGATTGAGCTCTAGTTATACGTTGATCTTTAACTTCAGTCAACTGAATCAAATCCAAAATTGGAGAAGAATCCAACAAGGGCTCACTCAGAAAACCTCCTTCTGCACCTTGCACTTCTAATTCCTGCTTAGACTGTTCTTCCAATTGCCTCTCTTCACTCTCCTTAATCTCCAAAACTGTAGATGTACGTGGAGATGGTGTTCTTTCCTTAAGAATAGTACTATAAAAATGTTGTGCCTTCTCCACGGTGTTCAACCGATATCCTTCTCCCTTATATCCAATTCTGTTTTTATATGTATTTATTCTATGTATTCTGGTTTAGTTCAGTCCCTGGGTTTCCATCCTTGCCAACTTTTACTTTATCCTCCAAATCTTTCTTCTCCATCCCACGAGAGTTCAAACTGGACTCCACTCTTCCCTCCTGTGCAAGCTTTGGCAATCCCAGAGAGAAAGAACAGAAGGACTTGCCTTTTGTGAAATAAGCTTGTTCTTGATATCACTCACAGTTTCTTCCCTTTCTGAGCTAATTAGCCATCCCATAAATGGACCTAGGGATGGGTTAGAAATATTTCAGGTAAATAAAGTCAGTCATTTTCTTTGTTTCCATTCCAGTGACTGGACGGATTTTGGCAGAGGGCAAGAGAAAGCCAATTCTGATAATGTCGCATTGTGCATTACTTTTGGGAGCTGTTGCAGAGGAGACATATGGGAGATACAGGGTCTTTGCTGTGACATCCAGTTGGGTCTTAAGGAAGCAACGAGCAGTGTGCTGGCTGAAGCTAAAATGATTTGCAATTAAATTAAAACCTGTGTGGTCTGTTGCTATAGCGACAGCCCATGATTCCATTCCTTAATAGCTGTTCAGTGTTTGAATTTAATTCTCTCCATTGTTCTTTAGATTTAGCACCAGCGATGGTCATGGCCAGACAATTCATAAACTATCTGCAAATATTTGTAGGAAGGGGAATTCAGAGACGGGGCAAAAGACCTACTTAGACATACATTCCCAAAGTCTGAAAGCTTTGGATTGTTTTTGTCTGCAATGTTCCCCACACTATTAATTTATTTTTATGACTTTATTTTATTGTTACGGGGCTATGCCCTCTGGGCTGTTAATCGCTGTTGCTATGTTTTTAATTGTATTTTTGGATATTAAGATCCAGCCAGAGGCTTTGGGAACGGAGCAGTTAAAATAAATGCATATTATGATGGTTGGTTGTATAGTCAGCCAGATGTTTAAACTGAATTTGGCACTTTCTTATCCACCTATTGAGTCTTTCACAAGAATCTGCGCTAGGCAGGTGTTGTGGTTTCATGGTATTACAGGTGTCATCCACAGGATGTAAGCTTTTCCATGTAAAGCTGCCTTTTGTAATTGACTGATGAGGATTTTGTTGATGCCGATGATGTTCAAGTGATGATCCAGATATTTTAGAGATTGTACCCAAGGCTCCTATTACTATTGGTACTATCTTTGCTTTCTTTTGCCACAGTCGTTCTATTTCTATTTGTAGGTCTTTGCATTTTGTGATTTCCCTTCCCTCCTCTCCTCTCCTCTCCTCTCCTCTCCTCTCCTCTCCTCTCCCCTGTTGAAGCGTGAATCAGCCTCGTTCCCCCCTTGGGGAAACTGTAATTAATTAGAGGTGAATGGATCTTGTTTTCCATGCTGTATACTTTTAAAGACCTTTACTGATTTTGTTGGCCTATTACCAGTAGTTATCTCATAGACGAACAAAGGAAGTATAAGTCAGGAAGTTAGAAAAGGAAGAATATAGACATGCACAGTAGTCCAATGTCTCACAAGACCAGTTTTATCTCTATTGCTATAGATAAATTCTCTGGCAGACTACCGTAAGTCTTAGGATGGAAGCTCAGCTGGCAAACACATAACACAGTGACATCCCCTCCCATCCCCTCCACCCTTCTCCATACTACCATGTCAGTGTATTATGTAAAAGGAGCTGGAATTCTAAAGTACTAAAGCAATTTTATCTTCTTCGTTTTCTATTACTTTGTCTATAATGTGGTATTACTTGCTTGCAGGTGAAGGGGGATTTTCTTGCAGCTATTCCAATGCACCATTGTGGCTATTTTCTCATGCTGTTTTTTTTTTTTTTTTAATATAGTTAGCTTGTGCAAACTTCTTGCAGCGACTAACTAGGTGGCCCATTGTTTCTTTAGCTTTGTTGAAGAGGTGGCAGTTGTTGACTTTTCATTTCTGGTTTTTTTTTTCCTATGTGTTTTTTCTTAAGGCTTGGTCTTGTGCAGCCTGAGTTAGAAGGGGACGGAAAGGAGGGAGGGAGGAAGAAAAGATAGGAAGGAAGGAAAGAAGGAAAGAAAGAAAAGGAAGGAAGGAAGAAAGGAAGGAAGGAAGGAAGGAAGGAAGGAAGGAAGGAAGGAAGGAAGGATGGAAGGATGGAAGGAAGGAAGGAAGGAAGAAAGGAGACAGGGAAAGAAAGGAGGGACCAAGGGACAGAGGGACAAAGGAAGAAAAGGAAGGAAGGAAGGAAGGAAGGAAGGAAGGAAGGAAGGAAGGAAGGAAGGAAGGAAGGAAGGAAGGAAGGAAGGCCTATTAACATAAATACCTCTTTTTCCTTGTCCTTCTCCTACAAAGTTTTCCAAGCAGATTCAGACCAGATATTCAAATGCTTTTTGAAGGTTTGAGGAAATGAAGAAACTGTTCCTCTGTACATCTTCAACTCCCAGCATTTGTTTACAACAGGCCAAAAATCAGCTTGGTCTACCTTGATGGGAATCCATAATACACAAGTCTCAATTCAATAACCCTCCACAGAGGCCCAACATAGTTTTGTAGAAGAAAAGGGCAGCCTATAGCGTCATAGAGTATATGCAGCTTCACAGTGTTACTTGGATCAATTTTTAATGGGACAGCTGTGCTGTCTCTGTGTGTGATTTTTCAGTGTTTTGTTTAGCCTTCTACAAAGACTGCAATACAATTTTCATTATAGGGTCAGATTTCCCCGAGCTAGTTCATGTCTACATCTAAGGTGTCCCCATTTGAAATTTTATTTGCCTCTTATGTTAATCATACTTCTTTATACTAACCTTTCATAGGGATGAACATCAAAGCTAGACTATGAAATGTGAAGGGAATGGTTTTGTTCTGAACCTGTGGCTCCATCAGATGGAACAGAGATTCTTCTGAAATGCTCTTAGTTTAATTGCACAAAGGAAGACACTGTGCTTGCAGCTGCTCCATAAAATAGTGGCATGGGAAAAAGGGATTTAAAAAGTCAGCTGACTGTTTGGTCCATGTTCTAATCACACAGAACTGTGGCCTATATATGAAAAGTTTATCTTGGATTTGTTTCTTACATCGTTAGTGCAGAACATGAAGTTGAGTGAGCCATAACTGCTACATGCTCTTTGAGTAGGGGTTTTGAGTCCAGAAGTCATCTCCTCTATGGAGTACTGCAATGCGCATTACATGGAGCTACACCAGTGGTTCTCAACCTGTGGGTCGGGACCCCTTTGGGGGTCAAACAACCCTTTCACAGGGGTCACCTAAGACCATCGGAAAACACATATTTTCAATAGTTTTAGGAATAATTTTATGGTTGGGGGTCACCACAACCTGAGGAACTGTATTAAAGGGTCACGGCATTAGGAAGGTTGAGACCCACTGAGCTACACCTTGAAGAGAAGCTGCAATGGGTCCAGAATGCAGTAGCACAAGCAGTTTTTTTTATTATTAAAGAGTTTTACAAGACAAAAAAACATTTTTACAAGAAAAGTATAAACCGTTTGCCATCTTTCCATATGTGGATTGTACAATCACATTTGCAAATTGACGACCTCTTTAGAAAAAAAAAACAGTTACGTAAACTCAAAGAACCTCTCCAGATTCCTTACACATATTTTCCCTTCCCTCCTCCCCCCTCCTCCCCCAACCGTCCCCCCCCCGGACTTCCCAGAGCAAATACAGGATATAGCATCTAACAAACATATATATAAAAAAAAGAAAAAAAAACTTTAACTCCCCTTGTTCATATCTAAATATAACTATTTAAACCAATTATTATTTAAAAGTAATCGATCCAACTTCTTTCTTATCCGTTCTTCAATAATAAGCAAGTCTTCTTTCTTCCAGCATTACGCAATCAGAACCCGGTTACAATTAACCATCACATCTCCAACCCTGCACAAGCAGTTTTGAATGCCCATAGTACTATGCATGTAGCACCTCTGTTATACAAGTTGCATTGGGCACCAGTTTGCTGCTGGGTCCAATTCAAGATGTTGATTATTATCTTTAAAGCCTTCATAGCAAGGGACCAGGTTACCCAAGGAACTGTCTTGTCTCAGTTACATTGACCCCTCCAACATGGTCAGGCAATGAGGGTATGTTGCAGATGCTATTGGTTAAAGAATTTTGAACTGGCAGAATCCAGGAAGGGACTCTTCTTTGCCGCTCTCACTCTCACCAGAGAGAAGGTGGACTCCCACTTTTCTGGTGGTTGGTGGCTTGAGGATGCTCCCTCTGCCTTATTTTAACCTTGTTTAAATTATATTTTTAGCCTTTCTTAGCTATGTTATTATACAGGTGTATGTTTTTATTGTAAATTTGAAAAAGGAAGGAAGAAAGAAAGAAAGAACAAAAGAAAGAAAGAAAGAAAGAAAAAAGAAAGAAAGAAAGAAAGAAAGAAAGAACAGAAGAAAGAAAGAAAAAGAAAGAGAAAGAAAGAAAGAGAGAAAGAAAGAAAGAAAGAAAGAAAGAAAGAAAGAACAAAAGAAAGAAAGAAAAAGAAAGAGAAAGAAAGAAAGAAAGAGAGAAAGAAAGAAAGAAAGAAAGAAAGAACAAAAGAAAGAAAGAAAAAGAAAGAGAAAGAAAGAAAGAAAGAGAGAAAGAAAGAAAGAAAGAAAGAAAGAAAGAAAGAAAGAACAAAAGAAAGAAAGAAAAAGAAAGAGAAAGAAAGAAAGAGAGAAAGAAAGAAAGAAAGAAAGAAAGAAAGAAAGAAAGAAAGAAAGAAAGAAAGAAAGAAAGAAAGAAGGCACAGCAGAGAGGTAGACAGGTATACAATTAGGGAAGGAAGGAACAAGGGAGGTAGACGGAGGTAGAGTGGTATACAGTTAGGGAAGGAAGGAAGGAAAGAAAGAAAGAAAGAAAAAAGGAAGAAAGGAAGGACTCTTTTTGCAAACTGCACAATCACATATATGTCATGGTTGCCTCGCTACGCAAACCTTGCTTGCAACCAGACATCAGCAATGGGGGGGGGGGGAGGGAAGGCATTGGAATGCAATGGAGATATTGGGAAGGGTAGAGGAATGCAAGTGTGATGACCTGAGGCCTGGGATAGATCCAGCTCCTCAAAGTCATCAGCTGGGGAAGTCCAAGGCGGAAAGACCGCTCCCAAAACAATGCGAATGTAACCAATCGGAAAATGGATAGCGGGAGGACCAGGGGAAAGGGGAAAGTTTTCCTATGCTGTTCGCATGTGAAAATGTTAGAATTGGCTTTTCCACTTCTGTACCCACATGGGATTTTCAGTAAAGTTATACCTTTAGTAAAAGACATCCTAGGAGCCTCCTTTGCTGTCTCAACCAGTGGGATGGTTGACCACATATTTATCTGTTTTGGCTTTTGAATCTCAGCTTAACTTTTTCATGTCAGCCCGCTCAAAGTCATTCAGGTTGTAGGAAAGCAGGCAACAATCACACTTTCTCAGCCAGAGCTAGGACATCAAGCTTCTTTGGATGTTATTTTTGCTCCATTGTTCATGCAATGACATCGCTACATTGCCAATTGTTGGGAGAAATTTGCTCATTAGTTATCCCCAGCTCAATTCTTGTCTTCAGGAACTTCATGTGAATGCATTTAATATTCAGTTGTTCAATTTTCTTTTCTCACTTCATTAATTTAAACAGTAATCTCATCCTTTTCAGCACCGAGCCACTATTGTGCACTGTCTGGGTGAAACAGTCTACCGATAAATCCAATAAAGTCATTTCCCTTCTTCCAGCTATTTCACTTATGAAATACACATTACTTTAATCTCCATTGGACTAGGATGGACTTGCTGAGAATATGCTTCAAATGTCCTGCCAATAATAAGATCGTACTTGTAAGTGTTCTGAAAGATATTTACATCTGCCTAAAACAAGATTTTAAACAAGTTGCACCAATTTGAAAAAAATCTGCAAATTGTACACAAATGGAGGATATATTTGCATGGCTCTGTCTCAGGGATGAAATGCTACCAGTTCGCACTGGTTCGGGAAAACCAGTAGCGGCGGCGCATGGTTTGGCAAATCGGTAGTGGCAGCAGCGTGAAGCTCCGCCCACCCATCCGGACATCCAAAATCACATGTGCGCAGAGCGCACACTTCTGAACCAGTTGGGAAAGTAAGTAGATTTCACACCTGCTCTGTCTCCAAGTTGTACACACATTTATATTCACTTTGTGCTAGACTGGGCTTTTATAATCTCAGTTTTCAAAATTTTCCAAGTCTTTTTGGTTGTTTTCCTCCTGAGAATTTTCATCCATGGAATCTTTCTCAAGCTCCCTCTAAGTTAATTGAAATCAGCTCTCTTAAATTACAAGATTCTAGTTTGACTTTTTGTATTCCTTGTTGAATTCTAATACTACCTCCCCCCAAGTTCCTGTAACTTCAAAGTCTTCTATCATTTCATTTCTGCTAGTGAGAATTAAGTCCAGTATGGCTGACCCTCTAGTTCCCTTCTCTACCTTTCTTTCTTCTCTACTTTCTCCTGTTGTGGTGATAGAATGTAGTCCAGAGTTGCAGGACCGTTTTCCAAGGAGCAAAGAGACTACATACAGTAGCTTGAAATTTCTGATAGGCAGGAAGAGAGCTAAGGTAGCTGCACCCTAGCAATTCACAGGGTATATCTAATAGTTATTGTCCTGAATATTTCTTCTTGTCCTGAAGGTAGGACAAGAAGCAATGGATGGAAACCAATCAAAGAGAGAAGCAACTTAGAACGAAGGAGAAATTTCCTGAAAGTGAGAATAATTAATCAGGGGAACAACTTACCTTCAGAAGTTGTGGGTGCCCCATCACACAGAGGTGGGATTCAGCCAGTTTGGACCAGTTCAGGTGAACCAGTTGTTAAAATTCTTCCCAGTTCAGTGAACTGGCTAATCCCACCACTGGCTAGCCCTGCCCCGCCAGTTTTTTGGCCTTTTTTGGGGCCATTTTCGGACATTTTTCAGGCCGTTTTGGATATTCGGTAGTAGTAAATTGAGAGGGAAATTGTATCTTGTTGAGGCCTTTGACTCAATGTCCCTCTCTATTTATTTACTAGTACTGAACATCCAAAAGGGTCCAAAATAATTATATTATTTTGTAATATAAAATATTATATAATAATAAATAATAATAAAAATGGCCCCAAAAAACCCTGAAAAATGGTCTGGAAAATGGCCAAAAATGGCCAAAAAAACCAGCCTGGAAAATGTCCAAAAAACAGCCCCAAAATGACATAAAATGGCCAAAAAACAGCCTGAAAAATGGCCCAGAAAAAGGCCCGGAAAATGAAGTTTTCAAATCTTCAATTACCTCTCTTTTTTTTTTTTTAATTTGATTTATATGCCGCCCTTCTCCGAAGACTCAGGGCGGCTTACAATGTGCTCAGCAATAGCCTTCATCCTTTTGTATATTTATACAAAGTCAGCTTATTGCCCCCACAACTGGGTCCTCAATTTACCTACCTTAGAAAGGATGGAAGGCTGAGTCAACCTTGAGCCTTGGCGAGATTCGAACCCTGCAGTAATTGCAGGCAGCTGGTCTTAAGCAGCTTAATAACAGGGTGCTTTAAACCCTTGTACTACCAAGGCTCTCTCTTGAAGCTGTACAACAATCTGAATTTGAAAGGGAAAGAGGAATTCGTAGCTTGTATGGGCACACACTTCAGACTGCTCAATACCTCACATCCATTGTGCTTTTTCCTGCCCCGCTGCAGAAATCTTTTAAACATTTGCTGGCAAACACAAAGTGAGCCTTCATCCCCAAAGCATATTCCCCCTTCTGAATTTGGATTATTACACAACCATATGAATTAGTATAAAATCACACTACTAAGTACAGTAACACCTGGTGTTGTGGCTCTGTTGCCTGAGCCTGGGCTATCGACAGATGCAGACTCTGAGAGTGAGGGAGAGGAGTTGGCAAGGCCTCCCTCTCCAGGACCCTCCTCTCTGGCAATGCCTCCGGAGGACACCGAAGGCCAAACGATAGGCTCAGAGCCAAGCACGTACCTGCAGCCACAGGGGCATAGCAACGAAGAAGATAAGTGCTGGCTGGACCCTCGGCAGAAGCACAGAGAGAAGCATGTGCAGCAGAGGGGAAGGCGTGCCAGAGATTAGCTGAGTCACTGGATCACACCCCACAGGATATAAATGTGGGTGTGGTGGCCGGTTCAGTTTGTGACGATTATTTTTGGAAAAATTATTTCCAAAAACTGGAAATAATCCATGACCTCTGCATTACTGGACTTTGCCTGCTTTATCAGACTGCATTTGGATTAATCCTTGTATTGTTGAAACTCTGCCTGTTTTATCGGAATGCTTGCAGTCTAATCTTTGTTTTGTATGAGTAAAGTCTGAATTGGCAGCTAGCCACTGGGTTGCTGTCAGCTTTATTTTCAAAGAGTTTTATCGTGTGGCTTATTAACTCCGGGCCATCTGTGGGGGTGCATGTGTGGTACGGGGACAGAACACCTGGACTATAGCAAAACCTTGTGAAAAAAAATTGATATAAGTTCCCATACCCCATATATAGATTATGTTGAACAAATGTAATGCCTTTGGGTTGATTTAAAACCAAGATATGAAAATAAGGAAAACAAGAAAGCTTGATCAAAAACTTGAATTGGCATAATGTTGTCTTCCTAAAGCCTCCTGCTTCCTTCTTTGCTCCAATTACAATTTCTGTACAAATAAACTTTACGTCCAGTTTTAGAACCAATTCTGAGAAAATAAGCTTGAAAGGAGGTCAAAAAGCCTTTCACCCACTTGGACCTTTTCCTCATATCAATACATCAGTAATGGGGATGAGTAGGAAAAAGAGTCTTAAGTATCAGTGTAAGAGTCCCTTTTTTCTACTGATAACAGTTCTAGGATAAATCAGTTCAATAATAATCTGTCCATGTATCTCTCCTGCTCAGCTTTTCTTCATTATCTGACTATAGGTAAAGTTAAAGGTTCCCCTCATACATATGTGCTAGTCGTTCCTGACTCTAGGGGGCAGTGCTCATCTTTGTTTCAAAGCCAAAGAGCCAGTGCTGTCCAAAGACATCTCCGTGGTCACGTGGCCAACATGACTAAACACCAAAGATGCACGGAACGCTGTTACCTTCCCATCAAAGGTGGTCCCTATTTTTCTACTTGCATTTTTTATGTGCTTTCAAACTGCTAGGTTGGCAGAAGCTGGGACAAATAATGGGAGCTCACCCCATTACGCGGCACTAGGGATTCGAACCGTTGAACTGCTGAACTTTCAATTGACAAGCTCAGCGTCTTAGCCACTGAGCCACTGTGTCCCTTTATCTGACTATTCCAGAATATAAATAAGGACAGAGGAGGACAGTTTTATGACTGGGAGAACTTTGTGTCTATTTTTAGGGTCCCATACTATAAATATAGAGAATGGAGGACAGGTCCTGTGATTGAGAGAATTTTGTGTCTATTTTTAGGGCCAGAATGATCACAGCTCAATGTCAGAGCATAAATGACACAGCTCAATGACAGACCTTACAAGGAAGCTTTTAAGAAGAAACTGGACAGCCATTTGTCTGAGAAGTAATAGGGTCTCTTGCTTTTTTAATTTGATTTATATGCCACCCTTCTCCGGAGACTCAGGGCAGCTTACAATGCATTAAGCAATAGCCTTCATTCTTTTGTATATTTTATACAAAGTCAGCTTATTGCCCCCACAAACTGGGTCCTCATTTTACCCACCTTAGAAAGGATGGAAGGCTGAGTCGACCTTGAGCCTGGTGAGAATTGAACTCGCAGTAATTGCAGGCAGCTGGATGTTAAATGCTGCCTTAGTAGGAGGCATTAGCCTCCTACGCCACTCAGGCTCCTCAGGCTTGAGCAGGGGGTTGGACTAGAAGATCTCTAAGGTCCCTTCCATCTCTGTCATTCTATTAGTTATTAGTTATGCAGATAATTGCTTTAGCCTGGCAAGATTTCTGTCTGGAGGCAAGCAATGATAAAGAATTGCTCTAAAGTAACTTCTTGTGTCATTCTTGGTTCCTTGAGCCTGATAGATGTGCAAACAGTTTTCTCCATATTGCAATAATTTGAAGGGAGTATAATTGTCTTTGAACTCTAGCTTCGGATGGACTAATTCATTTCCTGTTGATAAATCCGTTGAACCATTCCCTGGTGTTGCTCCATATGGATTTCAACTAAAAGTCTGGGAATGAAGACATGTTGATTCAATCTAGACTTACACTCAATGTCTCTTATCTAGATTGAGCAACAACTATTTCTAACACTCCTGTATTTGCAATCTGTTGTGTGGTCCAAAGGTTTCCAAAGTAGAGACAATCATTCTCCGTATTGTGAATGAATTCAGTTTCATTGCACAAGGCTATTAAAGAAAAATGGGTTTCTATCACCAAGTTCATACCCTTATTCTAATAAATCTCCTTCCGACAGCAAATATTGACAGACATTCCTCAGATGTTTGGAAAATAAAATATGCACGGGAAGGAAGTATTTTACAAGCCATCTGCTCAAGACTGCATCATAAGGACGTAGTTTAAAGCATTAAAGAGAAATAAATGCATTTTCTATTGTAAACACAGATGGAGGAAAGAAAGCCTTTAAACATTCGATGACATTACACAGGTTTTTGTTTTTTTTTAAAAAAAAGCTTTTTAGATATGGTGCTTCTAAGTCCACATTTCAATATTTATCTGATCTTAAATTTAACCACTAAAAGGGGCTATAAAGATTTAACTCTGCAAATCTTTGAAGGAAAAATCTCCCTTCAATCCAGGCAAATTTATTCGATCTCAGAAAAAGTTAAACAGAGTCAAATCTGTTTAGTAGAAGGATGGGAGGCTATGAGACTAGGCCGAAGCCAACATGCCTAAAGATGAAAAGGGGCACATAAGGAGACAAAGAACCAGGAATCTGTCTCAAAGCTCCCTTCAGGAGAGAGACAAGAGAAAGATATCACCTGAGCCAGACAAAAGAAATTGGGTCCAAGGACATGGGAAAGCCTTCCACAAATTCCATCAAAAGCTCAGACTTGAAAGTCAACAAGTTAAGAGTAGCTGCCAGTTTTGTCGCTCAGCAAAGCAAGAATTTGATGTCCTGACCTAGGCTTCCCAAAAGCACGAAGCAGACTCCTTGTCCCGACAAAACCCCTTTTTATTAAGATAATGTGAATTCCTTTCATTCACATCCAGAAAAGTCCTGGCAAACAGTCTTTCCAGGGTGAATTTACAACCACAAACCTTGGAGAGCTGCCAGGCTGATATCTTCCAAACGCAAAGCTGTACAAGAAAAGACTTGGCAAGGAGTCTCTGAGAGTCACGAACAGATCTTCACACTAATGAAATGAACTAATTGTCTCCTGCAAACTCGACTCCCCTTCGTTCCTCTTTATTCCCCACGGGAAGGGCCATTCACCATCCACCTGTGGCTTTACTCCTGAGTTGGCCCTTGTTCCTTAACTGTTCCCTTCTCCTGGCAGCTCTGCGCATGCACACATTGGGAACAGGCTCCAGCTGTTCTTCAGCCCCATTGATATCCAACTCTGAAGGTAGCTCTGAAGGGTCAGACGGCCCTGGCTCCCTTTCTGCCTCCGATGTAGAGCACTCATCAGAGCCTTCTCCAGACTCCAGGACTGGCCCATGTTCCTCCCCAATCTCCTCACTGTCCGAGTCTGATGCCAGCTCAGCTGGCCACCGGTGAGCCACAACATTTGGGGAATAAAAAGGGGCTTGAAGCCTCCTCACTCACTTTGACTCACTTTGAGTCATCTTTGGATCGAGATTTGGCAGGTTCCATCTCTCTGTTAAAGATGTGGATAAGTGTGGATGAGTGCCTGAGTGGGCAGGTGTGAAAGAATAAATAGATATACATTATAACCTGTAACCATTGCTGTCATTTTAAATTCACTTGGTCTGATGTATTCTAAAGAACTGCTTGTGCGTCGGACTTAAATTGAAAGTGATTTGAATGTAGCTATTTTCCAGGGGTGAATGTCCAAGGGAGCACAAGTGTAAGAAGGCCATGAATGCAAATTAGCAATAACACTTATATACCGCTTCACAATGTTTTACAGCCCTCTCTAAGCAGTTTACAGAGTCAGCATATGGTCCCCAACAATCTGGGTCCTCATTTTACCAACCTTGGAAGGATGGAAGGCTGAGTCAACCTCGAGCCGGTGAATCGAACTGCTAGCAGTCGGCAGAATTAGCCTGCAATACTACATTCTAACCACTGCGCCACCACGGCTCTTTCAAGATTAGGCTGGGTAGTTGACAGAAAATTTGGAAAGTAATGACAAGCTATTTCTGTAGTATTACCAGGAAAAATTGCTGAGTGTTACCTCTCAAGTTAGGAGCTTGACTTGAAGAGTGTTTGGGCTCGTCAGTTTCCCAGATGGACATTGACAGAAATCAGAGAAATAAATAATAGATGACAGATATAGATATAGCTGTTGATATTTGAAATCAAGCTACCAACTTTGGAAAAAAAAAACTCACATTGAAAATGGATGGCTAAATGAACAGGGCAATTGAGCGATTGGAATTTCTTAGTTGAAGTATGTTTAATTTAAGCGTGTGGGGATTTTATCTAAATAACAAGAATCTTCCCCTTTTTTTTGCTATGTACTGAGTTCACATGTCAAAAATTGATCAGAAGGGCTTTTGCATCTAAATTATGCTAATGAGGGAAACATGAAAAATTTAATTGCAGAAATAGTTTGAGTGTGAATCTGTATGCAAAACTCAAATAGAAGGGGAGGAGGAATGAGGAAAAGGGAGATTTAATCAGTTGCAACAATAAAAGTTTGGATTCAGAGCTCACAATAAAAATTTCTTCCATGAAAGTGACAGAACAGGGGGTGTGGGAGACACAAATTAAGCAGAAAGGAACAGCACCTGTCACGTCAACACCCCAGACTTAACAACTGTCGACAAGAAGGACAAAAAGAAGTCTGAATAGTGGACATGGCAATATCTGGAAATAGCAGAACAGACGAGGAAAAAAAAATGGGGAAGATAACAAAATACAAAGAACTGCAAACAGAAGTAGAACAGCTGTGACCAAAGCAAGAAAAGTAGTATAAATGGTAACAAGCACCTTGGATGCAATCCCAAAACAACTGGAGAACCCCATTGGCATTGACAAAATCACCATCAGTCAATTACCAAAGTCTACTTTACTGTCAAAGTGCAGGAAATCAGGAAATCCAGGTAGTTCAAATGAATCTAAACGTTTATTGCAAACTTAAGATCTCTGCAAGAGTCTGAACTACTCATGGCCAAAGCAAATTGGGGGTAGATAAGAGTCAATGGAATTCAAGGTGGATGGACTTAGATCTCTTATGGGTGCGAAGGGACTCAAGTAGGGGTGGTATTCACTTACCTTCACTGTCGGTTCGCAAATGTGAGCATGTGCACCTCCTCCACGCATGCACAGAGCCTTCTGCGCATGTGTGGAGGGTCAAAAACAGGATGTGATGACGTCCGGGTGGGCGGGCGGAGGCTCCCACCACTGGCGCTACCGGATCGTGCAATCCGGATAGAACCAGCTGAATTTCACCACTGGACTCAAGACTGATAATGCCTTTGACCTCTCCTTTGGGCTGAGCCTGGTAATCTCTTACATTTACTAGGAAGAGCTTGCACCCTGTGACAATACCTTTAACACCACGAAACAACATCTGCCAATCCCAGTCCTTGGGAAGGACTGGATACTTTTTTTTTTTTTTAATTTGATTTATATGCTGCCCTTCTCCGGAGACTCAGGGCGGCTTACAATGCGTTAAGCAATAGCCTTCATACTTTTGTATATTTATACAAAGTCATCTTATTGCCCCCATAATCTGGGTCCTCATTTTACCTACCTTAGAAAGGATGGAAGGCTGAGTCAACCTTGAGCCTGGTGAGATTTGAACTTGCAGTAATTGCAGACAGCAGATATAAGTGGATGTTAATTAGTCTGCTGAGCCACCAGAGCTCCTATACCTCTTCCAATAAACCACTTGGACAAAAAATGCCACATCCAGTCTAAACACCTGGCTGATTGTGGGACCGACCATAATATATTATTGAAATGATACGGTAACAGAATTAGATTTGATTATAAGAGGCAGTAGGCAGCTTGCAAAGGTACCTGGCTCCATTCATGCTTTGTTGTCTACTTAAAGGTCAACCAAAAGGCTAAAGCACAAAGTGAAAAATCAATTTTTCACGCACTGCTTTGCATAAAACCTGTCACCGGCGAAGAATTTGGAAGGGAAATCACCTCAAAGAGAGAGTGGAAAGACAGCTTGAGAACAGTAGATCCTTAAGCGGACCCTGTCCAGTTTGAACAATGAGTATCTTTGGTGTATTATGTCATCACTGCTCCTTCACTCTGCGTAAACTATCAGTGAGCATAGTGGGTGAAAATCTGGGTGCAACTTATACTCCGAATATAGCCCTGCCCAGCCTCTCAAACGGAGGATTCAAAGGCTGAAAAAAGCATCAGAAATGAAGCTTCAGAAAAAAAGCCTCTAAAAGTTTCAAAGGCTTTTTTTATGAAGCTCTGTTTCGGAGGCTTACAGAGGCAGGAAAAAAAAAGTTTTTTCTGAAATAGAATTTCAGAAGTTTCAGAGGCAGAAAAAAAAGCAAGGCACATAGCTCACAACCAACGAACCTATTGCTAAAATTCACCTCTGAGAACAGCCGATTGGGGGTATTCTGGGAGGCCGATCCACCCGCCAATCAGCTTTTTTCTTATTTTCCTCCCCAAAAACTAAGGTGCATCTTATACTCCGGTGCGTCTTATACTCTGAAAAATACGGCATTTACTTTGGTTTTTTCCCTCTCTGGCTTATAAAATAATGTGTGCTTAACCATCTGCTGATCTAAAAAAAAAAATCTACTTTTTTTCCCCCTCAGTGCTGCGTTGTGAAAGTGAGTAAAGGATAAACAACGGGAGGGAAATGGCGCAAGAGACCTATCCGTTGTGGAGAAGGTCACCCAGCAGCAATTATCACAATTTTGTGCGGTATTCTGTAGCAGGTCGCGTGACTCGATGGCTTGTTTCTTAACAAGGCTGCTCTCGGTTTACAGCACTGGGATGCCTTTGATGGCCTATAATAAGATGGGTTTTCAGAAATACTTCGCCGCTCTCAAAGCAAAGCAGGTCAGGAGAATTTACGAGGGATCGCGCTAATGAGATAAAAGAACCTCTGGATGGAACCGGTGAACAATTAAACTGCTTTTTCAGAAAGCAGGTGGCAGGCAAAGGACTTGTATCTCTTGTCATTTAAAAAAAAAGAAAAGAAGGGAATTCTGAACAGTTTCCCTTTTTCTCTAATAAATGTCCTGTGTGGTTCTCTTGTGAGTGGTGACTCTTTGTGACAAATGGAAGAAGACATCCAGGTGCTTCGTGCAAAGGATGGAAAGAAAAGCTGATACACAGATACTCCTCAACTTATGACTGCAATTGACACACCAAAAATGCATGTCGCTGAGTGAGACATCTGTTAAGTGAGTTTTGCCCCATTTTATGACTTTTCTTGTCACTGTTAACCCGATAAGGGTCTGTTATTTGGAACCCTGACAGTCACATTTGTTAAGCGAACTATTGCAGTTGTTAAGTTAGTAATGTGGGAAGCCCCCCACCCCTCCCATGGTAGAAGAATGAAATATTTTGGGGAATATTAAAAGAGGCAGAAAGCAGCCCCAACTGCTTCTAGCAGAAGGAGGCGGAAGTCTTTAGAGATGGATATTTTGTGCCCATTAACAATGCAAAAATATCTGCTGTGAATTCTGCATTGGCGACAGGAAGGGCATCCAGCCAGTAAACACTCAGCTCCATTCAGTTGCTCTGACTCCACCCTGATGCAAGGGATTACGGGGTCTTTAAAGAGACAAAAAAAATTGTGCCCATTAAGAAATCCAGGCCAGCCTATTCACAAATAAAATACCTTCAGGTCCAGATGATGGGATTAAGAATTTACACCCCCCACACACATATACCCAAATTCTAAGAACAGGACGTGACCTTTAGGTTATAATAGGATTAACTCACCACCATCAGAATAGCAAAAGACACCAGATTCACAACATCGCACAACCCCCTGAAGCATCTCAGAACCCTATAAAAATCCGTGTATTCATCGAAACAATTTGTCAGCTGTCCCAGAACTGTGTGCTGTGGTTGGTTCTGCTCATCAATAAACAGAGTCCTTCTTTCCAATCAACCTCCATTTTATTTCCAGCGTCTTTCTCCCGGCTTGGAAACAGACCGGATTTTTCTTCCAACAGTAACATGGTTGTTAAGTGAATCCGGCTTCCCCATTGATTTTGCTTGTCAAAAGGTCACAAAAGGGGAACACATGACCTCGGCACACTGCAACCGTCATCAATAGGAACCAGTTGTCAAGCATCCGAATGGAAATCTCATGACCATGGGGATGCTGCAATGGTCATAAGTGTGAAAAATGCTCATAAGTCACTCGTTTCAGTGCCACTGTAACTTTGAATGGTCACTAGATGAACTGTTGTAAGTCGAGGACTTCCTGAAATGAGGGACAAAAGCCTATTCATTTGATCTTCAGGTTGTGTAGAATTCATTTGATTTCTATCTTTGCAGAACACTGCGCTGAACACTCGGTTCATCCTAAGAAGGCTGAAATGGCCATCATTTATCGTTTAAATATCTCTAATCGTTGCTCTTTCTTTTCAAATAGGGTGAAGGTAGTCCTTGACTTACAACACTTCATCAAGTGACCATTGAAAGTTAAAACAGCACTGAAAAAATAAGTGACTTATGATCTTTTTTTCTTACAACTTACGACTGTTGCCGCATCCCCATGGACATGTGATCAAAATTGTGATGCTTGCCAACTGACTTATATTTATGACGGCTGCAGTGTCCTGGGCTCATGTGATACCCTTTGTGACCTTTGGATAAGCAAAGTCGATGGAGAAGCCAGATTCACTTAACAACCATCTTACTAATTTAACAATTGCAGTGATTTATAACAACTGTGGCAAGAAAGGTCATAAAAATCAGAGATATTAGTGAATCCATTCTTCCTTCTTCAAATGACTCCTTAGTGCAGTGTTTCTCAACCTTGGAAGCTTGAAGATAGATGGACTTCAACTCCCAGAATCCCCCAGCCAGCAGCTGGGGGATTCTGGGAGTTGAAGTCCACGCATCTTCAAGCTACCAAGGCTGAGAAACACTGCCTTAGTGGGAATTATTGGGTAATGGGAGAACAAGATGATCAAGTGGCCCTCCCTAGTATCCCATTTTCATTTCATTTTCATTTTATTTAATTTGTATACCGCCCTACTCCCAAAGGACTCAGAGCGGTGAACAGGCACAGAATAAAACACATAGAATACAAAAATTAAGAACAAAAGTAAAATCGAATTAAATCAATTTAGCCCAAGACAAATTTAAAACCCCAGGTTAAGAACAAATTAAAATTTACATTAAAATTTACATTAAAAAAAGAATGGGAAAGGTTAGGCCAGACCAGCCTGGTGAAATAAAAAGGTCTTAAGAGCGCGGCGGAAGGTGCGTAGATATTTGTCCTGGTGTCGAGCCTGTCATTTCGCTCGACAACACAGGGAAGGGAAGGAGGAGTGGTGAAGGAAATGGACCTGCCTGAATGCCAAGCGGGTTGTCGTTTCACAGGGTGTGGTGACGGTGGCACTAGGTGTAGGCGGCCGAAGCCGGGAGAACCGAGAGGGTCGGGGCTGGGGGGGAATGATGCCACTGAGGAATGCCGTCATGGAACCCACGCGGAGGACGGGCGGCTCATTGGAAAAACCTCCACAGCTAAGAAAAGCCCAGATGATTGTCGTGGGCGTGGCGGGTGGGCGGCGCGGCTCTACAAAAAGCGATGAGAGGCGGATGCTCTCAGCGCCGACTTTGAACTGTTTGAGCTCAGCGTTTCCTCGGATCTAGCTTACAGTTACATTAAACCTGGTGGCCTGGTGGCTCAGCAGACTGATAGCATTGTGATTAACACCAGCTGTCTGCAATTACTGTAAGTTCGAATCTCTCCAAGGCTCAAGGTTGACTCAGCCTTCCATCCTTTCTAAGGTAGGTAAATTGAGGACCCAGTTTGTGGGGACAATAAGCTGACTTGTATAAATATACAAAAGGATGAAAGCTATTGCTTAACGCATTGTAAGCCGCCCTGAGTCTCCGGAGAAGGGCGGCATATAAATCAAATTAAAAATAATAATAATAAAAAAAAATTGTTACAAACTCGGATATTACTCGTTTCAGTGTGGTTCATTTCTGCTGATGAGGTTTGTTCAGGAAGGTTGAGACTTGGTGTCTGGAGATATTTGCAGGAAGCATCCTAAACCTCTTAACAACTCCATACATCTTCAAAATGTGTTTATAGTACTGATTTCCACATACATTTATATGGTCAATTTGTGTGAGTCTGTTTTGTTTCGCCCTGATATTCCTCAGATATTTTCACTGCTGCTGAAAAACCCAAATTTCATTTCTGCTTTAGGCAAAATGTCACTCGCTGTTGTTTGACTTTCTGGTGCCCTAGATAAACAATCTCTAGATATCCAGCCAACAGAAACAAGGATTAGATGCAAAGATGCAACAAAGTCAAATGATTTACAGCATGAAAGTTTTGCAGGAAAATTCCCTCTGAAAATCCCCACATAAACATTGAGACAGAATCTCATAGAGAAGGTCAGTCGGTGCTGCTGTTGATGATGAAGATCATGATGGTATTCTATGATTATTATAAGCCTGTCAATAAATTTTAAGTTCAGGTTAACCAAGTTTTGGAGGCAACAGAGTCTTCCTGGATGAGGTAAAGGGCTAACACATTTTTTACATTTTATTCTTGGAATAAAATGGTATATACCAGTGATGGCTAACTTTTTTGCCATCGCGTGCCAAAAGCGGGGGGAGCGCGGTGGCGTTGCGCACACACATGCCCCCACCCATAATTATATGCACCCCGCCCCCCATGCATGCACATGTGACCCCCCCCCCCGCGCTCCCACCCCTTTTGGCACACAATGGCACGGTGGGCCCAGTAGACCAGTTTTTCACCCTCCCCAGGCTCCAGAGCCTTTCTAGGAGCCTGGGAAGGGCGAAAATGGCCTTCCCCACCCCCCTGGAGGTCCTCCGGAGGCTGGAAACAACCCATTTGCTGAGTTCCGGTGGGACCAGAAGGCCCGTTTTTCGCTCTCCACAGACTCCAGAGGCTTCCTAGGAGCCTGGGGAGGGCAAAAATGTCCTTCCCCCCCCCCCGGGAGGCCCTCCAGAGGCTGGAAACAGCCTGTTTCCCAACTTCCAGTGGGCCCAGAAGGCTTGAAAATCAGCTGGCCAGCACATACATGTGTGCTGGAGCTGAGCTCATGTGCCCACCGATATGGCTCCGTGTGCTACCTGTGGCACACGTGCCATAGGTTTGCCATCATGGGTATATACCGTCAAGGCAAATTGATGTAAGAGTCAATGGAATTCAAGGTGGGCTGGATCTCTTTTGGGTGTGAAGGGACTCAAGAGTTATGATGCATTTGACCCCACCCTTAAACTCAGCCTGGTCATCCCCTACACTTCATATCCCACTTGGAAGACCTTTTATTTTATTTATTTTTATTTTATTTAGTTTGTCAAACATGTACGAGAAAACATAGATAAACATGGACATGAACACAGGAACATGTATAAACATGGACATGAACACAGGAAATGTGTATGAATAAATGGGGACAGTAGGACAGGGATGGTAGGCACGCTGGTGCACTTATGCATGCCCCCTACAGACCTCTTAGGAATGGCTAAGGTCCACGATAGACAGTTTAAGGTTAACGTTTTGGGGGTTTGAGGGTGTAACAACAGAGTCTGGTAGTGCATTCCAGGCATTGACCACTCTGTTGCTGAAGTCGTATTTTCTGCAATTAAGTTTGAAGCGGTTTACCTTGAGTTTGTATCTATTGTTTGCCCGTGTATTATTGAGGTTGAAGCTGAAGTAATCATTGACAGGTAGGAACTTGAAGCAGACAATTTTCTGTACTAAGCTTAGGTCAGACCATAGGTGGCATAGTTCTAGATTGTCCAAGCTCAAAATTTCAAGTCTGGTGGCATAAGGTATTCTATTGCGAGCAGAGGAGTGGAGTACTCTTCTCGTGAAATACCTCTGGACTCGCTCAATTGTATTAATGCCTGATATACAGTGTGGATTCCAGGCAGACGAGCTGTATTCGAGAATTGCAAAAAGTCTTAATGCCTTTTTGGCAATGCTGTTACAGTGAGCTCTGAGGCTTAGATCTTTTGAGATGAGTACTCCAAGGTCCTTGACAGAATGAGCGTCATCTATGAGGTTGTATCCAGCCAGCTTGTATTTGGTGTTCTGGTTTTTGTTGCAAACCAATCATCAGAAAATAACATGGTCACTTAGCGTTTGCTGTTAAAACGCTAGACTGAGTAGATATCAGGCTCCAAAACCCAAGAAAGACAGGTTGAGTTTCTTCTAAGCAATTTCCTTGATTGTTCCTCACCTATAGACAGAATCTTGCCAAATTGAAACAAACTACCTCACTTGCCTTGCTTTGAGGTAAAATATATGAAGGGTTGCAGGAATTGGGTATGGCCACTCTACAGAAGAAATACAGTAGATGATAGATAGATAGATAGATAGATAGATAGATAGATAGATAGATAGATAGATAGATGATAGATAGAGAGAGATAGAGATAGAAAGAAATATATGATAGTTAGATAGAGATAGATAGATAAACAGAGATGATAGATAGATAGATAGATAGATAGATAGATAGAGAGATACATGATAGATAGAGAGAGAGAGAGAGAGAGAGAAAGAAATATATGATAGTTAGATAGAGATAGATAGATAAACAGAGATGATAGATAGATAGATCGATAGATGATAGATAGAGAGACAGAGATAGAGATAGAAAGAAATATATGATAGTTAGATAGAGATAGATAGATAGATAAACGGAGATGATAGAGATAGATAGATATAGATAGATAGATAGATAGATAGATAGATAGATAGATAGATAGATAGATAGAGATAGATAGATAGAAAGAAAGAGATAGATAGATAGATAGATAGATAGATAGATAGATAGATGATAGATAGAGATAGAAAGAAATTTATGATAGATATAGAGAGATAACAGAGATGATAGATAGACAGACAGACAGATAGACAGACAGACAGATAGATAGATAGACAAATGATAGAGATAGAAATATATGATAGACAGTTAGATAGAGATAGACAGATAGATAAACAGAGATGATAGATAGGTGATAGATAGACAGACAAACAGACAGACAGACAGACAGATAGACAAATGATAGAAATAGAAATATATGATAAACAGATAGAGATAGACAGATAGATAAACAGAGATGATAGATAGATAATAGATAGATAGATAGATAGATAGATAGATAGATAGATAGATAGATAGATAGACAGGCAGACAAACAAACTGACAAACAGACAGACAGACACATGATACTGAGAGAGAGAAAAAAGAGACACAGACAGGCAGAAAGAAAGAAAGACAGACAGATAAAATTATAGATATGCACAAATATATCCTTATACCCAAGCAGAAGAATTTTTCTGTAAAAAAGAAAAATGTTCTTTACTGAATACTTGGAAGGCTCACAGATTAAATCAGAGATAGCGGGAAATAAACCTTGGCCCAGTCCTCAACATTTCCAAGTAAGAAATGAACGTCTCTCTGTCGCTGCTGATTATTTCACACTCTTGTTTCATTGCTGATTTAATCTCTGAACCTTTTTAAACTGCACTTATAGAGAGGTTTATCTCGAAATACCTATGTATAGCAGTACTTAAATGAATGTTTTCTGCCTCTCAACTGCATATCTGAACCTACATTTTGCCTCCTTCCAGCTGCCTAAAGCCAGGTTGTAAATTTGAGAAAGAAGTGAAATCAATTGGAGAGATTTAGGCAATTCACGTAAGAATTTAAGACCGAATGCTTAAATGTTTCAATTTATAAATGCACAAAAATGCTTACAAAAGAAAGTTAATTTTCAGGGGAGATATTACCATATTTTTCAGAGTATAAGATGGACCTTTTTCCCCCCTAAAAGGGGGTGAAAATTTAGATGTGTCTTATACACTGAATGTAGCCCCGCACACCCACCCGCCCCCACCCTCTGCCTCACAGCAGTTACCTCCTTGCAAGCAAACAGCAAGAAGAAACAGCTCCTTTCAGCTTCAGTACAGCCTAATTAGCACAAGTTGATTGGATCGGTCTCCCAATTCTCAGCTGATTTGCTCTCAGTTGTTTTGCACAGGGCTCTGCTGCTTGCTGCAAGGAGGTAAATTGCTGGAGCAGATTTTTTTTTTTTCCCCTTGTGTTAATCAAGCTATGCTGAAAACGAAAATGAAAGTAAAGCAGGCTGTTTTCTGCAACGAGGCAAAATTGCTGGGAGGCAGAGGGAGATTTCTTTTTTCTTCTTTTCCTCACCAAAAAAGGTAGGTGCGTCTTATACTCCAGTGCGCCTTATACTCCAGAAAATATGGTATATGTATTCAATACATAACAGGAGATACCATAAATAGGCCTTGTCCATAACACAGGACTGGGCCTTGATTGTTCTGCAGAGAACCACGAGCCAAAAGTGAGTACAATCCGGATCCATTCTGAAGAGGAGTTTCAGGGTACAGGTAGTCCTCGACCTATGACTACAATTTGTGATAATAAATCGAGGACTACCTGTGCTCTGAAACCCCTCTTCAGAATGGATCCGGATTGTACGTCCACAATTGATCCCAAAATTTCTGTTGCTGAAAGAGTGCAGAGAAGAGCAACAAAGATGATTAGGGGACTGGAGGCTAAAACATATGAAGAACGGTCGCAGGAACTGGGTATGTCTAGTTGAATAGAAAATAATGGATAGGGAGTGACATGAACAGCAGTGTTCCAATATTTGAGGGGTTGTTAAATGAGAGGAAGGGGTCAACCTATTTTCTGAAGCACCTGAAGGCCAGACAAGGAACAATGGATGGAAACTGAACAAGGAGAGATTCAACCTGGACATAAGGAGAAATTGAGAGCAATCAACCCATGGAATAGAAGTTGCCTTCGGAAGTCATGGGAGCTTCATCACTGGAGGCTTTCAAGAAGAGACTGGACTGCCATCTGTCAGGAATGCTGTAGGGTCTCCTGCTTGGGTGGGGGAGAGGTTGGATTGGATGGCCTACAACAGGGGTATCAAACTCAAGGCCCACAGGCCAGATTCAGCCCACGGGGTTGATAAACCTGGCCTGCGGAGCTGGCCTGGAAATATCAAAGGACTGGCCTGCGGTGCCTGTTGTGGCCCCGCCCTCTGAGCTTATCTCATTGGAGGAAGAAAGCTCCGAACATGAGGAGGAGGAGTCAGCCAGGCCTCCCTCTCCAGGCCCCTCCCCTCTGGCACTGTCTCAGGTGCCGGCTGAGGAAGAGGAGATTAGCCAGGAGCCAGGTGTCTCGGATGAGAGCGAAAGAGAGCCGTCATTCCTGGATGCACGCCAATGAAGGCGTGATAAACGGTTGCAGCAGTTAAGGAGGCGTGCTAGGGATTAGAACTGAGTCACTGGACCACACCCCAGAGACTATATAAGAGAGTGTCAGATGTAAATGCCTTATTCTCTAATGTGTAAATAGTATATGAATGGGGTATCAGGGGTTAACTTATTCTTCACTTCTTAATGTATTCATAATTCACCACTCCCACTTATAGCTCCACCCATTGTATATATAAGGAGCCACCTACACCCTTTTCCTTGCTTCTATCTGTGAATATTCAGTGAATATAGAATGCCTATTGTAAATAAAAGGATGTATATTTAAACCTACAACTCTCACTAATATTATTGAGTCTGATCCTGAAAATATTGCAACAAGCTGGTAGCAGAGGATGGTTAATTGACTCAATAAAAACTTAAAAATGTCTAAGAAAGATAGGCCCAACACCAGGGCCTACAGCAAAGAAATGGAAACAGAACAAGAAATAATCAACGAATCCACAAACGCAATTTCGAGAGAATCCGAAGAATACACCACTGAAGACGAAGAAATAATAGACGAAAATGATGACCAGGAGGAAATTGAAATAGAGAATAACGAACTCAGGTCAGAGATATTAAAACTATTAAAAAGCCAGAAGAATGATGAAAGCCTCATCGCGAACCTCCAAGAAATGCTGAAGAACAGCGGAGCAGCAAGAGAGAAAAACATCACTAATGAGAAGTCTAAAGACCCAAAAATAGTGAGTGATATGACTGCAGAGAAAGTCATTACGAAGAAGAAAAACAGTGATCCCGCGCGAAATTTTGAATGGCAGCCATCTTGGTTTCAACAGGCCTCCAAGGTGAGCGAAGCAGAGCCAATCAAAATGCTCAATTCAAAATTTCTGGCGCGAAGAACGTTATCAGACAATGAAAATGAAAAAGAAGATTCGAACTCCTCAGAAGAATCAGAATCAGAAAGTGAAGATGACTCAACAAAATCCCAAATAAAATCAGCAATGAAAACACTTTTTGCTGCATTTGGACCAAAACTAAAAATTACCAAAGAGCCACCGAAGAAGCGAGCGAGCAAGCCGATACCTCAAGACCTGCCCGCTCCCATCCTGACTTCGAAAGCGACGACGCCCAAACCCAGAGAGCCTTGTCGATTCCGCCCTACACCACAGACCGAAACAAGTGCCAACGCCCCCAAAAGAAAAAGAAGAGCAGCCGCCGTCGTCAGAACTCCCAAGGTCGAACCAGAGACCGACTCGTCTGAAGCAGAGCAGAGCGAGCGAGCCGCAACGGAGAGAACCTTCCACGACGACTTCAAAGAAGAAATGGACAACGCGCATGCGCGAAACTACGCAGACGGTCCGGGAAGACATGAACTGGCGAGAGAACCACGCAGACTCGTTGCGAGCATCCCCATGCCGTTTTGCAATTTTCTACACTTGCGAGACCACGGACTACCTCAGGTCGTAAGTAATGGACAAAATAATGTCGAAAATTTACCCAGTGACTTCCCAAAACTAAGGGTTGATGGCATTAACTTGCAAGAATGGTATCAACAGCTACAGGTTGTCTTTATGAAGGAAAATTTACTATTTTTTATCACTAGTCCCCCAAAAAGACCTTGGACTTTAAAAATAGATTGTTTACACCATAGAGCATTTTTCTTAATAATATCTAGTGTGTCTCCTGCAATGTATCATAGCATCAAACCTAATCTGACTGTTTCAGAAATTATTCAATGCATGTTTAATTTGTTTCACAGCGATAGTGTGGCTACCACCACAAGAATGTCTAAGGATTTCTTTTCATCTAGAGTGAAACCAGGGGTTTCCATAAGTGAGCATTTAATATCTTTAAACAAAATAAGAGCTGAGCTGCATTTGAGGGGGGAGGTGATTTCAGACCAAACAATGAAAAGTGTTATTATCAACTCACTTGATTCATCATGGGACAGTTTTATGTCACATTTAGACACTATCAATCTAGGATATTTATCCATAGAAAGTCTATCCAATAAATTGATAGCAGAAGACAATTCAAGAAGAAATCGTTCTAGCAATCACACAGAACACAAACCTTATAGGAAAGTAGCTTTCCAAGAAAAATATAATGAAACATTTAAATGTCACAATTGTGGATCCAGGGAACACAATAGAAGTGATTGTCCCAAAATTTCAAAGGAAAGACATAGGTCAGAATATAGGAACAAATACAATTATAGACAGTCTTCCATAGATAGACATAGATATAGAAGCCCACCAAATTACAAAGAGAATAGAGGGGGCAGAGATAATTCAAAGGATAGAAAATCTGGTTCACTAAATGGATTAAATAAACAAGACAACACTAAAATACAGCAAAATGAGAACAATAATTGGCTTATTGATTCTGGAGCAACTAATCACACCACTAATAACAAAAATATATTGTCTTCATTTACAGAAGATAAATTTGTAATAAAGGTAGCTAACCAAGAAAAGGTTCAAGTATTAGGCAGAGGAAATGTAACCTTGCCTGGTCTAGGAAAAATAGAGGGGGTATTGTTAATACCTGAAATACCTCATAACATACTAAGTGCCATAAAACTAAGTAGAGATTCTGACATTAATATAGTTTTCTCAAAGGGAAAAGCGACTTTGGAGAAGAATAAAATAAATATAGGCACTGTGATGATTAAAGGAGGCCTACCTTATCTGATAACAAAGGAAAAATGGTTGCATAACATTGATTCAAATATGGAAGATTGTATTGAAGCAGATGATGAAAATATTAGCAACAGTGACAATGATGAATGTAAAATATCTCATGATCACGCAGATGCACACAATGAAAAAAAACCAAAAATAGGTAAACCAATTCATGATGAGTGTGCTCACATCTTACATAGGAAGTTAGGACATGCCAGTTTTCCTGTAGTACAAAAAATGACTGAACACGCAGAAGGTGTCAAAATAAAAAATTGTGAAAACTATTTGGAATGCTCAGTATGTAAATCTACAAAACTAAAAACTAGTCCCAGGCCAAGAAAATCTACTAGATCAACTAACAAAATTTTTGACTTAGTACACATGGACTTAGTTGGCCCATTAACTCCATCAATCACCTATAGAAAACGTTACTTCCTGACAATAGTAGACGATTATAGCCATTATGGGTTTGTTTATACATTAAAACACAAAGATGAAACCTTTCAAAAATTTAAGGAATTTTACAAACGCATAGAAACACAACACAATATCAAAATAAAACAAATTATGACAGATAGGGGATGTGAATTCATGTCTAAAGAATTCTCCCAATGGTTAAAGGATAGAGGAATGCTACATTACACGTCTAGTCCATTTTCTGCGTTTCAGAACGGGATTGTAGAGAGAAAGAATTCCACATTACAAACCATGATTAGATGCACATTGGAGGATGCTGGCTTAAGCAAACAATTTTGGTCAGAAGCCTTACATTATTCAAATTACACACAAAATAGAACCTGGTCCAGTATTGTAAATAAGACACCATATGAAGTAATGTATAATAGGAAACCGAAATTAGCACACATGCACATATTTGGAGTCACTGCAGACGTACACATACCTAAACAGTTGAGAAGAAAGGGAGAAAACGTATCCAGAAGACTCAGATTTATGGGATATGAAACTGGCACCAAAGGGTACAGATTCATTGATAATAATAACAAATTTATAGTTTCCAGAACAGCTGTGTTCCATGAACAGGCCAACTGGTCTAAATTACATCTTAATGAAATATTTCCAAATAAATGTAAAGATACAAAATCTCATGAGAAAGGGACCATAGAAAAACAGAATATCAACAAATATAAAAGCAAAACCAAAACTTGGACAAATAGCCAACACAAAATAAAGACAGACACACTAACAAAAAAAGAAGCAAGATATTTGCATGATAACAATAGCAAACCTGAAAGAGTCATTAGAAACAACAGAAATCAAATGCCAAATAAATACAGAGATTACATAATGCATATGGATGGTGAGCCAATAACACCTAATACTTATGAGGAAGTTTTAAAACTCCCTCGTGAAGAAAAAGAAAAATGGGAATTAGCTATGAAAAAAGAGATGGAAAGTTTACAAGGATTAAATGTATTTACACCTGCAATTGCACCTAAAGATAAAACAATTATTGGTACCAGGTGGATATATAAAATTAAGAACTTAGAAGGAGGCAATACTCTATATAAAGCTAGATTAGTTGCACAAGGTTATGCACAGAAATATCCGGAGGACTATACTGACACGTATTCCCCCACTGTAAGAACAGAGAGTGTCAAAACAGCTCTAGTGGTAGCATCAGCACTCAATCTTGATGTATTTCAATATGACATACAGACTGTGTATCTACACGCAAAACTAGATAAGGAAATATACGTAAGAGCACCTCACAGTCAATACACCAACAAAAATGAAATTTGGCTGTTGAACAAGAGTTTATACGGATTAAAACAATCTGGTAAAAGATGGTATGATTGTTTAGTAAAAGTACTTAAGACCATGGATTTCAACGCTACCACTGCTGATAACTGTTTCTTTGTCAAAAAGGGTGATGATTACATTGAATTTGTATTGATTTATGTAGATGACATTTTATATATAGGAAAACACAAAGAGAGAAGAGAAACTTTTGTAAATAAGTTAAATGAACATTTCTCGTTGAAATCTCTAGGTAAAGTGAACAAATATCTTGGTGTTCAAATTAATAAAACTAGAAGGGGATTCAAACTTACTCAGAGAAATAAGATTATAGAACTTTTAAATAAATGCAATTTAAACAATGCCAAACCCTGTGATACTCCTATGCAAACTGATTTTCTTAGAAATACTGATGAATCTTCCCCTGAATTCAAGGATAACACGTTTTATAGATCAATCATAGGTTCACTTCTTTATATATCTAATTGGACTAGACCAGATATCGCCTTACCACTCAATTTATTATCCAGACACGTCAGCAAACCAACAATGTATCACTGGGAAGCTGTTAAAAGAATTTTAAGATATCTGAAAAGTACATTAGATTTTTGCTTAGTATTAGAACCTAGTGATAATAAAGAACCAAAGCTTGCATGTTATGCAGATGCGGACTGGGCTGGAGACACATCATGCAGAAAAAGTACATCTGGTTATATTTTTCTCTTAAATGACTGTCCAGTTTACTGGTATACTGGTAAACAAGAACTAGTAGCCACTTCAACGACAGAAGCGGAATATGTTTGTTTATCCAAAGCTGCAAATAACCTTGTATGGTTTAATGATTTAATTTCAGATGTTTGGAAAAAACCTGCTTTGCCTTTTGTCATGCATGAAGACAATAAAGCGGCCATTGAAATATCTAGATCTGATGCCATTGGACAAAGGTCCAGGCATATAGATATAAAATTTAAACATGTGAGGCAATTATCTCAGGATGGATTTATTAAAGCAGTGCATTGTGATACTTCAGAACAATTAGCTGACATATTGACAAAGCCTTTACCTTCTAAGCAACACAAATATTTAACATCTAAATTGTATGTCTTGTATTGTCCTGAATCTGAATGTAATTGGTGTTGTATAACGAATCGGCATTTAGAGGGGGATTTGTCAGATGTAAATGCCTTATTCTCTAATGTGTAAATAGTATATGAATGGGGTATCAGGGGTTAACTTATTCTTCACTTCTTAATGTATTCATAATTCACCACTCCCACTTATAGCTCCACCCATTGTATATATAAGGAGCCACCTACACCCTTTTCCTCGCTTCTATCTGTGAATATTCAGTGAATATAGAATGCCTATTGTAAATAAAAGGAAGTATATTTAAACCTACAACTCTCACTAATATTATTGAGTCTGATCCTGAAAATATTGCAACAGAGAGGGTGGTGGCTGGTAAAACTCCGTGACGAACAAAAACGAACTTTGGCTAGACTTGAACAACGTCTGAAGCTGCCGAAAGGGATATTGTTTTGCTGGACTATTTGCAATGCGTATGTAATTTTATGTTATCTGTTGCAGTAAAAGCTCTTGGCAGACGGTGATTATATTGCTGCCAAGTTTGAGATAACGACCTGTGTGCGTGCCAAGTACTTTCTTAACCCTCGGCTGGCTGTGTTTGTGTGTGTGTGTGGACGGGGACAAATCAGTGCCTATGCCACCAAAATAGGTCACTTGCAGCCCATTTCTGGCCTCCCCGGCCTCCTGCAGCACTCTGCTGGCCAAAAACGGACTGCGCTGAGGCATCGTTATATATACCTGTATATAACTTTGTATTTCAAAGAACATTGGTTTGTGAAGGGTTGTGAGGAGATGTGGATCACCTCACAACCCTTGGGAAGGTTTGGAGACATGCCACGCAAAGCGCTTCTTTGCAAGTGAGCAAAAAAAAACAAAACAATGCCTGGTTCATTTTTAACTTTCCTTTAGCTCTGATCTGGCCTAAAAGAAATGTTTATGCTGCTCAACATATGGTTGAGGCTCCATGAGCAAAACCTATCCTCAATGTCTAGACCGGGGGTGTCAAACACGATGTCATTGAGGGCCGCATCAGGGTTGCATTTGACCTCGGGGGGTGAGGGCAGGGTAGGCGAGGCTTGACTTCACTCATGTCGGGGGCGCCTGTGGCAGCCCGAGCGCTCTGCCAGCGAAAACGGGCTCCTGAGCTCTGTTTTCGGCTGTGACGGCCTCCTGCAGCCCTTTGCCAGTAGGAAAAAAAAAAAGCTTGGGAAACTGTGCACAGCCCCCTGGCCCCCATTTTCGGCCACAACAGCCTCCTGCAGCCTTCTGCCAGTGAAAACGGAGCTCTGTTTTCACTGGTGGAGGCACCCCAGGCTGCTCCTTCACTGTTTCCAGGGTCACTCCATGGGCCAAATCCAGGGGTGAAATCCAGCAGGTCCTGACAGGTTGTGGAAAACCGGTAGTGGACATTTTGAGTAGTTCGAAGAACTGGTAGCAGAAATTTTGAGTACCATATTTTTCGGAGTATAAGATGCACCTACCTTTTTTGGTGAGGAAAAGAAGAAAAAAGATATCTCCCTCTGCCTCTGTCTCTGAGCAATTTTGCCTCTTTGCAGCAAACAGCAAACAGCCTGGTTTACTTTCATTTTCGTTTTCAGCATACCTTGATTAGCACAAGAAAAAAAAATCTGCTCTAGCAATTTACCTCTTTGCAGCAAGCAGCAGAGCCCTGCACAAAACAGCTGAGAGTAAATCAGCTGAGAGTCGGGAGGCCGATCCAATCAACTTGTGCTAATTAGGCTGTGCTGAAGCTGAAAGGAGCTGTTTTTTCTTGCTGTTTGCTTGCAAGGAGGTAACTGCTGCGAGGCAGAGGCCAAAGGGTGGGGGCCTGTGAATGGGCGGGGCTACATTCAGTGTATAAGACACACCTAAATTTTCACCCCCTTTTAGGGAGGAAAAAGGTATGTCTTATACTCCGAAAAATACGGTAGTTCAGAGAACTGGCAAATGCCACCTCTGGCTGGCCCCAGAGTGGAGTGGGAATGGAGATTTTGCAATATCCTTCCTCCAGGAGTGGGGATGGAATGGGGATTTTGCAGTATCCTTCCCCTGGAGTAGGATGGGAATGGAGATTTTGCAGTACTCTTCCCCTGCCACGCCCACCAAGACACATCATGTCCACCAAGCCACTCCCACAGAACCAGTAGTAAAAAAAATTGAATTTCACCACTGGCCAGATCTAAGCACCCCACAGGCTGGATCTATATGGAAAAACAACAACAACAAGAACAAAAAGCTGCAGCCCAATGGCTGATTAAGGAATAGGAAGACTGAAGAAATCCTGCAGCCACCATCCAATCCAATCTTCCAGTGCCCTAATAATTCATATTCTGCAGAAAGCTGCAGCCTTGAAGGAGAAGGCTTTTCTTGACAGTAACCAGGCACTTGTAACATTGGAATATAATCATTTTATGATTGCTGGGGCAGACTCTTGATTGCTTAAATAATATGTTTCCTGTATGGGACGGAATAAAGGTATAAAGAGGAATAAATAAAGAGCTGCTTGGGTTGATTGTTTCCTATTTAAATGAGGAATGAAGGCATAGCAGACCAAATGAAGAGGGAATCCTGTTTTCACTTCTTCTGAGTGTCTTGGAAAAGTACAAATCCAAGTAAGGCACTTGAACTTTCAACGGGAATTAGAAGGGAAGAGGCTTTTTAATGTAGTTCATCCATTAGAGAGAGTGGTGTTTTGGGGCTGGGATTCAAAGGGTGGCAGGCATGAGCAACAGGTTGCCTGTTGTCCCCCTTCAAGGTGGAGAGACATGTAAAAAAAATAAGGCTTTTTGGATAAAAATATGGTGGATTATTCAAAAATATTTTTTTAAAAAAGATCAAATTCACACCACAGGTTTTTTTGTTGGGAATAGTTATGGACTGTACTGTGATAGAAACTAAGTTGGTCTTAAATTTAATAACAGCAGCCAGGCTACTGGTGGCCCAGTATTGGAAGAAAGAAGATCCACCTACTATTGAGGAATGGACACTAAAAGTCGCGCATTTGGCAGAGATGGCGAAAATCTCATCATATCTTAAAGATCCCTCAAACGAAAGATACATATCGGAATGGAGAAGATGGATCGACTATATTCAAAACAAGTATCAGACTAAGAAGTTTCATATAGTTTATGAATGAAATATTGTTAATCTTTAGTTTATGTTTACAGTGGTTCGAGTTATAAGGAGTTAAAGACTTAGGGAGAATTTGAAGTCAACAAAATGTTAGCATATTTTAGTTTGATGTTTGTGAATGCTATCCCCTGTGCTTGTTCTGGGAAGTCGAGGGAGGGGGGTGGGGGGGAAGGGGGAGGGGGAGGGGGAAAGGGAGGGGGGTGGGCAAGGGGGGTGGGATGGGGTGAGGGTGGAGGGGTGGGAGGGGGGAGAAAATGTTTGTATCTTTTATAAAACTTTTCAATTAAAAAAAAAAGGTGGAGAGATATCTCTTGCCAAAAAAAACTTGCCAACTTGAAGTATTCTTGAAGAGTGTTTGGAAGCTCCAGTTAGTTCAGAGTGTAGCAGCTCGCAAAGTTTTGCACAACCAACCTTCCTTCCTTCCTTCCTTCCTTCCTTCCTTCCTTCCTTCCTTCCTTCCTTCCTTCCTTCCTTCCTTCCTCTCTCCCTCTCCCTCTCCCTCTCCCTCTCCCTCTCCCTCCCTCATCCAAGTGGATGATTTCATTATGTTTTGCTGTCATGGGAGGTGGGATAGGGGTTTCATTGTATGATGGATTTTTAAAAACATTTGCAGGCTTCCCAGGATCACCTATGTGTGAGTTGGGTGGCTATAGAAATTTGGAAAGGAAGGAAGGAAGGAAGGAAGGAAGGAAGGAAGGAAGGAAGGAAGGAAGGAAGGAAGGGAGGCAGGGAGGAAATGAATGAATGAATGAATGAATGAATGAATGAATGAATAGCCCTACTAAAGATATGATTGCAAACAATTCCAATGAATACAAGAATACTCCAACATTGAAAATCTGAAAAAGGTATCTCTCTACTATCTATTATCATGTATTATCTATTATCATCTAGAAGAAGGAAGGAAGGAGGGAAGGAAGGAAGGAAGGAAGGAAGGAAGGAAGGAAGGAAGGAAGGAAGGAAGGAAATGAAACTTGAAGTGCACTCCCTGAAATTTCATCCAATTTCAGTGGTTTACACAGATGTCTACTCATTCTGAAAAATGAACCTCCTGAGGAAGAGGAGGAGGCTGATGACTTTGCTATCTTGAAGGACTTCACCATATTACCTTGGTCCACAGTTAAGGAAATCTGACTGAAGTTATAATCCGCTCTGGGTAATGACAATTCATGACAATGAATATTGCTTGGTTACAACGGTTTGACCTTGAGTTGAATTAATTTCTTTTTGATATATTGATTTTTTTAAAAAAGAAAAAACAGATTAGGGAAGACTGGTTTCCCCCTCAGGAGTCTTCTGCACTTCACAAAGAATAATTGTACCACTAACATTTATAATACAAAAGCTCTGTGACATATCATCAGGAGTAGCCATCATCGCTATGGTGCTCATATCCATCCAAAATTACTATTTTAAGTACACAGCAAATAAAAGATATCATCAGAACATGACAAATATGCCCACGTGCTGTTTGAGAAGTTAGATATTCTGGGACACGTATATGCTTATTCTTGCACTCTCTGAATAAAGGCATGGCTTTAGAATAGGAGTCCTTAAACTTTTTAAACAGGAAGCCAATTCACGGTCCCTCAGACTGTTGGGGGAGGAGGCGGACCGGCTGTGTGGGCATGGCTAGGTGGTCCTGTGACTGTGTAGGCGTGGCCAATTTAGCCGTCCGTTAAACAATACTCACAAATTAAACTTTAATTTGTTATGCTCCAGGGGGTGGAAAGCAGGCTAGTGAAGGGATGTGGCTGCCTTGGTGTGTGTGTGTGTATGTGAGGGACTTCTGGGTTTTTTTTGTGTGTGTGTCTCCCACCCTCCCTCCTCCCTCCCTCCCTCCCTCTCTCTTCCTCTCTCTCTCTCTGGAGGCTGGGGAGCCTCCAGAACCACTCTGCCACCCAAAAACGGGCCCATTTTTGGCCTCCTGAGGCCCCCACGCATCCCATTTTTGCCTTCCTAGGCCTTCAGAAGGCGGGTGGGGGGCCAGTGGGTGGGCGGAGCAATGTGGGAGGGGTAGCCTTGTGGTCCCTCGCGGGCTGGATTAATGCCGTCGGCGGACCGTATCCAGCCCGCAGGCCGTAGTTTGAGGACCCCTGCTTTAGAATAAGCCCTAGATAAAGCATTCCTGACAGGAAAAAAAAAAGGATAATGGGAAATATGTTTATGCCCTCCCCCTCACCGAAATTTGGTATCATAAGCAGAATGAAAAGGAAAACATCTTTGCATGAAGAAAAATCCATGCTACACAAAGAGGACCTAATTGGAAACGGTGAGGAGAGGAACTCATCATAATCTTGCTAGCAAAAAGAGCCCTGATTGGCAGAGAGACAAATCAGGTCAGGAATCTCATTGGCTGGCTGGGCACATCAATGTCAGAAATGCCTGTCACATTTGTTCTGCCTTCATCCATGGAAAGAACGAAGTTGCAATGTTCTACGTTGATCCACACACCTTCAACAGCAGGACAAATACTATAGAAGCACTTTGTACTTGCTCATTTCAGTTTGTAAATCTGCTTTGATGGGGTGACTCAGTAGAGCCTCACAAACACAGAAGATATACATACATACATACATACATACATACATACATACATACATACATGTGTGTATCTGTATATATACATACATACATACCGAGCCAATTGAGTCAAATGGTTAAGGTAGAAGGCTATAAATTAGGAGCCTATGACATTATGCCTTCATACAGTACTTATTTTGGGGTCTGTCTGCCTATCTATCTATCTATCTATCTATCTATCTATCTATCTATCTATCTATCTATCTATTAATCTGTCTGTCTCTCTTTCTATGTATCTATCTCTTTATATCTATCATCTATCGATCGATCGATCGATCTATTAAATAATCTGTCTGTCGATCATCTATATCTATCTTCTATCATTTATCATCTAACATATATCAATAATCTATCATGTTTATATCTCTATCTATCTATCTATCTATCTATCTATCTATCTATTTATCATCTATCTAATAATCTGTCTCTTTCTATGTATCTGTCTATCTCTTATATCTATCTATATCTATCTATCTATCTATCTATCTATCTATCTATCTATCTATCTATCTAATAATCTGCTTCTCTGTCTATCATCTATATCTATCTTCTATCATTAATCATCTATCATCTATCATCTATTAATAATTTATCATATCTATCTGTCTGTCTGTCTGTCTGTCTGTCTGTCTGTCTGTCTGTCTGTCATTTTAGTACATATTTTTGGACCTACAAAGTTATATAATGCTCCCTTATCTCCCCTGTCACCTTTAACATTCAACACTGAATTGCATTAAATATTGACCCGTGCTGGTGCAGAGTTTAGAATGGTTGACTCAGCCTTCCACCCTTCCAAGGTCCATAAAATGAGGACTCAATATGCTGACTCTGTAAAGTGCTTAGAAAGAGCTTTTAAAACACTATGAAGCAGTATCTAAGTCTAAGTGCTATTGATAAGTGTGATATTACATTAGGGGTAGAGTTAGATGAAATTCCAAAATATGCGCCATTGACTTTCCCTAACTGAACCCACCTCATAGGTTTGATATTGTGGGGAAAATAGGAGGAGGAAGAAGTATTAGGTATGTTCATCACCTTGTGTTATTTATAAAAAAAAAAATGTTGGAAGAAATGTCCATCTGGGTTCAGTTCCAAGTGGGGAGAAAGACACTGGAAACATAGAGACTGCTTGGAAAGATGGTTTTTAATGGTGGATAGGACCATGTGGGTTTTTTGGGTCCTGGGCAAAATGAGCCCATGGAATATATACATCTACATCTACATCTACATCTACATCTACATCTACATCTACATCTACATCTACATCTACATCTACACATACACATACATATACATATACACATACATATACATAAACCCTCTCTTGGGCCCTGCCTTAGAGCTTCCTATTCCTGTGTAAGGGCAGGTATCCTGACTGGTTGTCAGACTCCCATGGGGACATAGGGGTAACTTTGTAGGTTGTCTTGAGTCCCAGGCTTGGTTGAATCTTGCTGAGTGATTATTATTATTATTTATTGAATTTATATCCCGCCCTTCTCCCCGAAGGGACTCAGGGCGGTGAACAGCCGAAAATTAAAATAACATACAATATAAAAGTTAAGATAACTAAAAATAAATTAAATTGATCGGCCTCCCAATTTAAAACCCCAAGCTATACAATTAAAAAACTAACCCATAAAACCTGATGATGTAATGAAGAGGGTTTGGGGTAATTGCTATTATGGCTGAGGGCTAATCTTACCTTTGTTGGAACTTGGGTGAGGGTATTTGCTTATGAATAGACCTAGCTATCTCTTTATCTCTTAAGTGCTGACATCTGCTGTGGGCTATTGAGGAGAGTGAGTCTGGTTCCTGCCTTAAAAAAACATGTTTCTCCATTTCTCATCCAGGGAAATATAATATTCTGCCTTTTTAATATTTCCTAGAATATTTCATTTTTCTAGGAGAAGGATGGGTGCTTTCTTTCTACAATAAAAAAGGTGGGGTAACATATCTTTTAAAAAAAATTCACATCCTGCATAAATTGAACCAGATCTTACTTTATACCCGTTAAACAGGATAGCTTCAGCATGCAGTACTGATAATGCAGAGGTTGTAATACACTCACATGCAAAAGAGTGTTTATGCAGCATCGATAAATCTAATTCCATACTATTATACCACAATATCATTCTATCGTACTTGTGAATGTATTCTTATACAGTCTTTGTCGGAGATATGTCTGTAGGAGTTTCATTTACGCTTAATAATGCGCTAATTCTGGGAACTTAGCAGAAATTAGTTTTCTTTTCAAGGTGACAAAAATATTTAGCATTTCAAAAGTGAAATGTTTGAATCTTTATTACACAGCTTTGATTTTTTTTCCTCCAGTGTTTTGATTGATCGTTACACCAGCTGTTCAAAATATACTTGGATCTTGGCTGCCGAGAATAAACCATGCAGGGAAAAAAAAATTGTCTAATGCTTCAAGTACTTGCTAATGTTTGTTTGGTTTTTTTTTTGTTTTGTTTTTTTTGTTTTTTTTTGTAGAAGATTGTTTAAACTCTGCTGAAATATACTGGAAGATCCTTTCATGTATGCAAAATTACCTATTAATGATAAATAGGATAGACAGATAGGCAGGCAGGCAGGCAGGCTTTTCTCTGTATTTTATGCCACATACCGTATTTTTTGGAATATAAGATGCACCTTTTTCCCTCAAAAAAGAAGGTGAAAATCTGGGTGCGTCTTGTACTCCGAATGTTGCCCCACTCAGCTTCTCAAACTCCAAACAGAGCTTCAGAAAAAAAAGCCTCCAAACAGAGCTTCAGAAAAAAAGCCTCAGAAACAGAGCTTCAGAGACTTTTTTTTTCTGAAGCTTTGTTTCAGAGGCTTTCAGAGGCAGAAAAAATTTTTTTTTCTGAAACAGAGTTTCAGAAGTTTCAGAGGCAGAAAAAAAAAGCAAAAAAAAAAAAAAAGCAAGGCACAGAGCTCACAATCAATGAACCTGTTGCTAAAATTCACCTCTGGGAACAGCTGATTGGGGGTATTCCAGGAGGTCGATCCACCCACCAATCAGCTTTTTTCTTATTTTTCCTTCCCAAAAACTAAGGTGCGTCTTATAATCTAGTGTGTCTTCTACTCTGAAAAATACGATAAGTATTTCTGTTAAAAAGATTCAGAGACCCAACGTAAAAAAAAGAGGCAATTTTCTTTTGGGTGCATACGGACACGTGAAAAAAAAATCTGACAATGGAAATCGTGAAGGAAGGTCTTTTGTGCAAAAAATGAAGTGTTTTGTTCAAAACCATCCTCCCTAGAGAAACCCTAAAGGATCTGCCAGAATAACCTTCATTGTAGGCAGAAGCAACTGACATTTGTCGACAATCACTGACGCTCCTTAATCTGAACGCAGTTCCCAAAGCTTTGTGTGCCACAATGCCTCCGAAGTGCCCTGCTGAGTTGCAATTTTTAATTTGACAGAAGGTCAACATGATTGAAGTGCATGAGGATCGTCATAGATCACAGGCCTGATATTTGTTGTTTGTCAGCTTATTACTTGATATATATGCCCTGCATTTTTTGCCCGGAAAGTACAATTAAGACAATTAACTTAAAAAAAAAAAAAGCAACAGGTTATATACTCCGGGTTTTTCACCGTGCCCTAAAAACTTTTCTTTTCCATCAAGCAGGGCTGGCGTGAAACCCCCCCCCCCTTTTTTTTTTTAGTTTTTTAGCTTTTTAAATTGTCAAATGGGTTTTAGTTTTCAATGTTTTAAATTTTTGGGCCACAGTTATTTAATTCTTTTAATAATTTTAAATTTTGTATTGATATGTGTTTTAGTTCTGGCTGTGCACCGCCTTGAGTCCACTTGGAGAAGGGTGGGATATAAATTGAATAAAAATAAAAATAAAATAAAATAAATACAAAGTTAAAAATATGGATTAAAAATTAGCAATATAATAATTCACCAAAATTATCAAGCAGTTCAAAGCCTGGTGAAAGAGACATGATTTCACACTTCCCACCTCACCCCCCCAAATACCATAAAAATTGAAACTTTATGTAACTCACGAAGAAATGAATTTCATAGTCTGAGGCCTATTGAGAAGGGGGCATTTTCTTGCATTCTAAAAAGATGAGCTTCTGGCAACCGAAACATCTTGAAAAGTGTTTCACCTCTCAATTTCAACAAGCTGAGTCATCCTTAAACAAGAAAAGCAACCCCTTGGATATTCAGGGCCTAAGCTATTCAAATTTCAAAAATCAATAAATCCACCTGTCGGAAGGTAGAAATGAACAAATAAGACATTTGCTTGTGGTTAACAAGTGTATACAGTTCTGTTTATTGATATAAAAGCTTAGTGCTGTAGGAAGTTAGTACCCACCCCTTTCCTAGAAGAATGAAATATTTTAGGAAATATTAAAAAGGCAGAATATTATGCTTCCCTGGTTGAGAAATGGAGAAACATGTTTTAAAGACAAAGCAACTCCCACCTTCCTGCCTCCCCCTCTTTGTTAATGGGCCAGAGGCAGAAACTCAATCTTTGACAATAGGACCCATCTGCAACACAATAGCAACAGAAACTCATCACATGGTACCTGGGAAGATTACATCAGCCAGCAAGGCTAGCTAAGACCCCCACCCGCTGGGAGTCTGACAACCAATCAGGATAGTCTTTCTGGGCCCCACGAAGTTCAAAGCCAGAGAGAGCATAAAACCTGGGGACTCACTGGATCTCGCCTTTTTTCTGTTCAGGAACTCAAACCATGTGATCCTGTCCACCATTAAACCATCTTTCCAAGCAGTCTCCATGTTTCCAGTGTCTTTTTCCCCACTTGGAGCTGAACCCAGAAGGATATTTCTTCCAACAGTGCAAAATATGTTTACAAGATCTTTAATGAATATTCTCTCCCTCCCTCCCCCTCTCCCTCTCCACCTTCACCTCCACCTCTCTACCTATATCATCTCTCTCTCTCTCTCTCTCTCTCTATCTATCTATCTATCTATCTATCTATCTATCTATCTATCTATCTATCTATCCAGTGGTGGGATTCAAGTAATTTAACAACCGGTTCTCTGCCCTAATGATTTCTTCCAACAACCAGTTTGCCAAACTGCTCAGAAAGTTAACAACCGGTTCTCCCGAAGTGGTGTAAACTGGCTGAATCCCACCACTGTATCTATCTATCTATCTATCATCTATCATGGCTAAATGTAAATATGTACACTAATGAATCTAACATATGTAGGAAGTTAGCATCCACCCCTCTCCTAGAAAAATGAATTATTCTAGGAAATATTAAAAAGGCAGAATATTATACCTTCCTGGATGAGAAAAGGAGAAACATGTTCTTGGAAAGCGGCCCCCACCTTTGTTAATAGCCCCAGAAAGACAAAAGACATCTTATCTACAACACAAAGGACCTTCAGCTCCAGGGTGATGGGATTAAGACATGGCCCTCAGGACATGATAGGATTAGCCAGCTACCCATCTCACCACATGGCACCTAGGAAGATTACATCACTCAGCAAGGGTCAACCAAGCTTGGGACTCAAAAAGACAGCCTACAGAGTTGCCCATGCATGGCCCCATGGGAGTCTGACAACCAATCAGAATACAAGCTCAAATTCTAAAGCCCAGAGAGGGCATACAACCCAGGCACTCTCAGCATCTCTCCCCCTCTTTTTTTTCTTCACCCAACATCATCAAGGCATGTGATCCTGTCCACCATTAAAATCCATCTTTCCAAGCAGTCTCCATGTTTCTAGTGTCTTTTTCCCCACTTGGAACTGAACCCAGATGGACATTTTTTCCAACACATACGGTATGCTAACATAACTCAGCTAAAGGCCTAAGAATCCTATTCCCTTAATTTCCAAGATAAGTATTTAACAACTAGTTTCTGTTTCCTCCCACACTTATTTATCTTTAGCCCAGACTTAGGAAAGCTAACAACTATTCTTTTTAACCCACTCTTGCCTAGTTGTCCTGTACCTGGACCACTTTCAGTTGCTACTCACCATCTACAATCTAGGCTTGCAATTTCCTTTCGGATGTCTCACTCAACTGTTGCTTCTCTCTGGCCATGCATGGCTCCTTGCTCTCCCAGCTGTTGCCTTCTCTGCTCCACATCTGATTGTTTTTCACTCCAACAATGTCTCCTGCCAAAGCTAGAGGAAAAAAATATCCCTCTTCCTTCTGTCAGCCTGCTGTGACATATTTTAGGCTTCTTTGGAAACCTACTGTACGTGCCAGTTTGCGAGCAATTCTAAAGAGTTTAAATCTTTTGTTTGCAAATGGTTAGATGCCCAAACTGTGCTCTGGACAGAAAGAAAGAGAATGAGAGAGACACTATCGAAAAGAATTTCATTGATTGTAAGAAAGATGAGCTGAGTTAGAGAGGAGCTATCTTATTTGGGTTATCTAGTTTTGGAAATTTAGTTGTTGAACTTCGATATTGTTAAATTTTAAATGTCATATATCATATATTTTTAGACTGTTATTTCTGTAACTGTTTGTTTTATCTTTTTTTTTTTTTTTAAAAAAGGCCTTTGGGCTATTCAATAAAAGAAACTTGAGAGAGACATGGAGACATACACAGAGACAGAGGGATATGCACAAACCTTGAGGTATTATGCAGAGGTGGGATTCAGTTACTGTTACTACCAGTTCGCCCAGCACCAGAAATGTGAGTGTGTGCGCGCGCAAGCTCGATGTCAGCACTTCAACCTGCATTTACTCTAGTGCTGACATAAGAAGGAGAAGAGGGGGCAGCTGGCAAGAGGACGCTTGACTTCTCACCTACTTATTTTCCCTGAAGATAATATCCCCTAGGAGATGAGATGGGAGGGGGGACATTCCTGGGAGCTGAAGTAGTAGATATGGGGAGAGTGATTTGGAAGAGGGCCAATGAGACACAGAGAATTGGGGAACGGAAAGGGAAGGTTTGGGGCCAGGAAGTCAGAGTTGGCTACGCCATGATCGGGGACAGGTTGTCATGCTTAATAAAATGAAAGATTTCTTCAAAGACTATTTGTTTGAAAATGCAATTTATTTTATTTGAGACGACATCGAAACCTGACACTCACTTTGCACGCCCGTGCCATCTGCATATGCATATAACGTCAAAAACACAGCAATATAGGATGGGATTGCAGCCAGGCAGGTGGGCGGGAGTGGGCGGGCCCACCGCAGGTAGCCACTACCGATTTGGGCAAACTTGTCCGAACCAGATGAATACCACCTCTGGCATTATGGAAAGATAACTTGTTCTGAAATAAGAAATTGTTACATCAAAGTCATCTCTCTCTCTTTCTTTCCTTTCACCCATCTTTTCATTTATCTCTTTCTTTCCCTCCCTCCCTCCCTCTCTCCAATTTTTACTACTGGTTCGGTGGGTGTGGCTTGGTGGACGTGGTGTGGCGTGGCTTGGTGGGCATGGCAGGGGAAGGATACTGCAAGATCTCTATTCCCACCCCACTCCAGGGGAAGGGTACTGCAAAATCTCCATTCCTGCCTCACTCCAGGGGAAGGATACTGCAAAATCCCCATTCCCTCCCCACTCCTGGGGGAAGGATATTGCAAAATCTCTATTCTCACCCCACTCTGGGGCCAGCCAGAGGTGGTATTTGCCGGTTCTCCAAACTACTCAAAATTTCCACTATCGGTTCTCCAGAACCTGTCAGAACCTGCTGGATTTCATCCGTGCCCTCTCTCCTTCCATTCATCTTTCAATACACACACACTGTACATATATATGAAATGTATATGTATATTGAAAGATGGATGGAAAGAGACAGATGGAAAGAGAGATGACTGATGTAACAATTTCTTATTTCAGGGCAAGTTATCCTTTTTCTTTTTAAATTTGATTTATATGCCACCCTTCTCCGAAGACTCAGGGCGGCTTACAATGCGTTAAGCAATAGCCTTCATACTTTTGTATATTTATACAAAGTCAGCTTATTGCCCCCACAAACTGGGTCCTCAATTTACCTACCTTAGAAAGGATGGAAGGCTGAGTCAACCTTGAGCCTGGTGAGATTGGAACTTACAGTAATTGCAGACAGCTGGTGTTAATCATAATGCTTTTAGTCTGCTGAGCTACCAGGCCCATGATATCAGCTACCAGCTTCCATAATATCCCAAGGTTTGTGCAACCAGTGCAAAACTTCCAATACCTCCCTGGTATGAACACTGTTCCTTGCACCAATTATCAATCTAAATATGGTTGTTTGCATAACTGTAACTTCTAGACCTTGTTTAAGGATGGCCCTGGAATCCAGTGCAATAAGCCATATGGGATGTTATCCATCTGACTAGGATAGGAAAGAATGCAATGAGCATTCAGCACGTAAAGGTGCAAATGTGTTCTTTGCCACGCCTCTCACCTATTAATCTGGTGGTGTGGGGATCAAGAAACATTCCCAGAGTTTAATTCTGCTCTTTTAAGAAAAGTGTGACTCTGTACTGTAGGAAGTTAGCACCCACCTCTCTCCTAGCAAAATGAAATATTCTAGGAAATATTAAAAAGGCAGAGTATTATATTTTCCCTAAAGAAGAAACATGTTTCTAAATACATAAACTCAGAGCCTCAGCTCCCTGCCCGTCCCCAGCAGTTATTTTGGTGCCAATCTATCTACAAGACAAAGGCTGAGCCAGCTTATCTACAACACAAAAGACATGGTCCTCAGGACATGATAGGATTAGCCCTCACTCAAGATCCAAACCAGGACAAAGACATTAAGCCATAATAGGAATTGCCCAAACCCCCTTCAGTACATCATCACCCATCAAGATTCAACCAGACTTGGGACTCAAGACAACCTAAAAAGTTACTCCTGCATGGCCCCATGGGAGTTTGACAACCAATTAGAGTACATTTCTTACACAGGAACAGGAAGCTCCAAGGCGGGGGCCAAGAGAGGGTATAAATCTCTCACACACACACACCCATGTGCTCATTTTACCCAGGACCTCAAACCATGTGGTCCTGTCCACCATTACACCATCTTTCCAAGCAGTCTCCATGTTTCCAGTGTCTTTCTTCCCACTTGGAACTGAACCCAGATGGACATTTCTTCCAACAGTAAAAAACAGAGTTCAATTCAAATATTTTTACTACCGGTTCTATGGGTATGGCTTAGTGGGTGTGGTGTGGCTTGGTGGGCATGGCAGGGGAAACGGTAGCGGAAATTTTGAGTAGTTTGGAGAACCGGCAAATACCACCTCTGGCTGGCCCCAGAGTGCGGTGGGAATGGAGATTTTGCAATATCCTTCCCCTGGAATGGGGTGGGAATGGAGATTTTGCAGTATCTTTCCCCTAGAGTGGGATGGGAATGGAGATTTTGCAGTATCCTTCCCCTGTCGCGGCCACCAAGCCATGCCCACCAAGCCACACCACCCCGTTCCCTGCCCACTCCAGGGGAAGGATACTGCAAAATCTCCATTCCTTCCCTACTCCAGAGAAAGGATAATCCAAAATCTCTATTCCCACCCCATTCCAGGGGAAGGATACTGCAAAATCTCCATTCCCTCCCCTCCTGGAGGAAGAATATTGCAAAATCTCCATTCCCACCCCACTCTGGGGCCAGCCAGAGGTGGTATTTGCCGTTTCTCCAAACTGCTCAAAATTTCCGCCTCTGGTTCTCCAAACTGCTCAGAATTTCCGCTTCTGGTTTTCCAGAACCTGTCAGAACCTGCTGGATTTCACCCCAGTACAAAACTACCTAAATGTTAGTCTCCAAGTCCACTTTCCTACTTATGTGCAGTACTTCTGTAGAAATTCAATTTCAGCTTGTTCTCTCATCCAGTCCACTAAGGAAGGAAAAAAAGAAAGAAAGAAAGAAAGAAAGAAAGAAAGAAAGAAAGAAAGAAAGAAAGAAAGAAAGAAAGAAAGAAAGAAAGAAAGAAAGAGGAAGGGAAGGGAAGGGAAGGAAAAGGGAAGGGAAGGGAAGGGAAAGGGAAGGGAAAGGAAAGGAAGGAGGGAAGGAAGGAAGGAAGGAAGGAAGGAAGGAAGGAAGGAAGGAAGGAAGGAGAAAAAAGGAAGGAGAAAGAAAGAAAGAGAGAGAGAAAGAGAGAGAGAGAGAGAGAAAGAAAGAAAGAAGGAAAGAAAGAAAGAAAGAAAGAAAGAAAGAAAGAAAGAAAGAAAGAAAGAAAGAAAGAAAGAAAGAAAAGGGAAGGGAAGGAAGGAAGGAAGGAGAAAAAAGGAAGGAGAGAAAGAAAGAGAGAGAGAGAAAGAAAGAGAGAAAGAAAGAAAGAAAGGAAAGAAAGAAAGGGAGGGGAAGGAAGGAAGGAAGGAGAAAAAAGGAAGGAGAAAGAAAAAGAAAGAAAGAAAGAAAGAAAGAAAGAAAGAAAGAAAGAAAGAAAGAAAGAAAGAAAGAAAGAAAGAAAGAAAGAGTATGATTATGTGTAACACTGTCTTTACCTGAGCTGAGGGCGAGGCAGATTCATGGAAGAAGACATTAAATGAGATCTGAATGTTAAAAGAACACATTTTTAAAAACGCTTCTTCTGTCAGGTATCATATCATCTCGGGAAGTAGATTTATTTCTGTTTCTTTAAAGACATTCATTTGTATGTAAATTGTACACAATGATACATCTCGGCTTTCTCCTTTCATTTGTATGTAGCGGTACTGAGTAGCTATCAGCATCCAGCTATCAGTGGGGATGTTGAAAAGGTCAAGGGCATCGGGAGGGAGCTGAATGTACCAAGTAATTTCAAAGGAACAATGTCAACAGTATCCTTTCAAACACATCTATTTGGTGCTAAGACCTCATTACAAAATGTGCCGCATTGAGCAGAATGCTTAATCAGACGGTAAGGCAAGCAACTTCTGGTTGAGTTTTCCTGTCAGACCTGAAATCCACTCAAGCTGGTGTTGAGACAAATGACAACCCACAATACAGCATAATAAATATGTCATCTGCTGGTAGTGTTTCTGACTTGCATTGAATAACAATAATCTCCCCCCCCCCCCCCACAATCTAATCCATTAGTGGTGCCTCATGCAGGCAAGCAAAGCCATATCAGTGACATACATGGAATCGCTGCCATTTTGGAGCCTGAGTTTTTAGAAGCGTTATCTAGGTTCCAGCTCAAACCAGCGAAGGTTCTGCACTTTGGGATATAAGCAGGGGTGAAATCCAGCAGGTTCTGACAGGTTCTGGAGAACCAGTAGCGTATCATCATATCGTCACCGCTACCAGTTCGGGAGAACCGGGCCGAACCGGGAGGAACCCACCACTGCTTCCAACTCTGTTACTCTGTTAATGCTGCCAACTCTCACAGCTGAGAAAGAGATCTCCCTTTGAGAAATTGTTAAATCAACATTTATCGTAATTCAGGAAGAAAACACAAAAATAATCTGTCCAGTTTATCTTCCCCAATGTTTGATGCAGAATTCCAGAAATTGCTCTTCAGGTAGGCTTCGACTTAACAACAGTTCATTTAACAGTTCATTTTAAATTTTGTATTGGCATGTGTTTTAGTTCTGGCTGTTCACCGCCCTGAGTCCACTAGGAGAAGGGCGGTATACAAATTGAAATAAATAAAAATAAAATAATAAATAAAATGACCATTCAAAGTTACAATGGCACTGTAAAAAGTGACTTATGACCATTTTTCAGACTTATGACCGTTGGCTCATATGATCAAAATTCAGACACCTTTTTTTTTTTTTTAATTTGATTTATATGCCGCCCTTCTCTGGAGACTCAGGGCGGCTTACAATGCGTTAAGCAATAGCCTTCATACTTTTGTATATTTTATACAAAGTCAGCTTATTGCCCGCACAATCTGGGTCCTCATTTCACCTACCTTAGAAAGGATGGAAGGCTGAGTCAACCTTGAGCCTTGGAGAGATTCGAACCAGCAGAAATTGCAGGCAGCTGTGTTAATAACAGGGTGCACTAAACCACTGTACTATCAAGGCTCTGACTCATATTTATGACAGTTGCAGCATCCCCAAAGTCATGTGATCAGCTTTTGTGACCTTTTGACAAGCAAAGACTCACATAACGGCTGTGTTACTGACTTAACAACTGCAGTGACTCACTTAACAAATATGGCAAGGAAGGTTGTAAAATGGAGCAAAATTCACTGAACCAATGCCTCGCTTAGCCACAGAAATTTTGGGCTCAACTTTGGTTGTAAGTTGGGGGACTACCCGTATTCTATACGATTAAAAAAACAACAAAACTTTTAATCACAGCCATCTTTTCTTCGTTGTTCTTTTTTCGGGAATAAAGACATCAAGAGAAAAGGGGGAAATGGGAAGGAATTTTCAGATTTTTTAAAAAAACTTTGAAAACGGATCCACGTCAAAGCAAAATGAACATCTGAGCTGCAAGTCTCGCTTCCTTCTCTCCCTCCCTTCCTCTCTCTCTTTGCCAGTGTGAGACCTTTTAAGAACACGCAATGTGCTTTTAATGCTCACTGCTATTAGCAAGGCTGAAAATACTTGTATACGTCGCTTAGATAACCGACAGGTGCGTGCGGAGGAAAACTTTTTCCAGAGATTTCACCTTCAGGTACGAGAGGCATTGGAAAGTCAGTGCAGAGCACGCTGGGTAGAAAAGAGCAAGTTGCTGACAAAGGCCAAAGTTTAAATAAAACATGTTCCATGCAGTTAAATCAATACTTTATTTGTTAAGGCGAAGTAAAAGTACAAAAAAGCTTGTACGACTAGGCATAAGAAAAAAAAGAAAGTCAGAAATCAATGCCAGTTAATTTAGCATGCTCAAGCAGTCACCGATACTGTTATGTATGAATAATTCACCAACGGATATTTATTGCCGACATTCGTTGTTTGGTTTGGATGAAGTTTTGCCCCTCGTTTGACCTGAATCCTGTAAAGAATGATAGCCGAGTGACTTGAAATCACATTTTTGGACCGTACCCTGGGGGTATTTGCAGATTAATCGCAGAATGGTTTGGGGGAGATGAAATGTCTGATTGGTTTAATACAAATAGCATTATTCTGAAACATTTTAAAGGTAGTTTGTTAGATTCATACTCCCCCCCTTTTTTTAGATGAGTGGTGTTGCCTCTTAGACATAAATCTCGCTTGATTGTGGGGTGTGTGTAATAATGAGCATCAATTAGGCAGAACAAACGTTTGCAGAAAATCATTAGTAGCTTTGTCTCTCTCAGGAGGATTTTTTCAAGACTTCCCACCTCTTCCTTACTTCTATCCTAGGAGGATATTTGTGAGATGTTACTCCACCCATCTGCTTGACTTCCTTCTCTCTGCGGCAACCTATTCTCCAATCAACCTGTTCTCCGAAGCATCTGAAGGCAGCACAAGAAGCGATGGATGGAAAGTAAACAAGGAAGGAACCAACCTAGAATTAAGGAGAAATTTCCTGACATTGAGAACAATTAGCCAGTGTAAGGACTTGCTGCCAGAAGTTGTGGATGCTCCATCACTGGAGGTTTTTAAGAAGAGAATGGACAACCATCTTGTTCTGACCTAGGCTTCTCCAGCAGAACGAAGCCAGGTCCTCATCCCGATAAACCCCTTTTATATAATTTACAGTGAATTCCTTTCCAGCAAAGTCTTTCCTCTCCCACAGTCTTTCAAGATAGTTCGCAATTACCGACCTTTATCAGGCTTGGAGAGTGGCCAGACCGATATTTTTCAGATGCCGCAATACTTGGTAAGAATGCTGGAATGAACTAATTTTCTCCTGCAAACTCCACTCCCCTTTCGCTCCTCTTTTATTCCCTCTGGGAGGGGCCATTCATCATCTACCTGTGGCCTTACTCCCAAGTCGACCCTTGTTCTTTAGCTTCTCCCTGCATCTGGCAACTCTGTGCATGTGCACACTGGGAACAGGCTCCAGCTGTTCGTCTGCCTCACTCATGTCTGACTCCAAAGGCAGCTGATAGCTGGCATATGGCCCTGGCCCCCTCTCTGCCCCTGACACAGAGCCCTCATCAGAGCCTTCCCCAGACTCCAGGACAGGCCCATGTTCCTCCCCAACCTCCTCACTGTCTGAATCTGCTTCTAGATTCACTGGCCGCTGGCGGGCCACAACACATCTTCTGAAATTGTGTAGAGCTTCCTATTTAAAAGTGTGGTTGGACTAGAAGACCTCCAAAGTCCCTTCCAACTCTGTTATTCTGCAGAACCAAAGATTCTCTTACTTTTCCATCATTTTTACACCCTAATTCAGAGGTCGGAGAATGCAACCCTTCAGATAATGTTCAACATCTCCCATCTAACCCATGAATACTGGACTCCTGCATTTCCCATGAGGAATGATGGAGTCCAGTACTATAAACAGGATCAAAAGTCTCCCATGGCTTCTTAGATGATTCTTCTCCAATTTTGAGTTGATGTCAGATGTAAAAGACCAGGTCCATGAGTGAAAGTCCAATTAAGCTGATTTATTGCTACATAGCCTATGCACAGAAATCTTCTCAACTAACAGTTGACACTTGCTTGGAATTAGATAAGAGTCAACAGAACTCAAGAGGGGTTGGACGCAATCCATTTGTCGGTACACAGTGACTCTTCTCCACCCACAAGTTCTATCCACCTTCTCCTATAGTTGACCAATATTCAAGTCTTTAGATAAAAAAATAACAGAATAACAGAGTTAGAAGGGAAACTTGGAGATCTTCTAATCCAACGCCTATGGAAATTCTCAGTCATCCAGGTCATGGTTGTCCCAAATGTGCTTTTTCAAGAGGCAACTGGATTTACTGGTTTTTCTTTGGAAGACGTTTCACTTCTCATCCAAGAAGCTTCTTCAGCTCTGACTGGATGGTGGGGAATAGAAGGATTTATATTCCTTACAGACAGCTGATCAGTTGCTTGGAATGGCATTGACAGAATCCCCATCGGTCAATTGCAAAAGGAACTTTGCTTGGAATGAGTCTATGGAGTTTCTCAGTCATCCAGGTCATGATTGTCCCATAGATGCTTTATCAAGAGGCAACTGGACTTTCTGGTGCCAGAAGATCCAGTTGTCTCTTTAAAAAGCACCTTTGGGACTTCTAATCCAACCTTGCTTAAACAGGAGACCCTATACCATTTTAGAAAATGGCTCTCCAGTCTCTTCTTAAAAACCTCCAGTGATGGAGCATCCACAACTTCTGGAGGCAAGTTGTCCCACGAATTAATTATTCTATCTGTTTGTAAATTTTCTCCTTAGTTCTAGGTTGCTTCTCTCCTTGATTAACTTCCATCCATTGCTTCTCGTTCTGCCTTCAGGTGCTTTGGAGAATAGCTTAACCTCCTCCTCTTTGTGGCAGCCCCTGAGATATTGGAACACTGCTATCACATTACCCGTAGTCCTTCTCTTCATTAAATTAGACAAAGTGTTTGAAGTTACAATGGATTCAACATCAGTAATGTATGACCCGTTCTCAAAGTTATGACTGCTACACGCACACCCCTGCAGTCACATGATTGAATTTTGGGCACTTAAATAATTTTGTAGACCAATTTTCTGAATATATTTGATAATGCAGAGACCGCGAAAACTTATTGTTTTTCCTTCAGCAGTCAGTAGGAGGTAAAACAGTCTCTTACAATGCATGTGGTTCTTTGATTTCAAATTAACTTTTTCAAAGACTGTTTTATGTGTCCTGTCCAACAATGTTTTGGATTTTTTTTTTTTTTTTGCAAATTCTCTTCTCAGAGTTGATCATCATCTAACAGTTATTCTCCTTCACCTGCATTCTGAAGCTGCTTTGAAAATTGCTGTAGTTAAAACTTGTTTTTTTATTGCACATCTGGGAAAAAAAAGACTTTGGGCTGAAAAGGAAAAAATGAGCTTATGATTTATGAGTTGGATGATTAGAAAGGGTAGAATATGGTGGAAAAAAGGCCCTTGATGGAGCCTTAGAGAGAACGGATAAAATATAAATGCATTCATAACGGCTATAAAGAAGATTTGAAGCCACTTCCTTATATTTTTTCTTTTTCTTTTTTCTTTTCTTCTATTTATTGATCACTTTATTTTTCTTTAAATTTGTATTATTTTTATTTTGTAAAAAAAAAGCCCTTCTTTAATTAAAAAAATAATTAAAAAAAGTTTTATTCTCTGCTGTTTTGTTATACGTACCGCTTTTGTCAAACTCTTCCTAAAATGTTTCATTTATTGTCTTAACTTATGTTGTGAGCTCCATGGGACTCACTGAAAAGGAGATATGATAGAGACAGGCAGAGAGAGAGAGAGAGAGAGAGTGGGGTACTCATAAAAATATTTTTACTACATTCCAATAATGCATTAAATGCCAGCTAATCATTATTATTTGTCATTTTATGTCTTAGATTTCTTTGCCTTCGCATTATTCATTCATATATTTTTAGCAGTGAATAGATTAAAATACAAATGAACATTTTCATGAAGTCTTGTCCCCAATATCATTTAAATTGATTTGCTTCCTAAACAGACAGACAGACAGACAGACAGACAGACAGACAGACAGACAGACAGACGGATGGATGAGTCCTTTGGGAGAAGGGCGGTATAAAAATTAAATAAATAAATAATAAATAATATAGATCAGTGGTGAAATTAATTTTTTTACTACCGGTTCTGCCGGCATGGCTTGGTGGGCGTGGTTTGGTGGGCGTAGAAGGGGAAGGATACTGCAAAATCTCCATTCCCACCCCACTCCAGGGAAAGGATACAAAATCCCCATTCCCTCCCCACTCCTGGTGGAAGGATATTGCAGAGTCTCCATTCCCACCCCACTCTGGGGCCCGGCAGAGATGGTATTTGCCGGTTCTCCGAACTACGCAAAATTTCCGCTACCAGTTTTCCAGAACCTGTCAGGACCTGCTGAATTTAACCCCTGATATAGATAGATGATATAGATAGATAGATAGATAGATAGATAGATAGATAGATAGATAGGATGGATAGACGGACGGACAAACAGACAGACACAGATCACACATATATAGGCATACACATACACACACTGGCTTTTCATACATGTACATACTGTATGTATATGAAGTTTTATATAGCAGTTTCAATAAAGGGCGACCATAATTCATCATAATTATCCCTGTGTAGTATATGTCTTTCAGCTATTGAGTTGCAATTAAGTTGCATTTTCTTTCTTCTTTAGCCTTCTTTTTCAGTTTTTCTCTTCTGTTTAATTTTTACATACAGACACCTACTTGGTATGGAATGTGCTGGATGCTTGCTCTATCTAAGTCAGAAACAAGTGGTATCCATGCAGGAAAGAATAACAAAACTCTAACCCTGGTGTAATAGAAGGTTCCAAGGACAAAAACAAAATATTCAGCAGAGTGTTATGTAAACAATCAGATCTTAATTTCTCTTTATCAGTGAGAAGAACCACCACCCTACCAGCAAGGAAGAAGGTTACTGGGGGGGGGGAATCAGAAAGTGTCTCCCTTAACATGTACAGGAATATATTGATTTTAAATGGAAATCAGTTCGTTTGCAAGACTTCTTACAGCCCCACTCCATCCATCTCAATAAATCTCGTTAAAGAGAACTCTTGTGAGAATCTTGTTTGGAAAGAATCACTTTCAAAATACCGCAGGGGTCAAAGTGACACACACCTGCACACGAGAACAGCAAACTAAGGCAATTACAAACTAATGTGAAAGAATAGATGACAACAACATATTAATTGTGCTTTGCACAATTGGGCATTGTTCCAAATGTATCACATTCCAGGCTTTTCTACGCAGTCTATCACTATTAAATATGCGATGAGATAGATGCATGTGGCTAATCAGCTCACATTTGTTAAGAACGGGTGTCAGGGAGGAGAGAGATGAGATGAGATATGAATATTTCCTTAGCAGGCTCATATATTTTCAAGGCTAATGTTGTAGATGGATCTATTTGTCTAATTAAATAAAGCAGGGGGTGTAGAAATTGACTGCAAGCAACGTTATGCTTGCAAGCAACGTTATGTAAAATTAAAGGAGGACCAAGGGATTTCCTGGAAGATCTGCCCTTAAACTCTGTGTATAAAGTACCAGCTTTATCCGTTATTAAAGTCTTCCAAATATTTGAGGCAATATAATTGTCCAAGACCAGCTATGAGAGTTATCTTTAGATCCAAGGGTAAAGAACACAAGAATCAATATTCTTTTCTTTTTAAAGATACCCTGCTATTGTTTTCTCAACAAGGAAGTGAATCAGAACTTTCTATTCCCAACAAGCCTCTCTCACATTTAGGCCATGTGATAGTCCACTTTGAACATCTTCCTGCAAAGTCAATGTTAATTAACTTCCTACTGATACTGTTTATAGGCTGCTTAGCTGTAGGCAGCTGAGCTTCGGCAGTCAAAGTGGAAGCTGACATCCTCACTCTGGCATTTTTTCAAGGTTTTGGCCTTCAGAGGGATTTATTTGCCGATCAGAAGTCTTATGAGTTGAGAACCGGATCAGGCAAGGACAGAAGGAAGGAGCATAAAGTCAGATTGGTTCATTACAATAACAACGCAGAGATGTCAATTTCAGATGTCTTATACCACTTGGACAGGAGAAGGAGATATAAGTGGTGGTGCAGTGATTAGAATGCAGTAATGCAGACTAATTCTGCCCACAGTCAGGAGTTCGATTTTGATGGGGCTCAAGGTTGACTCAGCCTTCCATCCTTCTTCTTCCCCCCCATCCCCCCACCACATTATCTCTTAGCTGTCTTTTCGGCAAAAACCCTGCTTTGTCTTCAACTATATGAGCCGAGGTGGTGCAGCGGTTAGAACGCAGTACTGCAGCTACTTCAGCTGACTGCTAGTTCAGCAGATCAGCGGATCAAATCTCACCGGCTCAAGGTTGACTCAGCCTTCCATCCTTCCAAGGTGGGTAAAATGAGGACGCAGATTGTTGGGGGCAATATGCTATTTAGTATACTGTCTTTGGTGTAAGCCGCCCAGAGTCCTCGGAGAGTGGGCGGCATAGAAATATGACTAATAAAAATAAAATTATATATATATGAGAAAGCGAAATCCACTCACTCATCACAAAATCTCCAGAACGGTAAAGCCTACAAAGTTGAAATTTGGCACGTAAATTCCTCTTGGCTTCTAGGTGCTCATTAAGAAAGGATTTTTTCGAAATGACCATCAGATCATTAGTATTTCATACACAGTATTATATTCACACGCTCTGATGCTAAGGAGTTAGATGTTCTACTCCCCCTCTGCACCTGAAAAGTTCCAATTGCCACTTGCCTCACATTCCGTTACCTCAGTTCAAACTGGCAGACATTCCACTCCTTCACTCAGGAGCCGTCTGGGGCTCCTTACAGCGCTAAACATCCCTACCTCATCAAAATGTCTACACCTTTCACTTATGGAACTGCTTCCGGACTCAAGGTGGCGGGAGAGATATTCCCTTATGAGTTTCAATCACCAACCACCACTGAGCCAACAGATTGTGAACCGAATTTCTCCTGCATAGTGTCCCAGCCCCAACTCACTTCTTACACTGACCTCCTCAGTTCAGATGAATCTGTTCCTTCTACTGTAACTCCAGTTAAAGGGAAAAGAGGATGAAAAAAATGCAAGAAAAGATTCACAGATGCGATTAGGAAAACACAAGTAAGGGAAGCTGCGAAAAAGTATCATCAAAGTCATCCCAAAGTCAGTAGAGAGGCTGTAAAAAAAAGTATGCATCTAATAACTGCTACGTTAATCAGGCAGCTACAGCTAAATATGCCAAAAACATTCAAAGTGCAGGGTCAGGTCTACCACAGGATACGGAGTATCCTGGTGGGGCCTCAGCAGCAGCCTTCATTTCTCCAGATATATTTTGTTGGTGTTGATGACAATGAGAGGGACATCTGTTGTGGAATCTACACAGGCGTTACTCCAGAACTGGTTAGTTCAATTTATCATGCCCAATCACATAGTTTCATAGCGAAGCATGAGTATCCAGCTAGTGTATATATACCTGTAAAATCTTCTTTAGCCTTTCTGCCAGAATGGCGGCGAAGATGCAAGTCTTCCTATTTCCAAAGGAAATAACAGTCCAACCCAGGATGTCATATTTCACCCACCCATTTTTAGATTTATTTCCATGATCTGCTCGGGGAACCTGCTATTGCTGGTTCTTTCAACATTCTTTCAACGTTGACAGGAAGGTAAAGATGAGTTTACACCTGCAGTTATGGAAACTATCAATGGAATGGGTGGAAATTGAGCAAATCACCTCTGAGTGACAGAAAGGAGCGAGGGAAAAAATGAATGGCTTAACCTGACTTGAAGATGCATCAGTTGGAAAACGAGCAAAAAGGCTTTGCTTTTTCAAAAGGCTTCTTAGCACTTTTGCCAAACCTTCTGCTCTGCAGCTAACAAGCAGCATCCTCATCAATAAATCAAGGGACTATATTCTTTGCTAGGTGTTCCTCTTGACTGATGCTTGCCAAATGCATTATCTAGTTCCTTGGAATACCTTTTGATCTCTCCCAATTCACCCATTATGGACCCACCATGTTCTGCTTGTAATAAAATGATCAGTTAATTACCAATTGTGGTGATATGTAGGAATGACTTGAGAAGATAAGGCGAAGAGAGACAACCAAGGGGATGGTTAAATAAAAGGCAACTTAGCCCACAGCAGGAAAGTGGGTGGGGCAAGCAACTCAGAAGGGATCATACTTTGTTTCCCAGGTGAAACAAAGGGCGATGGAGGAGAAATCTACTTTTAGACTTGCAAGATTCTGTTAATATACACTTTACAATAAACTAGAATTAACTAATTTGGCCATGTTTCCTGTCTGGGCAAACTCACAAGGCTGACGTCATTTTTTTAATGATTGTTCTGAATTTATATTTTCCCCCAATCCCCTTTATAGCCTGGTACAATAAGGAGGGTTCCTTCTGAAACAGATCTCTTCTTGCTCTCTCCATATTCTTGCGGAGGGCTAAATTATCTTTTATCTGACTGTTCCCTTGACTGTGTCTCTTCATCCCCTCTCACAAAGTCATTTCAACTTGCATCCAGGGGTGAAATGCTACTGGTTTGGACCGGTTTGCCCGAACCAGTAATAAAAAAATGCTACTGGCACAGCTGATTGTCCAACAGCTGATTGTTGGAACTTTTTTTTTTTTTTTTTACTTTTTAAGCATTTTTTTTACTACTGGTTCCGGAGAACTGGTAGCATTTTTTACTACCAGTTCGGGCGAACTGGCCCAAACCTGTAGCATTTCACCCTTGGATGCAAGTTCACCAGAACCAGTAGTAAAAAGATGCTTAAAAAAGTAAAAAAAAAAAAAGTTTCCGACAATCAGCTGTGCAACAATCAGCTGTGCTGTGCAATTTATATTCACTAATCACGTGGCACAGCTGTTCCCACCTTTGCTGTTCTACTTACTTTTGCAGACTCACAAAAGGCTTCTTAGCGCCTGCAGTGCATTTGTGCTCAAAGAGTGCACTTGGCACACATGCGCGCAAAGCAAACCGGTAGCAGACTTCAGAGCATTTCACCCCTGCTTGCATCCATTTAGTAAGGACAGCAAGCCACATTGTGATCTTTCTTGACTGCTTTTGTGGCATTCTCTCTTTTCAATGGGACACATTTTTCCTTATGGTCACACTAGCATGCAACGAATGAGCAGATTTTTAACCAAGTCTGGTAGTTTTATGTATAGAAATGGCATGGGTACACCAAGAGATGCCTTAGATGCCAGAAGCTATGGACACCTTGCATAGAAATTCAGAATCTTAATGAAAGAATTGCTGTTACATGACACATAGATGTATTCCTTCTCCGTATTCCTAAATTTGCTGAAAATAAAAGTTGAAGTGATGCAAAAGAATCAGACAAACACAGTGGTGGGTTACCCCTGGTTCGGACCAGTTCTATAGAACCAGTAGTAAAACATGCAGGAGACTCTGCCCACTGACCTGGACATCATCAGAAGCTTCTGCACATGCACAGAAGCGTGCGTGCGGGGGCACGATGTGAACCAGTAGTAAAGGTAAGTAGAACCCACTCCTGGATGAACAGAGTTGGAAGGGACCTTGGAGGTCTTCTAGTCCAACCCCCTGCTTAGGCAGGAAACCCTACACCATTTCAGACAAATTGTTGTCCAATCTTTTCTTAAAAACTTCCAGTGTTGGAGCACCCACAACTTCTGGAGGCAAGTTGTTCCACTGATTCATTGTTCTAACCATCAGGAAATTTCTCCTTAGTTCTAAGTTGCTTCTCTCCTTGATTAGTTTCCACCCATTGCTTCTTGTCCTGACCTCGGGTGCTTTGGAGAACAGCTTGACTCCCTCTTCTTTGTGGCAACCCCTGAGATATCAGACCACTTCTATCATGTCACTCCCTGGTCCTTCTTTTCATAAGATTAGACATACCCAGTTCCACCAACTGTTCTTTAAATGTTTTAGCCTCCAGCCCCCTAATCATCTTTGTTGCTCTTCTCTGCACTCTTTCTAGAGCAGAGGTCTTCAAACTTGGCAGCTTTAAGACTTGTGGACTTCAACTCCCAGAATTCTCCAACCAACATAGCATAGCATAGCTGGATAGAGAATTCTAGGAGTTGAAGTCCACAAGTCTTAAACTGTCAAGTTTGAAGACCTCTGCACTAGAGTCTCAACATCCTTTTTTACATTTTGCTGGTATGGAGACTGTAGATCACCACAAAAGCCAACATATGAGATTGGAACTAGGGATGCAACAGGAGGAAGAGATGTGCTCAGAGGACCTGAAGTGCCCCCTCCATCCCAATTCCACCTTTTGGTTCAAGATATGAATCTCCAATCCTATGCTAAAATTTATTTGTAGGGTTGGTGTCTGTGAATTTCAGATTGTTCCAACCAGACTTCCCCCGAGTGAAGTCTCACTAGCATTCCTAATCCAGTCTGAACATTCAGTCTGTAGTTCTAGAAATAAACCGGTTGTGACATTTCAAAAAAGCATAAGCAGTAATAAAAAAAGATTTTAGAAATTCAGTATCCATTGCCAAATCAGTGCAATAATACAACATGTTCTCTCATTATTATTTTTTTTTCTCCATTGCCTAAGCCAATTTAATTTTCACTGTCTTTAATGCCAATGAAAATGCAATTTGGATTTTCTCTTTATTATTTTATTTTAAAACTCATCTTGTCTGCTACTCTTCTTTAATGGCACTCTGATAGAAACAATTTAAAACATTTAGAGCCAAATGCTAAAGTTAACCTTTAAGTTGAGCCTCTAGGAAAGGGGAGAAAAAAAAACTTGCGCCATTATTAATATTAAAATGTTAATATAACCACTAGGAATTGTTAAAAAATACAGCATGTGAGTTGTCTTTAAGGGAAAAAACAGCTGAAATTATTGACCTAATTTTTTGAAGATTGATGGAGATGGATTGAAGAAAAGCTGTGGATGTAAATTATATATTTCTAACCCCAGAATCATAGTAAGAAAGATAGCAATGCCACTTTGCAGAATTAAGAGAGACAACCCAAATGCAAAAAGAATGAAAATAATGGAGTAACGCAGCTAAGGGATTTTTTTAAAAAATAATAATTCCAGGATGTATATTATATATATATATAAAAAAAAACCTGACTCAGATTTTCCTGAACATTTTCTTCACTCTTCAAAAAAGATTTATGTTTTCCAAACCTGGATGCCTTCAGATGTCTGGATTTCAATTTGGAGAATTTCTAGACAGTGTTTTCTGGTAGTTGATCCCTACCTGGTAGGGCTATCTAGCTGGGGTGTAAAAATCTAGAGATGCTAGACAATCCATAATAACAAAAAGACACATGAAATTCTTAAGCCTGCTGCCTTCTAGTGGTCATCAACTTTTTGAGTCCAGATTTGATGACCCCAATAAATGGAAGATGACCAGTTTGGTCTAGAGCAGGGGTGCCAAACTCAAGGCCCACATGGTGCTTAGATTTGGCCCGTGGGGCCACTCTGGAAACAGCAAGGAACTGGCCCACATTGCCAGTGCAAACAAAGATTGGGGAGCCTTCCCAAGCTCTGTTTTCTCTGGCAGAGGGTTGCAGGAGGCCCTCACAGCCGAAAATGGAGCTCGGGAGCCTGTTTTCTCTGGCAGTACACTCGGGCCACCACAGGCACCCCTGACACAAGTGACGTCAAGCTGGCCATGCCACCGCCCTTCCTCAGCCACACACCTCCCTGAGGTCAAACACAATCCTGATGTGGCCCTCAATGAAATCAAGTATGACACCCCTAGTCTAGAGCAGTGGTTCTCAACCTGTGGTCTGTGGACCTCTGGGGGGGCCACGATGTCATCACAGGGGGTCCGTGAAGGCTTGAAGAAATGTTATGATTTAAATCTTGAGTTAAGTCTTGGGAATCACAAATGGTATTTAAAGGGAGTCCTTGGTAAAGAAAAGGCTGAGAACCACTGGTTTAGTTTATTTTCAATGGGATTAAAATTTCAGTACGATTTTTGTTGTTGTTAGTTGCGAAGTCATGTCTGACCCATCGCGACCGCATGGACAATGTTCCTCCAGGCCTTCCTGTCCTCTACCACCCTCTGGAGTCCATTTATGCTCACGCTGACAGCTTCAGTGACTCCATCCAGCCACCTCGTTCTCTGCCATCCCCTTCTTCTTTTGCCCTCCATCTTTCCCAGCATTAGGCTCTTCTCCAGCGAGACCTTCCTTCTCATTAGGCGGCCAAAGTATTTGAGTTTCATCTTCAGGATCTGGCCTTCTAAAGAGCAGCCAGGGTTGATCTCCTCTAGGACTGACCAGTTTGATCGTTTTGAGGTCCAAGGGACTTGCAGCATACTTAACTGGTGGGAGGTAATTTCCAGAAAGAAGAGAAGGGAAGAGAAGAGAAGAGAAGGGAAGGGAAGGGAAGGGAAGGGAAGGGAAGGAAGGAAGGAAGGAAGGAAGGAAGGAAGGAAGGAAGGAAGGAAGGAAGGAAGGAAGGAAGCCACTTTTATGTAGGGTTTGAACCTACATTGGCTCAGCCTGTTAGGTATTTATTTATTTAAACAATGTTGATGGCTGCCCAGCTCATGGCAATGACTGTCAGATGAAATGTCTAACTTGCTTGTGTCCTGTTCCCTACAACCCTGCAAGGGTTAACACAACCACACAACCCATTATCCCCATAGTCCCACCTTACCTTAAAGCCCCTCCCTCTGAGTATAAAAGACCCCTCCCACGTGGTCATCCAGCAGTTCCAGACACACATCTGCAAGGGAAGGACAAAGGTCAGTTAAGGATGTATTCATAGATTTAAATCATATATGCATCTTTAAATAAACAACTGTGATAAAGCTGTCATTTTGTATAGAGTGTTATTGGGCTAGATCCATCAAACCTAACAATGACCCCATAGAGCTAAACCAACCAACATCATTACCAACATCAGAGATTGCAAATATTTTTTTTCTAATTTAAAGCAAAGAAAAGCTACAATTAAACCAATCAAACAACAGAGATTGCTTAACTTGAAGGAACAATTAGTCTACAGTATCTTGTGAAAGGTTAGCAATAGCAATAGCACTTAGACTTACATACCACTTCACAGTGCTTCACAGCCCTCTCTAAGTGGTTTACAGAGTCAGCCTATTGCCCCCCAACAATCTGGGTCCTCATTTTACTGATCTCGGAAGGATGGAAGGCTGAGTCCACCCTGAGCCAGTCAGTATCAAACTCCAGGCTGTGGGCAGAGTTTGCCTGCAATGCTGCATTCTAACCATTGTATCTTTTCTTTTATGTACACTGAGAGCATGTGCACCAAGACCAATTCCTTGTGTGTCCAATCACACTTGGCCAATAAAGAATTCTGATGGTTCAGAGACCTCCAGGTCTGAAGGGAGGGAATGTGGTTCCACAGGGTGATTGCTGTGATTCCTGGACCCCATGAGATGATCCTGGTTGATCAAAGGATCCTAAGAATGAACTTCCCTCTTAATTCTGTTAAGTGAGCAGAAACAATTGGAGACAGGTGTTCCTGCAGCTGTCCTGACCTCATGCCATCTAGAACTTTCTAGGCAAATAACCAGCCTGGAGATTCCAGTTAATATAGAGACGTAAGAAGATGAGCTTTATGCTTTCCTCCTCAAAGGAAAAAAAATAAAATCTCCTTTTTTAAAAAAAAAATCCTCTAGCCCATTATACATTAAATAAAGTGATTAAGGATTGTTTCAGTAAAGAAGAAAGCTATGAGAGTTAACCTAGCTCTGACCTCACAAGATAACATCTTCACTGCAATAAATATGGAAGTACTTTCTGAAAATGCTGATTAAAGACCAAAAAGCTTCCAAGAACTAATAATGATTAGAGGACTGTAAATTTTCAGCTTGTTAGCTTGTCTCCTCTCATGCATAATTGCAACAAATCAAGAGACCAAATCAAGAGATCTGGGGGCAATTCAATAACTTGAATTGCCCCCAGAAGCCAATGGAATCCACTGCAGGTTGTGGCTTGATGGAGTTTTATGGATGCGATATGAAACGTCAAAAAACTGTGCCGATGCATTCTGGACCAGTTGTATCTTCCAAGTCTTCTCCAAGGGGAAGTCTACTGTTGGAAGAAATATCCATCTGGTTCAGTTTCAAGCGGGGAGAAAGTCACTGGAAACATGGAAGCTGTTTGGAAAGATGGTTTATTGATGTACAGGACCACGTGGGTTTGAGGTCCTGGGCAGCTGAACACATGGAATGGAGAGTGAGAGGTATTTATACCCTCTCTTGGGCTTTGAACTTGAGCTTCCTGTTCCTGTGCAAGAACATGTATTCTATTGTCTGTAGTCAGAATCCCATGGAGCCATGTGGGCAGTAATGGGTTTCACTTACCTTCACTAGTGCTTCGGAACTGTGAGCGTGCACTTGTGCATGCTCGCAACGCTTCTGTACATGCACAGAACCTTCTGCGCATGCGCAGAGTGTCTATGATGATGTCCGGGTGGTTGGGCAAAGCCTCCCGCCACCACCACTACCAGTTTTCCTGGGGCAAACCAGTAGAAACCCACCACTGCATGTGGGGTCTGAATCAAGTTTGGTTGAGCCCTGGAGTGTGATGCAGGTTCCCAGGTGATTGTGCTATGTGGTGACCTTTGTTGATAGATAATCCTATTATGTCCTGGAGGGTCATGTCTTAATGCCTGGACATGACCCTCCAGGCCCGCACGTGCCTGGAGGCCGTGCGGGCCTGGATGGGGAGAAACAGGCTCCGACTCAACCCTTCCAAGACCAAGTGGCTGTGGCTTCCGATGTCCTGATATAGCCAGCTGGTGCCATCGCTGGTTATTGGGGGTGAATCATTGGCCCCCACGGAAAGGGCTCGCAACTTGGGCATCCTCCTGGATACACGGCTGTCTTTAGAAGAGCATATGACGGCCGTGGCCAGGGGAGCTTTTTATCAGGTCCGCCTGATACACCAGTTGCGTCCCTTTCTAGATCGGGACTCCCTACGCATGGTCACTCAGGCACTTGTCACTTCCCGCCTGGACTACTGCAATGCTCTTTACATGGGGCTCCCCTTGGGGTGCACCCGGAGGCTCCAGTTGGTCCAGAATGCGGCTGCGTAGAGGATTATGGGAGCAACGGGGCGCTCCCATGTGACACCTCTCCTGCACGAGCTGCACTGCTTTCCTGTGGTCTTCCGGGTGCGCTTCAAGGTGTTGGTGTCCACCTTTAAAGTGCTCCATGGCTTAGGGCTGGGGTATCTACGAGACCGCCTTCTGCCGCCAATGGCCTCCCACTGGCCAGTTCGCTCGCACAGAGATGGCCTCCTCAGGGTGCCGTTGGCCAGACAATGTCGGCTGGTGACCCCCAGGGGGAGAGCCTTCTCTGTGGTGGCACCTGCCCTCTGGAACGACTTAGCCCCAGAGATACGCATGATACCAGACCTCCGGACTTTTCGTCGGCCCTGAAAACACATCTATTTCATCTAGCTGGGCTGGCTTGATCCCATCTTTGCGGTTTTAATTTGTAATTGGTTTTAACTGGGTTGTTTTAAATTGATGGCCAAAATTATTTAATGTCTTTTAAACTGCTTTTAAATTTCATATGTTGTGTTTTACCGTGGCTGTTCACCGCCCTGAGTCCTGTTGGAGAAGAGCGGTATACAAATTAAATAATAAATAAATAAAATAAAATAAAAAAATCCCATCACCCTGGAGCTGAAGGTCTTTTGTCTTGTAGATAAGCTGGCCCAGTCCTTCTTAATGGGCACCAAATATCTACTGGGGGCAGGGAGCTGGGGCTCTGAGTTTCTGTCTCCCTTAAGATTTCCATTTCTCTTTTAGGGGAAGTATAATATTCTGCCTTTTAAAATATTTCTCAAAATATTCCATTCTTCTAGGAAGGGTGACTTCCCTTACTACCAATCCAAAACAAGCCCAATTGACACAAGTAGGACTTACGCAAAGAGGACATCTCAAGAGTGAATTACAGTAATCGAAAAAGGGGGGTGACTAAGACATGAGTCACCAAGAGTTGAAACCTACAGATCCAAAAACAAGCCCAATGGACACCCAAGGACCCATGCAAAGATTTCCCCAACCTCAGCTGTCATCTGCTCTTCAAGCAGAAATCATGAGTCCAGGAAGATTCTCAGGTTGCACACCAAATCTGACTGAAAGGAGTGAAGCTCGGTTCATGGTTAAAGATGGAAATTCTCTGGATCCAAGCAACCTGAAATTCACACAGTTTTGTCAGGGCTGAGGCAAATTCTGTTCCCCCCCTGCCCACCCCATCTGAATCTTCATTGTCTCCAGACCAGGGGTGAAATTCAGCAGGTTCTAACAGGTTCTGGAGAACTGGTAGCAGAAATTTTGAGTAGTTCGGAGAACCGGCAAATACCACCTCTGGCTGGCCCCAGAGTGGGGAGGGAATGGAGATTTTGCAGTATCCTTCCCCTGCCATGCACCCCAAGCCACACCCACAGATCCAGATGCTCCAGATACTGGGAACACACACACACACACACACACACACACACACACACACACACACACACACAGGAAAAAGTCAATAGCTAGACTCAGATTCTATAATGTGTTCTAAATTTTCAGTGTCTCCATAACATCCTTGGAACTATTTTTTTTCCCGCATGCCCATGCTGCTTCCACTTTGTCAAATGCACTTTTTTGGGGTGTCTGAGGACATCTCTTTTCTAAATGGACCAACCGTCTGCATGCTCCCCTCCTTTACAGCTCCTGTTTCTCCCAGCCAAGCCGAGCTGCGACACTGGCATGAAAACCAATTACATGTAATCCTCATTGTAGGGGAGATCAACGTTGATAGGACAACAGGAAGAAACTGTAACACCCCAAAGCAATACAGCCATTGCGTCCACCTTAAAAATGTACACAATACACAGAACCAGATTCAGAGCATACAAATATATAGGCAAAGGGGAGGAGGCAGAAAAGAAATGTTCTCACGCTCCCTCTCATTTTGCTTCTCTTTTTGCATTTGTGTGTGTGTGTTGTGTGTGTGTGTGTGTGTGTGTGCTGTTTACAAATTCACAGAACGCTAGAATTGGGAGAGGAACCCTAGCCTTTGATGATGTAACGATGGGTTTTCAGTGTTCCGTAAACTGCACTGATGATGGTACTTAGCCCAGTAATTAAACTTCTGTAGAAAAACAACCCAGCTATGACAATATTAAGAACCCAGGACCTTTCAATCCTGAGCGATATCAGGGTATCATATAGGCAATTCTGGAGCAAGACTGAAAAGGGTGCGTATAATCTGGTTCCTTCAAAGACTTCTCCAACTGTAAGCCATCCAGATGGCTTTCATGTCTAAGGCGGAACTAGAACTCACAATCTTCTGGTGATTGGCCCAAAGTCCCCCAGCTGGCTTTCATGACTGAGGCTGGATGAGTGGTTGGTTTCAAATATTTGTACTACCGGTTCTGTGGGCGTGGCTTGGTGGGCGTGGCATGGCATGGCTTGGTTGGCATGGCAGGGGAAGGTTACTGCAAAATCCCCATTTCCTCCCGATCAGCTGGGACTGTTTTGCCCCAGCTCCGGATTCCCGAGGATATAGACACACACCAACGGTCCTTATCAAATTTATTAAGTAGCAAGAATAAACCAAAGTCTGGCAAAGGTTGGCAACCAGCCTAGAAAGTAAAATAAGACTTTTCCAAAAATGCTCTATTGATAATTACAAGTTGTTTCTATGAAGAAACTTACTAACAGTGTGTGACTTAAATAGGCTAAGGGAGTGGCCAATTATCCTCAAGCCCTACTCTCGAGGAGACCTCCTCCTCCTGAGTAGCCACTCCTGCCTTTTGGCAGCCCTGCGTGCTCGAGCATTGAAGAGAGGCTCCTCCACTTCGCTCTCTCCACTTGAAGGAGCCTCTGGAGGTTCTGAAGGCCCTGGCTGAGTCTCTGCCTCTGGCATCACATCCTCTTCAGCCTCCTCGCTGTCTGACACGAGCGCCGGCTGTGCATGCTGCTGGCATGACACCACACCAGCCTCCTCGTCATCGGGATCAGCCACGATCCACGCAGGCCGCTGGCGGGCTACAACAGGGACTTGGGAGGCAGAGAATAGAGGCGGGCGGGGCCAGTCAGAATTTTTACTACTGGTTCTCTGAACTACTCAAAGTTTCCACTATAGGTTCTCCAGAACTGGTCAGAACCTGCTGAAACCCACCTCTGGGCTGGACTAGAACTCACAGTCTCCTGCTTTCTAGCCTGGCGCCTTAACCACTAGACGAAATTGGTTAAGCATGATGCTTTAAGGGTTTTTATTTTCCCCTTTAAGTGTTCTAAGTTTCAGATCTTTTTGGCAAGGTTAGAAAATAAGACTTCTTCTGGTGAAAAGAAAATATCAGTTCTATTTAGAGGATTTATTGGTTAGGATAGTGGCCAGAACCATTAACCAGCAGCATAGAGTTTTGTGAGTTTATAGCATTTTACTGGCTTCCAGAAACGTGTGCTTGTGTGCCTCCAATCTCATATCTTTGATTAATGAAGGGCCTTAGCTGCTCTGAATTGGCTGTTGTGGTTTTTCAATTAAAATGCAAATAAAAATTAATATATTAAAACAAAACTGTGCGTGTATTTGTGAGAGCCGAAGACACGCAGAAATACATTCTGTTAGAGACATTCTTTACAAAGGTTTGTGTATTACACACAAAAATGGTATATCAAATGTATGTATTAGGAAACATGGCCATAAAAAATGTATAGCTGTAAACTTAATTGGTGCAAGGGAAGTTAAAGTGGGAAGAAGAATGAGAAATGAACAGAAACAATAACGGGAGGAAAACAAAGAGACTCTTAAGGACACACCTTGGGAAGCAGATTAACAGAATTGGAGGTAACCTTGGAGGTCTTAGTCCAACCCCCTGCTTAGGCAGGATACCCAATAACATTTCAGACAAATGTTTATCCAATTTCTTCTTAAAAAACATCCAATGTTGGAGCATTCACAACTTCTGGAGGTAAGTTGTTCCACTGATTAATTGTTCTCACTGTCAGGAAATTCCTCCTTAATTCTAGATTGCTTCTCTCCTTGATTTTTTTTTTTTTAATTTGATTTATATGCCGCCCTTCTCCGGAGACTCAGGGCGGCTTACAATGCGCTAAGCAATAGCCTTCATCCTTTTGTATATTTATACAAAGTCAGCTTATTGCCCCCACAACTGGGTCCTCAATTTACCTACCTTAGAAAGGATGGAAGGCTGAGTCAACCTTGAGCCTTGGCGAGATTTGAACCTGCAGTAATTGCAGGCAGCTGGCTTAATAGCCAGCTTAATAACAGGGTGCCTTAGACCACTGTACTACCAAGGCTCTTTAGTTTTCATCCATTGCTTCTTGTTCTGCCCTCAGGTGCTTTGGAGAATAGTTTGACCCCTCTTCTTTTGGCAGCTCCTCAAATATTGTAACACTCCTATCCTGTCATCCTTAGTTCTTATCTCTTCAAGATAGTAATTCAACTTTCAGATCAACCAGTAATGATCTGTATAAACCACAATGTTTATATCACTTCAGTGATGACTGAATGATGTTATGATGATGCTGTAAGTGATGGACAGAGAAATGGCTCACACGTCATTTTATGACGTCAGGGCATGACACCCAAATTTTTGGCCTCTAACCCTTAAAAAAAAAATCAATTGCCCTTTTGCTAAATCAAGGTAATTCAAGGGATTTTAGCTCTTGACAAAGGATATTATTGTTAGAAATTCTGCTTTTATATAGTACCGTAGCTCAAATAAAGAGCACAGTCACCATGTGCTTTACTGCTTAACTATTTTAACTGTAACAGGAAACAGGACACTCTACTTAGAACAAAAGAGCATAGAGTATATACCAGAGATCCAAACTTGTAAACACTTCCATGTGCTGGCTGAATACTACTGACTGAATGCATAGAAATACATTCCAACAATGAATTCCAACAATTATTATCTTCAGCTGAACATATGCAACAGGGGGAAAGTCCCAAGTCATAGATCTCTTTCAGATGAATGGAACTGCATGACTTTTGCACTCATGTCAAAAGCACGGAGGCACTTCTGGGTTGAAAGGATTAGCTGGTGACATCACCACTGCTCAGTGGATGCCCAGTTAGGACTCCTTTCATGTCCCTGACAGGAGCTAGAATGAAGGATGAGAACTCAATGCCACCCCATGGCACCTCATGGTCTTGAACACAGGCTCACTAACCTCCTGCCCAGCTTGCCAAACACTTGAGCCACCGTGCTTCTAACTGCACGGTTATAAATTGAGACTTTCCAAGTCTCAAAATGCTTATGCTTTCTACTTTTACGGTATCCTTTCTTCACAGTTGAGGTTCTTTATGTGTGTGGATGTGAGAGTGTGAGAGAAGGATTCAAAACTACCAGATTTGTGAAGGCTGTAGAAATTCTGATTGATGCTTGCTCAATATTGCACCTGAAGTGAAATCTCTTAAAGGGTCTTTTGTATGAGGAAAATATTGGATATTTTTTCCTCCCTCTCTCTCTCTTTTTTTTTTTTTTTGCATCCCATAAAAGGAAGCATTACAAAGAAAGTTCTTTGAGTCTGTTTGGTGAATGTGTGTCGACAATTGTTTCTTTTCTCTGATGCTCCAAAACATGTTTATTCTGGGGAAATAAAAAATAAAATAAAATGGTGGCCAGGCTCCCAACACAATTGTGAACACTTTTATTTGAAGAAACAGCAGGAGGAAAATAATAATGGGGGGAAAAATGTTATGGAGAAAAAGAAATAAATTGAGTTTCTTTCTCTGTTATTGTTGAGCTGTATCCTGGAGAGAGGAAAACAAATCTATTGTGAGAATGTGTACTTGCTATCCCTTGGCTGCAATTAGAATTTGGGAGTAAAAACCAGAGTTAAAGTCTGGCGACCATGGAATTTATGGTAAGAGATTAGTGAAGGAAGAAGTAAAAAAAAAAAAAGTTTAATAGCGGTTAAGGATGGAATGGGCTTTCGCCAAAAGAATGGAAGATCGGCAATGAAACTTAACTGGCCAATCAAAATAAGAGAAAATGATAAATGGAAAGATGAGATTGCTGCTGATAGCAAAAGTTTGATCAGAAAACCAAATGAGAAGCGAGGAAATAAATAACAATAGGAAAGAAGAAGTTAGGGGAACGGGAAGGAAGGAAGTTTAGAATAAAATAGGAAAGGAAAGAAAGGGGTTTAAAGAAAAGTAATTTAAGAATTACCCTGCCAACGAAAGTGTGTATAGTCAAGGCTACGGTTTTCCCAATTACAATGTATAGCTGTGAAAGTTGGACCATAAGAAAAGCTGAGCGCCAAAGAATTGAGGCCTTTGGACTATGATGCTGGAGAAGACTCCTGCGAGTCCCTTGGACTGCAAGGCAAGCAGTCCTAGAGGAGATCAACCCTGACTGCTCTTCAGAAGGCCAGATCCTGAAGATGAAACTGAAATACTTTGGCCACTTAATGAGAAGGAAGGACTCACTGGAGAAGAGCCTAATGCTGGGAAAGATTGAGGGCAAAAGAAGAAGGGGATGACAGAGAATGAGGGGGTTGGTTGGAGTCACTGAAGCAGTAGGCATGAGCTTAAATGGACTCCAGAGGATGGTAGAGGACAGAAAGGCCTGGAGGAACATTGTCCATGGGGTCGTGATGGGTTGGACACGACTTCGCAACTAACAACAACAACAAATTAAGAATAATAGCACTTAGCAATAGCACTTCAACTTATGTATCGCTTCATTGTGCTTTTACAGCCCTCTCTAAGCAGTTTACAGAGTCAGCATATTGTCCCCAACAATCTGGGTCCTCGTTTTACCCACCTCGGAAGGACGGAAGGCTGACTGAAGCTTGAGCCTGGTGGGATTTGAACTGCTGAACTGCAGCTAGCAGTCAGCTGAAGTAGCCTGCAGTACTGCACTCTAACCACTGCGCGACCTCAGCTCTAATAAGCAGGAAACATGTTCTTCTTTCAATAGCAATTAGGGACAGAGGTTATCTGAAAACATTCTCCTCTTCTTAGCAATGCAGAGGAAAAATAACCTAGGAGCAGAAGAGAGCATGAATTCAGCTGGCCAGGAGTGGACAATGGAGGGAGAGCAGCTGGGCAGGTTAGCTAGCAAAAAAGTGAATAGCAGATTAGCTAGAGATTGTGATGGGGAGCCAGCAAGGAAGTGAATAGCAGATTGGCTAGAGATTGTGGCTGGGGAACCAGCAAGGAAGCGAGTAGCAGAGTGGCTAGAGATTGTAACTGAAGAGTCAACATGGATGTGTATAGCAGGGTAGTTAGAGATTGTGGCTGGGAAACCAGCAAGAAAGTGAATAGCAGAGTGGGTAGAGATTGTGGCTGAGGGAACCAAGACAAGCAGTGAGAATGGTGAAAAGAAGAAGAACGATTCAAGTAGCTTGAAAGGTCCACCGGTGATAGAAGACAGAAATCAAGGGAGAGATCTGGAGGCAACAATCCAAAGGTATGGATTTGAGTTGATCACCTAGAAGAAGGAGTCAGCCATTTATGTACAGCTTCCAGAGGCCAATTGGAAAGAGACTTTAGGAAAGAACGGTCTGACACATAGAGATGGGGCTGTGCACAAGTTGTTAGCATTTCAAGAAGAGAATCAACACTCGGATTGCCGTTCGGCTTAAATGTTATTCTGACTCCAGCCAAACAGAATTGTATCAGGTTATGCTTCTCTTTTAATGCTTCATTTCTGAAAAGTAATAACAAGAGCACATCTGTTTTCTGTCCTCTAAAAAGAAGAAGTGGCTTCTTTTATTGGTTTTCAGTTTCTCAGTGTGCTTATACGTGGGTGCACGTATGTGGGTGTCTAAGTGTTTATTGGAAACTGAGCTGCTTAGAACTCCAGCCAAGGTGAGAAGGCATCACAATGGGGTCAAATTTAATTAAAGAAAAAGCTCCATTTTTAACTTGGGAGTGATGACAAAATTAATAGAGGCGTTTCAGCGGTCTTCCTGGAAGTAAAGGTAAGGGAGTCCATGTGGATTTTACTTTGCTACTAGTTGTTGTCAACTATAGGGACAGTGCTCATCTCTATTTCAAGGCCATTGAGCCAGCCCTCTCAGAATTTCTAAAGATCTAAGTGCCCGAGCCCACTGTAACAACATTGCCAATAAGGCATTTAGAGTTGTTAATCTAATCTTGCGTAGCTTCTTCTCTGGTAATGTTGTACTACTAACTACAGCATACAAAACATTTGCTAGACCAATTCTTGAATACAGCTCATCTGTCTGGAAGCTGCACTGCATATCCAACATAAATACAATTGAGAGAATCGAGAGATATTTTACAAGAAGAGTCCTCCATTCCTCTAACCGCAATAAAATACCTTATGCCACCAGACTCCAAATTTTGAACTTAGACAACTTAGAACTACGCCGACTTCAGTCTGACCTAAGCATAGTACATAAAATTATCTGCCACAATGTCCTTCCTGTCAATGACTACTTCAGCTTCAACCACAACAATACACGAGCAAATAATAGATTCAAACTCAAGGGAAACCGTTCCAAACTCAATTGCAGAAAATATAACTTCAGTAACAGAGTGGTCAATGCCTGGAATGCACTACCTGACTCTGTAGTTTCTTCCCCAAACCCCCAAAACTTTAACCTTAAACTGTCTACTGTTGACCTCACCCCATTCCTAAGAGGTCTGTAAGGGGTGTGCATAAGCGCAATAGCATGCCTACCGTCCCTGTCCTAATATTCCTTTTTACTTACTCTTTTCATGTATTCAAATTATGTTTATACTTTTACCTGTTATCTTATATATGCTTGACAAATAAACTTATGACATTTCCATGGTCATGTGGCCAGCATGATGGCACGGAGCACTGTTACTTTCCCACCAAAGCGGTACAATCAATCAGAATAAAGCTGTAAGGGACCTTAGAGGTCTTCTAGTCCAACCCTCTGCTCAAACAGGAGAGTTTATACCATTTCAGACAAGTGACAGTCCAGCCTCTTCTTAAAAACCTCCAGTGATGAAGCTCCTACAACTTCTGAAGGCAAGGTGTTCCACTGATTAATTATCTTCACTGTTAGGAAGTTTCTCCTTAATTCCAGGTTGCTTCTCTCCTTGATTAGTTTCCATCCGTTGTTTCTTCTCTTGCCTTCTGGTGATTTGGAGAATAGCTTGACTCCCTCTTCTTTGTGGCAGCCCCTCAAATACTGAAATACTGCTATTGTGTTACCCCTAATTCTTCTTTTCTTTCAAATTTTCATGCTTTCAAACTGCTAGTTGGCAGGAGCTGGGGGGGGGAGGATGGGAGCCCACGTCTTCACAAGAGGAACCCATTTTACAAATCTTCTCCAGGAAGACATGTGACAGGGTCCCTTCCCGGACAAGATCTGTAAAATGGGTTCCTCATTCATCTCTCTTGACAACAGGAAAAAAAAAAAACACGTCAGCTTATTTTTCCTCTTGGTTTTGCTTTCTCTCTGTGCATAATACACTCATTTTAATAAATAAACTGGGCAGAGATCCATGTAGTGTGAGCTAGCATTTAAGACACCATATGTTAATAAGTGACAAGCCAAGTTGTTTTAATTAAGAAAAACACTTTCGTGTCTACAGTGAGAAGCATAAATAGTTCCTTCCATGTTTTGTGGTAGCAAAAGCTGAAGTTCCATTAGGTAATATGCAAAATAATTTCCTTTCTTTTGTCCCAAATAGTGTAATTTAACTTCATTAGGTGATGCAGGATTCCTTTGCCATGAGAGATGAAGGGAAAAATACAGTGGTGATATCCAATTCTGTGGGTGTGGCTTGGTGGGCGTGGAGTGGCTTGGTGGGCATGGCTTGGTGGGCATGGCAGGGGAAGGATCAGTGGTGGGATTCAAGTAATTTAACAACCAGTTCTCTGCCCTAATGATTTCTTCCAACAACCAGTTTGCCAAACTGCTCAGAAAGTTAACAACCGGTTCTCCCGAAGGGGTGCAAACTGGCTGAATCCCACCACTGGGAAGGATACTGCAAAATCTCCATTCCCACCCCACTCCAGGGGAAGGATACTGCAAAATCCCCATTCCCTCCCCACTCCTGGGGGAAGGATATTGAAAAATCTCCATTCTCACCCCACTCTGGGGCCAGCCAGAGGTGGCATTTGCTGGTTCTCTGAACTGTTCAAAATTTCCGCTACCGGTTCTCCAGAACCTGTCAGAATCTGCTGGATTTTACTCCTGAAAAAATAACAGGATAACACAGTTGGAAGGAACCTTGGAGGTCTTCTAATCCAACTCCCTGCACAAGCAGGAGACCCTAAATCCTTCCAGACAAGTGGTTGTCCAGTCTCTTCTTAAAAGTCTCCGGTGATGGAGCATCCACAACTTCTGAAGGGAAGCTGTTTCACTGGTTAATTGTTCTTACTGTCAGGAAATTTCTCTTTGGTTCAGATTGCTTCTCCCCTTGATTAGTTTCCATCCATTGCTTCTTGTCCTGCCCTCAGGTGCTTTGGAGAATAGCTTGACTCCTTCTTCTTTGTGGCAGCCCCTGAAATATTGGAAGGCTGCTATCATGTCACCCGTAGTCCTTCTTTTAACTAGACTAGATATACCCAATCTCTGTAACCATTCTTCATATGTTTTAGCCTCCAATCCCCTAATCATCATCATAATATCAAATCTAATAGAGCCTCGGTGGTGCAGTGGTTAGAGTGCAGTACTGCAGGCTACTTCTGCTGATCACCGGCTGCCAGCAGTTTGGCAGATCGAATCTACCAGGCTCAAGATTGACTCAGCCTTCCATCCTTCCGAGGTGGGTAAAATGAGGACCCAAATTGTTGGGGGCAAGATGCTGACTCTGTAAATCGCTTAGAGAGGATTGTAAAGCACTGTAAAGCGGTATATAAGTCTAAGTGCTATTGCTACTAATAATAATAATCTATACATATATAGAGCTGTAGATCTTTGGTTATTTGGGTTTTCTCCTGCGTAAAATTGGAAGTGTCTTGGCGACGTTTCGACGAAGTCTCATTCATCATCTTCAGGCTGGTGTTTTCGGCTTCATGCTTCTAGGAGCAATATGAGATCGCAGCTGTTTCTTCCTTTTAACTGCTAGTGGGGGTGTGAACTGATTGGGTGGGAGCTTGGCTGTGTTCTGATTGGGTGGAGGTGTGTTCTGATTGGTTGGGGGTTTGGCTGTGCTCTGATTGGCTGGGGGTGTGTTCCAATTTTACGCAGGAGAAAACCCAAATAACCAAAGACCTACATACAAATACCCGCGAAAACCTCAGAAAACATATATATAGCTGTATATACATCTAATTATCATCATAATAATCAAATAGTTCAGGCTTCCTCTGAAGCAAATTCACATAAACTTTCAGCTGTATCTCAAAAATAATACTCAGCCTAAGAGAGAAAGCAGCATTTGTTTTTTTTTAATTTATTTTTTTAATTTGTCACTGGGCTCAAGTTTAAAGCAACCTATTTTAATTCCTTCGCCCAAAGGGGAATGAACTTACGATTCTCAAGAACCTAGTAGAGGAATAAGAAAGGCTAATTCTGCTGACTACCTACTGCCAGCAATAGTTCGAATCTCACTGGCTCAAGGAACAACTTGCTTCCAGAGGTCATGGGTGATGCAACACTGGAAGTTTTTCAGAAGAGATTGGACAACGATTTGTCAGAAATGGTATAGGATTTCCCGTCTGAGCAGGGGGTTGGACTAATGCTGGGTTTCCAATTTTTTTTACCACCGGTTCTATGGGTGTGGCTTGGTGGGCATGGCATGGCATGGCTTGGTGGGCGTGGCTTGGTAGGCATGGCAGGGTAAGGATACTGTAAAATCTCCATTCCCTCCCCACTCCTGGGGGAAGATTTCCGCAAAATCCCCATTTCCTCTTGATCAGCTGGGACTCAGGAGGCAGAGAATAGATGGGGGCGGGGCCAGTTAGAGGTGGTATTTACCATTTTTTTTTAATTTGATTTATATGCCGCCCTTCTCTGGAGACTCAGGGCGGCTTACAATATGTTAAGCAATAGCCTTCATATTTTTGTATATTTTTATACAAAGTCATCTTATTGCCCCCACAAACTGGGTCCTTATTTAACCTACCTTAGAAAGGATGGAAGGCTGAGTCAACCTTGAGCCTGGTAAGATTCGAACCTGCAGTAATTGCAGGCAGCTGTGTTAGTAACAGGGTGCTTTAAACCACTGTACTACCAAGGTTCTCTGAACTATTCAAAATTTCCGCTACCGGTTCTCCAGAACTGATCAGAACCTGCTGAAACCCACCTCTGAGTTGGATTAGAAGACCTCCAAGGTCCCTTCCAACTCTTCTCTTCTCTTCTCTTCTCTTCTCTTCTCTTCTCTTCTCTTCTCTTCTCTTCTCTTCTCTTCTCTTCTCTTCTCTTCTCTCCTATCCTATCCTACCCTACCCTATCCTGGCTCCGTAAACTGCTTTGTGAAGCGGTGTATAAGTCTAAGTGCCATTGCTTGTGCTAATGTGAGCAAACATGGACTTCTAATTGGGGCAAGAAATCATCATTAATCCAGGCATTAATTCAGCAGCAGGAATTGGACAATCTCAAATCCTATGCTAATTCCCTCTTTATCCGCAGCAGGGAAATCCTGCCTTGTCATTCAGATCTGGTCCAGTCGGCTTGAACCCGATCTTAACCTTGTCATCTTTACTTTGAATATGCTTGCAGGTAACTACAACTGAAGAAGCAGATGACCTCAGGTTAATGACATCGCATATGTTCCTCTACTCAAGTTGTACTGGCTGAGTCCCAACTAAAGGCGATATGACTGACACTGTGATCGAATTACCATTATTACAAGAGCTGGGGGAAACAATTACATCTTTTGCAAGGTTCTAATCAATCTTGAAGCTCCGGCATTGTGGTCTGCTTTGGTCTGGCTGTTTTCCCATCCTCTGCCAAGTTTAAGATGCGTTGAGAGGTTAGCTAGCAGAAGAAAAGGCACGGAAATGAGTACTTGTGTAAAAAAGGGACAGTAGAGAGACAAAGGGCTTCCTTCTTAAAAAGATGTTGATCTCTGCCCTTGCAGCTCCAGTCACACAAAAGCCAGTTTCAATTTCTGAAGCAGAGGAGAGCTCTCTCAGTGAATTGTTGGGAGGTAGCTGTTTACATTGTGGGAAGTTAAACTCTAAGGGGGTTTTATATCGAAGCAATTTTGGATTAGCATAATACACTCAAAGGAGTAACATGTCAGGGTTCCAAGTAACACCCCCAATGAAAGAAAACTCCGAAGCTTGGATTTCCTCAAAGTTCCATTTTATTAGAGATGTCATATTGGCACATCTGGGAAAACCCGAATCTGAAAATTTCCAGGTTTTCCCCACCCAAAGGAAAGTCCAAATTCCTGCCCAGCACCCACATGTCCATCACACGGTCCAATCATTCACCATCCAAACTGAAGATACCTCCCAGTCATCCGACTCCAGGTGCCAGGGCAATGCGTCCTTGACTCTCTTAGAAAGGAATGTTATTTTGACTACTCATCATCTACACTCTCTGCAATCCCCCCTCCCATTTTCCCACAGAATAAGATGTGGCAGGCCTGAAGGCCCAAATGTAAAAGATCTGTTCCAGGACATAACAAAGATTCAATCCAATGAGGCAAACTGGAGGCCACCTGATTCAGAGGGTTTTCAAACATTTTGGACCAGTGCAATGGGTGAAACATAGAACAACAGGGTTAGAACATCCTTCCATTCCCCACCATCCAGTCAGAGCTGAAGAAGCTTCTTGGACGAGAAGCAAAACGTCTTCAAAGAAAAAACAGGAAATCCAGTTGACTTTTGAAAAAGCATCTTGGGGCAACCACGACCTGGTTGACTGGGGATCTCCATAGTCTTTGTTTATTTGGTTTCCAGAAACTTCAGTGACAAAACCATGTTTCTGGGATGGCTGACAAAATGGCTGAGTGAATGCATACGTTTCTGCCTCTGGCCCATTAACAAAGGGTGGGGGGCAGGAAGGTGGGAGCTGCTTTGTCTTTAAAACATGCTTCTCCATTTCTCATCCAGGGAAACATAATATTCTGCCTTTTTAATATTTCCCAAAATATTTCATTCTTCTAGGAAAGGTGTAGGTGCTAACTTCCTACATAGGGATACATACAATGAGAACCAAATACAAGATAGACAGTATTGAGTTACTGCCGAACATAACAAAGCAATCTAAATCTCACCAGCGATGCTCTGTGTGTGGGATGTGGGTTTGTCCGTGGATGACCATGTGCCACAGATTAAGATGGATTCTTCTTTGTGCTTCTGCCTTCTCCAAATGCTAAAGGAAATGCAGTCTGGCTTCCCAGCATGCACTTGTTTTGAGAGTCTGGATAGCTCTGCAGACTAAGCACTGTAATTTAACACCAGCTGTCTACAATTAAAGTAAGTTCGAATCTTGCCAGGCTCAAGGTTGACTCAGCCTTCCATCCTTTCTAAGGTAGGTAAATTGAGGACCCAGTTTGTGGGGGCAATAAGCTGACTTTGTATAAAATATACAAAAGAATGAAGGCTATTGCTTAACGCATTGTAAGCCGCCCTGAGTCTCCGGAGAAGGGCGGCATATAAATCAAATTAAAAAAAAAAAGAGTGCGGGCTGATGGGTAATGAAGTGGGGTCAGCTTCAAACAATATACTTGGTATTTGTGTCTCTGGTCACTAGATGGAGCTAGAGCGCAACAACAATATATAAAGATGGTACGTTGGGGCATATTTGTCCCTCCAGGCCACTAAATGGGGCTAGAGAGCAACAACAGTATATAAACAGTGACCAAACATATAATAGACGAAAAATGGTACACTGATATGGACTAATTTTAGACTAAGTTTCACATCCTTAGACTAAGTGGATTTTTAAGCTCCCCATCCTTTAGACTAAGTGGATTTGCTTAAATGTAGACTTCCCGCTGCAAATTGTACGATGAATCATAACCACTGCTGACTTTATTTTCATATGGAGAAAGTGAATGACAGACCTTGGAAGCAAAAATTGGAATAGCCAAAGGGAAGCACTTTTGTCACAATTAACTCGGCGGTCTAATAAAATCTTAATAATCCACTTCTCATACCGCATATGAAAAAGAAACGTCACACCGCTCGGTTCGAGCGAGCAAATCTAATAAAATGTTCTCCCTTGCTTCACTTCATAATTACTACCACTTACAAAGGAAAGATAAATAATTAAAAATTAAAAGAGTGCTAATAGCGATACTACTTTTAATGAACAACGCTCCACCTCTAAATTAATATTCTCCTCCTAAAAAAAAAAAAAGAACAGATTGGAGAAGTCATTGGAAGTGCTTTCTGCAAAAGGTAAAAGCTGGAGAGAAAGAACGTAGGGCCACATGCCAATTTCAAAGAAACCAACTTAAAGGACAAAAGGGCATCGCTGCGCTTACCTTGAAAAGACTTCTTTGGTTTTGTGAAGGTTTTTTTTTTAAAAAAAACATTCCTTCAATGTAAATCATTTGCTTCTAATCAGTAGAATTTCTGCAGCCTTTTGGCTTCAATTGACAGTCATTCTGAGCATTCCCAGTTTTGTCAGAATAGAGCTGGAAGGGTCCTTGGAGGTCCTCTAGTCCAGCGGTCACCAACTGGTGGCCTGTGGACCAATGGTGGTCCACGAGAAAATTGTGGTGGTCTGCAGAAAAAATTATTTGCATTTTTTATATTGCACTAAAACAGGGATCCTCAAACTACGACCCCTGGGCCGGATACATGCAATGAACGCTTGTGTTAATGCAGAGAGTCTCCCCCTTTTGGGTCTTTTTGTGTGAGTCGGAGTGGGGCAGAAATTCTGACTTGGGGTCTGCTTCAGCCTCCTAGTGTGGGGCTTTTGGCGAAGGTTGGAGGGAAGCACCACTGGTGGCAAAGAGCCAGAGGGCCTTGTTCCAGTGGCCTTGAACTGGCTGACCATCTCAGCCCACTGAGCCTCCAGGCACCGGTATCTGGCCTTGCACTCTCGCAGGTCTTCTCTCTGCTTGGAAAGCCTACGCTCGTAGTCCTGAGGTGCTTTTGTTGAGCCTCCTTCTCGGTGAGATCCAATTTGAACTGAGCCAGCTGTTTTGCCAACTCTTTCTCATGGTGGCTCCTTAGCTCCAACAACTGCTTCCTGTTGGGGCCCTAAGGAGCCTGGGCGGGGGAGGGGGGGCAGGAGTGGCTGGGAGGGGAGGGGCAAGTAGAGGTTGGCGAGGCACCCCTCGATGTGAGTGACATCGAGTTGGCCATTGAGTTGGGGAAAAAAAAACCCTTTAAAAACCTCTGGCAATCCCAGCTGAGTTGCCTGATCATCAGAGGCTTTTAAAAGCATTTTTTTTTCTACAACCTCTTAAGGTTGTAAGTCGAGAACTACCTGTACTTGTAAAAATGCTTTTAAAAGTAAAAAAAAAAAAAAAAAAGTTGGCCATGCCCACCCAGTCATATTACCCCACCCACCCACCAAGCCATGCCCACAAAATAAGCCATCCCCACAGAACCGGTAGTAAAAAATTTAGAACCCACCCCTGGTCCAACTCTACAGCTCCAGAAAAGGAGACACAACGAAACCCCATTGCAACCAGCCACAAGGAACTGGATGAATCCCTGAATGTCAATGGTAAGGACAATGCTACCTTCTAGAAGATATTGTTCCGCTGTACCCCTAAACACGCCATCACTCCCCACCCAATCTGTGTTTCAATGCCTCTTGACAGCATGTTTCTCTTACAGACAATTAGACTTTCTCTTGGGAAGCCTTGTCTATATTTATCCGATAATAAATGTTGTTTAACCAGGGCACACTTAACCGTCTGGTCTCCCTGTTAAGTGATTTACTAAGCAAAACAGTCTCGGCTTCCTTGGTGGTTTAGAATTATTCAGTCCAAGGATGCAGCTTGGCACACAGATAAATAGCAGAGTCTGTTTACATCATGGCTCAGCCTTAAAACCCAACAGAGATGGGAATGACCAGAAATCAATCTCTTCCAAAGTTTGTAAAAACCAGAAGCCTAATAATTGCACAGACTATTATTCAGCTGGTATTCCAGAGTATGTTTCTGCATAAGGCTCCCATAAATCAACATACAATCAGGTGCCATTGTTGCCTCATGGGAGAAAGAGAGGGGCATATTTATGAGATGGCAGTGCCGTTATGTAAATTGCAGAAAGGCAGCACATATTTTTCTTCTTTTTCTTCTTCTTCCCAGAACAGAATGTAATTCTACAATGGGTTGTGTTCTTACACAGTGTGGCCTGCTTTTACTCTTCTTTTAACTTTGTGCAACTTATTGCTGATTTTCTTTTTCTTTTTTAAATATTTTATTAGTTTTTTTTTAAAATTTGATTTATATGCCACCCTTCTCCGGAGACTCAGGGCGGCTTACAATGCGCTAAGCAATAGCCTTCATCCTTTTGTATATTTATACAAAGTCAGCTTATTGCCCCCACAACTGGGTCCTCAATTTACCTACCTTAGAAAGGATGGAAGGCTGAGTCAACCTTGAGCCTGGCGAGATTCGAACCTGCAGTAATTGCAGGCAGCTGGTCTTAATAACAGGGTGCTTTAGACCACTGTACTACCAAGGCTCTAAAGTTTAAGGCTCTAAAGTTTTAAAAGTAAAACAATGGACATTGCTCAACATTTCTGGTTTCTAACATTTGCCTCTAAATCAAGTTAATAAGTAATCTATTCCTTGATCTATATACAAATTTACATATCTCCTATTTCATTATATATCAAGTATGCAGCATTTTACTTCCTAAACAACGATGCATGTATATAATAAACCTATATTACATTCACAAATTCAATAGACATTGATATATTGATATACATTGATATATACATTTTCAGACATTCGTTATCCTTTTTTTTTTTTTGGCATTCTTCCTCTTATCTAACCAATTATAAAATTTATTCCAGACTTCATAGTATGTTGATTCACTTTTGTCTTTGAGTTCTAAAGTGAGGCTGTCCATCTCTGCACAGCTGTAAATTTTGTGTCTTACTTCTTCGGAGGGTATTTCTTCACACTTCCATTTTTGTTATTGCTGATTTTCTTTCTTCTTTTTTATTGAAAAGTTTTATAAGAAATACAAACATTTTCTCTCCCCCTCTTTCCCCCATTATTGCTGATTTTCTTGAAGGGCACATCATAAGGGCATGTGCAGTTCTGGGGTTGTTTGCCACAAGCGGTGGGATTCACATTATGTTACTACCAGTTCACCACTAGTGTGCACCCTCGCTTCATGTGCGCGCACGCCGGGTTTGCCCACATGCCTGCCTTCTGCGCATGCGCCCGTCGTCATAAACATGCCTAAATAGGATGGCATAAAGCGGGGCCAGGGGCAGCCTGGGGGGCCGGGCCCACCTGCGATTTTGCTACCAGTTCAGGTGAACCAGTTCGAACCGGTTGAATACCACCTCTACTTGCCACCCCATAACACAACGTGCTCTTGCCACTGCTCTAGCAAGTGAAGTATAGCGTAGTGGTTAAGGTGTTGACCTAGAAACCAAGAGATTGTGAGTTCTAGTCGTGCCTTAGCCATGAAATCTGACTGGGTGACTTTGGGCCAATCACCAGGAGACCATAAGGAGCCTTGGTGGCGCAGCAGACTAAACTGCTGTTAAAGTAGCACTTAGCTGCCAGCTGCCTGCAATTACTGCCAAAGCAATAAGCTCCTTCACAGCTAACCAGCCAACAGCAAGGCCTTCTGCCTTGAGAAACTCAGCATATCTCATCTATACAGTGGGGTGTAACAGTAACAGTAATAAGAGCCTTGGTGGCGCAGCAGACTAAAGCACTGTTTTAGTAAAGCACTGTTAAGTAACACCAGCTGCCTGCAATTACTGCAAGTTCAAATCTCACCAGGCTCAAGGTTGACTCAGCCTTCCATCCTTTCAAGGTAGGTAAAATGAGGACCTGGTTAGTGGGAGCAATAAGCTGACTTTGTATAAAAAAGAACACCGCTTGGGGGGGTGGTGCCAAAAGCCCTACTAAGCAGGTATATACAAAAGTATGAAGGCTATTGCTTAATGCGTTGTAAACTGCCTTGAGTCTCCGGAGAAAGGGCGGCATATAAATCGAACCAATAAATAAATAAATAAATAAATAAATAAATAAATAAATAAATAAATAAATAAATAAATAAATAAATAAATAAATAAATAAATAAATAAATAAATAAATAAATAAATAAATAAATAAATAAATAACAGAGTTGGAAGAGACCTTGGAGGTCATCTCATCCAACCCCCTGCTCACGCAGGAGACCTGTACTAGGGATTCGAACCGCCGAACTGCCGACCTTTCTGATCAACAAGCTCAGTGTCTTAGTCACTGAGCCACCTAGTCATTACACCTAGTGTAAAATGGATGATGTTCAGAGGTGGGTTTCGCATAATTTTGCCACTGGTTCGCTGCGCACCGAAAATGTGAGTGTGTGTATGTGGCCTTCCGTGTATGTGTGTGGCCTTCCACACATGCGTGCGGCCTTCTGCACATGTGCTTTGCTCGCACACGCGGCTTGCACGCATTCATGCAGCTTAGAAAACGTGGCTAAATAGGACGGCATAGCACCGGGGTAGGTTGGGCAGGCACTACCCGTTCATCTGAACTGGTCTGAACCGGCTGAATAGCACCACTGATGATGATCCTCTACATTTCATCCCAACTGATTTGCATTCAAGGGAGAAAGAAATGTATCCAAATGGGTTGATATTTCCAGGATAGGCCCATTCAGAGGTGAAATGCTCCCGGTTCGGACCGGATCGCCCGATCTAGTAGCGATGGAGGTGAGTGGTTCAGAGAACCGATAGCAAAAATCCCTGTCCCCCCCCCATGCCCAGCTGAGCCACACGATCATCAGAGGCTTTTTTTTTTAGTTTTAAAAGCATTTTTTCTACAACCTCTTCGGCCGAAAAAATGCTTTTAAAAGGGGGAAAAAAAAAGCCTCTGACGATCCAAGCTGAGTTGCCTGATCGCCAGAGGCTTTTTTTCTTTTAAAAGCCTCTGACGATCCAAGCTGACGATCCAAGCTGAAGCTCCTGATCGTCAGAGGCATTTAAAAGAAAAAAAGCCTCTGCCGATCAAGCAACTCAGCTGGGATCATCAGAGCCTTTTGAAAGCATTTTTTTTCAACCTCTTCGCCGAAGAGGTTGTAGAAAAAATACTTTTAAAAGGAAAAAAAAAATTGGCCATGCCCACCCAGTCACATTATCCCCCCCATCAAGCCACGCCCACAGAACCGGTAGTAACAAATTTTAGATTTCACCACTGCTTCAGTTATTGAGCTGGTGGGTCTGCAGTAGTGGTGGGTTACTCCTGGTTCGGTCTGGTTCTTGCGAACCGGTAGTAAAACCTGGGGAAGCTCCACCCACCCACTCGGATGTCATCATAGACGATCTGCGCATGCGCAGAAGCTTCCCGTGATTCCGTTGCGAACCGATAGGAAAGGTAAGTAGAACCTACCCCTGGTCTACAGTCCATATTAAAGATTTGGCAAGCCATTTGCCTCCTTGCTTAACGATAGCTGGAGTTCAGCAGTGTGTCAGTGAAATATGAAGTTCCTGTTTTGACCTAGGCTTCCTTAGAAAGCATGAAGCAAAGTCTTAGTCCCACAAAATCTCTTTTATTTATACAACTGTAAATTACTTTCATTTACAGTCTGCAAGGCTTGATAACCAGTCTTTCAGAGGAAGGTTATCAACACCCACCTATCTCACGTGGAACGCTGCCAGAGAGCTAATTTCCAGATGCAGGGCAAGGCCAAACTTGGCACAGAGTCACAAGCAGAATTTTCAAATCTTGAATCGGCCAGATGAACTAATAGCTTCCTGCAAAAGCTCACGTCCTGTTCATTCTTCTTTTATGTCTTATGGGAGGGGCCAATTATCTCCAATCCTTGCTTCCAAGTCGACCCTGTTTTCTTAATTGTTCTTGTCTCCTGGCAGCTCTGCGCATGCGCATACTGGGAACAGGCTCCCGCTGTTCTTTTGCCTCACTGATGTCAGACTCCGGAGGCTGCACATAACTATCAGATGGCCTTGGCCCCCTCTCTGCCTCTGATGCAGAGCCCTCGTCCGAGCTTTTCCCAGGACTGGCCCAAGTTCCTCCACAACCTCCTCACTGTCTGACTCTCCGCTGGCTGCCACAACAGCTCCTGAAAATGTTGATTTGTGGTTGGAGAGCCCCTTCTCAGCAATATTTCTTCTTATAAGGAGTATGAAGCCTCAACACTGTTTAGCTAAATAGGCACTAGAATGATAGTTCATTTCAGGGGAAAATGTCTTAAACTGGGGGAAAAAATTGGCTCCTACTAAGAAATCTCTAATTCTGAGTTTTTCTTTTTTTTCTTCCTACATCTCTGTGACAACGGAGATGTTTACAAAATGCAAGTGTAGACTTAATTATCATCATGATTAGCAATCATCTAAGTTTTCTCAGTGGATGCTAGGTTACTTCCTATACAGATTATTTGCAAGAAATTGTACTTTATTCCTGATGAATCTGGTTTGTTTTTTTTTCTCACTATTTGTAAGTTTTTAAATTCGGCATTCTGTTCTACAGGCACTGTATCATCCCCAAAATGGCAATACTTTTCATCTTCTCCTAGCAAAGAGACAACTGTAGAGCTGCAGTGGCGCAGTGGTTAGAGTGCAGTACTGCAGGCTACTTCTGCTGACTGCCGGCTGCCTGCAAATTTGGCAGTTCAAATCTCACCAGGCTCAAGGTTGACTCAGCCTTCCATACTTGTTTGTTTGTTTGTTTGTTTGTTTGTTTGTTTGTTTGTTTGTTTGTTTATTTATTTATTTATTTATTTATTTATTTATTTATTTATTTATTTGTTCGATTTATATGCCGCCCTTCTCCGGAGACTCAGGGCAGCTTACAATGCATTAAGCAATAGCCTTCATACTTTTGTATATACCTGCTTAGTAGGGCTTTTTTTTTGCCCCCCCCCCTTAAGCGGTGTTCTATTTTATACAAAGTCATCTTATTGCCCCACAAACCAGGTCCTCATTTTACCTACCTCGGAAGGATGGAAGGCTGAGTCAACCTTGAGCCTGGTGAGAATTTAACTTGCAGTAATTGCAGGCAGATGGTGTTACTTAACAATGCTTTACTAAAACAGTGCTTTAGTCTGCTGCGCCACCAAGGCTCTTATTACTGTTACTGTTACACCCCACTGTATGGATGAGATATGCTGAGTAGGCTGGTTAGCTGTGAAGGAGCTTATTGCTTTGTGTGTGCAATGTGTCTAAAATATTTCCCAGTGAAAACATACAATACAGGACTGCCTTCCGATCTGCTTTGTGTATAAAATGTTCTATTTTCTTAGTTGCAAGGCAAGTAACAGGTTTGTAAAAAATCTGTACAATTTGGCATGTGTACTGAATGGATGAAGTCAAACTGGTTAATTTATATAACTGTTTCCTCGGCAACTCATATCAAACTAGTTTCAACAGAATTAACGGAATAGCAGAGTTGGAAGAGACCTGTGCTGCCCCACTCACTCACACACACACATAAATGAGGTTTAGTGAGTTTATTAATAATCCCCCACAATTCCCTTCACCTGTCCCAATGAAGTCCGCCCATGAGCAGACCAATGTTAGGCCACAGAACAATGGCCAAAGAGTCCACAGAGCACTTGAAAGTTTCTCAAACAAAATAAATTCTCCTCCTTCTCCTCCTTCTCCTCCTCCTCCTCCTCCTCCTCCTCCTCCTCCTTCTTCTTCTCCTCCTTCTCCTTCTCCTCCTCCTCTTCCTCCATCACCACCTTCTTCTTCTTCTTCTTCTTCTTCTTCTTCTTCTTCTTCTTCTTCTTCTTCTTCTTCTTCTTCTTCTTCTTCTTCTTCTTCTTCTTCTTCTTCTTCTCCTCCTCCTCCTCCTCCTTCTCCTCCTCCTCCTTCTTCTTCTTCCACTCCTCCTCCTCCTCTTCCTCTTTCTCCTCCTCCTCCTCCTCCTCCATCATTCATTTTTCTTTCAAAACTAGGTCTAACAAGACTTGTCAGCTGTTCCACATTGAATGCTCTCAGTGGTGAAATGTTTTGAAGAGATGTCACCACACTTTAAGACAGCCCAGAACTGAATGAAAGAAATAATGTCAAATATTTTGCGTAACCTAATGAATTTCACATTGATAGAGCCTGAAGGCTGGGGAAGAAGGGGAGGGAGAAAGAACAAATGTTCTGAATACGGGCACAATGCAACCAAGAAGCAGGTGCTCATAAAATACAGTAAATTTAAATATATGTTAAAATCGTTTCCTAATGTATAATAACAGCTAGTGTAGGAGTTCATATAATCTCATTTCTTTGAGCAGTACGCACCTAGCATTTTTGGATCAACATTTCCTAGCTGAAATTCTGGTTGAGTCTGTCCATGTGATAGAAGGGTTAGGAGTTTTTATTGTTTCTTCTGAATGCTAGTTCATGGGTGGGTACTGCTAAGTGTATGTCTTCTGTCCTCTATAGTGCCTGTTATAGTCACCTGCATGTTTCAGATTCTCCTCCTTCTCCTTCTCCTTCTCCTTCTCCTTCTCCTTCTCCTTCTCCTTCTCCTTCTCCTTCTCCTTCTCCTTCTCCTCCTCCTCCTCCTCCTCCTCCTCCTCCTCCTCCTCCTCTTCTTCTTCTCTTCCTCCTTCCTCCTCCTCCTCTTCTTCTTCTCCTCCTCCTTCTCCCTCCTCTCCTCCTCCTCCTCCTCCTCCTCACCTCCTCCTCTCCTCCTCCTCCTCCTCCTTCCTCTTCCCCTTCCCCCTCCTCCTCCTCCTCCTCCTGATTAATTTTTCTAACTGTCAGGAAATTTCTCCTTCGTTCTAAGTTGCTTCTCTCCTTGATGTTGTGACTCCGACCCCCGAGCCCATCTTATCGGAGGGAGAAGACTCCAAAAGTGAAGGAGAGGAGTTGGCAAGGCCTCCCTCTCCAGGACCCTCCTCTCTGGCAATGCCTCAGGTGTCTTCCGCAGGAGAAGAGATAGGCCAGGAGCCAGGCACTCCCAAGCAGCCGCAGTTAGACAGCGATGGAGATAAGTCTTGGCTGGATCCCCAACAGTGTTGGAAAGACAAGTGCACGCAGCACAGAAGGAGGCGTGCCAGAGATTAAGCTGAGTCACTGGACCACACCCCACAGAGGATAAAAGGGGGTGTGGTGGCCATTCAGGCTTTGTGACGGACAAAACAGAAAGCTAGCAAGTCATTCTGCATTTCTGGAACTTTGTTATATGCTTTGTTATATGCTCTTGGATTGATTTTTTGGACTGGACTTAACTATTCTTTGGCTTTTGTGGACTTTGATGTTCTCGGTTGAAGGAGATAAACCTCCCTCTGTAAGTAAAGACTGTTGGCAAGCAGCCACTGGGTTGCTGCCAATTCTGTTATCAAAGGAAATTCTTGTCTTTTGATTTATTTTAACTCTTGGTCGACTGCTGGTGTGCGTGTGTGAGACGGGGACAGAACACTTGATTAGTTTCCACCCATTGCTTCTTGTCCTGTCTTCAGGTACTTTTGAGACTAGGTTGACCCCTTCTCTGTGGCAAGCCCTTAGATATTGAAACACTGTTATCATGTCACCTCTGGTCTTTCTTCTGCCTGGAGACTAAAACATATGAAGAATGGTTGCAGGGTTTGGGTTCGGCTAGTCTAGAGAAAAGAAGGACTAGGGGGGACATGATAGCAGTATTCCAGGATTTGAGAGGCTGCCACAAAGAGGAGGGGGCCAATTTCTTTTCCAAAGCACCAGAGCGCAGGCCAAGAAACAATGGATGGAAACTAATGAAGGAGAGAAGCATCCCAGAACTAAGGAGAAACTTCTTTATGGTGAGGACCATAAAGTGGATCATCTTGATAGATAAATGATATAGATAATAGAAAGTTAAATGATGGATAAGATAAAAAAGAAATAGAAACTCAGATGACACCAGAGTAAATGGAAAAGGGGGATTGGGGGGGGGAAGAAAGAAGATTATAAATATAAATGTATTTATAAATACAATTATAAATTGTAAATGTACAATTATGAAATGATGGATTGGGTAAAATGGGAAAGAAATGGAAAAGAAAGTATATATTATTAGAAAACTGGAGTTGCTCGGATACCAAACAAGGAAAATATTGCACAGCAAAGGAGAAAGAAAGGAAGGAGGAGGAGAGGGAGAGAGAGGAATGGAAGAAAGGGGAAGGAGAGGAAGAAAGGATAGGGGACAAGAGCAGGAGAGAAGTTGAGAAAGGGGGAAAAGAGGGGAGGAGTGGGGGAGAGGAAGGGGAAGTAGGGGAGGAGAGGAGAAGAGAAGAGGAGGAAGAAAGTATCCTAGGGAGCCATTGGATTTTTTGTAGACTAAGACATCCAGGAAGGGAAGTTGGTTGTTCGCTTCTGTTTCCATGGTGAACTGTATTTTGGGGTGTAGGCTGTTGAGGTGTGTGAGGAAGTTGTCCAGTTTTTCTTTCCCATGTGGCCAGATTATGAAGGTGTCGTCTACGTATCTGAGCCAGAGTTTGGGTTTGTGATCACAAATACAGTTCACCATGGAAACAGAAGCGAACAACCAACTTCCCTTCCTGGATGTCTTAGTCTACAAAAAATCCAATGGCTCCCTAGGACACACTATCTACCAGAAGAAAACACACACAAACTGCTATCTGCACGCACTCTCACACCACCACCCAGCACAGATCAACTCTGTAGCCAAGACACTCATTTCCAGAACAAAACGCTTAGCTGAGGAACACCTAAAAACCGAACTACACACTCTCACTAACGTACTAACATCCAATGGATTCCAAAGAAATAAGATTACCAACCTAATCCAAAAAGAAACCCCCACTAAAATCCAAGACAGAGAACAAGAAAACGGCAAAGCCCTCCTCCCATACATAAAAGGCACCACAGACAGAATCAGCAAGATCCTCCACAAACACAACATCAAGACAGCATTCTGCACAAACCGAAAAATATCCACCATCCTAAGAAACCCCAAAGACAAAATTGAATTAGAAAATCAAGGAGTATATGAAATCCCATGCACCGCCTGCCCCACCACATACATCGGACAAACCAACAGAAGAATAAGTGCACGCGTTGAAGAACACAAGAACTCAGTCAGAAAAGAGGAACCAACTTCTTCCCTGGTCCAACACCTCAAAGCCACAGGACATGATATTGACTTTAAAAAGACCAGAACTATCGCCAAAACTGAACACTTTAACAACAGAATAATCAGAGAAGCCATTGAGATAGAAAAACGTCCACACAGCATGAATAAATGAGATGATACCTCCCACCTACCAGCCATTTGGAAACCCGCCCTTATTGACAAACGAGTCCCTAACATGACGAATGACACCAGACCCACACTCACGAGAGCCACACAGGATGTAACCACCACACATCCTGCAGAAAGCAGACTCAAACCCACACTGATGATGAGGCACGACCACGGACCAGAAGCCAGACCACAGCTGCATCATTAGCCACTTTAAACCCCTCCAATCCATACATGAAGCAGACTGACACCCACCATGAAGAGGTGGCACGGCCACAAACACGAAGCCAAACAACAGCAACACAGCTCACCAGCTCAAATCCCCCTGCTACTCAGACTAACCCGAGCATAACCAAGCCCCCACCTAAACAGAACACATACCCATCCAATCAGAGCACAGCCAACCCCCCATCCAATCAGAACACAGCCAAACCCCCAACCAATCAGAACACACCTCCACCCAATCAGAACACAGCCAAGCTCCCACCCAATCAGTTCACACCCCCACTGGCAGTTAAAAGGAAGAAACAGCTGTGATCACACACATTGCTCCTAGAAGCACGAAGCCGAAAACACCAGCCTGAATATGACGAATGAGACTTCGTCGAAACGTTGCCAAGACACCTCCAATTTTATGCGGGAGAAAACCCGAATAACCAAAGACCTACATATATATATATATATGATCAATTATGGATAAGAGAATGTACATTTACAATATGTGTATAAGAAATAAAAATAAAAAACTTTTTTTTTAAAAAAAAGAAGTGTGTGTTTGTGGGCATGAATCTTCATGAATACATTTGTGTAGAAAATGAATGCCACTCATTGCCACCTCTGTCAAAATTTGTGTCTTTCTAAGAGAAGATTGTCTTCAAGCGGTCACTGTGGAAATAACTACAGCTAAGAAACTCCAGATGAAAATAAAATCACGGTATGATCACACTGGAAGCTCCTTAGACCAGAAGAGGGGGGGAAAAATAATAATTATTTCTTGCAGATCTAGTATGAGTAATTATTTGTTACTCAAGCATACTTCCACTATTGCATCAGTGGTGGGTTGCTCCCGGTTCTCTCCGGTTCGTGCGAACCGGTAGAAAAAACGGCAGGGGGCTCCACCCACCCACCCTGACGTCATATTTGGTGATCTGTGTATGCCCAGAAGTGTGCATGCGCTCCCGTTGCGAACCGGTAGTAAAGGTAAGTAGAACCCAGCCCTGTATTGCATGTACATTTTTTTTTCCTTCAGATGCAATGAAACTGAAGAAAGAAAGAAAGAAAAAAAGAAAGAAAGAAAGAAAGGAAGGAAGGAAGGAAGGAAGGAAGGAAGGAAGGAAAGAGGGAGGGAGAGAGGGAGGGAAGGAGGGAGGGAGGGAAGGAAGGAAGGAAGGAAGGAAGGAAGGAAGGAAGGAAGGAAGGAAGGAAGGAAGGAAGGAAGAAGATGCAGATAAAAGTGCTACATCTTGATTATAAAAAGTGCAGTAAAGAATAGTTTCACCACCGAAGACTCTATTCAAAGATTCAAATAATCTATAACATAATCTCATCACCTCCATAATAGAAAAACTACATTAGCGAAGGTCAGACCTCAATGTTCATATTTCCAGTGACCAACATATCATTTTGTTCCTATTTCTTTCTATATATTAAATTACGAGAGTCAGTGTCGGGAGATGCAAGTATGACAATAAAGAAAAGTTAGCTTCACACATTGCAGTTCAATTATGAAGTTTATTATCAGAAATTATATTGGTGACCACCAGCCAAAACAGGAAGAGCCAATTAGAAATAATAATAATTTCCCCTTAGCACCTGCCTAATATCTAGCAATTATTCAAAGCATTGTATCAGTGATTGGGCTTGGAATAAGCTATCATTTGAACATCAAAGGACTAATTATACAGAAGCACAAAGGAAGCCTAAGAACACCATAAAATTGTAAAAATCATTGTTCTATTGATACTGTTATCTGGATGGAAGTGAAAAGGGAGAGAAAAATATTAATTGGGAAAAAAAACCATACCTTGATATTTGCTGGTTTTTTGGTTAGGGAGGGTGGACTCCATCGATTTTCACTTTTCTCAGGTATCTATAGAGGTTCTCAGTCATCCAGATCATTGTTGTCCCAAAAGTGCTTTTTTCAGGACTTCCTTGTGTAGAAAGAAATATCCTTCTGGGTTCAGCTCCAAGTGGGGAAAAAGATACTGGAAACATGGAGACTGCTTGGAAAGATGGTTTAATGGTGGACAGGATCACATGGCTTGAGTTCCTGAACAGAAAAGGGGACGAGACGCAGTGAGTCCCTGGGTTTTATGCCCTCTCTGAGCTCTGAACTTCCTGGGGCCCAGGAAGAGTATCCTGATTGGTTGTCAGACTCCCAGGGGGTGGGGGTCTTAGCTAGCCTTGCTGGCTGATGTAATCTTCCCAGATGCCATGTGGTGAGTTTCTGTTGCTAGATGGGTCCTATTGTGTCAGTTTCTGTTGCTAGATGGGTCCTATTGTGTTGCAGATGATGGTCCATTGACAAAGATTGAGTTTCTGCCTCCAGCCCATTGACAAAGGGTGGGGGCAGGAAGATGGGAGCTGCTTCGTCTTTAAAACATGCTTCTCCATTTCTCATCCAGGGAAACATAATATTCTGCCTTTTTTAATATTTCCCAAAATATTTCATTCCTCTAGGAAAGGGGTGGATGCTAACTTCCTACACTTGTTTTTTTCTTTTGAAGATGTTTCGCTTCCCATCCAAGAAACTTCTTCAGCTCTGACAGGATGGTGGGGAATGGAAGGATTTATATTTCTTGCAGACAGCTGGACATTTGCATCCTTTTGGGGTGCGGGGGTCGTTGGAGGTTTATCTGTGTCCTCAGGGTGATCTGAGTAGTACTCCTGGTTCCTGTAGTCTGCAATTTTTCCCTCTGGAAATCCATCCGTACTCCCACACCATTTAAAGGATGTTCATCCCAAATTGTATAGCTAAAAGTCTGTGGAGATTCTCAGTCATCCAGGTCATGGTAGTCCCAAAGATGCTTTTTTCAGGAGGCAACTTTTCTCAGGAGACCACTTTTCCAAAACTAAACCCAATTCATCCATTTTCCATATTACTACTAGTTTTGTATGGTTTTCTCTTCCTATTTTCCTCTTAGTGTCAAAGCTAAGAATCCTTAAAAAGAAAAGACGAGGAAAGGCAAGGGGGAAAGAAAAGGAAACGAAAGAAAAGACTTGCAAACATATTTTAAAACATGTTGGGGAAAGGATAATACAGAAAAATTAAAGTATCTCGAATAGACCCATAGACCTTTTTGAAAATCATTGTAAACTTTCAGATTGAAAAAAATCCTTTGTCTGACAGATAAGTTAGGAGGGAAAGAATGAGGGTGGTGGTATAACACGATTGTCATAAGTGCTAATTTGCAGAAATCACAAATATTCTAGAGCTCTGCTTTCTATACATTTCACAGCATGTTTTTGTATGAAAGTATGAATAGATGCATATAATCCTCCTCATCTGTCTGTCTGCCTGTCTATCATCTATCTATTTATTGTCTGTCTGTCTGTCTGTCTGTCTGTCTGTCTGTCTGTCTATCCTATCAAACTTATATTTCACCCATCTCACTGGAGGTGAATCTAGACAACTTACAGACATTGGGTAAAATGCAGAATAAAACATTAAAGCAATGAATAGAGACCATTAGGGTCCCAGGGTAGTTGGCATAGCCTTGTCTTCAGGGCCTTTTGGAAAGCCAAAAGATGGGGAAGGATCTGGGGGGGGGGGCAACCACAATATTCTAGAGGACAGGGACCATGGATGAAAAGGCTCTTCTTCTGGACCTTGCCAGGTGGAATTCTGTGGAATTGGGATCGTAGAAACACCCAGGAGCATAGAAGAGTTCAGAGGCAGATGCATGAATAAATGTCTTAAACATATTTATTCATATGATAAAGCATGTTAACTATGTACAACAGAGATCAAGTCTCATGAGGAACAAACACAAAAAGTGAGAGAGAGAGAGAGAGAGAGAGAGATGGAGAGAGCAAGGTGGAAAAGGTTGGAGGGGGTTTTATACTCAGGGTAAGCCCCTCCTTTCCACTTAGGGGTGGAGACACTCTCTGCCTCCACTGGTGTCTATATGACACATGTGCCAATGGCTTGCAAATACTTGACAAATTCCTTGGCCGACAGGGTCTGCAGCAGGACCTTTGGGGTGGGCTAATCCCACTGGGCAGAGCTGTTCTCTCAAATACTCTGGACCCATGCAGGGTATCTAATGCAGAATGCAGATGTTACGCAGAATGTGGGACAATAAGCAAAGGAAGAATTTTACATTGACACAAGAAGAGTTGGCTGTCAGAAAGATTCCATATAAACCTACTGTCAGGTTTTGAGGTCGTCTCAAATAAATTGCATTTCAAACAGTCTTTGATGAAAAACTCCCATTTTATTAAGCACGACATTCTAGCTCCGACTCATCGCAGCCAACACTGACTTCCAGACCCAAAACCCTCCCTTTCCGTTCCCCACTCCCCTGCACTCATTGGCCATCTTCCAAGTCACTCTACCCCTAATCTACTGCTCCAGCTCAGAGGAATTTCCCCCCTCCCATCCCATCTCCTAGGGGATATTATCTCCAGGGAAAATAAGTAGGTGAAAAGTCAAACGTCCCTTTTCAGACGCCTCCGCTTCTCCTTCTTATGTCAGAATTTACTACAGTAAATACAGCTTGAAGTGCTGACATCTACTGTGTTTCCCTGAAACTAAGACCTCTCTGGATAATAAGCCCAATCGAGCTTTTGAGCGCATGCACTAAAATAAGCCCTCCTCTAAAAACAAGGCCTTTGAAGCTCCTGCGCAGCCAATCCCCGCCATTTCCTCGGGGGAGGAGGGGAAACATGCCCTACCCACCCCACCCACACCTGCCATCTCCGTGGAATGGCCTTGTGAAGGCCGCTCCCACAAACCCTAACTACCCCTCTTCTTCTCTTAGTGGCGGCCACAAAAAGAGCAGCAGGCCCAGCCATGCGCCTTGCACATCATACTCTTGCCAGCCTAGCCCTGTCAACCTGGGACTGGGGGGAGGGAGACTGGTGCCAGAGCTCCGAGCAGTGGCCAGTGCAGGCTCTGTATGCGCAACCATGAAGCGGGATCAGCGTGGTCGGTTCTTGCCCGCAGCATTGCTGGCCAGGACCAGGTCAGAGCCACTGCTGCTGCTGCTGCTGCTGCTTGAGATCAGCAGGTCAGATTTGGTGAGCTGGATGCACCGCCACCGCTCGGGAGGAAAAGAGAGAGAGGAGGCGCTGTGAGAGAGCCCATTTCTCATGTTCTTCTCCTCCGGGTGGCGGTGGCGCGTTCAGCTTACTGAATCTGGCCTGCTGATCTCGGCTGGCGAGGGGCAGTGGCAGGTGGGGGTGGAAAGTGGGGAGGGGTGGGGCAGGAGAGAAGCGAGACATGTGTCTTACCTTACTTCCAGCTCCGTCGCATTTCTCGCCATTGTGTGCAGGGAAACAAGATTGTGGGACTACCGTAAAAAACTTCTCGTCAGTTCAATCAATTAATTCCAACTTGTCAAACTCATGAGAAGGTTTTTTATTTTATGGTACAACTTGTTTCCCTGCACACAATGTTGAGAAATGCGATGGAGCTGGAAATCAGGTAAGACAACAAGAGGTGTCCACATGCCCCCAAATAATAAGACCCGCTTGAAAATAAGGCCAAGTGCTTATTTTGGGGTTCAAAAAATATAAGACAGGGTCTTATTTGGGGGAAAACATGGTGTACTGTGACAATATTCAACTGAAGAGCTTTGGTAGTACAGTGGTCTAGGGCACCCTATTATTAAGCTGGTTATTAAGACCAGCTGCCTACAATTAAAATCTCGCCAAGGCTCAAGGTTGACTCAGCCTTCCATCCTTTCAAAGGTAGGTAAAATGAGGACCCAGATTGTGGGGGCAATAAGCTGACTTTGTATAAATATACAAAAGAATGAAGGCTATTGCTTAGCGCATTGTAAGCCGCCCTGAGTCTCCGGAGAAGGGCGGCATATAAATCAAATAATTAAAAAAAAAAAAAGTAGTTCCAGGATATAGTAGAGAAAAGCCATGGTGGGATTAGACAACCTTGATTGGAAATCATGAAGGTAAATGGGAATTGCAATAATTCAGAATATTTGTCTAACCCGAAGCACCATAAATGGTAGGTTTTCTATGTCTCAGACCTACTTAAAGTTTGAGATGAGTAGATATGCATGGGATGTGTGCATATATGTTAGTGAAGAGAGCCATTGATTCAAAAAATGAACCATTAATCAGTGGAATAGCTTGCCTCCTGCATTATGGTGCTCTATCACTGGAGGTTTCAAAACTAGTTTGGACAACCATTTGACTGGAATGGTATAAGGCAGTGATGGTTAACATTTTTGCCATAGCGTGCCAGGAGTGGGAGGGAGGGGGGGTCATGCGCACGGGTGCCCATACCCATGATTCTATATGCCCGCTCCAGTGCTTGCGCATGCTCCCCCCCACTCGCTCCCGCTCCTGGCACACGATGGTACGGTGGGCACAGTAGGCCTGTTTTTCTCTCTCCCCAGGCTCCAGATCCTTTCTAGGAGTTGAGGCAGGCAAAAACGGCCTTCACCACCCCCTCGGAGGCCCTCCAGAGGCAGGAAACGGCCCGTTTGCCAACTTCCGGTGGGCGAAAACGGCCTTCACCACCCCTTCGGAGGCCCTCCAGAGGCAGGAAACGGCCCATTTGCCAACTTCCGGTGGGACCGGAAGGCCCGTTTTTTGCTCTTCCCCAGGCTCCAGAGCCTTTCTAGGAGTCTGGGGAGAGCGAAAATAGCCTCCCCCCTCCCCCCCAGAGGCCTCCAGAGGCAGGAAACAGCCTGTATTCCTACTTCTGGTGAGCCCAAAAGGCCCGAAAATCAGCTGGCCAGCATGCGCACGCGTGTCGGAATTGAACTCGTGTGCCCACCAATATGACTATGTGGGCCACCTGTGGCACGCGTGCTGTAGGTTCGTCATCACAGGTATAAGGTCTCCTGCCTTGATCAGGTGGTTGGACTAGAAGACCTCTCAGGTCTCTTCCAGCCCTATGATTCTATGTTCTGTTTTAAAAACAAGTGTAAACCAGATTTTTCTTCACATGTTCTGAGTCTCCGGATAAAAACAAAAATAGCATTGAGGAAAAAAGACACTTTTTAAAGTCTTCCCTGTTATAAAATGAAATTTAAAAAGGGGAAGATTTCTGTATTTCAGCTGACCTGGTTAGATAAAGTGATGAAGTTGGTTTGCATCGGGAACAGACGACTAAACTTTTGGCAACTTCATTCTGAGTTGCTTTATTTAACATTTCAAAGTGACACTGGAGGTATTCTTCCCCCTTTAGGTAGGTTACTCAAGCATTATGCTAAGACATATTCAGAAAAGAGGGTACAGAAACAAATCAATAGGGAATGACTTAGAATTGCCCAAGGTAGCTGTCAGGATGGTCCGGCCAGAGCATCTAATTATAAATGACAGTTCGTCTTCTTAATGTTGTGAATGTTATTGATAGAGAAAAAGAGAAACTATAGATAAAAACAGACCAGATGTTATTTGCGCTTTTATTTGGAACAGACTTGGAAGCTATAGCTATGAGAGTGGCACTATTATTTTTAATCCTGTTTATTATTATTATTTTTTTAATAACCACAGCAACAATCTTGCTAGGGAGATGGTAATTGCTGTGCTGGTGAAGTTCTTCAGAACAGAATAGCAGAGTTGGAAGGGGCTTTTGAGGTCTTCTAGTCCCACCCTCTGCTCAAGCTCTCTGTCTTGTCTCTGTCTGTCTGTCTGTCTGTCTGTCTGTCTGTCTCTCTCTCTCTCTCTCTCTCTCTCTCTCTCATTTATCTATCTAGAGAGAACAAAAGTGAGAGAGAAATAGAAAGGGAGAAAGAGAGAGGGGAGGGGAGAGAGGGAGGGAGAAGGACAGAGAAAGAGAAAGAGAGAGGGAGAGAGAAAGGGAGAAAGAGAGACAGAGAGGGAGAGAAAGAGAAAGAGAGAGGGAGAGAGAGAGAGAGAGAAAGAGAGCGAGGGAGGGAGGTAGTGGAAGAGAGGGAGTGAGAGGGACAGAGAGAGAAAAAAAAGAGAAAGAGGGAGAGAGAGAGAAAGGGAGAAAGAGAGACAGCGAGGGAGAGAGAGAGGGAGGGAGGGAGGTAGAGGAAGAGAGGGACAGAGAGAGAAAAAAGAGAGAGGGAGAGAGAGAAAAAAGAGCGAGGGAGGGAGGTAGTGGAAGAGAGGGAGTGAGAGGGACAGAGAGAGAAAAAGAGAAAGAGAAAGAGGGAGAGAGAGCGAGAGCGAGGGAGTGAGGTAGTGGAAGAGAGGGAGTGAGAGGGACAGAGAGAGAAAAAGAGAAAGAGAAAGAGGGAGAGAGAAAGGGAGAAAGAGAGACAGCGAGGGAGAGAAAGAGAGGGAGTGGAAGAGAGGGAGTGAGAGGGACAGAGAGAAAAAAAGAGAAAGAGAAAGAGGGAGAGAGAGAGAAAGGGAGAAAGAAAGATGGTGAGGGAGAGAAAGAGAGAGGGACAGAGAGAGAGAGAAAGAGGGAGAGGGAGGGAGGTAGAGGAAGAGAGGGAGTGAGAGGGACAGAGAGAGAAAAAGAGAAAGAGGGAGAGAGAGAGAAAGGGAGAAAGAAAGATGGTGAGGGAGAGAAAGAGAGAGGGACAGAGAGAGAGAAAGAGAGAGTGGGAGGTAGGGAGATAGAGGAAGAGAGGGAGGAAGAGGGAGAGAGAAAAAGTGAAGGTGAGGGACGGGGGGGAGGGAGGTAGGGAGAGAGAGAGAGACAGAGAGCGACAGGAGAGAAAGCTATTGGAAAGAAAAATTTAGAGATTGAGGCATGGTGGTGCCTGTCCAGTGCTACCTGACTGGGGACATTAATACAGTGATTATTAATACTTTTGTGGATATTAGTTAATATACAGTTATGTTTTATAATGATTAGATTTGGCTTACAGTTTTGTATTCGTTATATGCTTATTATATTATCCTACATTGTGCAGTGTATATATTTTTGCTTTTGAGCTGCTTAGAATCAGAATGATCAAAGCAGCCTTTTTTTTTAAAAAAAAAAAAAGGTAAATTTATGAACACGCAAATAAAGAAATGAATTCCATTTTTTTTTGTTGTGGTTGTATAATTCAAAAGCGTATCTGCATTTTAAAAACCATATTGATCCTTGGAATGCCATCGGAACCAAGTTATGCATATTGAACGAAAGCAGAATAATACCGGGGGAGGAACAGATTATATGAGTGAATATCCTGCCCTCCGTTTTATATTCCAATATAATAAGGCCGACATATGACCCTTTCCAAACATTCTCTACGTTGTCCAATAAATATGAAACAAAATCTTTCATTGAATTAATTATTCCAACACATTTCTATTTAGATCAATGGGGTTTTTCCCCCCTCCTTTTATCGATGCAACAATTTTCTATATGCTCTCTCTGCTATTTCTACCTTTTGATGGTCACTTTCCAAATACTTAGTTCTTTTGTTTTTCTTAGTTCTTTGATACCTTTTCTTTTAGGCCTTTCAGAATGACGGAATAACAGAGTTGGAAGGGACCTTGGAGGTCTTCTAGTCCAGCTCCCTGTTAAAGCAGGAAACCCTATACCCGTGATGGCGAACCTATGGCACGTGTGCCACAGGTGGCACGTGAAGCCATATCAGTGGGCACGCAAGTGTTGCCCTAGCTCAGTTCCGGCATGCATGCAGGTGCCAGCTAGCTGATTTTCAGGCCTTCCGGTCCCACCAGAACTCGGCAAACAATCCATTTTCGGCCTCCGGAGGGCTGGGGAAGGCTGTTTTCACCCTCCCCAGACTTCTAGAAAGCCTCTGGAGCCTGGGGAGACCAAAAAATGGGCCTACAAGGCCCATCCGTGCCACTTACCAAAAGCGTGAGGAGTGGGGGGGGTCACATGCAGGGGGGTGGGGTGCATTGAATTATGGGTGTGGGGACACATGTGTGCAACCTCCCCCCTCTTTTGGCACGCGATGGCAAAAAGGTTAGCCATCATTGCCCTATATCATTTCAGATAAATGGGTTGTCCAGTCGTCAACCAGTGATATAGCACCCACAACTTCTGAAGGCAAGTCGTTCCAACAATTAATTGTTCTAACTGTCAGGAAATTTCTTCTTAGGCTGCTTCTCTCCTTGATTAGTTTCCATCCGTTGCTTCTTGTCCTGCATTTAGATGCTTTGGAGAATAGGTTCAACACCCCCCCCACCCGCCTTCTTTATGGCATCCTTGCCCCCCACAGAGAGGGCTCGCAATCTGGGTGTCCTCCTGGACGCACGGCTGTCTTTAGAAGAGCATATGACGGCCGTGGCCAGGGGGGCCTTTTATCAGGTTCGCCTGATCTGCCAGTTGCAGCCCTTTCTGGACCGGGAAGCCTTGCGCATGGTCACTCATGCCCTTGTCACCTCCTGGCTGGACTATTGTAATGCTCTCTACATGGGGCTCCCCTTGAAGAGCACTCGGAGGCTCCAGCTGGTCCAGAATGCGGCCGCGCGGGTGGTTATGGGCGCATCTCGTTGTGCCCGCGTGACACCTCTCCTGCGCGAGCTGCACTGGCTCCCAGTGGTCTTCCGGGTGCGATTCAAGGTGTTGGTTACCACCTTTAAAGCGCTCCATGGCACAGGACCCGGGTACCTTCGAGACCGTCTTCTGCCACCAATAGCCTCCCACCGACCAGTCCGTTCCCACAGAGAGGGTCTCCTCAGGGTGCCATCAGCCAAGTTATGTCGGCTGGCGACACCCAGGGGGAGGGCCTTCTCTGTGGGAGCCCCAACCCTGTGGAATGAACTGCCCCCGGAAATACGTAAGATCTCCGACCTCCGGGTGTTCCGCTGCACACTGAAGACCCTGTTGTTCCGCCAGGCAGGGCTGTCAATATAATAATTTTAAATTGGGGTATTTTAATTTTTGGGGTTTTAAATCGGCCAAATCTATTTAATTATTTTAATTTTTAATTATTGTTGTGTCTTGTGTTTTTAAATTGGCTGTACACCGCCCTGAGTCCTTCAGGAGAAGGGTGGTATAGAAATAAAATTATTATTATTATTATTATTATTATTATTATTATTATTATTATTATTATTATTACTATTACTATTATTACTATTATTATTATTATTATCCTGTTATGGTCTGCAGGTGGCCTGCGGAGCTGACAGCAGAGTCGGACAGTGAGGAGTTTGGGGAGGAACATGGGCCAGTCCTGGAGTCTGGGCAAGGCTTGGATGAGGGCTCTGTGTCAGAGGCAGAGAGGGGGCCAGGGCCATCTGGGAGTTATGCGCAGCCTCCAGAGTCAGACACCAGCAAGGCAGACAAACAGGGGGAGCCTGTTCCCAGTGCATGCATGCGCAGAGCTGCCAGAAGGCAAGAACAGTTAAGAAAAAAAGGGACGACTCGGAAGTAGGGCTTGGAGATGGTTGGCCCCTCCCATAAGCCATAAAAGAGCAAAGGCATGCGAACCTTTGCAGGAAGCAACTTTGTTCATTCTGGTCGGTTTGGATTCTGAAGCTCCATTTTGACTCCGTGCTCCGTGTGGCCTTGCAAAGCTAATTGCCAATTAGGTCTTTGGCAGCATGTCAAAGGGGATAAAGGTGGGGGCTTATCAGCCTTATCCTGAAAGAGTGTGTCAGACTTCTGTCGGACTCTTTACAAACTATTTGTGACTGATTACAGGCTGTGAATGAACATAATTCACAGCCGTTGAAATAAAAAGAGGGTTTTTGGGACTAAGTGTGTGGTTTTTACTGTCTCAGGAAGCCCAGGTCAGAACACATCCCCTCAAATATTGGAACACTTTAATCAAAGTCAACATCTGAAATTCAGATCCCACCACACTGGTACTGTCAACTCTGAAGTTGGCCTGAGCAAGGCCATTCTCTAGCTTCAGCATTGCCATACTGGAGCTGAGGGTTACGGAGTGGAGAAGTAGAGATAGAGGGGGTTTGTAGCCGAAACAAAATACTTTCTCTTGGGGACCACAGGCAGTCGGAGAGAGGCGGAGTGATGTTACCAGGCAACTGGATGACACGATGATTGGACCATGTGACTGACTGACTGGGGAAGGGGAAATGCTTTTACTTTTAACTTGGTGAAAACCGCGGGAATATTCAGAGTCGGTTTTTACCAGCCTGTGCCAATATGATATTTTCAATACATCAGTTCTTTGAGGAATCTGCCTGCCTCGGAGTCCTATTTATCATGGGTGTATTACTTGGAACCCTGACAGGTACCTCATGTAAAGGAATCAGGATGTAGTTTGGATAGAAATGACATCATGTCTTCCACATTCATATAGAAAACCACACTTTTAGAGACCACAAAACTGATAAACTTAGAGTACGTATCTTGAGAACTGTCTTAAATTGATGTTGTTCCTTTCCTTTCCTTTTCCAGGCTGCAAAGTAATTTAGGCATTGGGAAGTATGTTATTCTTTCTCAGAGGACAAACTGACCCTGAACAATTAATGCTACATTTTAAACAATAACCTAACAAGTTGTTTCTCTTTAAGAGGTACCTCAACACTCCCTTGTGCTTAATTACATAATAAATCTTTGGCTTGTCACAAGTGGTTGCCAGAAATCTCCTTTTGTTGCTGTTGCAATTGTGGTTTAGCATATATTCCTGTTTTTATTTTTTTTACTCTAACTATTAATTGCTTCACTCATTGTTTACCCTTTCTCCTGACTTTATCAGGAAGTAACTCTATTCTCTCACTCTAACTGAACAATAAATTAGTTTTTTTTTTTTTTTTAATCACGAAAGCATTCCCCATTCAGAGATATTTCTTTATGGAGTCTTTTAAAACAGCTTTTCTTTCAAATTCAGGATGTTGTTGCCTTAGCAGGCATTGTCCTTGGTCTCAACTAGCTTATGCTGTCATTCTTTATTAAGGCAAATAATAGTAACTGTGGCAGTACTCTTCTTAAAAAGTGAAGGGGCATTTGTCAACTCTGAAGCTAACCTGGCTGAAGCCATCTTGTGCTGCCTCATAGTTGCCATGAACCTTGAGAGGGGGAAGGGAAGGGGGAAGGAGATAGACCAGTTAGCAGTCAAAACAATAAAATTTCTTGTGGGAACCAAGGTCATCTCAACAGGTGGCAGTTGAAGGAGGAGAGGAGCAACCAAGCAGCCAGCCAGCTATTTTCATTGTACATTGTGACCGGTGACATCTGGGAGGGGGAACTTTTGCTCCTTTAATTAGGTGAAAACCATGGGAATTTTTAGAGTTGGTTTTCACTGGCTGTGCTGATATGATGTATCTAATAAACATGTTCTTTGAGGAATCTACCGGCAATCTGCTTTTGGCAGATATGTTACTCAGAATGCTGACAGTGTTAACATATCTTCCATCATTGACATTCTTGAGTCCGATGAAAATCACTTCTGATTTTTATTTCCAGTAGAACAGACATGCCAAACTCAAGACCTGTGGGCTTCATATAAGGAAAATCTCTATAAAATGTTCTATAGGTGGCATCTGCCCCTGGCAAAATTGGCTAAAATGTTTAACAATATGTCCTCAAACTGTTGGAAATGTAAACAAATACCTAGCACATATTACCACATATGGTGGCCTTGCATAAAGGCAAGGAAATTTTGGACACAAATCCATACTTGGTTAGAAAAAATGATCAGACAACATATAGATTTTAAGCCAGAATTGTTTTTATTAGGTATTATATCAGATGGCTATGACAAAGGGACAATGTATCTAACATTACATATCTTCACTGCAGCAAGAATTGTATATGCGCAGCAGTGGAAGATTGAAAACACCCCTTCAGAGGATGAGATGATAAGGAAGATACTAGATTGTCCGGAAATGGACAGACTAATGCTAAAAATAAAAGATAAGAGATACAGAATACTATTCAACATGGAATAGATTCTATCAATGGTTAGAAACACGAGGTAGAAGTTGGAATGCGAAAGAATCAGGTTAAGCGGACATGAAAAGAAATATTATTGTTAATATCGATATAGGAATGTAAGCATTAGAATGATAGATAAGTTGACATACTAAAATATGATGGTCAGAAACTATTGTACTACACTAGCACTGTTTAAAATAGTACATACGTTATTCTGTTTTTTACTTTTGTTTTATGCTAAGTGGAATGCCAGGACAATTGTACTGTATTCAATATATTCATATGTAAACAATAAAAATATATCTTAAAAAAAATAACTGTTTGATTACCCCTACACAATAATCATTAATAAGTGATGCCTTGGGTGCAAACCCAAAACATCTAGAGGACTCTCTGAATACTATCGGCACTGACAAAATCACCGTCAGTCAACTGCGAAAGGCAGTTCTCCTTTGAAAAGCTTACATCCTGCGACGATACCTCTAACACCATCAGGCAGCAACATTTGCCTGTTAGAAGCTTAAAAGGACTCCAGTCTGCCCCCTGTTTGCTTGGGGAGGGGCAGTTCACTGGCTCCATGAGACAGGAATTCCCTCTGGGTGAGGGGAGGAGACTGAAGAGATGGAGTCTGAGGGCAAAGTCAATCTATCTTTTTTCCGGATTTCACACAGGATCAAAGCTCAAAGCAGGGACATCCCAAGCTGCAAAGAAAGGACACATTGAAACCAATACGTACCTAAATCTCACCTCCAAGTTCACACACAGGACCAGTCCCCCTATAAAGTCCTGCACCCCATTTTCTCTGCAGATTGCCCTTGAGAACAAGGCCTTTTGTTCATGAGAATAAAATTTCCTTTTGTATGGATTTCATTTTTCTTGTATTTGTTCTTCACCCCGGCTCTTGGAAACCACAAGCTATTCTCTTAACATGCCTATATGCACCAAGACCAATTCCTTGTGCGTCCAATCACACTTGGCCAATAAAAAATTCTATTCTATTCTATTCTATTCTATTCTATTCTATTCTATTCTATTCTATTCTATTCTATTCTATTCTATTCTATCCAGAACCTTGGAAAGGGCTTAATAAGGTGGACAAAAATGTCAAATACAGTTTAAACCTCTGGTTGATTGCTTAGCCAACAATAATAAATAATATCATCAAGAAAAATGTAGAGGAATTAAAGTAATTCTTGGACAGAAATACGATTGCTTTGAAAAGAAAAAAAAACCCATTTTTTTTCTTTCCAATATAATTCTGTTCAACCTGTTGAGGACTGTCAAATAAAATGTAGTTATCTGGAACAGACAGAGAAACTCTTAGCGGGACGATTTAAAGCAAGAAATAACAAATGAGTAGAGTGCAATGTAAAGCCTTGGATAGTTTATAGAGGCTGATAAAGGAATTTAGCTTGTCAGATCTGTGTAAGAAATATTGGAAAGGGAAGGAAGGGAGAAGCAGAGCCTAATTTTACATCTTAGATTTATTTTGCCGTTTTAAAAAAAATCTTACTTTTGCCAAGGAAGCAAATAACCGTCAAGCCTAGAGATAAAACAAGTGAGCCAAGGTGAGTAGGAGGTCATTAGAATGTGGTCTCCACTCCTGCAATCCTTTATCTAACATTCTCACATCATAGAAATGGTGGTGGACTTTAGGAGAAACCCTTCCAGACTTCCACCTCTTACAATACTAGTCAACACAGAATCAACAGTAGAGACCTTCAAATTTCTAGGTTCTACCATATCTCAAGACCTAAAATGGATACCTAACATCAAAAATGTCATCAAAAAAGCACAACAAAGAATGTTCTTTCTGCACCAACTCAGAAAGCTCAAACTGCCCAAGGAGCTGCTGATCCAGTTCTACAGAGGAATTATTGAGTCTGTCATCTGCACCTCTATAATTGTCTGGTTTGGCTCTGCAACCCAACAAAACAGACACAGACTTCAACGGATAATTAGAATTGCAGAAAAAAACAATGGCTACCAACCTGCCTTCCATTGAGGACCTGTATACTGCATGTCAAAAAGAGGGCTGTGAAAATATTTACAGACCCCTTGCATCCAGGACATAAACTGTTTCAACTCCTACCCTCAAAACGATGCTATAGAGCACTGCACACCAGAACAACTAGACACAAGAACAGTTTTTTCCCGAACGCCATCACTCTGCTAAACAAATAATTCCCTCAACACTGTCAAACTAGTCACTAAGTCTGCATTACTATTAATCTTCTTATTGTTCCCATCACTCATCTCCTTCCATTTATGACTGTATGAGTGTAACTTTGTTGCTGGTATCCTTAAGATTTATATTGACTGTTTACCTATGACTATCATTAAGTGTTGTACCTTATGATTCTTGATGAATGTATCTTTTCTTTTATGTATACTGAGAGCGTATGCACCAACGACAAATTCCTTGTGTGTCCAATCACACTTGGCCAATAAAGAATTCTATTCTATAAAGGGTGTGTGTTGTGAAAATGTGTCTGTTATGAACATATTGTCAAGTTTCGGTTCTATCTTAAAATAAGTTTCATTTTCAAGCGCAGTCTCTAATGAATCATTTTTTATTAAGAACAGAGATAAGCCGACATTCTTGATTCTAATTGCAGCCAAACTGGCCCCTCCTTCCAACCCCCTCCTCTTCCGCTCTCCAACCCCAATGTCCCATTGGCCAACATGCATATCCATCTCTACATCCCGGCACGTTCTTTTCACAGGAATGTAGCCCCCCCTCCTCGTCTCCCAGGAAACCCTATCTGTACACACACAAAACTAGGTAAAAGTTCATCTCAGCAATAAATCAAGCTCCTGCTTCATCTTGTTATGTCAGCGCTGGAAGAGAGCCTAATTTGGAACGCTGACATCCGGCCCCTCTCCCTTCACTTCTGCGACACATATATTTCAAATGTCTGTGGTTATTCTCGGTCATCTAGGTCATGGTTGTCCCGAAGGTGCTTTTTCAAAAGGTAACTGGGCTTTCTTTGTTTTTCTTTGAAGATGTTTCGCTTCTCATCCTCTATAGTTGGCACATGATTAGCAGAGTAAAATCTGCAGGGACTTCTTTACCTTCTTTAGCAATATTTATTTATTATTTCTTTATTGAATTTCTATACCGCCCTACTCCCGAAGGACTCAGGGCGGTGTACAGCCATAAAATAAAACACATAGATATACAAAATTTAAAATCAAATAAAATGAATTAAATAAATTTGGCTGAATTAATACCCATAATTTAAAATACCCATAATTTTAAAATACATTAAAAAATTTAAAATTTACACTTAAAAGGGAGAAGATTTAGGCGAGGCCCACTTGATGAAATAAAAGCGTCTTCAACTCGCGGCGGAAGGTGCGCAGATCCGGAATCCTCCGTATCTCTGGGGGGAGCTCATTCCAGATCGTCGGTGCCCCCACAGAGAAGGCTCTCCCTCTGGGGGCCGACAGCCGACATTGTTTGGCCGACGGCACCTGGAGGAGCCCCTCTCTGTGGGAGCGTACTGGTCGGTGGGAGGCTGTTAATGGTAGTAGGTGGTCCCGTAAGTAACCAGGTCCTAAGCCATGGAGCGCTTTAAAGGTGGTAACCAGAACCTTGAAGTGCACCCGGAAGACCACCGGGAGCCAGTGCAGCTCGCGCAGGAGAGGTGTTACATGGGAGCTCCATGTTGCTCCCATAACCACCCGCGCGGCTGCACTCTGCGCCAGTTGGAGCCTCCGGGTGCACCTCAAGGGGAGCCCCATGTAGAGAGCATTACAATAGTCCAGGCGAGAGGTGACGAGGGCATGAGTGACTGTGCGTAACGAGTCCCGATCTAGAAAGGGAAAGGAATAGCACTTGGATTTATATACCACTTCACAGTACATTATAGCCTTCTCTAAGGAGTTTACAAGAGTCAGCATATTCTCGCCCCAACAATCTGGGTCCTCATTTTACCAACCTCGGAAGGATGGAAGGCTGAGTCAACCTTGAGCTGGTGAGAATCGAACTGCTGGCAGTCAGGAGAATTAGCTTGCCATGCTCCATTCTAATCACTGCACCACCACGGCTCTTTACAAGAAACTACAAACAAAACAAAGCGATGGATTATCAAATATACGAACCCAGAATTCTCACTCAAATCATAAACGACCAAGGTTAGATTATCTTCTTCGAACATATTATAGGAAGACCTAGAGCTGTGGATTTCCAGATTCTAATGCTGGAAAAATGGAAAGAAAGAAAAGACACGGGGTAGAAAGATGAATCAGTTACAATGGTCATGAATACCTCATTGGGAGAATTGAAAGAAAAACTACTGTATTTTTCAGAGTATAAGACGCACCTTTCCCCCCCCTAAAAGGGGGTGAAAATTTAGGTGCGTCTTATACACCGAATATAGCCCCATTCACCCACTGGCCCCCACCCTTTGGCCTCTGCCTCCCAGAAGTTTACCTCCTTGCAGCAAGCAGCAAGCAGCAAGAAGAAACAGCTCCTTTCAGCTTCAGCACAGCGTAATTAGCACAAGTTGATTGGATCGGCCTCCCGACTCTCAGCTGTTTTGCTCTCAGCTGTTTTGCGCAAGGCTCTGCTGCTTGCTGCAAGGAGGTAAATTGCTGGGAGCAGATTTTTCTTTTCTTGTGCTAATTAACCTATGCTGAAAACGAAAATGAAAATAAAGCAGACTGTTTGCTGTTTGCTGCAATGAGGCAAAATTACTCAGAGGCAGAGGCAGAGGCAGAGGTGGAGGGAGATTTCTTTTTCTTCTTTTCCTCATAAAAAAAAGGTAGGTTCGTCTTATAGTCCGGTGCGTCTTATACTCCAAAAAATACGGTACATTGTGTAGAAAATCTATGTGATTGTTAGGAGTTGAAAACTATTTGATGGCCCATAATCAGCCAGAAGAGCTGTGTTAGTGTATTGTTAAAAAATCTCAAGAAAAACAAGAGGTTTCTAATATATTGTAATTTTTAATTGGCTTGGTACTTGTAATCTGTCTTGCATACAACTAACATCTACATAATTAACCTGTTTTATCCTCTCTTCCTGACACCTCATCCCAATTTAAATCCTACATTAGTCTAGCCTATATAATCCTACAAGAGTCTTTACTTCTTTGACAAAAATAAGAGGGCTATTTAGGTTAAAAAAAAACCTCTCAAGTTGTAAAGTTAGGCTCTGCTTCTGTCTCTCTACTTCTTACTTACTCTTTTTCTTTATTCATTTATTTGTCAAACACATATAAGATTACAGATATAATTATAAACATGATTATGAATACAGGATAAGGTTATGAATAAATGGGGACAGTAGGACAGGGACGGTAGCCACGCTGGTGCGCTTATGCACGCCCCTTACAGACCAGGGGTGAAATCCAGCAGGTCCTAACAGGTTCTGGAGAACCGGTAGCAGAAAATTTGAGTAGTTTGGAGAACCGGCAAATACCACCTCTGGCTGGCCCCAGAGTGGGGTGGGAATGGGGATTTTGCAATATCCTTTCCCCAGGAGTGGGGTGGGAATGGAGATTTTGCAATATCCTTCCCCCAGGAGGGGAGGGAATGGAGATTTTGCAGTATCCTTCCCCTAGAGTGAGGTGGGAATGGAGATTTTGCAATATCCTTCCCCTGCCATGCCCACCAAGCCACGCCCACAGAACCACTAAGGGGAAAAATTGGATTTTACCCCTATTACAGACCTCTTAGGAATGGGGTGAGGTCCACAGTAGACAATCTAGGTTAAAGTTATGGGGGTTTGGGGAAGTAACAACAGAGTCAGGTAGTGCATTCCAGGCATTGACCACTCTGAAGTCGTATTTCCTGCAATCAAGTTTGGAGCGGTTTACCTTAAGTTTGTATCTATTATTTGCTTGTGTATTATTGCAGTTGAAGCTGAAATAGTCATTGACAGGTAGGATGTTGTAGCAGATAATTTTGTATACTACACTTAGGTCAGACCAAAGGCGGCATAGTTCTAAATTGTCTAATCCCAAAATTTCAAGGCTGGTGGCATAAGGTATTCTGTTGTGAGCAGAGGAGTGGAGGACTCTTCTTGTGAAATACCTCTGGACTCGCTCAATTGTATTACAGTGTGGGTTCCAGGCAGATGAGCTGTATTCGAGAATTGGTTTAGTAAAGGTTTTGTATGCCCTAGTTTGCAGTACAATATTACTGGAGAAGAAGCTTCACAAGATTAGGGGTTTTTTTTAACTTTATTTTTTATTTTTTACTTTACAATGATATGAGTTGAAAACTAATATATTTGAATCATTAGCTGGAATTAATACATTTGAATCATTAGCTGGAAAATTCTCTACTAGATGAATCTGCACAAATGCATATATATATATACTGTACACACACCTGTACATACAAATTGATGGGATGATTGGGTCAGACTGGCCAATTCAACTACATATTGGGTCTAAAAAGGGCTAATTCCTTGTTCCTGGGTAGACATGAAAAGGCATGACAAGGAAGGGTTGGTATATTGTTACTCTTGAGAATAGAATATGGGTATTTTAATGTTAACGTCTGTCCTCCAAGGTTGCACAAACCACCTCCATCCACCAATGATGTAATTTGAAATTGTATCTGTCTATGTAACTTAGGTAATGATATGGAACCGAACAAAAGATGTTGAGACTCTGGAAAGAGCGCAGAGAAGAGATAATTAGGGTTTGGAGGCTTAAACCTATGAAGAACGGTTACAGGAATTGGGTATGTCTAGTCTAGTGAAAAAGAAGGATTAAAAGTATCACGATAGCAGTGTTCTGATATCTCAGGGGTTGCCACAAAGAAGAGGGGGAGCAATCTATTCTCCAAAGCATCAGAAGACAAGACAAGAAGCAATGGATGGAAACTAATCAAGGGGAGACGCAACCTAGAACTAAGGAGAAATTGCCTAATGGTGAGAACAATCAACTAATGAAGCAGCTTGCCTTCAGAAATTGTGAATGCTCCAACACTGGGAGTTTTTAAGAAGAGACTGGACAGCCACTTTTCTGGAATGATATAGGGTTTCTTGGCCGAGCAGGGGGTGGGACTAGAAGACCTCCAAGGTCCCATTCAACTCTGTTATTCTATGTTCTAAACGGGCTCTTCTTAAAATGAAACCATCACTTAATGCAGCTAGATCCCATTGCACTAGATAGACACAATCTAAACCAAGACTGATTCTAACAAGATGGACTTTGGCATAAGCATGGAGCTCAGGTGGACAGAAGAGAGGAAAATGCCAAGGTGGTTATTTTAATCCAGAGATTAGCAATATTTTCGTGATCATAGACCAGGGTCCACACCATGTAAGGAGGGAAATGAAGGTCAGGTAGATAAATCATTATCACTAATGCAAAATGGAGAAGAGGTCTCATCAGATTTATGCAAATTTCTGTGTCTTTCTCCATCATGGGAAAAATGAAACTTACTCTGTTGGGGAACTTACTTTGTTTCAAGGAATGACTTGAGGTGACTCTAGGACAGGGATGGCTAACCTTTTTGCCATTGTGTGCCAAAAGTGGGGGGAGTGTGACGGGGTCACGGGTGTGTGTGCCCACACCCATAATTCCATGCACCCCGCCTCCCCGCGCATGCATGTGCGACCGTCACACTCCCCCTGTTTTTGGCATGCAATGGCAAAGTAGGCCCAGTAGGCCTGTTTTTCACTCTCCCCAGGCTCCAGAGCCTTTCTAGGAGCCTGGGGAGGACGAAAACCGCCTTCCCCAGCTCCCTGGAGGCCCTCCGGAGGCCGGAAATGGCCCGTTTCCCAACTTCTGGTGGGCCCAGAATGCCCAAAAATCAGCTGGCTGGCATGCACATGCTGAGTTAGGAAAACGCTCACGTGCCCACAGATATGGCTCCGTGTGCCAACTGTGGCACGCGTGCCATAGGTTCGCCATCACGGCTCTAGGACTTATGGTATGTAACAGGATTTTTTTTTTCTTTTTTTGTCTTCCTTCTAAAAATGGTGGCAAAACATAAAACTCATTTTTGGCATTCTATCAGTTCATCTAGCAATCTGGTAGATTTGTGACTGTTCCAACAGTGGAGATATTTAAGAAGAGACAGAACAGCCATTTGTCTAGAATGGTATAGGGTCTCCTGCTTGGGTAGGGAGTTGGATTCAGAAACCTCCAAGGTTCCTTCCAACTCGGTTATTCCATTATTTTTTATTCTATGTGTTGTTATTCAACTCTGGCCCTTCGTGTGGCCCCACCCATGCTTACAAACCAGAGATCTGGTACTACTCTTTCTAGTCTACTCGCCCCGCGCCCCCAATAAGAAATTGAATGATAAGAACAGTGGTGAAATCTAATATTTGTTACTACCAGTTCTGTGGGCGTGGCTTGGTGGTGGGGGAGGTAATGTGACTGGGTGGGCATGGCCATTTTTTTTTTAACTTTTAAAACCATTTTTTCTACAACCTCTTCGGCGAAGAGGTTGTAAAAAAATGCTTTCAAAAGGCTCTGACGATCCCAGCTGAGTTGCCTGATCGGCAGAGGCTTTTTTAAAAAGCCTTTGTCGATCAGGCAACTCAGCTGGGATCGTCAGAGGCATTTTTTTTAAAAAAATTGATTTATATGCCGCCCTTCTCTGGAGACTCAGGGCGGCTTACAGTGCGTTAAGCAATAGCCTTCATACTTTTGTATATTTATACAAAGTCAGCTTATTGCCCCCACAAACTGGGTCCTCAATTTACCTACCTTAGAAAAGATGGAAGGCTGAGTCAACCTTGAGCCTGGTGAGATTCGAACTAGCAGTAATTGCAGGCAGCTGAATGATAATAACAGGCTATTAGTCTGCTGCGCCACCAGGCTCTTAAAAACCCTTAAAAAGGGTTTTTTTCTTTTAAAAGCCTTTGACGATTCCAGCTGAGCCACGCGATCATCAGAGGCTTTTTTTTTTTTACTTTTAAAAGGATTTTTTCCACCGAAGAGGTTGTAGAAAAAATGCTTTTAAAAGTAAAAAAAAAAGCCTCTGATGATTGTGCGGTTCAGCTGGGCATGGGGGGGGGGCAGGAATTTTTGCTACCGGTTCTCCGAACCACCTGCCTCCATCACTACTGGATCCGGTGATCCGGTCTGAGCTGGGAGCATTTCACCCCTGGATAAGAATGACTTTGGGCCATTCATTCTCTCTTCGATAAATACACAACCAGATGGTTGATAGATACTGTAGTGTAGATAGATAGGTAGATAGATAGATATAGATAGATGAAAGAGAGAGACAGAGACAGAGACACAAAGACAGACAGACAGAAAGTCAGACAGAGACACATACACAAACACAGGGAGACAGACAGAGAGATACTCCTACATTTGTATCAGAAGCCCCTACCAAGGTGACATCACTGTTACCCAGGGGACATCCAAGGGGGCTCCTTTCATGTCCCTTTTATTTTCCCACCAAAGTGATACCTATTTATCTACTTGCATTTTCGTGCTTTCAAACTGCTAGGTGGGCAGGAGCTGGGACAAGTAACGGGAGCTCACCCCATCATGTGGCTCATTCTTGGGTTTTGAATTGCTGAGTGTCTACCTCTCCATGGTCTTCTGACTTGGCATCCTAACCACATGAGCCACCATGGCCTCCATGATTAGATAGATAGATAGATAGATAGATAGATAGATAGATAGATAGATAGATAGATAGATAGATAGATAAACAGACAGACAGACAGACATACTTATATGCATGCATGCATGCATGCATGCAGACAGACAGACAGACAGACAGACAGACAGACAGACAGAATAGATAGATAGGATAGACATAATTGAATATTGCTTCACAACTGACCTGAAAATGTGCAACTAAGATTGAACTTTACTGCAAATCTGCATTTATTTTCTTAATGGGTCTTTCTTAATGCTGAGCAGAATCCCCCGAGGCAGCTTGTCCTTTGAAAAGGACCAGAAAGCAATTGTGCATGCAACATCTTATGGATACCAGCTGTCATGGGAGTTCAGTAGACCAGAACCAAAATCCCAAGAAGGAAGTGTCAAGCATCCAAAGAGCTGAAGATGTGAGTGTTACAATCGATCCCAGGCTGCAAGAATCATCATAGTCCTTTCCACTATCATCAGCAAGGCTTGTGCTAGAAGAAGACGGAAGACAAAGACATCCACAGCTCTGAGGTGCCAATGACACAAAGAGAAACATCTTTAGAATATCCTTAAAGAATTGCTAACCAAGACACCATGGAACCTCAATTAGAGGGAGGGTTGACAAACCTTTAGTAAGTCTCAGTGTCTCTCTGTCTCTGTTTCTCTGTCTCTGTTTCTCTCTGTCTCTCTCTCTCTTTTTTTTCTTTCCCTCTTTCTCTCTTTTTCTTTCCCTATTTCTCTTTTTCTTTCTCTTTCTCTCTTTCTCTCTTTCTCTCTTTCTCTCTTTTCATCTCTCTCCCTCCCTCCCTCCCTCCCTCCCTTCCTTCCTTCCTTTCTCTTTCCTTCTTTTCCTTTTTTTCCTTTCCTTTCCTTTCCTTCCCTTCCTTCCTTCTTTCCTCCTTCCTTCCTTCCTTTTCTTTCTTTCTTTTTCTTTCCTTTCTTTTCATCCCTTCCCTTCCTTCCTTCCTTCCTTCCTTCCTTCTCTTTCTTTCTTTCTTTTTCTTTCTTTTTCTTTCTCTCTCTGTCTCTCTCTCTGTCTCTCTCTCTGTCTCTCTCTCTCACACACACACACACAGACAGAGAGAGAGAGACAGAGGGAGGGAGGGAGGGAGGGAGGGAGAGAGAGAGAAAGAGAGAGAGAGAGAGAGAGAGAGAGAGAGAGAGAGAGAGAGAGAGAGAGAGAGAGAGAGAGAGAATCATCCTAATTTCCATCCCCTTCTCCGAGTGAGGGGTCACCTCTGCAGTAATAGCCCCTACCCTCTGAACTGCTGGCAACTCAAATCAATAGGAAATTTCTGCAACTAATGACAGCATCACGCCAACAGTGATATACCCAGCTATCTTTTTGTTCCTTTACAGTTTAATGGGCCTCTTTCCCCAGGCTCAGTCGAGGGTTTTTTTTTTTTTTTTTTTTTTTTTGAACATCATTAGATTTACTGCTTTGCCAATTACACTTCTGGGTGATTGTGACATATTTAACTTTGCCATTGCCTTTTCTTTTCTTTTCTTTTTTTTTCATAAGTGTCCTTAAAATGCTCAAAACATTGGAATTAAGCAGTGCTCTCTGTAAAAAACAAAACAAAAAACTTCATCCTAGAAACCTTTCACGTGGAATTCCATCAATACTTTAGAGCCGGTCAACAAATGATTCATGTCATATTAAATTGCACTTCTCTTCTCCTGCACAACCCTTTCCATATTTTTCTCCTGATGCTTCAATTCATTAAGCAGGTCACTATTGGAACACGTGACTTGGAAGCATCATTTTTAGTGGCGCGGGCACCAGTGTGCTTCAAAATCTTCAAAATCCAGAATCTATTTATTTTATTTATTTATTTATTTTATTCGGCTTATATGCCGCCCTATCTCACAATGGACTCAGGGCGGCTCACAACAATAAAACACAAGCCACAATAAAAATAAAGACTAAAATCTAAAAAATTTAAAATTAACCCATTAAAACCCTTAAAACCCCGTCATCAGACCAGGTCAAGGGATTTGAAAAGCCAAGTTTTTATTTTTTTTTTAATAGACTTTATTGAGATTTTTTACAGAACAAAAAGGAAATAAATGAGAAAAACAAACAAACAAACAAACAAACAAACAAACAAAACAATCATTCAAACAATAACATAGAACACATAAATATAATAAACATTTTCAATTTGTATCGGATATGCAGTGTTTTAACTATTTACATAAATAATACTTGTTGATATTTTGACTCACTTTTAACCAATATTTAACACATCTTTGATCTTTCTTCCATTTTGTCATGCAACCACTTGTACCACCTTTCCCACACCATATAGTATACTGACTTTTCATCATTTAATTCATAAGTTAATTTAGTCATCTCTGCGCACTCGAGTATTTTCTTAATTGTAAGCTCTTCTGGTGGTTGAATTTTCTCTTTCCAAAACTGTGCGTAGTTTTTAATTCCTGGCGGAAGGTGTGAAGGTCAAGCGCTAGTTGGAGCTCCAAGGGGAGTTGATTCCAGAGGGTGGGCGCCCCAACCGAGAAGGCTCTACCCCTAGGGACTGCCAGCCGCCACTGTCTAGCCGACGGCACCCTGAGTACGCCCTCTCTATGGGCGCGAACCGGGCGATGGGATGTTGTTACTGGCTGTAGGTGGTCCGCCAAATATCCTAGTCTTAAGCCATGTAGGGCTTTATAAGTCAACACCAGCACCTTGAATCTTTAGAATCTTGAATCTTTAGAATCTTTAGAATCCTTAGCAAAATCTTTCTTTTATTCCAGACCTTTTCCTAACAGTCAACAGAATTCCACATAATATTTCCTCCCCCCGCCCACTTTCTGTTTATTTGTGCCTCTTCACAAAGATCTCCATCTCAGCTGTCTTTATTTTGCGGTGAATTTCAGAGGCTTAAAAAGAACACACGTTGATTAAGATTTTTTAAAAATGGATAATTAATTAAGAGTTTGCCTTAGCGATCGCTCTCTCTTTCCATTGAACGAAGAGGTGAAAAATAATCAGATAATAATCACATAGTCTTCCTTTTCCCTATCCAGTTGATGGTAATGGTGAGTTGGTTGAAGATTTTTTCTTTAAAAAAAGAAGACAAGTGAGATCGATTTTCACAGGAGATCAAAGAGCCCCTTTCCTAGTATTTTCACACCTTCCTTTCTCAAAGCTGAGGATATTTTCTCCCTTCTTTTTATATTATGCAAGAGGAAGAAAGAAAGGCATAATTATCTCTTTTATTACAATGAGGAACGAAATAAGGAGAAGATGTAAGAAATGGCCTTGAAGATTAATACAGTAGTGCCTCTCACCTTTGCAGAATAATATAGCCAGAAATTCAGAACAACCTTGTTTCTTTAAACTAGAAAATAAATCAAAACAAACCCTTACAGAGAATCATTGTTTGAGTGGAAGCAGACCCAACCATGTAAGCCTCAACAGGATGTTACAAACCAGCATTGGACCATTTCCTTAATGAAGTCTGGGCTCATGAACATCCTGTCAACTCGCAAAGCATCGCTGGCCTGCTTTCGAGTTGCCATAGGCCATGGGGGATGGGAAACTGGCAAAACTGCACAGCAACCAAAAACAGATGCACATTCCATGCTTATTTCCCTCAAGGCTGTATCCCAGGGATACCTACAGCACTCGAAGGGGAGTGACCTCTACAACCCACGAAATTGCTCCATTGGTGAATGTGATTGATGACACACCCTGGGGGGAGGGGGGAACAGGGTCATGATTAGAGCGTAAATTACATAGAGTCAGTGCTGACTTCACCTGGGAACATGCCGACATGAAGCTCCTAATAAATAACTGGATTTCTTTTGAAGCTTGGCTCAAGACTCATGATTTAATTAGGGCATCCATCAGAACCCTGACATGTCCCATGATCTACAGAAGTACCATGGACGGTTAACCTCATCTATTTTCCATCTCTTCTCTCCATGGAAATCTGTCTTCTACTGAATCACATTGAGACCATTCAGTATGGTTGATAATGTCTAGCTATGCTTGGAGATGACCTTTTTCCAACCATAAGATGCTAGAGACTAATATTTTTCCCCAGTCATTCATTTATATCACTTTATAATACCCTGGTGAAACCACACTTGGAATATTGCATCCAGTTTTGGTCGCCACAATGTAAACAAAGATGTTGAGACTCTAGAAAGAGTGCAGAGAAGAGCAACAAAGATGATTAGGGGACTGGAGGCTAAAACATATGAAGAACGGTTGCAGGAACTGGGTATGTCTAGTTTGATGAAAAGGAGGACTAGGGGAGACATGATAGCAGAGTTCCGATATCTCAGGGGCTGCAACAAAAAAGAGGGAGTCAAGCTATTCTCCAAAGCACCTGAAGGCAGTGCCGTTGTAACTTTGAATCTCATTAAATGGACTGTTGTAAGTTGAAGTCTACCTGTACTCTGCTCATCTCACTATCAAAGGATGCTGGACAGCTTACAAGATGATAAAAACAGCCATTTAAAACATTTAACATATGTAACATTAGATTTTTTTTAAAAAAAATATTTTTAACAAAACTTTTCATAATCTCTGTGGACAGGTGAGCCAGAGAGAGAAAGAGAGAGAGAGAGAGAGAGAGAGAGAGAGAGAGAGAGAGAGAGAGAGAGAGAGAGAGAGAGAGAGAGAGAGAGAGAGAGAGAGGAGAAGAAGAAGAAGAAGATGAAGAAGAAGAAGAAGAAGAAGAAGAAGAAGAAGAAGAAGAAGAAGAAGAAGAAGAAGAAGAAGAAGAAGAAGAAGAAGAAGAAGAAGAAGAAGAAGAAGAAGAGGGAGGGAGGGAGGAAGGGAGGGGGAGGGGGGAGAGGGAGAGAGAGAGAGAGAGAAGGAAGGAGGGAGGTGGGGAAAGGGAGAGGGACAGAGAAAGAGAGAGACATATAGAGAAGGAGGGAGGGAGAGAGAGAGAGAGAGAGAAGGAGGGAGATGGGGAGAGGGAGAGGGACAGAGACAGAGAAGGAGGGAGGGAGAGGGGGAGAGGGAGAGAGAAGGAGGGAGGGGGAGGGAGAGAGGGAGAAAGACAGAGGGAGAGAGAGAGTGTGTTCAGACTTTCTAGCCTGATTTTATTTTAATTGTAAAGAAGGACATTTTGCTGGTGCCTGGGGGATAAAAAGCCCAATTACTCAATTTGTTAAGCTTTTGAATGTGATCCCATACAGAGGCAGTGAATAGATCCCCCCCCTTTTTTTTCTTCATTTCCTTTTCATCAGACTGAATGGATGCTTGAATAATCATTAAAAACACAAGCTGCAACTGTGCATCACACACTCTCTCTGTGTGTATATGTGTGTGCCTGCCTACGTATGTACACAAATGAATATATCTGTTCTCCGTTATCATTTTAATTATTTCCTAAACAATATCACTAAATGGATCTTGTGGATTACATCATTGAGCACTAACACAACATCTTGTACAAAAAAAAATTATCACATTTATCTCCGGGATTCAAATCAGAACTGTTTGAAATTTGGGATGAGGGTCTACTTTGGGGAGAATGTCTTCTTTTTACTTCTTTGAAAACCATGAACTTCATTAAGTACTGCCTCCGAATCTCCATTCCCCCTCCAGCCGTGAAATTCACTTGGTTGTCAATTATTACCGATCCGCCAAATCTATTTTACAGATGTGCTCTGAACAAGTAACTTATATTTTGGCATTGTCTTCAGGAGATGCACACAACAGAAGTGATTAGGCCCTTGCCTTTTATTTGAAGACTGGGAAAGAGCTGATCTTCTTTCAATCTTCAAAAAGAGGAATAAAAGTAGATCCAGGAAACTACAGGCCAATCAGTTTGACATCAATATTTGCAAAAATAGAAACAGAAACTTTTCAGCAGCTGTTTCTTCATTGAAAGACCTACAAGGATCTCTAGGAGGATCACATTTGCTGTCATGTCTCCTAGGAAGGACAAAAGTAAGGTGACCAATCATCCTCCTTTAGGGAGGACAGACTTTCTTTTGTAAGTTCTGTCCTCTCTTGAAAAGTGTCCTCCTACATGTCCTCCTTTTCAATATTTGAAGACTAATTGTTGTAGCCCGCCAGTGGCCTGCGCGGATCGTGCTGATCCCAATGACGAGGAGGTTGGTGTGGTGTTGCGCCAGCAGCCTGCGCAGCTGGCGCTCGCGTCGGACAGCGAGGAGGCCAAAGAGGATGTGATACTAAAGGCAGAGACTCAGCCAGGGCCTTCAGAACCTCCAGAGGCTCCTTCCAGTGGAGAGAGCGAAGTGGAGGAGCCTCTCCTCAATGCTCGGGCACGCAGGGCTGGCAAAAGGCAGGAGTGGCTACTCAGGAGGAGGAGGTCTACTCAAGAGTAGGGCTTGAGGATAATTGGCCACTTCCTTAGCCTATTTAAGTCGCACACAGCTAGTGCATTCTTGCTAGAAACAACATCTCATTACTATGGAGCATCTTGGAGAGCGAGCGAATTCTCATATCTGGTTTTCTGGGCTGGTTGCCAATCTTTGTCAGACTTTGTTCTTAATAACTTTGATAAGGACCCTTTGCATGGGAAGCCTGCATTCTTGAAAGGAGTTTGTTTGGAATTAAACAGTGTTTGCAAAGCTTGGTGTGTGTCACATTCTCTGAGAATCCGAAGCTGGGGCAGAACACTAATCTGTAAATCTCCGTATTCGATCGATGCCGATCTGATCCGTTGCGTGTGATGTGACGTATTTGTATTTAACATGGCAATTCATCAAGGCTCGGTACAGTGTGGCGAGACACGATTTTGAGACGCATGCGCTCCGCACAGGAGAATTGTTTTGAGAGAGTGCACCACGCGCAAGAGTGTGCCGCGCACAAGTGGCTTTGTTTACTTCTTACTGAAACACAACACAGCACATACACACGTGTCCTCCTTCTCATTGTAAAAAAGTTGGTCACCTTAACAAAAGACTATTGCACCAATGTTCTCCTTCCAAAGTCCAAGCATACTATCATCGACATAGTAGCCTAATTTTGCATGGGTGCGTGAAAAGGTGATAACAATTAGGGGGGAAAAAACCCATTGGAGTTCAGATTATTACAGAATGACAAGAGTTGGAAGGGACTTGGAGGTCTTTTAGTCCAACCCCCTGCTCAAGTAGCAGAACCCAGTGGTGGGATTCAACCGGTTTGCACCACTTCGGCTGAACCAATTGTTAAATTGCTGGCTGGCTCCGCCGCTCCCCGCCCCATCCAAAAGTCCCCATGCACCCAATTTTGACTCTCAGATAAGTGCAGGGAAGCCTCCTAGGCCCAAAACAGGGCACGGGGGTGCAACGTGGCCTCCCCCCAGCCCGCTTTTGCTCCCAGGAGGCTGCAGGGAGGCCAACTAGGCCCAAAACAGGGCACAGGGGTGCAGCTTGGCCTTCCCCCAGCCTGTTTTTGCTCCCAGGAGGCTGCAGGGAGACCAACTAGGCCCAAAACAGGGCACAGGGGTGCAGCTTGGCCTTCCCCCAGCCCGTTTTTGCTCCCAGGAGGCTGCAGGGAGGCCAACTAGGCCCAAAATGGGGTGTAGGGGGGTGCAGGAGAATGAGTATTGCCTGTCACACCCGCTGGCCATGCCCACCATGGCTACACCCACCCAGCCAGTCATTAGGGCAGAGAACCGGTTGTTAAATTATTTGAATTCCACCACTGGGAGAACCTATATCACTCCAGAAAAAAGGCTGTCCAATCTCTCCTTAAAAATCTCCAGTGATGAAGCTCCTACAATTTCTGAAGGCAAAGCTGTTCCACTGGTAAATTGTCCTCACCGTTAGGAAGTTTCTCCTTAATTCCAGGTTGCTTCTCTCCTTGATTAGTTTTCATCCATTATTTATTTATTTTATTTTTATTTTATTTTTCAATTTATATACCACCCTTCTCCCTGAGGACTCAGGGCGGTGCACAGCCAGAATTAAAAACATGAAATACCAATATTAAAAACAATTAAAATCTATATAAATTTGGCCCAAAATTTAAAAACCACAAACCAATTAAACATTTAAAAATTTTAAAAAATTTCTTCCTAAGCCAGCCCGGCTTGCTGGAAAAAGTGGGTTTTAAGGGCACGGTGGAAGGCACTGAGGTCTTGGATCCTCCTTCTCTCTGGGGGCAATTGATTCCAGAGGGTAGGTGCCCCCACAGAGAAGGCCCTCCCCCTGGGGGTCACCAGCCTACATTGTTTGGCTGATGGCACCCTGAGGAGGCCCTCTCTGTGGGAGCGCACGGGTCGATGGGAGGTCGTCGGTAGCAGCAGGCGGTCTCGAAGATAGCTAGGCCCTATGCCATGGACCGCTTTAAAGGTGATAACCAACACCTTGAAGCGCACCCGGAAGACCACCGGGAGCCAGTGCAGCTCGCGCAGGAGTGGTGTTACATGGGAGCGCCATGCTGCTCCCATCACTACCCGCGCTGCTGCGTTCTGGACCAGCTGGAGCCTCTGGGTGCCCCTCAAGGGGAGCCCCATGTAGAGAGCATTGCAGTAGTCAAGGCGAGAGGTGACGAGGGCATGAGTGACTGTGCACAGGGAATCCTGATCAAGAAAGGGCCGCAACTGGCGAATCAGGCGAACCTGATAAAAGGTCCCCCTGGTTACAGCCGTCAGATGTTCCTCCAAGGACAGCTGCATATCCAGAAGGACTCCCAGATTGCGAGCCCTTTCTGTGGGGGCCAAGGACTTGCCCCCAATAGTCAGTGATGGAGTCAACTGACTATATCGGGATGCCAGGAGCCACAGCCATTCAGTCTTGGAAGGGTTGAGCTTGAGCCTGTTCCTCCCCATCCAGATCCGCACAGCCTCCAGGCACTGAGACATCACTTCAAGGGCATCGTTGGAGTGACCTGGGGTGGAGATGTACAGCTGGGTGTCATCAGCGTACTGATGGTATCTCACCCCGAAGCCACGGATGATCTCGCCCAGCGGCTTCACATAAATGTTGAACAGAAGGGGCGAGAGGACCGATCCCTGCGGCACTCCACAGATGAGAGGCCTCGAGGTCGACCTCTGCCCCCCTGCCAACACAAACTGCGACCGGTTGGAGAGAAAGGAGGAGAACCACCGCAATACGGTGCCTCCCACCCCCAACTCTTCCAGCCGGTGCAGCATGATACCATGGTCGATGGTATCAAAAGCCGCTGAGAGGTCTAACAGGACCAGAACAGAGGAGCAACCCCTGTCCCGAGCCCTCCAGAGATCATCAACCAACGCGACCAATGCCGTTTCCGTGCTGTGCCCAGACCTGAAACCCAACTGGAACGGATCTAGATAAGATGTTTCCTCCAGGAATTGTGGAAACTATCGCGCGACCACACTCTCAACAAACTTCGCCATGAAGCGAAGGTTGGAGACAGGACGATAGTTGGCCAATATTGCCGGATCCAGGGACGGCTTCTTGAGGAGAGGCCTCACCACCACCTCTTTCAAAACAGCGGGGAAGTAACCCTCACTCAACGAAGTGTTGATAACACCCTGGAGCCAGCCTCGTGTAACCTCCCGGGAAGCCAGTACCAACCAGGAGGGACACGGGTCCAGTAAACATGTGGCCGTACTAAGTCTCCCCAAAATCCTGTTTCTTGTCTTTCCTTCTGGTGCTTTGGAAAATAGGTTGAAACACCCCCCCACTTCTTTGTGGGAGCCCCACAAATATTGGAACACTGCTTGAGTTGAATAGCGTGAGTGTGTGTGTATGTGCGCGTACAGACAACTCACACGCACATATTTTTTTTAAAAAAATTCAGACTTCCTAACTGCCCATCTCCCTCAGAGATATATATACACACACAAAACACACACACACACACAAATATACATATAAAGAAATAAATGGAAGAAATAAGTCTTCCAGCCAGGAGATTAATTTTGGGTATTATTTTGCATATTGATGAATAATAGTAAAAAGTCACAAAATATAAGGCCCTGCAAATAGAAGCAGAACAACAGTGGTGAAAGAATGCAAAGGTAGTACCAATTGTGATAGGCGCCTTGGGTGCAATTTCGAAACCCTTGAACACCACTGGCATTGACAAAATCCCCGTCGTTCATTTGTGAAAGGTGAAATAGCTTACATCCTCTGATGATACCTTTAACACCATCAAACCACAACATCTGCAGATCCCAGGTCCTTGGGAAGCACTCAATAGGTGGACAAAAATCCAAATCCACTCTAAACTTCTAGCTAATTGTGCAATCAACAAGAATACTGTAGAGAGGGCAAGAAAGGATATAGACTTAGACGGGGTGAAATGTAAAATTTGTTACTATCGGTTCTGTGGGCGTGGCTTGGTGGCGGTGGGGTAATGTGACTGGGTGGGCGTGGCCAACTTTTTTAAAAAAAAAACTGTTCAAAGCATTTTTTCTAATGCTTTGAAAAGCCTCTGCCAATCAGGCAACTCAGCTGGGATCGCCAGAGGCTTTTAAAGGCATTTTTTTCCCTACAATCTCTTTGGCCAAGAGGTTGCAGAAAAAAATGCTTTAAAAAGCCTCTGATGATCCCAGCTGAGCCGCGCGATCATCAGAGGCTTTTTTTTTACTTTTAAAAGCATTTTTTTGTTGGAAGAGGTTGTAGAAAAAATGCTTTTAAAAGTAAAAAAAAAAAAGCCTCTGATGATCGTGCGGCTCAGCTGGGCATGAGGGGGTGGGTGCAGGGATTTTTGCTACCGGTTCTCCGAACCACCCGCCGCCATCGCTACTGGATCGAACCGGGAGCATTTCATCCCTGGACTTAGACTTACAATAACTTTATTGTCACTTTGAATGTACACTAATCGGCATACATTAAAATGAAATTTCATTGCATACAGCTCTCAAAGGGTCACCACTTCAATATATATTACATAAACATGACTAAATAAATAGATAAATAAATAAATAAATAAATAAATAAATAAATAAATAAATAAATAAATATGCATATACCCACACATATTATATGACACAGAGAAACAACACAGTCTTATTCAGATGTATCCAGGTACATGGCGAGAGAAACAAATCTTGCGAGTTTAGCAGAATAGAATAGAATAGAATAGAATAGAATAGAATAGAATAGAATAGAATAGAATAGAATAGAATAGAATAGAATAGAATAGAATTTCTTTATTGGCCAAGTGTGATTGGACACACCAAGGAATTTGTCTTGGTGCATACGCTCTCAGTGTATATAAAATAAAAGATACGTTCGTCAAGAATCATAAGGTACAACACTTAATGAGAGTTATAGGTTACAAATAAGCAATCAGAAACAATATCAATATAAATCGTAAGGATACAAGCAACAAAATTACAATCATACAGTCATAAGTGGAAGGAGATGGGTGGTGGGAATGATGAGAAGTTTAATAGTAGTGCAGATTTAGTAAATAGTTTGACACGGTTGAGGGAATTATTTGTTTAGCAGAGTGATGGCATTCGGGAAAAAACTGTTCTTGTGTCTAGTCAGATGGATGGCATAAGGAACAAAGCTGTTACAGAATCTGGTGGTCCTGCTAGAAATACTTCGAAACCTCCTCCCAGAAGGGAGCAACAGAAACAGACCATGAAGTGGATGCATCTCTAATGATACTTTGAGCTCTAAGCACATGGCGCTTATAAGAAAGATTCCGAATAAGAGGAAGCGAGCTTCCTATAATCTTCTCAGCTGTCTTTACCACTCTCTGTATGGACTTTCTATCTGAGGCGCTGCTGTCACCAAACCAAACAGGGATGCGGTTTGTCAAAATGCTCTCAGTCGTGCCTCTGTAAAAAGTGGCCAGGACAGAAGGAGAAAGATGTGCTCTCCTCATCCAACGCAGGAACACAGACCAATAAATACATTGCAGGACAGGGTAATTCAGGTTTACGTGGAGGTGAAAACCAGAACAAAAGCGATGGACATTTGATGGTGTAGGAAGTTAGCACCCGGCCCTCTCCTAGGAAATATTTTAGGAAATATGAAAAGGGCAGAATATTTCCCCTAAAAGGGAGGCAGAAACTCACACACATCCCTTTGTTAATGGGCCATTAAGGCCTGGGCCAGTCCATTCTACAAAACAAAGATCTACCTCCTTCAGGCAGAGCCGTAATAGGAATTGCCCAAAGCCTCTTCATTACATCATCAACCAGCAAGGCTCAACCAAGCTTGGGACACAGACAACCTACATAATTACCCATGTATGGCCCCATGGGAGTCTGACAACCAGTCAGAATATAAGCTCAAATTCAAAAGCCCAGAGAGCAGTGGTGGGTTCCTCCCGATTTTGCCCGGTTCCACTGAGCCAGTAGTGGTGACGATATGACGTCACCAAACCGGTTCTCCCCACTTGGAACCGAACCCAGAAGGATATTTCTCCCAACAATGGTTTGCCAGCTTCAGTCAATTCATGGATGTGCCTAAGCCAGGATTCACATTTTTGGAGGGAAAAGCAGAGGTAAAATCATGGTTCAAGAGTAAAAGCTTTCTAAATTTTATTTTTATTTTTATTTTCCTTCGAATTTATATACCGCCCTTCTTCCTGGGAACTCAGGGCGGTGTACAGCCAGATAAAAACACATAATATAAACATTAAGAACAAATTAAAAGGAAATATCTCAATTTGGCCAAAAATTTAAGAAACATACAAATTTAAAATCATTTAAAAGGCATTGTTAGGCCAGCCCGGCTTGTTGGAAAAGGAAAGTTTTAAGGGAACGGCGGAAGGCACGGAGGTCTTGGATTCTCCTTATCTCTGGGGGCAGCTGATTCCAGAGGGTAGGTGCCCCCACAGAGAAGGCCCTCCCCCTGGGGGTCACCAGCCTGCATTGCTTGGCTGATGGCACCCCGAGGAGGCCCTCTCTGTGGGAGCGCACGGGTCGATGGGAGGTCGTCGGTGGCAGAAGGCGGTCTTGGAGATAACTAGGTCCTATGCCATGGAGCACTAGGACTGGGACTCCCTGGCTGATGCAAGAAGCTCTTAAATACATGAGAAAAGGAGATGGATTATCACAGAGTAGCTATAATTCTTTTCCACGATAACCGAACCAAATGTAAAGGAAGGTGATATACATACAGTATATTACTTTTGATTATCCTTAATAAGAAAAAATAATAATACTCGGTAAGGGGAGGGGGAAATCCTGACAAAGGTCATGGCCATGACATTTTTATTATGCCACTATGTGTGACATGACAGATAATAATTTATTTCCATTTCACAAGCTACAAGGCTAGTAGAATTAAGAACTCTGAGCTCCAGGATGATGGCTTAAGTCAACTAATTATCACACATTTCTCAGCCAGCAGTATGTCACTTGGACAATAGCCAAGAATACTAATTTCCACTTATGCTATTATTATTTTTTTTCCACCGGCAATCTCAATGAACACATGTAGTGCATTAAATAGATGAAATACATTGAAAGATTAAGCTTGATTCATCTCCCAGCTAATGGCTCTGCCAAAATAAAACATGCAATATTAGAGGAATAGCAATAGCACTTAGACTTATGTGCCACTTTACAGTGCTTTACAGCCCTCTCTAAATGATTTACCAGAGTCAGCCTATTGCTCCCAGCAATCGGGGTCCTCATTTTACCGACCTCAGAAGGATGGAAGGCTGAGTCAACCTTTGGCCTGGTCAGGAACGAACTCCTGGCCTGCAATACTGCATTCTAACCAGGGGTGAAATGCTCCCAGTTTGGAACAGATCATGCGATCCGGTAGCAATTGTGGCAGGTGGTTCAGAGAACCGGTAGCGATGGTGGCTCAAGGCTCCGCCCACCCGTAATGTCGTAATGTGTTTTTTACCCTCTGCACATGTGCAGAAGGTTTTGCGCGATACGTGCACTTCCGAACCGTTAAGGAAGGTAAGTAGATTTCACCCCTGATTCTAACCACTGCACCACCATGGCTCATTCTCCTCTGGAACTATCATCCTTTGCTTTTCTGTTTTGGGGATGATGAAGTACGTAGTCTAAAACTGATGGCAGTTGTTAATCTGAAGAATGCTTTGTCCAGATGGACATTATTGATCTTTTTTCTTTTTCTGCAGAGATGTACTGATAGTCTTTGACTTACTTACGACCACAGTTCAGCCCAAAATTTCCAATGCTAAACTAGACAACTGTTTAGTGAATGGTGCCCTATTTTGCCTTAGTTAAAAGATTAAACTTTGGTGCCTTCCCCCGTGCCCTTAAAACTTTCTTTTTCCAGCAAGCCGGGCTGGCCTAACACTTTTTAAATGTTTTAATTGGTTTGTTACTGTTTTTAATTATGGGGCCAAATTTATATATATATCTTTTAATGGTATTTTAATATTTGTACTCTATGTTTTTATGTGGCTGTACACCACCCTGTGTCCTTAGGGAGAAGGGCGGTATACAAATTCAAAAATAAATAAATAAATAAATAAATAAATAAATAAATAAATAAATAAATAAATAAAACAACCGAATTAAAGTATTATTAAGAATGGTCACCAACCTGTTGGAAATGCAAAAAGACATATGGAACATATTATCATTTATGGTGGACATGCACATCCGCCAAAAAAAATATTTGATGAAGATTAGAAAATGGTTGGAAGAGATAATTGAGCAACCCATAGACTGGAAACCGGAGTTATTCTTACTGGGAATATTTACCACAAAATGCACTAAAGAAATACAATACTTAATTCTACACCTAATAACGGCAGCAAGGATAGTATATGCACAGAAAAACAACAATGTACCAAAAGAGGAAGACCTGCTAAGAAAAATCTTGGAATGTGCGGAGATGGATAAATTCACGTAAGGGATAAAAGAAAAGGAGGAAACAGAATATTATTTAGTATGGAACAAATGGTACGATTGGTTGGGGAGTAGAAACAGTAAATAAGGACGGTTGGGAAAGTGTCATAAAGTAGACGACGTTAATAAAATAATATATAGTTACAATATTATGTGTGAAGGATTGCATATATGAATAAGGAATAAAGGGACTATAAAGACAAATATATGTAAAGAAGAGTTAGGGGAAAATATAAATGATAGGAGGACACTGACTTGAAACTGTTGTAAAAAGGAAATATATGTTTTATGTTTGTTTTGTTTTTAAAAACAGAAATAACAATAAAAATATTATTTTAAAAAACCCGGTCCTTATTTTACATTCTTGTCCCTAATTAAAATTTGGAGAATAGTAATATTTGAAGAGGGATTAATGGATATAAAATTTGGCAGATGTCTTCAATTGTTTATGAGAGCAAGTGCTAAGATTGATTGATTGATTGATTGATTGGCTGGTTTCCTGGTAAAATCTGATAACATGTTTATTCTTGGAGCAAAATCCAGCCTGCGATTGTTCATGTTCATACTCTCGGCTTATCCACCCAACCGCTCTGGAAGCAAACAACAAACAGAAGGAAACAAAGCGGTTTGCAGCGTCTTTAATCAGGTTAAGCACAGCAACACAGGCAGGAGTAAGGCACAAGCCGGCATCGACGTTTAAAGTTAGCGCTACACGCAGCCGCTGTGTAGTGCTCTTTATACACTTAGTAACAAGCAATTTACCATTTGGCAATCAAACAGTTAACACCACACACCCCCTTCCCAATAGCTTGCTCGACGATAGGGCACGCTTCTGTTACGTCACAAGGAGGCGCCATTCGCAAGCTTTATGCTCCACCGAGCTCTGATGAAAGCGTTCGTTTCTTTTGTGCTTGAGCGGCAAGGTCCCTCCAAACAGCTGGGAGCACGTCACCGGAGTTTACAGCCGCTCGGCCCCTTCTCATCTTCCTTCCCAACAATGGCGAGACCTATCCGGGGCTCGACACATCCTTCTGAGGCAGGGGTGTCAAACTCGATTTCATTGAGGGCCACATCAGGGTTGTGTTTGACCTTGGGGGTGGGGTGGGGATGGGGGTGGCCAGAGTGGGGGTGGCCAGCTTGACATCACACATGTCAGGGGTGCCTATTGTTGTGGCCCTGCCCTCTGAGCCTGTCCCATCGGAGGAAGAAAGCTCTGAGCATGAGGAAGAGGAGTCAGCCAGGCCTCCCTCTCCAGGCCCCTCCCCTCTGGCACTGTCTCAGGAGCCGGCCGAGGGAGAGGAGATTAGCCGGGAGACAGGTGTCTCGGATGAGAGTGAGGGAGAGATGTCATTCCTGGATGCACGCCTCCGAAGGCGTGATAAACGATTGCAGCAGCTCAGGAGGTGTGCTAGGGATTAGAACTGAGTCACTGGACCACACCCCAGAGACTATATAATAGAGGGTGGTGGCCAGTGATCCCTGTGACGAACAAAAATAAACCTTGGATAGTCACTAAAGCCTCGTCCGAAACTGCTGAGAGGAATATTATTTCTGTTGGACTCTTGCACGCTGAGTATATTATCTTTCTGTCTCTGTGGAAATAAAAGCACTTGGCAGACGGTGTGTATATCGCTGCCAAGTTGGAGATAAAGACCTGGGTGTGTGCCAAGTGCTTCCTTAACCCTCGGCTGGCTGTGTTTGTGTGTGTGTGTGGACGGGGACAGATCATCTATGGTGTCCCAACTGCTCTGCCAGTGAAAACGGGCTCCCAAGCTCAATTTTTGGCTGAGATGGCCTCCTACAACCCTCTGCCAGCAAAAATGGAGCTCAGGGTGGTGGTGCGCATGGCCCTTGTGAGCTCCGTTTTCGGCTGGGACAGCCTCCTGCAACCCTCTGCCAGAAAATAATGGAGCATGTAGGCCTCCCGAGCTCCAATTTTGCTGACAGAAGCACTGCGGACCGGTCCTATACTGTTTCCAGGGTGGCCTCAAGGGCCAGATCTAAGCACCCTGCAGGCCACATCCAGCCTGTAGGCCTTGAATTTGACACCCCTGTTCTGAGGCATTTTTGTTATGCAATTAGTGGGACAAGCAAGTTTGAAATTTAACACATTTCAAATTTTGAGAACATGTTATACGGGATTGTCATGAAAATTCTTGGCCTGGTAGACGTAGGTAGTCTCAAAACATACATACATACATACATACATACCAGGGGTGAGATGCTCTGAAGTCTGCTACCGGTTCGCTTTGCTATTGGTTCGCTGTGTGCATGCTTGCGCAGTGCGCGCCAAATGCATGCTTTGCATGCATGCGCACTGCAGGCGCTACTGCGCAGTGCTGAAAAAGGAGGATTAAGAAGCCTTCTCTAAGGTAAGTAAAACAGCGAGGGGGGGGAACAGCTGTGTTGCGCAATTTAGATTCGCTAGAAAGCAGGAATTTCTGCTTTCTAGCAAATATAAATCGTGCGGCACAGCTAATCGTTAGAAATTGTCCGAACTGATTTTTTTTACTACCGGTTAGTCTGAACCAGTAGCTTTTATTACTACCGGTTCAGGTGAACCGGTCTGAACCGGTAGCATTTCATCCCTGATACATACATACATACATGCATGCATGCACACACACACTCACACACACACACACACACACACACAATGAAGAAACAGAGTAACAAGTTGTAACCACTAGCCATTTTTGAAGAATATTTCTGGTTTCTATATCAGCCCAAAAGCATTAATGGAAATGCAGCTGATGCCTTAGGATGTTGCTTTGCTTCAGGGGTGAAATCCAGCAGCTTCTGACAGGTTCTGGAGAACCAATAGTGGAAATTTTGAGCAGTTTGGAGAACTGGTAGCAGAATTTGGAGAACCGGCAAATACCACCTCTGGCTGGCCCAAGAGTGGGGAGGGAATGGGGATTTTGCAGTATCCTTCCCCCAGGAGTGGGGAGGGAATGGGGTTTTTGCAGTATCCTTCTCCTGGAGTGGTGTGGGAATGGAGATTCTGCAGTATCCTTCCCCTGCCACGCCTACCAAGCCACGCTCACCAAGCCACACTACACCCACCAAGACACGCCCACAGAACCGGTAGTAAAAAAAAAATTGGATTTCACCACTGCTTTGCTTCCTTCCTTATGTTATATCAGTTTTAAAACTAATTTAATCTTTGAAAAACCCAAAACCATTATGCAGAGCAAGAAACTTGAAAGTCACTAAAATGCAGATAACTCTGTGTATCGTCATTACTGGTGGGGTACCCAGAAGTGAAAAGGTAAAATTAAAAGTAAAATTACTACATTTTTATTAAAGTACATTGTATAACAAATGGCAGTGAAGGAGTCAATATGCTATTTCCATTTTTAAAAGGTTATTTATTTTAAATTTGGCAACCGGTTGATTACAAAACGATGTTATGATGATCACGATTGAACAACTAAAAATGAGTATAATTTTTAAATGTGCAAAATAAAACTAAAGTTTCAAGAATAGTAATAGTAATATTTTAAGAGGGGTTAATGGATATAAGATCTGCAGACACCTGCTAAGATCTGCTAAGATTGATTGATTGATTGATTGATTGATTGATTGATTTCCTGGTAGAATTGGGTCACATTTTTACCCTTGGAGCAAAACCCAATCTGCATTTTTTCTTCTAAGACAATTTTGTTATGTATGGAAAAATTTTACATTTTCTGACTAAAAAAAGATTACACATTTTATAGCTAATTCTTAAGAAAATTACATATAGAATACTCTATAGCATACTAGTAGTATATATTATAGACCTGTCTGTAAGTAAAGGACTTGCAAATTTTCTTGAAGACAGGGGGATGACTGGGAAGTTATAGTGAATGAAAAAGAGTCTGTGGAAATAGAATTAGCTGGATTTTCAGGATTTTCAGAGCAAGCATTCAATTATGCATTTTTTTCTAGATATCATAGATACTATGCAAGCCTTCCTTCCTTCCTTCCTTCCTTCCTTCCTTCCTTCCTTCCTTCCTTCCTTCCTTCCTTCCTTCCTTCCTTTCTTCTTTCCTTCCTTCCGAAGTTGTGAGTGCTCCATCACTGGAAGCTTTCAAAAAGAGACTTGACAACCATTTATCTGAAATGGTATGGGATCTCCTACTTGAGAAGAGGGTTGGACTAAAAGACCCCCAAGGTCCTTTCAAACTCAATTATTATTCTATCTTCCTTCCTTCCTTCCTTCCTTCCTTCCTTCCTTCCTTCCTTCCTTCCTTCCTTCCTTCCTTCCTTCCTTCCTTCCTTCCGTGGGTGATCCATCATTGGAGGCTTTCAAAAAGAGTCTCAACAACCATTTATCTGAAATGATATGGGGTCTCCTGCTTGAGCAAAGGGTAAGAACAGAAGACCTCCAAAGTCCCTTCCAACTCTATTATTCTTCCTTCCTTCCTTCCTTCCTCCCTTCCTCCCTTCCTTCCTCCCTTCCTTCCTTCCTTCCTTCCTTCCTTCCTTCCTTCCTTCCTTCCTTCCTTCCTTCTTTCCTTCCTCTATGAGTTATATGATTTTGGTGGTATGCAAATGAAAGAAACGAATAGATATCTCTTGATTTTTTGTTATGTGCCAACTGTGTAGAAGTTTAATGTTATTTTTCCTCCCCTTGTTGTATGAATGTAAATCACAAAGAGTCTTAAAGGTGTTGGTTACCACCTTTAAAGCGCTCCATGGCATAGGACCCGGGTACCTTCGAGAGCGTCTTCTGCCACCAATAGCCTCCCACCGACCAGTCCACTCCCACAGAGAGGGTCTCCTCCGGGTGCCATCAGCCAAGTTATGTCGGCTGGCGACACCCAGGGGGAGGGCCTTCTCTGTGGGAGCCCCAGCCCTGTGGAATGAACTGCCCCTGGAAATACGTAAGATCTCTGACCTCTGGGTGTTTCGCTGTGCATTGAAGACCCTGTTGTTCCGCCAGGCCAGGCTATCAACATAATAATTTTAAATTGGGGTATTTTAAATTTTTGGAGTTTTAAATCTGCCAAATCTATTTAATTATTTTAATTTTTAATCATTGTTGTGTCTTGTGTTTTTAAATTGGCTGTACACCGCCCTGAGTCCTTCGGGAAAAGGGCGGTATAGAAATAAAATTCTTCTTCTTCTTCTTCTTCTTCTTCTTCTTCTTCTTCTTCTTCTTCTTCTTCTTCTTATTATTATTATTATTATTATTATTATTATTATTATTATTAATAATAATAATAATAATAATAATAATAATAATAATAATAATAATAACTTTAATATAATAATAATAACTTTATTGTCATTGTACGTGTATACACAGTATACCCATACAACGAAATTCACTTAACACCCAAAGACCAGGCCCAACACACATAACAATCCCCAAACACACTTCCACCCACCACAATTCTCCACCCCTAAACCACCCAAACATCCACACAACAGACCAATGTTTGGTGGTATGGATAGGAAAACATTTTTTAAAAAATAATTTTTATTACAATTTTCCTTTACACAACTCTAGTACATAATCAACAGACTGTGTCATTTTTGTATACCTCGGATCAACATTCTATACAATATATACATTATATGCATTCAATATCTAATCCTCAATAGCCTTATGTATATTTCCAAGTTTTATTTCTATTATCTATCCAAGTGTACCATTTTTCCCAAACCGCATTTATTTATTTATTATTTATTAATTCAATTTATATGCCACCTTTCTCCAGAGACTCAGGGTGGCTTACAATGCATTTAAAAAAAAAAACCATTATAAAAACATTTAAAAATTAAAACCTTAGAATGCATTCACACCATTCATGGCCAGATCTCACAAGATCGCAAAATGAGATCAACCGCCCCAGGCCTGCTGGAAAAGCCAGGTCTTCACAGCTTTTCGGAAGGCCAATAGGGTGGGGGTAGTCCGGATCTCAGGAAGTAACTGGTTCCAGAGAGCTGGGGTAGCCACAGAGAAGGCCCTCCCTTGTGGGCCCACCAGCCGGCATTATTTAGCTGATGGGACCCGGAGGAGATTAACTCTGTGGGATTTTACCGGTCGCTGGGAGCTATGTGGTAGAAGGCGGTCTCGAAGATAACCTGGCCCTGAGCCATGTAGGGCTTTAAAGGTAATAACCAACACCTTGAATTGTGCCCGGAGACAATAGGGAACCAGTGCAGCTCGCGGAGAATTGATGTAATGTGGGTGTATCTAGGTGCACCCACGATAGCTCGCGCGGCTGCATTCTGGACCAACATTTTCACATAAAATTCATAAAATTCCAAATCATCTTTTTCTTTTAGTTCTAGGATAAGTTTATCCATTTCGGCACGCTCATATATCTTCTGAATGATCAATCCCTCTGGTGGTGTATTGCATTCCTTCCAGTATTGCACAAGCATATGAAAACATTTATACGCTATATATGAGGTATACATGCGCAGAGGTGCATATATGTGCTTATACTGTATGAAATGTAAGCCCAGTTTTACTGAGGTATGAATACTTCCTCTAGATAATTGTTTTATAAGATTAAGCTTGAAAAATTATAGCAACTGCAGACAATGCAACAACTAAGGAGCATAAATTGGGTATTTCCATAAAAGGAGGATTTTTCCTACATCAATATTGCATGGCACATCCAATTATTTTCCAATCGCTTAATCCTGACATTAAGGTTCTTTTTAATTAAAACCAGCTCAAGTGCATTTGTGCACAAATGGCCAGTACAGGGCTTTATAAGTAATGGCTTAGAATGTTGAAAAAAAAAAAACCTTGTTAAGAATAGAAATTGAATTTATTCATCTTTCCTCCCCTTGGGATAGGAATTTTAGCTTGTACTTAAAACTTACATTACCTGCACATTTGCAGATCTATTAATTTGTTTCATTTTATTTCCAAAAAAATTATGTAATCCAGTGCTAGCACTCATATCGGGTTCTTCAAATTCTCAGGAATGAAGGAAAATATTTGTGTCCGAGGATAATATTGCAGGACCAAATCTGGGTTGATCACCAGGTTTAGTTTTCTAAGTTTTCAGACTCATCCTGGACCCCATCCTCAGGGAATTTCTCTCTAGAAATTGCACTTATTTGTATTTTGTATTTGTATTTGTATTTATTGAATTTGTATACCGCCCTACTCCCGAAGGACTCAGGGCGGTGAACAGCCATAAAAATAAAACATGAAAGTACAAAATTTAAAATAGAGATAAAACAAATTAAATAAATTTGGCTGAACCATATTTAAAACCCCAATAATTTAAAACCAAATTTAAAATTCCCATTTAAAAGCGGAGAAGTTTAGGTCAGGCCGGCTTGCTGGAATAGGAACGTCTTAAGCGTGCGACGGAAGGTACGCAGATCCGGAATCCTCCATATCTCGGGGGGGAGCTCGTTCCAGATAGTAGGTGCCCCCACAGAGAAGGCTCTCCCCCTGGGGGCCGCCAGTCGACATTGTTTGGCCGACGGCACCCGGAGGAGCCCCTCTCTATGGGAGCGTACTGGTCGGTGGGAGGCTATTGGTGGTAGCAGGCGGTCCCGTAAATAACCAGGTCCTAAGCCATGGAGCGCTCTAAAGGTGATAACCAAAACCTTGAAGCGCACTCGGAAGACCACCGGGAGCCAGTGCAGCTCGCGCAGGAGGGGCGTTACATGGAAGCGCCACGTCGCTCCCATCACCACCCGCGCGGCTGCACTCTGCGCCAGTTGGAGCCTCCGAGTGCTCCTAAAGGGGAGCCCCATGTAGAGAGCATTACAGTAGTCCAGACGGGAGGTGACGAGGGCATGAGTGACCATGCGTAACGAGTCCCGATCCAGAAAGGGACGCAACTGGCGGATCAGGCGAACCTGATGAAAAATCCTCCCGGTCACGGCCGTCAAGTGCTCTTCTAAAGACAGCCGTGAATCCAGGAGGACACCCAAGTTGCGAGCCCTCTCCGTGGGGGCCAATGCTTCGCCCCCAATAGTCAGCGATGGCACCAGCTGACTATATCGGGACGTCGGAAACCACAGCCACTCGGTCTTGGATGGGTTGAGTCTGAGCCTGTTTCTCCCCATCCAGATCCGTACGGCCTCCAGGCACCGGGACATCACTTCAAGGGCATCGTTGGGGTGGTCTGGGGTGGAGATGTACAGCTGGGTGTCGTCAGCGTACTGATGGTACTCCACCCCAAAACCACGGATGATCTCACCCAGCGGCTTCACATAAATGTTGAACAAAAGGGGCGAGAGGACCGATCCTTGTGGCACCCCACATATAAGGGGCCTCGGGGTCGACCTCTGCCCCCCTGTCAACACAGACTGCGACCGGTCGGAGAGAAAGGAGGAGAACCACCGTAGTACGGTGCCTCCCACCCCCAACTCTTCCAACCGGTGCAGCATGATACCATGGTCGATGGTATCAAAAGCCGCTGAGAGATCTAATAGGACCAGGACAGAGGAACAACCTCTGTCCCAAGCCCTCCAGAGATCATCCACCAACACGACCAATGCCGTTTCCGTGCTGTACCCAGGCCTGAAGCCCGACTGGAACGGATCTAGATACGTCGTTTCATCCAGGTACCGGGGAAACTGTCGTGCCACCACACTCTCAACAACCTTCGCAACAAAGCGAAGGTTGGAGACTGGACGATAATTAGCCAATATTGCCGGATCCAGGGAAGGCTTCTTGAGGAGAGGTCTCACCACCGCCTCTTTCAAGGCGGCGGGAAAGACACCCTCACTCAATGAAGCATTTATAATCCCCTGGAGCCAGCCTCACGTCACCTCCCGGGAAGCCAGCACTAAGACTTATATACCGCTTCACAGTGCTTTACAGCCCTCTCTAGACGGTTTACAAAGTCAGCGTATTGTTATTGTTAAATAACAATATCTATATAATAGTTATTTAATAGACTTATATACCGTTCCATACAGGGGTGGGTTCTACTTACCTTTACTACCAGTTTGCAACGGGAGCGCACTCATACACTCGCTTCTACCCTTGCGCAGATCACCCATGATGATGTCATGGCAGGTGGGCGGAGCCTCCCACCGGTTTTAGTACCGGTTCTATAGAACCGGACCGAACCGGGAGCAATCCACCATTGGTTCTATAGAGTTTTACAGCCCTCTCTAAGCAGTTTACCAGAGACAGCATCTTGCTTCCAACAATCTGGGTCTTCATTTTACCGACCTTGGAAGGATGGAAGGCTGAGTCAACCTTGAGGTGATGAGGATTGAACCCCTGCCGGTTAGGCAGAATTAGCCTGCAATACTGCATTCTAACCACTGTGTCATCATGGCTCCTAACAGTGTGCTTTGGGCTATTCTGAATAGAAGAGAAGAGAAGAGAAGAGAAGAGAAGAGAAGAGAAGAGAAGAGAAGAGAAGAGAAGAGAAGAGAAGAGAAGAGAAGAGAAGAGAAGAGAAGAGAAGAGAAGAGAAGAGAAGAGAAGAGAATAAGGATAGGATAGGATAGGATAGGATAGGATAGGATAGGATAGGATAGGATAGAATAGAATAGAATAGAATAGAATAGAATAGAATAGAATAGAATAGAATAGAATAGAATAGAATAGAATAGAATAGAATAGAATTTTTTATTGGCCGTGTGATTGGACACACAAGGAATTTGTCTTTGGTGCATACGCTCTCAGTGTACATAAAAGAAAAGATACATTCCTCAAGAATCATAATGTACAACATTTAATGATAGTCATAGGGTACAAATAAGCAATCAGGAAACAATATCAATATAAATCGTAAGGATACAAGCAACAAAGTTACAGTCATACAGTCATAAGTGGAAGGAGATGGGTGATGGGAACAATGAGAAGATGAATAGTAGTGCAGACTTAGTAAATAGTTTGACAGTGTTGAGGGAATCATTTGTTTAGCAGAGTGATGGCGTTCGGGAAAAAACTGTTCTTGTGTCTAGCGTCGTTTTGAGGGTAGGAGTTGAAACAGTTTATGTCCAGGATGTGAGGGGCCTGTAAATATTTTCACAGCCCTCTTTTTGACTCATGCAGTATACAGGCATGTATGTATAGTATTTATATGGTGCCTGGTTGTGTGTGGCTTTTTAGTTGTTGATTGGAGTGTTGATGGCCAGCTATTAAGTCATTGGCTTAATATGACCAAGTCCTTACCTCCTAAGTATTTGATAAGCTGGTGGTAAATTAGCACTCCTGTTGACTGACAAAATGGCCCATTTCCCAGACTTCAATCACTTCCCAGGCTATTTTGGTGCCTGCTCGTCCAACAATATTAGTAGCTGCAAAATTGACAGTAGGAGGAAACAACAGCGAACAACTTCATAGCCGGCCATCAACACCGGAATCAAAAACTAAAAGCCACACAACAACCAGGCACCATACAAATACCACACACAGAATAGCCCAAAGCACAGACTCCGCTAGAGAGAAGTGCTCTGACAATGGGCTCCAGCACATGTTTGAAAGCTCAGAAGTCTAAAACTCTGGTTCTGGTGACCAACGGAAATTGGATCTTCAAAATTCTGCAGTGCTTGGGCATCAAAGCGGGAGAATCTCGTCTCTATATCAGCACATCATTTCATGAATCCAGTTATGTGAAATTCACAAAACCCTCTGCCAGTGGTGAAATCCAATTTTTTTTTTACTACCGGTTCTGTGGGCGTGGCTTGGTGGGCGTGGCAGGGGAAGGATACTGCAAAATCTACATTCCCACCCCACTCCAGGGGAAGGATACTGCAAAATCCCCATTCCCTCCCCACTCCTGGGGGAAGGATATTGCAAAATGTCTATTCCCCTCCCACTCTGGGGCCAGCCAGAGATGGTATTTGCCAGTTTTCCGAATTACTAAAAATTTCCGCTACCGATTCTCCGAACCACTCAAAATTTCTGCTACTGGTTCTCCAGAACCTTTCAGAACCTGCTGGATTTCACCCCTGCTCTCTGCCATAATGTGCATTCATGAGATCCAGAAAAGGTGCACCCATGAGATCCTGATAGGTGGTATTGTTTAGTTGAACGAACCTGGAACATGCCAGCCTTTCTGAGTCTAATTGTCTGGGCAGATAACTATGAGAGATAGGTGGACCATCAAGCTTTTTATGGATTGGGCAGTCCTCTTATATCAAAAACAAAACTGTAGGGGAAAACATCCAATTCTCACCAAGGCAAAACCTGGTCAGGTGCAGAGGTGGGCTGCTGCCAGTTCGGACTGGTTCGGGCCGGTTCGGGAGAACCGGTAGTTCTGACCAGCAGCTGAGCATGTCCACCTGCCCTGCCCTATCACATCCTATATAATCAGCAGGTTTTTATGCCGCACGCATATTTCACATTTTCAGTTCTGTGCGAACCGGTTGTTACACTCTATGACGCCCACCTCCGGTCAGGTGGCTTTTGCATGGGATCATTCTTGTATGAATGTAACTATAATCTAAATGCCGCCTTTCATGTTTAGCCAGAAAATATAAATGGAGAGGATCAATTTTCCACCAGGAACAGTCACCTCTGTAAAGGATCTTTACGGTGTACGAATGAAGTAAAACACGAAGCATCTTTTCTCTGTGCTTCATACTCTTGTTTCAGTTCACCCAACCTTGACATAATACGGCAAAAGATATTAGCAAAAGTATAATGTGCTTTATGGATCTGAGAGAAAGGGAGGGAGAGAAAGAAAGACAGAACTAGCTCTTTTAATGGGTTTTCGGGGAAGATGCAATTCCTTTCTGCTCAGGTTCATTAGCACCAGATGCAAATATTGGCTTATTATATTATTCAACGGCCAGAGTGGCATTCCACTCCTTCAAGCATACAGTTGACATAACTCAGTGTTCTTCAGTTGATTTAAACTCTATATCCCCACTAACAATCCTTGCACATTCTCCATGTATTGTATATGTGCAATATTTAATTGCCTTGAAGTATTTATTAATTCATCTATCTATCTATCTATCTATCTATCTATCTATCTATCTATCTATTTATTGGTTCGATTTATATGCCGCCCTTCTCCGGAGACTCAGGGTGGCGTACAATGCGTTAAGCAATAGCCTTCATACTTTTGTATATACCTGCTTAGTAGGGCTTTCGGCCCCCCCTTAAGCGGTGTTCTTTTTTATATATACAAAGTCAGCTTATTGCCCCCACAATCCGGGTCCTCATTTTACCTACCTCGGAAGGATGGAAGGCTGAGTCAACCTTGAGCCTGGTGAGATTCGAACTCGCAGTAATTGCAGGCAGCTGGCAGCTAAGTGCTACTTTAACAGCACTTTAGTCCGCTGCTCCACCAAGGTTCATAAGTAGTAGTGCCCTATGCATTAATTTAAATGCCAAGCAGGCTCTTCGCTAATTCTTATTATTATTATTATTATTATTTTAAATATCCCATGATTTATTCTCAGAAGCAGTAGGGTGTTGCCCCTGGTTTGGACCGGTTTGCAAGAACCAGTAGTAAAACCGACGGGAGGCCCTACCCACTGCCCCAGATGTCGTCATCGGCGATCTGCGCATCCCGTTGTGAAGCGGTAGTAAAAAGTAAGTAGAACCCACCCCTGCTCAGAAGGTTATCAAATGAAAAACACCTGGGCATTAGAAAACCAAAGGTAGAAATACAGATTAGGCAAAATCTGGCTCAAAAACAGTAACTGTGAGAGGGACCTTGGAGACCTAGTAAATAATCACTTAAACATGAGTCAGCAGTGTGTGGCAGAAGCCAAAAAGGCTAATACAATCCTTGGTTGTATAAACAGAGGCCTCAGACTCCACAGCCTCCCCTCCCCCCCAAAAAAATTAACTTTCTTGCCCCCAAGTAAGGTTTCAGTTGATGAATTTAGTTCATCTTATTCTTTTTTTTTATTAAAAGTTTTTATTTTTATTTCTCATGAACATATTTACATGTACACATTTATCCACCATTTTTCATTCATCTGAAAAATGGTAGATAAATGACGGTACATGTAAATATGTTTATGAGAAATAAAAATAAAAACTCTTAATAAAAAAAGGGGGAAAAAAGGGGGCAAAGTGAGATTATTATAAAAATGTATGATGAATCATTGGCATCCTTCTGTCTCAAGAGACTACGGTATTGTGCTCTGGAAAGAGGTCCTAAAACAGCATCTAGTGTGACTAAAAAGGCCAATTCGAGAGTGGCCATCCCTTCCACACTGAGGGCAGATACATTCTGTCTCCTGCCCAGCTCCCAGATTTCCCTGGTTCTGGGACTGCCTCTTTGCCTCAGCCTGCCGAACAAGTGTCTCTTCGAATTGGAGAAGGCCATGCTGCGTCTTTAGCCTCCAAGCTGAACGATCGGAGGTCAAGGTTTCCCAGTTGTTGATGTCCATTCCCTGGGCCTTAAGGTCCCTCTTGCAGATATCCTTATATCGCAGCTGTGGTCTCCCTCTGAGGCGCTTTCCCTGCACTAATTCTCCATACAGGAGATCTTTCGGAATCCGATCATCAGCCATTCTCACGACATGCCCCAGCCAGCGTAGATGTCACTATTTCAATAGTGTATACATGCCAGAAATTCCAGCATGTTCCAAGACTGCGCTATTTGGAACTTTGTCCTGCCAGGTGATGTATGATGAAATAGTTATAAATATTAATCAAATAAGAAATTGAAATGAGATAAATAGAAAATCGGGGCTGCTCGAATACCATTCTAGATTGAACTGAAAAGGGAAACAACAAGAGAGAGGGGAAGGAGTAGAGAGAGAGGAAGAGAGGAGAGAGGAGTGGGAGAGAAAGAAGAAAGGGAAAAGGAGAGGAAGAAAATGGAGGGGAAAGAGGAGTAGGAGGGAAGGTTAGAAGGAGGGAAGAAGAGAGGAGTGGGGGAAGGGAAGGGGAAGTAGGAAAGAGAAGGAGAGGAAGAACGAAGAAAGTAGGAAGAGATACTGTACTCTTGAGAGCCTTGGTAGTACAGGGGTTTAAGGCACCCTGTTATTAAGCTGGTTATTAAGACCAGCTGCCTGCAATTACTGCAGGTTCGAATCTCGCCAAGGCTCAAGGTTGACTCAGCCTTCCATCCTTTCTAAGGTAGGTAAATTGAGGACCCAGTTTGTGGGGGCAATAAACTGACTTTGTATAAAATATACAAAAGGATGAAGGCTATTGCTGAGCACATTGTAAGCCGCCCTGAGTCTTCGGAGAAGGGCGGCATATAAATCAAATTAAAAAAAAAAAAAGATAGAGGAAGGAAGAGAAGGGGAGGAGAAGAAGAAAAGGTGGCAAAATAAAGAAGGCTAAATGGTAAAAGAGCAGCCCCGAATAAGCAAAAATTAAAAATGAAAGTTAAAAGATAAGATGAAGAATTCAGTTCATCTTGATTTGGAAAGAAAAGCTGGTGTCGGGCATTGATTTCACATAAAGTATTTAAAAAGTTTCTCCAAGTAAAACCAACATGCGACCGAGAAGACGTGAATAACTTTGCTTTGATGAGGGCCCACTCAGTGGTAAAACATCACAATTGCTTGAGCGGGTTGCATTGTTTTTTTTTAAATATTCCATTACATAAAATGCATGCAAGCTGACATTTTCAAAGATCAGCATTATGTATAACCCAATTTCTTTTCATTAGTGGTTTTTGTCTGAATCGCTCTTTTTATTCCTGGACTCGCTAATCAAAAAAGGTGCAGAGATAATTTTGCTTACATTTATTTTCCTTATGCAAATTTCCTCAAACCACGCTCGGATATTTTTTTAAAACAACAGCATTTGATCTGACTTCCTCCCCAGCCCAGAGTTGTTTGTACTGTAAATCTCACCACTCACATTATCTGGGAGCAATAGCAGCAGTAGCATGGCTGAACACGAAGTTCAGAATGTCCAGCTTGATCAGGGGTGAAATCCAGCAGGTTCTGACAGGTTCTGGAGAACCGGTAGCAGAAATTTTGAATAGTTCGGAGAACCGCCAAATACCATCTCTGTCTGGTCCCAAGTAGGGTGGGAATGGAGATTTTTACAATATCCTTCCCCCAGAAGTGCAGAGGGAATGAGGATTTTGTAGTATCCTTCCCCTGGAGTGGGGTGGGAATGGGGATTTTGTAGTATCCTTCCCCCGGAGTGGGGTGGGAATGGGGATTTTGTAGTATCCTTCCCCTGGAGTGGGGTGGGAATGGGGATTTTGTAGTATCCTTCCCCTGGAGTGGGGTGGGAATGGGGATTTTGTAGTATCCTTCCCCTGGAGTGAGGTGGGAATGGGGATTTTGTAGTATCCTTCCCCTGGAGTGGGGTGGGAATGGGGATTTTGTAGTATCCTTCCCCTGGAGTGGGGTGGGAATGGGGATTTTGTAGTATCCTTCCCCTGGAGTGGGGTGGGAATGGGGATTTTGTAGTATCCTTCCCCTGGAGTGGGGTGGGAATGAGGATTTTGTAGTATCCTTCCCCTGGAGTGGGGTGGGAATGGGGATTTTGTAGTATCCTTCCCCTGGAGTGGGGTGGGAATGGGGATTTTGTAGTATTCTTCCCCCAGGAGTGGGGTGGGAATGGAGATTTTGCAGTATTCTTCCCCTGCCACACCCACCAAGCCATGCCCACCAAGCCACACAACACCCACCAAGCCATGCCCAAACAACCGGTAGTCAAAAAAATTGGATTTCACCACTGGGCTTGATCCATATAATCAAGAATCACCCATAAAGGAACACAGCACTTTCAGCAATAGCAATAACATTTAGACTTATATACTGCTTCAGAGGATACTGCTACCAAATAAATTATCTCCAGTCCTACCTTTATTCAATTGATTTTTCCTATTCAGATACAGGAGCTTACATGCTATGTGACAGACAAATGCCAACCCGTCTTAAATCTAAGATTTACAAGACAACCATCCGCCCTGTTGCACTGTATGGCATTGAATGCTGGGCAGGGACTGAAAGCTATCTCCTTGCCATGGAAATGCTAATGCTCCATTGGATATCGGGCATCACCCATCACAAATGACACCATTCAACAGCATTTTGGTGTGGCACCAATTCTAGAGAAGATGAGAGAAGGCTGGCTCTGCTGGTATGGACATGTCCTGAGAGCAGCACCTTCCACCGTGGCCAAGACTGCCTACCAACTAGAAGTCAATAGCCGGTGACCTTGTGGGCATTCAAAACAGAGATGGCAAGACACTATCAACAAAGATATGCAAGCCGTAGGCTTGTGCCCCAGAGATGCAGCTGACTGCGCAAAGTGGCATTCAATGATCCGAAAAGCGGACCCTGTATCTGCGGGAATATGCTAGGAAGAAGAAAAAGATACAGGAACTTACATTCTTGTAAATTTACATGAAGTTTACATTCCTGGAGTGGCAGGATTCCCACAGTTTCACCCTACAGAGTAAGATCTGGCTGCGCGGCTTGCTCAGGTGCTGGTTCTTTGGACTGGGCACCCAGCTGGCGCTCCCTTTCTGTGGCCTCCTCTGCTTCCACCACAGCTTGGGAAGGGGGGTAGATGGTCTGGACATAAATCGCCAAGCCAGCCCCCATGGCTCCCTCCATGGTTGCTTTGTCCTCCTCCATCTTCCCTGAGTCTTCACGTCGCCTGGTGTCCGGTCGATGTTTGGGGGTCAGGACCCTGGACAGCAACCTTGAGCTGGTTGAACTTTAAAGGAGATTTGTGTTAATGTCAAGGTTCCAAGTAACACCCCCAACGAAAGAAGCCTCTGAGGCTTGACGTTCCTCAAAGTTCCATTTTATTAGAGATGTCATATTGGCACATCTGGGAAAACCCAAATCTGAAAGCTTCCAGATTTTTCCCACCCAAAAGAAAGTCCAAGTCCCTGCCCAGCATCCATAAATCCATCACATGGTCCAGTCAATGCACCGTCCCAATTGGAGATGCCTCCCAGTCACACCCCTCCTTGACTCTCTGAGAAAGGAATGTTATTATGACTATATATCTCCCCAGCTCCATACAATCCTCCCTCCCAGTTTCCCACAGCATTAAATGTGGCAGGCCTGAAGGCCCAATGCAAAAGATGGCTTCCAGGCCTGACATGTGATTTTTAATCAGAGTAGAGAAGATGTGAGCTCATCCTCTCTCTTGCTGATTCCTTCAAATATAATCAAAATCATATTTATTTATTTATTTATTTATTTATTTATTTATTTATTTATTTATTTATTTATTTATTTATTAAATTTATATGCCGCCCCTCTCCGAAGACTCAGGGTGGCTCACAATACATTTTTAAAAAAACATTCTAAAAACATTTAAAAGATTTAAAAACATTAAAAACCTTAGAACGCATTCACACCATTCATGGCCGGATCTCGTCAGATCGCAAAGCGAGATCAACGGCCCCAGGCCTGCCAGAAAAGCCAGGTCTTCACAGCTTTTCGGAAGGCCAGTAGGGTGGGGATGGTCTGGACCTCAGGAGGTAACTGGTTCCAGAGAGCTGGGGCAGCCACAGAGAAGGCCCTCCCCCGCGGGCCCGCCAGCCAGCATTGTTTAGCTGACGGGATCCAGAGGAGACCAACTCTGTTGGATCTTACCGGTCGCTGGGAGCTATGCGGTAGAAGGCGGTCTCGAAGATACCCTGGCCCTGAGCCATGTAGGGCTTTAAAGGTAATAACCAACACCTTGAATTGTGCCCGGAGACCAATAGGGAGCCAGTGCAGCTCGCGGAGAATTGGTGTAATGTGGGTGTATCTAGGTGCACCCACAACAGCTCATGCGACTGCGTTCTGGACCAGCTGCAGTCTCCGAACACTTTTCAAGGGTAGCCCCATGTAGAGTGCATTGCAATAATCTAACCGTGAGGTGACAAGGGCATGAGTGACTGTGAGGCAAACCTGTGCAAAGGTCCCCCTAGCCACAGCTGTCCGATGTTGCTCTAATCTTAGCTGTGAGTCTAGGAGGACACCCAAATTGCGAGCCCGTTCTGAGGGGGACAATTTCCATTTTTATTCCAACGTCTAAAGTTACTGAATAGCACGAAGCTAAAAGTGAACGTGTGACAATTTTTCACCCTTACAACCATCGTACATCCCCAGGGTCAAAATTCAGCCACTTGGCAACTGACTTATACTTATGATGGTTGCCATGTCTTGTGGTCATGTGACCCCCTTTTGTGAATTTCTGACGAGCAAAGTCAATGGGGAAAGCAGGTTCACTTAACAAACATGTTGCTAACTTAACAACGGCAGTGATTCACTTAACAACTGTGGCAAGAAAGGTCGCAAACGGGACAAAATTCAATGGTCCCATTAGCAATAGACATTTCGAGCTCAATTGTGGTTGTACGTTGAGGACTAACTGATGTTTCTTCTGGTTTTTTTCCAGATAGAAAATCTTTATATATGAGAGCTGAAGAAGCTGTAGAACCTTCAGAGGTGAAAAAGCTTCTTGGATGAGAAGTGAAACGTCTTCGAAGGAAAACCAAGAAAGTCCATTTGCCTTGAAAAAATCACCTTTGGGATTGTAGATATGATTGTTCAACCAGTATATAGGATTGGATGAATGGTGGAAAGGAAGGAAGGAAGGAAGGAAGGAAGGAAGGAAGGAAGGAAGGAAGGAAGGAAGGAAGGAAGGAAGGAAGGAAGGAAGAAGGAGGGAGGAAGGGAGGGAGGGAGGGAGGGAGGAAGAAGGAAGGGAGAAGGAAGAAGGAAGAAGGAAGGAATGAGTGAGTGAGGGAGGGAGGGAGGGAGGGAGGGAGGGAGGAAGGGAGGAAGGAAGAAGGAAGGAAGGAAGAAGAAGGGAGGAAGGAAGAGAGGAAGAAAGGAAGAAAGGAAGGAAGGAAAAAGGAAGGAAGGAAGAAGGAAGAAGGAAGGAGGGAGGGAGGGAGGGAGAGAGAGGGAGGGAGGAAAGAAGGAAGAAAGAAAGAAAGAAAGAAAGAAAGAAAGAAAGAAAGAAAGAAAGAAAGAAAGAAAGAAAGAAAGAAAGAAAGAAAGAAAGAAAGAAAACTATTAAAGACTTCCTTCCTCTTTCTCTTCTGGAAAATTGCTTAGGAAGAGAAGTTGATGAATCACGAAAACGAATGAATTGTCTGAAGAAAGGGGGAACACACACATCTCCTGCAAATCTTTATCATGCAAATGATCCATTTATTTCATAAACACGGTCCTAATTTTCAGAAAAGAAACCAACCAGGGTAGGCATGGGGGAATACACTTGAACCAAGCGATGTAAACATGGACATAAAAGACAGATCAAAACTCTTTGTAAGTTACACGAGATCTAATGACAAGAGAGACTGGGCTCATTATAGGAAGAAGAAGAAATAACAAAGGGATAATGTGAACAACGGGGAGGATGTTTCCCACCCCCTCCCACCTTTGAATTCTAAAAGCGCTAAACAAATAAAATGATTTCACACCATAGATGGTAAACAATGTGGAGATGAAAGAGAGGCTCTTTGAAAGTTTTAGACAATAATTGGATACAATGCAGGCAAGAATGGAACAGAAGTATTAAATAATTACTCTTCATCTGTTGTAGGGAGAGGGAAGGAAGGAAAGTGTGCATTTGTGTGTGTGTGTGTGTTTGCTTTGCAGGTGTCCAAAGTTGAGCCAGCAAAGAGATTTACAAGCTCAAAGGCAAGAATATCAAGCTAAAAGAACCATGCTGTTGAATGGAGAAATGCTTTAAAAGGGAAGTTCAAGGGGCATTTGTCTAAACACACAACTTCTACATGACCATGGAGCTTTTCAGTCATCCAAGTCATGGTTGTCCCAAAGGTGCTTTTTCAAAAGGCAACTGGGGCTCTGTTTTTTCTTCAAGATGTTTCGCTTCTCATCCAAGAAGCTTCTTCAGTCAGAACTGATCTTCGCAAAGTTCACCAGTTGCTAAGGGGCTGTCTTGCTAAGAGGCTGCCACAGTTCACCCATTGCTAAGAGGCTTCCACAGAGAAAGAGGGTCCACCTACTGAATTCTCTAAAGCACCTGAAGGCAGGAGAAGAAGCAATGGGTGGAAACTAATCAAGGAGAGATCCAACATAGAACTAAGGAGGAATTTCCTGACAGTGAGAACAATTAATCAGTGGAATGACTTGCCTCCAGAAGTTGTGGATGCTCCAATCCTGGAAGTTATTAAGAAGACATAGAACAACCTGTCTGAAATGGTTTTCTGCCTGAACAGGGAAGGGAGGGTTGGATTAGAAGTCCTCTAACACTTCAGTTGGAAGTTCCTTCCAACTCTGTTCCTTCCACCACTTGCAATACTAGACAACACAGTATCAACAGTAGAGACCTTCAAATTTCTAGGTTCTACCATATCTCATGACCTAAAATGGACACCCAACATCAAAAACGTCATCAAAAAAGCACAACAAAGAATTTTCTTTCTGTGCCAACTCAGACAGCTCAAACTGCCCAAGGAGCTGCTGATCCAGTTCTACAGAGGAATTATTGAGTCTCTCATCTGTACCTCTATAACAGTCTGGTTTGGTTCTGCAACCCAACAAGACAGACACAGACTTCAACGGATAATTAGAACTGCAGAAAAAACAATGACTACCAACCTGCCTTCCATTGAGGACCTGTATACTGCACGAGTCAAAAAGAAAATATTTACAGACCCCTCCCATCCTGGACATAAATTCTTTCAACTCCTACCCTCAAAATGACACTATAGAGCACTGCACACAAGAACAACTAGACACAAAAACAGTTTTTTCCCCAACGCCATCACTCTGCTAAACAAATAATTCCCTCAACACCATCAAACTAGTTACTAAGTCTGCATTACTATTAATTGTCTCATCGTTCCTATCACCCATCTCCCACTTATGACTGTATGACTGTAACCTTGTTGCTGGTATCCTTAAGATTTATATTGACTGTTTCCCTATGACTATCATTAATTGTTGTACCTTATGATTCTTGACGAATGTATCTTTTCTTTTATGTACACCGAGAGCATATGCACCAAGACAAATTCCTTGTGTGTCCAATCACACTTGGCCAATAAAGAATTCTATTCTGTTCTGTTCTGTTCTGTTCTGTTCTGTTCTTTTATTCTGCTAAGAATAACAATTAGCTGAGGATTTTGAGAATTTGTAATCCGCACATCTTAAAGTTGCCAAGTTTGAAAAATGTGGAATTAAATCATTTTATACTGTAAATAACTTTGATGGGAAGAGGTCAAAGATCAACATTTGCAAAATGAAAGCTTTCCAGTTATCATAGCGACTAAAAAGAGAATAATGGGAGACGTTAGGAGAGAAAAAGCAATTAAGTTTACAGTTGGAAATATGGTTGCAGTGCAGAAAACAAACAGCAGGGCAGTCTTTGGGTGTTTGAGGTGTATAATATAAATCTTAGATGGAGGTGTTATTGCTATGGAAGGCTTCACTTATACCTAGCACAGTCCTGCCCTTTTCAACAGCATTTGTCACAATACTGCAGTAAGAACAAAATGGGCTTGCAAAGAGTAGAGCAGCAGGATGGGTACTTTAGCAAGTATAATCTAGAAGGTTAAAGACATGTTTGCTTAATATTTGTTGTTTGCTTAATATTCAGCAGCTGTGTTGGGTGTGAGAGTGTATGCATGAGAAACAGCAGAGAGCGGAGGAGAGGGAGGAGGAGGAAGAGAGGGAGAGGGAGGGGGAGGGGGGAGAAGGAGGAGGAGATGAAGGAGGAGGAGGAGGAGGAGGAGGAGGAGGAGAAGAAGAAGAAGAAGAAGAAGAAGAAGAAGAAGAAGAAGAAGAAGAAGAAGAAGAAGAAGAAGAAGAAGAAGAAGAAGAAGAAGAAGAAGAAGAAGAAGAATTAGCAGCCCACTGTAACAACATCGCCAGAAAGGAGGAGAAGGAGGAGAAGGAGAAGGAGAAGGAGAAGGAGAAAGAGAAGGAGAAGGAGAATTTGTTGGGGGAAACTTTGGATTTGTGGAGGTGGTGAATTTGGAATTTCTCAAAAGGAAAAAAAAATCTACAGAGAAGCTTTGCTTCAATTAGAAAGCACCAGAAAAAATAAGCTGTACTGTTTAAGCATTTCTCTATCACTGCAAATCAAGCAGGCTTTTTAAACTGAAAAGGAAAAGGGGAAAAAAAAAGATTCAATTGCTTTCTGGGCCCAGTCTAAACAATTCCAAAATCTGAGCAACGATGAAGTCCCCATGGCTCCTTTTTTTTTTTTCCTTTGAAGAGCAGTTGATAAACCAAGCAATCCCACAGTTTCCCTTCAATCATCCTCCTTTGTCCCAGTGTTGTTTGTTAGAGAGAAAGAACATCTATTTCCTCTGTTGATTTCTATTTTTATTTTTTTCCCAAAGTGGTCTGGTGTACCACAGAATAATAATAATAAAAAAAAAAGGATGCTAAAAATCGCCATCCTGTGCTAGTAAGTTTCCCAAAGCAGGGGTCTTTCAATTCTACATTTTAGCCAAGATGTCAGACACTAAGGGAGGTTGGGCTTCTGGGAAGGGATTTCCAGAAACTGACATTCCTCACCCAAATCAATGAACTCACATGTGGTGTCATGCCACAAATACTCCTCTAACAACAGAAGTCAAGCAATCGATTCCTATCCGTCTTCTGTGCTGTCTGGAGGATGCTTATTAAAGCTTTCTGGAGATCTAGAAACTATTGATCCAAAATGGACATCTAAGCAAAAAAAAACCATGTGGTGCTACTAGATTTGATTGTCCCTCAGTGGCTTTATTTCCACTGGCTGAGTGAAAATGAAGGGGGGGAGAGAGAAAGAATGAGAGAGAGAGAGAATCCCTGATGCATAGTCAGCTATGCGTACCTTGCCCCAATCATCTTTGAAAGAACTGTTGGGGGGGGGATGAAGAATTGCAGCTAAATGATGCTTATTTGGAAGTCTAGCTTGCAATTCTATTGTTTTTATTTTAATTTATGTTTAGTTTATTTGATTTGTATACCGCCCTACTCCCGAAGGACTCAGGGCGGTGAACAGCCAACAATAAAATACATAGATACAAAAAATTTAAAAACCAGATAAAATCAAATTAAATCATTTTGGCCCAGACAGATTAAAACACCCCAATAATTTAAAAACAGATTAAAATTTACATATTTAAAAAAGGGAAGAGATTTTATTTTATTTTATTATTTTTTTTATTTGATTTGATTTGATTTGATTTGATTATTTGATTATTTTATTTAAAAAAAAACAATCAGTGCTAGACCTAGAAATAGGGATATTGCAGGGGTGAAATCCAGCAGGTTCTGACAGGTTCTGGAGAACTGGTAGTGGAAATTTTGAGCAGTTTGGAGAACCATCAAATACCACCACTGGCTGGCCCCAGAATAGGGTTGGAATGGAGATTTTGCAGGGATCCTTTCCCTGCCATGCCCACCAAGCCACAACCACCAAGCCACACAACACCCACCAAGCCACGCCCACAGAACCGGTAGTAAAAACAGATTGGATTTCACCACTGGAATATTGACCCACTTATCATCATATTCCTTCTCTTATGGTTATAGTGCAGCACTGCAGGCAAACTCTGCCCACAACCTAGAGTTCAATCCTGACTGGCTACCGAGAAAAGCTGTGCCAGGTACATGATCTACTGTAATAGTTCCCGTTACCTTAGTTTAAAAATATAATTATTATAGCAGTTAAAGGGAGGAGGAGGACGAGAGGGAGGGGGAGGAGGAGGAGGCTAGAGTTATAGTCAGTGGTAGGTTTCTACCAGTTCGCCCCGCTTTGGGCGAACCGGTAGAGGCTCTGCCCACCCACCTGGATGTCATCATGGACACTCTGTGCATGCGGAGAAGATTCTGCACATGCACAGCAGTGCCACGCACTCGCTTCACTCACACATGTGCATGCACGCTCACAGTTCCGAACCAGTAGCGAAGGTAAGTGAAACCCACTACTGGTTATAGTCTCTCTCAATCAAAAAGAGACTTTATTTTTGCAACGCATTTAAAATAACTATTTCATCTTGTAAGAAACTGATGGAGATAGTGTTGTTTTTGCAAAGAAAGCAACTTTGGGGAAATGTGGGTTTAAAAGTTCAGTAGGACATCGGGACATTAAAGTTAAAAAGATCATGACTGGAAAACAGGAAGTGTCCATAATTCCGATAAGCAAGTCAGCTTGGGCAAGCAGATTAGCTAACAGTTTTAATCACACTGTAGAGTTTTATAGTGGAGATAATCATTAACCGCTTGCCTCAATTTAGTATGCTTATGCCGCAAGGATTGTAAGGAATCTAGAAATATACGTTAAGAAAAGGGACAAAAGGTAGTTTAGAAAAAAGGGGAACTGGGCAAAAGGCGGAGAAACAGATTAAGCATGGCAGGGGTGAAATCCAGCAGGTTCTGACAGGTTCTGGAGAACCAGTAGCGGATATTTTGAGCAGTTCGGAGAACCAGTAGCGGAAATTTTGAGTAGTTCAGAGAACTGGCAAAGAGCCTTGATAGTACAGTGGTTTAATGCACCCTGTTATTAACACAGCTGCCTGCAATTTCTGCTGGTTCGAATCTAACCAAGGCTCAAGGTTGACTCAGCCTTCCATCCTTTCTAAGGTAGGTGAAATGAGGACCCAGTTTGTGGGGGCAATAAGCTGACTTTGTATAAAATATACAAAAGAATGAAGGCTATTGCTTAACGCATTGTAAGCCGCCCTGAGTCTCCGGAGAAGGGCGGCATATAAATCAAATTAAAAAAAAAATACCACCTCTGGCTAGCCCCAGAGTGTGGTGGGAATTGAGGTTTTGCAATATCCTTCCCCTGCCATGCCCACCAAGCCACATCCATCAAGCCACACCACACCCACCAAGCCATGCCCATAGAAACGGTAGTAAAAAAGCCAATCGATTTCACCACTGAAGCATGGGGAAATTCATGGAGAAACAGGCGTTCCGGGAAGATTGCAACCGTGGTTCGGGTGGAGGGGATAAAAAGCTGAAGAAATGTATTCCTACCTGAGAGCTGCCCATTCTTGCAAGAACGAATTTTACATGCAATAAACTGCTTGCTCCTCCACTTCTGCTTGCTCCTTCAATTTCTGACTGGTGAGTCTGTTTCTCACAGTCTGAGTCTGCTTGGCACAATAAAAGCAGTGATAAACTGCTGCCGGTTCAGACAGGTTCGGGCGAACCAGTAGTTCCGGCGATCAGCTGGCCCTGCCCACCTGCCCCCCCCCATCCTGTCCTATATTTCCTTCTTTCTGGCTCAGCTGATTCGTGCGGCACAGCTGATTTCTGCATCTCCACTGTTCTACTTACCGGGGCTGCCTTAAAAGGTAAGCAGCTGAGCTTCAAATTGCTGTATTTTGAACGCTGTGCGCAAGTGTGTTCGGTGCACACGCGCATGAAGCATGCACTCACAGAACCGATTGTTAAACCGGTTTCAGCCCACCACTGAATAAAAAACTCAGCTCCGTAAAGTAACATTAAAAGCTTTCACCAAAAACCTTGCTTGCAGAAAGTTAGGCATAGCCGGTATTTTAATAGCGAGTCTTAAAACAAACAAACAACCCCCTCCTTTTTTTTTTTTTTTGCTTATTAAACAGCTGGTTAAATGGAATATCTACCTGTAGCATTATCAGATCTAGGCTGCAGAAAAAGAGAAACAGATGAAGAGGTTCAAAACTGAATCGTTTTCTGCTGTTCAGTGCCACTCTGGGTTTTTGCAACCCAGATTTTTGGATTTTGCTGCTTTTCAGGTGGGATGGGGGAAAAAAAAGAAATAAAAGCACCAATTGGCTTGTCTTCATACCTTGCTAACAGAAGCACAAGAATGATTAACTAACCAGTTTTAAAAGAGAAGTATTCATGACATCACCTCCTTCTGCCGTGGTAAGACCACCCCAGTAGTGGGTTGCTCCCGGTTCGAAAAACCGGTTAGAAAAAGCGGTGGGAGGCTCCGCCCATCTGCCTGGATGTCATCATGGATGATCTGCGCATGCGCAGAAGCACGTACATGCGAGCGAAGTGAGAGCATGTGTGCGCTCCCGTTGCAAACCAGTAGTAAAGGTAAGTAGAAACCACCTCTGGATCACACCCTTGGAATACTGCATCTAGTTTTGGTCGCCATGATGTAAAAAAGATGTGGAGACTCTAGAAAGAGTGCAGAGAAGAGCAACAAAGATGATTAGGGGACTGGAGACTAAAGCATATGAAGAACGGTTGCAGGAACTGGGTATGTCTAGTTTGATGAAAAGAAGGACTAGGGGAGACATGATAGCAATGTTCCAATATCTCAGGGGTTGCCACAAAGAAGACGGAGTCAAACTATTCTCCAAAGCTCCTGAGGGCAGGACAAGAAGCAATGAATGGAAACTAATCAAGGAGAGAAGCAACTTAGAACTAAGGAGAAATTTCCTGACAGTTAGAACAATTAATTAGTGAAACAACTTGCCTCCAGAAGTGGTGAGTGCTCCAACACTGGAGGTTTCAAAGAATTGATTGGACAACCATTTGTCTGAAATGGTTATAGAGTTTCCTGCCTGAGTAGGGGGTTGAATTAGAAGACCTCCAAGGTCCTTTCCAATTCTGTTGTTCTGTTGTTTCTTCAGGGAAGGCCTTAAAACCTGGCTATAGCAGCTTGCATGCTGTCCTGAAAGAGAAGCTGTTGGCTGGAGGTGGTTTTGTGCACTAACAGAGAAGGCATCTCCAGCTCTCCATTCCAAAATTCTTGGGTTTTAAGATTGTTTTATTTCGTTTGTAATTTTAATCCATTTTTATAATGATAACTGTCAAATGTTTGTATGTTTTAAGTTGACATAAGCCTGAACCACAAGATGCATAGTAAATAAATAAACAGAAAAACAATCAAACAAATAATCTCATTCCCAGTTTAATATATGGATATATATATTTCTTCACCCACTGAACCTTTGTGGCATGATCCTTCCTGGAAAAACTTATCAGTTCATCCATGGGAAATCATGTTTGACACAGTTTCAATCTTTGATTCTGAGAAACCTAAGATTGCTCTCAACACAACCAAGGTGGCACAGTGGTTAGAGTGCAGTACTGCAGCTACTTCAGCTGACTGCTAGTTCAGCAGATCAGCGGATCAAATCTCACCAGGCTCAAGGTTGACTCAGCCTTCCATCCTTCCGAGGTGGGTAAAATGAGGACCCAGATTGTTGGGGGCAATATGCTATTTAGTATACTGTCTTTGTTGTAAGCTGCCCAGAGTCCTCGGAGAGTGGGCGGCATAGAAATATGAATAATAAATAAATAAATAAATAAATAAATAAATAAATAAATAAATAAATAAATAAATAAACTGTCTTGGTGGGTTGGTGGGTTGGTTTGTTAAATTTGTATTTTTCCTTCTCTGTAATAATTCACAGTTGCTGACCTTCCCACCTTCACCATCATCTTCTTAGGTAAATTGGGCTGAGAGATAATTCTAAACATGTCTGAATCTGACTCTGGACTTTGATATATATATATATATTTGGGGGGGATATGTCTCTCTACAATTCAGCCTTCATCAATGTGTCAGATTCCAGATGTGTTGGGAATGCCTAAGTCCAGGCTGGCTGGGAAAGCTGAGTGATGATTCCCAACACAACTGGAGCCTGCTGTTGGTTCATCTGTGCAGCTTCCCTTGGCAAGAAAATCAATCTCATGCTATGGTAAATCAGCAATGACTGTAATGGACCATAACATGATGCTCTGTCTCTTTTTCAGCATCCTGTTTTTGGTCCCTTGGATAAGAAAAGATAATTCCTAGCAATTTCCTAGACAGATTTTGTGACCTGGTTAGTCTGCACGTTAAGTTTTCAATAGGTGCCTCAGAGTTATTGAAGAGTACGTTGTAGTTTAGGAGTCAATGAAAGAAAAACTTAATGTGTACACTGGCCACAACTGTAGGAGCAAGTTGAAGAAAGAGAGGAAAGGAACATGAACAAAGAGAGAGACAACCTAGAACTAAGGACAATGAGAATAATTAACCTCCAGAAGTCGAGGGTGCTCCATCACTGAAGATTTTTAAGAAAAGTGTGGACAGCCATTTGTCCAGAGTTGTACAGGGCCTCCTACCTGAGCAGATGGTTGGGCTAGAAAACCTCAAGGTCCCTTCCAACTTGTCATTATATATCCGTGATGGTGAACCTATGACACTTGTGCCACAGGTGGCACACAGAGCCCGCTCCTCGGGCACGCCAGCCATCGCTCCAGCCTAGCTCCACCGCATATGCATGCGTGCCTCCTGCCAGCCAGCTGGTCTTTGGGTCTCTGCCGTGCATATGCGGGAGCAAGGCCTTCCCCAATCTCCACAGGTTCCACCCTCCACAGGTGCCTTTCCGTGGCAGGAATGGAGGAGAAAGCTAGGACGCACTGGGGAAAGAAACTGCAAAGATTAGGGAAGGCACGGGAGGCAGGAATGCAGGAGAAAGCTAAGATGCGCTGGGGGGAGAAACTGTAGAGATTGGTAGCCCTCCCCCCACACCCTGTTTTGGGCCTGAAAAGCCTCCTGCACCAACCTGGAAGCCAAAATGGGGGCCGGGGCGCATGCGCAGGGGGCACATGTGCAGGGAATGTGCATGCATGCGTGGTGGCAGGGCGCATGCATGGGGATACTTGCATTGCATTTTGTGTCACTGCGTTTTTGTATTTGTCAGCTGGGCTCCCATTCTGAGACTTACGGTAGCTGAAAACTCTTATCTCTAAGTTACTGCGCATGTCCATATTCTTTCACTTTCTTCTAACTTTCTTGGTTCGTCTGCCAGAACTTCTGCCGGCAAGGCAGGAACGCTGCCAAGATGCAATCATTAGCTAGTAAGACTGTTTTTACTTCTTTATAATAAAATGTGTTTATTAGAATATATCTTGGGTTTATTTTCTTAAAGTATGCTGCAAGGAAAAGCCACGGTCCCGTCTCAGCGTTTCCAGGACTGGATGCGTAAGAATGGAATTCTTCATCAGATGTTGGCTCTTTACACACTGGCTCATAACGGAGTCATAGAGAGACGACAAGGGGTACTGCAAACCATGATGCGTTGTCTCCTAGAAGACGCCAACCTTAGTAACCCATACTGGGGTGAAGCTATCAAGTATGCAAATTACATTGTCAACCGTACTTGGAGCAGTGTAATAAATCAGACTCCTTTCTTCATGTTGTACGGGTACAAGCCCGATCTCAAAAACATTCATATTTTTGGTTCATACACTATGGTGAACATTCCCTTAGCTCAAAGAAGAAAAGGAGGTCCAGCAGCAAAGAGACTGAGATTCATGGGTATTGATGATAACTCAAAATGGAGCAAATTTATTGACTCCAGACATATAATTGTGATTTCCCAATCTGCTAATTTTGAGGAAGATGTTGACTGATCCAGGATTCATTCCAATGATCCTGGAGTTTATATTCCTAGAGATGATACTGCTGATGCCGCACAGATTGATGATCAAGATTCCACTAGTTCTTCTCAACCTGATGTTCCGTTTTCTCAAGCCGCGGATGCTAATGTTAGCGATGAATGTGAGGACGAGGATGAAGCAGAAGAAGAATGGACTGTTGTTCTGAGACATTCCAAGAAGGCCACAAAGGGAATCCCTCCACAACGATATTCGTGGCAACTGACAAAAACACCCTTGCCTTTGATTTGCAATGTTACACTTTCACCTGATAATTTCACACAAATCAAGCATCTTCCTGATTCAGAGCAAGAGAAATTGTGGGAGTGGGGTACGCACGCTTTGGGCACTCAGCATCAAAAAGGTTAACCATCACTGTTCTATATCCTGTTTCTTTCTTTTTTTTTTTAATTAATAGGCAGAAATGTTCATGAGTCACTTCATCTTATGCTTAAGGCAGTGTTACAAGAGTCATGGCGGTACAGTGGTTAGAAGGTAGCATTGTAGGCTAACTCTGCCCACTGCCAGGAGTTCGATCCTGATTGGCTCAAGATTGACCTCTTCTCTCCATCAGAGGTCAGTAAAATGAGGACCCAGATTGTTGGGGGCAATATGCTGACTCTGTAAACTCTGTAAACCAGTTAAAGGGTGCAGTAAAGCACTATGAGGTGGTATATATGTGTTATTGCTACTCAACCTTTAACAACTTCAGGATGTGTGGACTTCAACTCCCAGTATTCTTCAGCCTATTCTTTAGGAATGCAACAATTGAACTTGAATAATGAGGAAGAAGGTTCTAGATAATGATCCATAGGATTTGTAAACTGGTGGAAGCTCAGTAAAGAGAAATCCAAACCAGAACTGAGAAGAAATTATCTCTAACATAAGGCTTGGACTCAAAAGGATTCAATCAACAAGGATTTTACAATTCTTTCCATGCAAGCAACACTAATACTTTCCAAGTTTTTATTGCCATTATTTCTCTCAGATTTTTTTTTTCCCCATCACCTATGATTTCTGTAAGCTCACTGTGAAATTCACATTTATTTCAAAATTTTAACTCGGTTCGCTTATGTATGATTGCCAATTGGAGCTCTCAGACTGTTATCTTACACCTCATTTAACTGCAATTAAACTTTTTGTGCCTTTGTGTTTCAGTAATGTATTATTGGAGAGTTTAATAGATGTTTTTGCATTACAATTTACAGTGCAAAGCTCTCACATGATCCATGAAAATAATAATAAAAGTAGTAAAATTATGAAGGAGAAATGACCTCAACAAGACACCTGGCTTCTAAAATGCTCTTGTTGACCAGGAATCTAATGTTTCTATATGGAAGTCTTAAGGGAGCATGTGTGCCAATGTCACTATTGCTTCTGCAGGCCTTCAAGATCATGGAAAGTTCCTCAGGAAACACCCAAAGCCCCTGAGATGACACCCAAATGTCCTTGGAGGACCTCCAAAGGCCGAGGGCAGCTATTTCTGTACTTCTTTATTTATTTATTTTATTTATTGTTATTTATTTATCATATTTCTATGCCGCCCACTCTCCGAGGACTCTGGGCAGCTTACAACAATCGACAGTATACTAAATAGCATATTGCCCCCAACAATCTGGGTCCTCATTTTACCCACCTCGGAAGGATGGAAGGCTGAGTCAACCTTGAGCTGGTGAGATTTCATCTGCTGATCTGCTGAACTAGCAGTCATCTGAAGTAGTGGCAGTACAGGACTCTAACCACTGCGCCACCTTGACTCAATTTACATTATCTAGAGCAGGGGTGTCAAACTCATGGGCCGTCATCTGGATGCGTCATGTGCTGGCCACGCCCACCCCCGGTTTAGCGAAGGGGGGAAAAGTTGTGAAACGTCACAAGATGACAACATGTGAGTTTGACACCCCTGATCTAGAATGTGCCAGCTTGTCTGGATGGAGTGTGCCAGTGCTTCTGGGCAGAGAAGTGGACAATGTAGGAATACGAGTGTCAAAGTGTGTTCAGAGTTCCCTCTTGCTATAAGGGGCCCTGTCTTTATTCAGCTGAATAAACATATAAGCTTAAGAAGGCAAATACCCGGACTCTGTCTTTCTTTTAGACCAGGGGTCAGCAACTTGTGGCTCTGGAGCCACCTGTGGCTCTGGAGCCACCTGTGGCTCTTTCACCCCTCTGCTGCGGCTCCCTGTCACTCAAAATATGCATCACAACCGCCAATCTGTGACACCCGCCGGCATGCTATTTATTGACCTTTCCAACCCCCGGTAGGCCAACCATGGATAAATCCAAGAAAATAAAAGTTTCAGAAGAAAACAGAATATTTAATTCAACTACATATGCTAGTTTTGTGGTGGCTCAAGAAATCATCAGGCACGGGAAGGGATTTGTGGCTCCCGGTGTTTTCTTTTCTGTGGGAAACGGGTCCAAATGGCTCCTTGAGTGTTTAAGGTTGCAGCCCCCTGTTTTAGACCAAGCCACACCAGAAACCAGCAAAACACTCCAATGGATGAAGGATGATTTTCAGGGTTAGGGGTAACTTTTCTTTCTATTCTGCCCTAAGATAGGTTTGATGTTAAATATTGCTAACTGTTTGTGGATATTTTCGATGACCTCTGTTTGATTTTTTTTTTAAAAAAAAGTATTTTTCTTTATCTGCCCCATTTAGACAGTCTTGATATTTAAGTAAAAGAAAACTTTTTTTGGGGGGGAGGTATTTAAGTCTTTATGTAAAAAAACAAAAAAATAAAAAACCACTATACAGCAGAAGGTTTCACACTGCTGAGGTTCAAAAGAAAATGTCATTTGGATTTTAATCCTAAAAATAAGAAAAAATCAGACATGAGTCAATGGGTTGTGCTAAAATGTAACAGAAGGCTGAGATTTCTTTCTTTTTCTTTTTCTTTTCTTTTTTCTTTTTTTTTTGTAGAAATAGCTGATGGGAGGGAAAAACAAGTGAGACTGATCGGCAGCCGTTATTTAAGCAGTAATGTGATAAGAGGTGAGGAGAGGAGAGGAGAGGAGAGGAGAGGAGAGGAGAGGAGAGGAGAGGAGACGAGAGGAGAGGAGAGGAGACGAGACGAGACGAGACGAGACGAGACAATACAATACAATACAATACAATACAATATAATACAATACAATAACAGAGTTGGAAGGGACCTTGGAGGTCTTCTAGTCCAACCCCCTGCTTAGGCAGGAAACCATACACCACTTCAGACAAATGGTTACCAACATCTTCTTTAAAACTTCCAGATTTGGAGCATTCACAACTTCTGGAGGCAAGTTGTTCCACTGGTTTATTGTTCTAACTGTGAGGAAATTTCTCCTTAGTTCTAGGTTGCTTCTCTCCTTGATTAGTTTTCACCCCATTGCTTCTTGTCCTACCCTCAGGTACTTTGGAGAATAGTTTGACTCCCTCTTCTTTGTGGCAGCCCCTGAGATGATTAGGTGGCTGGAGGCTAAAACATATGAAGAACAATATCTGAGGGCTGCCACAAAGAAGAGGGAGTCAAGCTATTCTCCAAAGCACCTGAGGGCAGGACAAGAAGCAATGGATGGAAACTAATCAGGGAGAGAAGCAACCTAGAACTAAGGAGAAATTTCCTGACAGTTAGAACAATTAATCAGTGGAACAACTTGCCTCCAGAAGTTGAGGGTGCTTCATCACTGGAGGCTTTTCAGAAGAGACGGGACAGCCCTTTGTCTGGAATAGTATGGGTCCTCAGCTTGAGCTGGGGGGTTGGACTAGAAGACCTCTAAGGTCCTCCCAACCCTGTTGGAATTATTCCGTTGTTATTTTAAATAGCAATAACACTTAGACTTATATACTGCTCCATAATGCTTCCCAGTACTCTTTAAGCAGTTTACAGGGTCAGCATATTGCACCCAACAATCAGGGTCTTAATTTTACTGATCTCGGAAGGATAGAATCAACCTTGAGCCCATCAGGATCGAACTCCAGGTTGGGGGCAGAGTTAGCTGCAATACTGCATTCTAACCACTGCACGACCAGGGCTCTTATATAGCAAAATATGCATATTTCAATTGTTTGAATACATAATAAAATATGCAATAGACTATAGCTTGCAAATTTTCAAGATGCTTTCCAACTTGCATCTAATTATGGCACAAACATATCTGAGTACACTTCTGCCAGTTTTTTTTTTTTTTAATAATGCTCATTTAATCCCTGCTTGTGAATAAAATAGGCTGACTTTAAGCTGTCTTCAGCTTTCAAACGGAGATGAGCACCGCCCCCTAGAGTCAGGAACGACTAGCACATATGTGCAAGGGGAATCTTTACCTTATAGCTGTCTTTTGCTGCCTTGTGTTAACGCACCATTTCCCCTTTATTCCAACCACATTTGGAGATTTCTGCAAAGTATATAAAATCTCTTTGACTTTTCCACCTTTGTCAATTGAGGCACAATAGAGATTGACAGATTGACAGTGAGAACAACCAGTGTCTTGCGTGAACAGTTTTGTACTGATTCAAGGATGGGTAGAAACCAGCAATGGCCTGTAAGGTCATCCGTTTCTGCCATTTCTAAGGAGAGTTGAGACCAAAATAATAATAATAATAATCTTTTAGTTGAAATCTTGAACGACAACTGTTGATCAGTATTAAGGTAGATGATCCTCTCTACAGGTAGTCCTCAATTTACAACCGTTTGTTTCCTGACCCAAAGGTGCTTTTTCAAGAGGCAACTGGACTTTCTGGTTTTTCTTTGAAGATGTTTTGCTTCTTATCCAAGAAGCTTCTTCAGCTCTGACTGGATGGTGTGGAATGGAAGGATTTATACTCCTTGCAGGCAGCTGATCATTTGCATTCTTTTAGAGAGTCATTGAGGCCTCTTTGATTCCTCTTTGAAACCAGTTGTTGTGGCCCGCCAGCAGCCTGTGCAGATCGTGGCTGATCCCGATGAAGAGGAGGCTGGTGTGATGTTGCGCCAGCAGCCTGCACAGCCGGCGCTCACGTCGGACAGCGAGGAGGCCGAAGAGGATGTGATGCCAGAGGCAGAGACTCAGCCAGGGCCTTCAGAACCTCTAGAGGTTCCTTCCAGTGGAGAGAGCGAAGTGGAGGAGCCTCTCCTCAATGCTCGGGCACGCAGAGTTGCCAAAAGGCAGGAGTGGCTACTCAGGAGGAGGAAGTCTACTCTAGAGTAGGGCTTGAGGATAATTGGCCACTCCCTTAGCCTATTTAAGTCGCGCCCAGCTAGTGCGTTCTTGCTGGAAACAACTTGTATTATTATCAGAGTATTTTGGTTTATCGTATCTTGTTTTCTGGGCTGGTTGCCAACCTTTGCCAGTCTTGTTTATTCTTGTTACTTAATAAATTTGATAAGGACTGTTGGTGTGTGTCAATATCCTCGGAAATCCGGAGCTGGGGCAGAACACCAGTCCAAAATGTGGACTTTTCTGTCTTCTAAAGAGTGGCCTGTGTCTTTTAAATGCAGACGGACTGCTGAATCTAGTTTTGATGGGTTTGTACTCCTATGTTTTGCCATGCGTTTATGAAGTTATGAAGTTCATGAAAAGGATGCAAATGACCAGCTGTCTGCAAGGAGTATAAATCCTTCCATTCCTTACCATCCAGTCAGAGCTGAAGAAGCTTCTTGGAGGAGAAGCGAAACATCTTCAAAGGAAAACCAAGAAAGTCCAGTTGCCTCTTGGGAAAAAAGCATCTTTGAGACAACCATGACCTGGATGACTGAGAATCTCCATAGACCAGAGGTGCTATTCAGCAGGTTCTAACCAGTCCTGGAGAACCGGTAGCGGAAATTTTGAGTAGTTCGGAGAACCGGTAAATATCACCTCTGGCTGGCCCCACCCCCAGCTATTCTCTGCTTCCCGAGTACCAATTGATCAGGAGGAAATGGGGATTTTGCAGTAACCTTCCCCTGGAGTGGGGTGGGAATGGAGATTTTATAGTATCCTTCCCCTTCCATGCCCACCAGGCCACGCCCACAGAACCGGTAGTAAAATAAATTGAATCTCACCACTGCCATAGACATTTATTTCCTGATCATTCAAAGTTACAACAGCACTGACTTATGACCATTTTTTTCCTACTTACGACCATGGCAGCATGCCCATGGTCACATGATCAAAATTTAGCCACAACTGACTCATATTTCTGATGGTTGCGGCATCCTGGGGGTGGGGGTCATGGGATCACCTTTTGCAACCTTCTGACAAGCCAAGTCAAAGCAGGTTGATTTGTTCTGCTTGTTCAAACATTTGTCAGATAAACCGAAAGGCAAGAGGAAATTGCATTTTTTAAAAATGAATTTAATAATTGCATTTAAGGGTGGGCAGAGTTTCGGCCACACAATTCTTGCTGCCATCTTGAGTTTTTGTTTTCCTAGACCCTGGAGCAGTGGTGGAATTCAATACTTTTTACTACCGGTTCTGTGGGCGTGGCTTGGTGGGTGTGGCAGAGGAAGGATACTGCAAAAACTCTGTTCCCTTCCCACTCCTGGGGGAAGGATATGCAAAATCTCCATTCCCACCCCACTCCAGGGAAAGGATACTGCAAAATCCCCATTCCCTCCCAACTCCTGGGGGAAGGATACTGCAAAATCCCCATTCCCTTCCCACTCCAGGGAAAGGATACTGCAAAATCTCCATTCCCACCCCACTCCAGGGGAAGGATACTGCAAAATCCCCATTCCCTTCCCACTCCAGGGGAAGGATACTGCAAAATCTCCATTCCTTCCCCACTCCAGGGGAAGAATACTGCAAAATCTCCATTCCCACCCCAGTCTGGGGCCAGCCACAAGTGGTATTTGCCAGTTCTCCAAACTACTCAAAATTTCCGCTACTGGTTCTCCAGAACCTGTCAGAACCTGCTGAGTAGAACTCCTGCCCTGGAGCACCTTAATAGTCATTTTCTGACAGGATTGAAAAGCAAAAAAGAGTCAAAACAAATCTCTGTTTTATTCCTCACCTATAGACAGAAATCTTGTCAAACTATAGCAACTACGATTAATGATATATTCTGAATAGCTGTCAGAGGAGCTGACTTAACTCTCTTTCTTCCAACCAAATTATTTAAACTCTACTGTTTCTTTATCCTCTGGAATTCAGCCCCTCCCTTCTGGGAATCCAGACTACATTCCACCACACTGGGGTTTTTTTTTTATGCCACATTCTTTTTAGTGTTGCTTGTTTTTATCAGATTATTATACTTTTTTTTTTAATCTGAACATTGTGTTCTGTCTTTAGAAAATTTCTCTTGGCTCCTGAGAGAGGAAAAGATAGACAAACCTAAAAGAAGTAGAAATGTAAATATATCAGTGAATAAAACATGCACATTTTTATACTAGCCACTTACGCACACCATGTTTCACAAAAGTATTTTAGGTCTTTCTTCCCTCTGCCTCCCAATTCGACTGATCTTTGTCAGAGGATAGAATAAAGAAATCCGAGAATCAATGTCTATGGATACCTAAAATTGAATCCCTGCATGCTAATATGTCTGGACTCCTGAGTTTCCCAAAGGTGCTTTGAAGTATGTAGCAGTATGAATGTAGCACAATGTCAGGAAGACTTTAAATCATGTTTTGTGTTTTCTCAAGCAGCTGTGTTGCCCAAATGTTCTATATGGCCATGCTATTGTACTGATTAAGCAGAGGAAAATAGGTAAATAAGATATTCATCCGGATTTTTCTTTTGCACATTCCTAATGCACAGATACCATATATTCTGCATATGGGACAAGCTAAACCTGAACTCTCGGCTAATGACAGCATTTGATAGCAGGCCAATTAAAAGCTGGTTCTGTCCAGTTCTATAGAACCTCTAGTAAAAGCGGTGGGAGCCTCCGCCCACCCACCCGGATGTCATAATTGACAATCTGCACGTGTGCAGACGTTTTGCATGCGCGCGAGCAAAGCAAGCCTGTGCGTGTGCTCCCGTTGCAAACTGGTAGTAAAGGTAAGTAGAATCCACCCCTAATTGCACTTATGAGTGTTGCGGTGTAGGAAGTTAGCACCCACCCCTTTCCTAGAGGAATGAAATATTTTAGGAAATATTAAAAAGGCAGAATATTATGTTTCCCTGGATGAGAAATGGAGAAGCATGTTTTAAAGATGAAGCAGCTCCCATCTTCCTGCCCCCACCCTTTGTCAATGGACCAGAGGCAGAAACTCAATCTTTGTCAATGGACCATCATCTGCAACACAATAGGACCCATCTAGCAACAGAAACTCATAACGTGGCACCTGGGAAGATTACATCAGCCAGCAAGGCTAGCTAAGATCCCCACCCCCTGGGAGTCTGACAACCAATCAGGATACTCTTCCTGTGCCCCAGGAAGTTCAAAGCCAGAGAGGGCATAAAACCCGGGGACTCGCTGCATCTCACCCCTTTTCTGTTCAGGAACTCAAGCCATGTGATCCTGTCCACCATTAAACCATCTTTCCAAGCAGTCTCCATGTTTCCAGTGTCTTTTTCCCCACTTGGAGCTGAACCCAGAAGGATATTTCTTCTCACAGCAGCATCCTCAAGGACGCATGATCACCATTTGGGTGCTTCACAACCACTTAACAACAGCCACAGCATCCTACAGTCACCTGGTGGCCATTTGTACGCTTCCCAGACAGCTTCCAACAAGCAGGGTCAATGTCACTTTCACCAGAGGTCTCACTTAATGACCATGGCAGAAGTGATGCCGTAAGCCCACTGCAATCATCTGATGTTTTGCTTCATGATTGGGTTGCATAGTGATGGAGTTACCAATCCCAATTGCGGTTATTAAGTGTGGGCTACCAGCAACGAGCACATGGGACACAAATGCATTGTCGCCACTTATACTCCCAGTGGATTTCCATGTAAATTATACTCAAACAAACTGTTCCACATAATCTGGTATTGCTATTATTAGCATATGGCATTGTTACATTAGCCAGGAGACCACAATGCTATTGCAGAGTAGTAGTTTGGCTGCCAATTTACCAGCTCTGTTGTACGACAAGCTTCCATGCTTCCCAACTTTCTGCGCCAACTCAGAAAGCTCAAACTGCCCAAGAAGCTGCTGATCCAGTTCTACAGAGGAATTATTGAGTCTGTCATCTGCACCTCTATAACTGTCTGGTTTGGTTCTGAAACCCAACAAGACAGACATAGACTTCAGAGGATAATTAGAACTGCAGAAAAAACAATAGCTACCAACCTGACTTCCATTGAGGATCTGTATACTGCACGAGTCAAAAAGAGGGCTGTGAAAATATTTATAGACCCCTCACATCCTGGACATAAACTGCTTCAACTCCTACCCTCAAAACGATGCTATAGAGCACTGCACACCAGAACAACTAAACACAAGAACAGTTTTTTCCTGAATGCCATCACTCTGCTAAACAAATAATTCCCTCAACACTGTCAAACTATTCACTAAGTCTGCATTACTATTAATCTTCTCATCGTTCCCACCACCCATCTCCTTCCACTTATGACTGTATGACTGTAATTTTGTTACTTGCATCCTTATGATTTATATTGATATTGTGTCCTGATTGCTTATTTGTACCCTATGACTATCATTAAGTGTTGTACCTTATGATTTTTGATGAACGTATCTTTTCTTTTATGTATACTGTGAGCATATGCACCAAGACAAATACCTTGTGTGTCCAATCACACTTGGCCAATAAAAAATTCTATTCTATTCTAAATTGTGCCACAGGAAAGTGAACCAGCTTTGCATCGCAAAGAAAGAAGAATGGCTCTTCTTGCAGCGACAGTCAAGGCCCTCTCCTTCCACAGGAACAACCTCACAAACAGACATGACATCTGGAAAGGTTCAGACCAGCAGGAATTTGACTACCTGCACAAAGCGCCAGCTTGTCTCCCCATTGAAGTGGTACCTATTTATCTACTCACCTAGCACATGCTTTTGAACTGCTAGGTGGGCAGAAGCTGAGGCAAGTGACAGGAACTCACCCTGCTCCACAGTGCTAGCACTTGAACCATTGGAGTGGAGACTATCTCCACCATCATTAAGCCACTGAATCACCACATCTCTTTTAACTTGTTATGACAGCCTGGTTCACACAATATGCTAAGTAACTGTGGTATTCCAAAAGATTCTGAACTAGAGTGATTCAAACAGCAGTGGGAGATGTGCAGGGGGAAGCTCACTCTCAAACAAGGAAACTCATTGGATGTCTTTTGGCCAACCACTGTTTCTCATTCAACTCACTCCACAGAGATTCTGTGAAGAGTGTCTAATGTACATAGGATGAAAGAGAGAGAGAGAGAGAGAGAGAGAGAGAGAGAGAGAGAGAGAGAGAGAGAGAGAGAAAGAAAGAAAGAAAGAAAGAAAGAAAGAAAGAAAGAAAGAAAGAAAGAAAGAAAGAAAGAAAACAACTCCTTTAACCTATTACCTTGTACAAAACCAGCCAGAAGAAAATGCATGTTTCTACTTACCTCTCACTAATATATACCCTTTTCTGGATAATTTTTGACTTGCAAAACAAACGTAGAACATACAATAATATAGTTGGAAGGGACTTTGAGGTCTTCTAGTCCCACCCCCTTCTCGAACAGGAGACCATATACCATTTCAGATAAAGGGTTGTCTAGTTTCTTTTTGAAAGCTTCCAATGATGGAGAACTCACAATTTCTGAAGGAAAACTGTTCCATTGGTTCATTACTCTCACTGTTAGGACATTTCTTCTTAGTTCTAGGTTGCTTATCTCTTTGGTTAGTTTCCATCCATCTTGCCTTTTGGTGCTTTGGGAAATAGTTTGACCCAGTCTTTGTACAAGGTATACCTTCAAATACTGGAACACTGCTATCATGTCTCCCATAATCCTTCTTTTCATTAGACTAGAGATGCCCAATTCATGTAACCATTCTTTGGATTTTTTTAGCCTCCAGACCCTTAATCGTTGTCATTGATCTTCTCTCAGCCCGCATACGCCTTTTCAATTCTCCTATATATTTGGGTAATCCAACATGAGTAAATTGATGCAAACTTTATATCAGACCCAATTAAGCCTTAGATCAATTTGTTAGAGTTTGTTGCAGCACACACAATCAGACAATTCAGCAGGATTCGAAACTTCTTGATATACGTAATAACACATAATACAATACCCTTGTAGGTTTTTCCACGTTGTAGAGAAGAGAAATAGCAAGTACAAACACAGCACAAAATGAGACTTCCTGTTTGCTGCTGGCCGCCGCCAGACGTTCCTTTGGGATCGTCAGCTTCCACTGCCTGTCAGAGCCGCCTTCACAACGGAACGGCGGCTCGAAAAAACTCCGTTTCCATGAGGAAACGGAGATAGAGCCGGCAGGGGTGGGTAGAACTCTCTGCAGAGTCCCAAAAGTTTTTCTTTTTCTTTTGGGACGGAGCGGATGAGATGCCCCATATCCCCAGCCGTCGCTCCGGGCTTTGGGAGACCTCTGCGAATGCAGAGCCAGGCGTCAAGAGCAAGCCTGTGAATTTAACAGATTACTTAAAGAAAATGTGAGCTGGATCTGTAATACTGAACCGCAAGTATTCTACTTATCTTTTAAAAATAAAAAATAACTTAAGAGAGAAGAGGAAAGGAAAGGAGGGGAAAAAAGTTTTTTAAAATGGCGTTTGCAGCAGCTGGAGAAGAGGCAGAAAGGAAAAGTCTTTCTGTTTTCTATTATTACAATGTAGCGGAATAAATACCACTGGCTACATTTGTAGACAAAACCTCGCTCCTGTGTTTTTCTTTCTTTTTTTCTTCCTGGAGACTTGATATTGTTGTTGACTGGAAAGAAGTCTTTTTTCTTGTTTTTTTTTTTCTTTTTCTTTTTTTTTCTTTTTAACAAAGCCTGCCTGGGCGGAAACATGGCGCCGAGACTTACAAAGTCAGATAAACAAGAAGGGGGGGGGATTCCCTCACCCACAATTTAAAGGAACAAGTTTTAACTCTTCAGTCTCAGAAACCTGATTTTGATATAATAGAATTTCTCTTAGAGGAGATTGAAAGAAGGGATGAGATTGTGAATCAGCATCTTGAAGAATTTAAGCAGGAAATTAAAGAACTGGTAAAATCTAAGTTTGATTTTTTGGAGCAAAAATTTTTAAAAGTGGTTAATGGTTTTTCAAAATTTATGATACAGTTGGATACAAATACTAATTTACTAGAGTCTAAAATGGATGAAATTCAAGATAAATTGGACAATAGAATTCAAAAAATTGAAAATGATTTGATAAACACTCAGGATAATAGCTCAGAAGAAAAACCTAAAATGGATGCTGACCAAATGTCTGGTAATGTAGAAAATCTGCAACAGAGGATTGAAAAAGAGGTTCTCATGGTCCAATATAATTTTACAGAATATGCGATAAGACTGAGAGGTTTGCAGGAAAATAATAGAGATGATTTAAGGAAAATATCTTCTGAAATTCTAGCTGGGATTTTAAAGGTTCAACCTGACGAAGTGTCTTGTAGGATTGACAGAGTTCTCAGAATAAATTCCTGGATTGCTAAGCAAAGGCAACTGCCTAGAGATGTGGTGATTTATTTTACGGACAAGGAAATTAGGAATAATATTGTGCAAAATTCTTTTAATTCTAATTTGCAATTGTATGGACGAAAGATATGGATTTACAAGGAACTCCCACCTAAGATATTAGCAGAAAGGAAGAAATTTGGTTTTCTGGTGTCTGAGTTAAAAAAGAGAAATATATCATATAGGTGGAATGCCCCAGTTGGTATTATACTGAGACATCAAGGAGAAAGATATCAGTTAGATACTATTGAAAGAGCGGAAGAATTTTATCAAAATAGGTTGAACATGAATTTAACTTCTTCAGGAATGATACAGGATAAGCAGAAGGAGCTGGAAATAAAGGGAAAATATCGAATTACAGAGAATGTACCAGATAAATTGCCTTTGGATTTACCGGACACCCCAGCTGGATTATCTACAAATTTGAGAGAAGTGCCATCTGATTTTAATGTGATGACATATCAAGGCAAGCATGGAAACCAATTAGGGGATATACAAGGGATAAAAAAGAAACATGAGACATCAAAACAAAATCAATACGACCAATCTACAAAGCAGAATGAAGACCGACCAGTTGACACACAATCTGTAGAAAAGAAACCAGGATCGAAGTCAAACCCACAAAAAGAAAACAAAAAAAGAAATAGGTTGTATAAAAATAGAAATTTCTAACTCAAGCAACAGTGAAGCCAGTGTCTTTAAAATATGAATGATTATGTGAAAACATAGAGGAGGCGACATATTGGTCTATATCATCCTGAGGATAGTGGCAGATCTCTGCATTGCCATAATTTTGGGACGTGGAAAGAGCCTCAAACTGATGGATTTGAATTATCTACTTTGATATTTCTTTTTGTGTTGATAAACATATTATAATTATCTTGAATCATAAGGCAAGAGAATCATGCTGGGGCATGCAGAAGATCCGGTTGTTACCCACTACGATGATGGAAATCAATAATCCTGATGAAACCCATAATTATTATTATATGGAATATAATTATAATGTCACTCGGGTGGTTGTTTTTACTTTTATACATATAAGAAGATATTTACTACTGATGGGGGCAGATATGATTGAAGATCTTGAATAAACTGTTGCATCAGCAAGCTATGTTACCCTATTATGGATGTTGGTTTTAACAATCCAGTGGAAAGACCTCAAAGAAGATATTATATGGACTATAAATTTAAAGTTATTGTCTTTTCTTTTTTTTTATTTAGACATAATGGAATATATATATATATATATTTAAGTAGTGTGGGCAGTGAATTAAAGATATTAAGAATTGTTGTGTATGGTAAATTTGTAGGACAGTGGGTGAATAAGCTAACTACAGACTGATTAGTTTAAGAAAAGGGATTTTTAAGAGATATATTTAGGGGAGTGGAGGAAATGGATAGAGTGGAATAAATGTTAAATTAGATTTTAAGGGGAGGTCGCTTTGAAATGTTATAGTAATATATATAGAAGATTAAATATTAAAGTAGGATTTATCGTATAGTTTTAAAGTGGAAGGTGGTTTTGAATTGTTGTAATAATATATAGATATAAAACACTATTATGTTAAATTAGAAGTTATTTTATAATAGTTATAGTATAATGTTTTTTTTTGTTTTTTTTTGTTCTCTTCTTTTCTGAAATGTATGGATAAAGGGGGATGTTATGATATTTATAATATTTTTAGTAAGTAAAGGTCAGTATTTTGACGAGGGAGTAAGTAATCTGTTATGAATTAGGGGTTTTTTTGTTACGAAGAAGTCACAGGGGGGGATGGGTGGGGAGGGGGGTTAGGGAGGGGGAGGGAGAGGGGGGGGGGAAAGGGGGAAAAATTTGTATTTGAAAACTTTTTCAATAAAAAAAAAAAAAAAAAAAAAAAACACAGCACAAAATGGAAGCACAAAATGGAGAAGGCAAAATGGAAGATGGAAAAGCTAGCGCCCTCAAGCTTATATACAGAACAGTTAAGCCACGCCCAGGCTCCAAACTGTCTCTTATTGCCCCATACAACAAATACTATGTTTCAGTTACCAAACAGTCCCCCATTGGCTGACCTGTTGCTATGCCTATTCCAGTTCATGAATATACTGACACAATTTCTTTTTCTCATCCAGATGTTTGGTTTTGGAATATACACTGGTCTGCAGCAGACATATCACTGCATCTAAGAAAATGATGCTATGGGGACCATTTTTTTTTTATTGAAAAATACAAACTTTTCAGGATGTGTCAAAGTTAATTCCTTCTCTTCTCAGCCAGCTCTAGCTTACCTGAAAATCCTCCAGCCATAGCTGACCTGATTTTGTCATGCAGAAGGATTTTTGTTCCTAATTATATGCAATTTAAAGGCAGATGTAAATCCAAGGTCACCTTTCAGCTGTTTTAAAGAAGAAAAGGAAATGATCTAATGGTCCAATTGAGGTCAATGTCAGTCCAGAAGAGATTCTATAAATACCAGGACATCAAAGATCAGTTTGCAAACACCTTAACTTTGCTAGTGCAAGTATTCCACTCATTAAATCTGGTTGGTTTCAACTCGGAACAGGAATTTAGCAGTTTACTTGGTTAGCTGAGGTTCCAATGCAAGAAATTCCAGTAAAAGATCAAAGATGCTGTATGAATCATCAAAAAATGTTGTTGGAAAAGGCCAATGGCTTCATCAATCTAAGGTTATTAAGAGCCATGGTGGCGCAGTGGTTAGAATGCAGTATTGCAGGCTAATTCTGCCCACAGCCTGGAGTTCAATCCTGACTGGCTCAAGGTTAAGTCAGACATCCATCCTTCTTAGATCAGTAAAATCAGGGTCCTGATTGTTGAGAACAATTAATCAATGGAACAACTTGCCTCCAGAAGTTGTGAATGCTCCAACACTGGAAATTTTTAAGAAGATGTTGGATAACCATTTGTCTGAAGTGGTGTAGGGTTTCCTGCCTGGGCAGGGGGTTGGACTAGAAGACCTCCAAGGTCCCTTCCAACTCTGTTATTCTATTCTATTCTATTCTATTCTATTCTATTCTATGCTATGCTATGCTATGCTATGCTATGCTATGCTATGCTATGCTATGCTATGCTATGCTATGCTATCCTATCCTATCCTATCCTATCCTATCCTATCCTATCCTATCCTATTCTATTCTATTCTATTCTATTCTATTCTATTCTATTCTATTCTATTCTATTCTATTCTTGTTGTGGCTCCGTCCTCCGTGCCTATCTTATCGGAGGAAGAAGGCTCCGAACATGAAGGAGAGGAGATGGCCAGGCCTCCCTCTCCAGGACCCTCCTCTCTGGCAATGCCTCAGGTGTCTCCCGAAGGAGAAGAGATTGGCCAGGAGCCAGGTGTTTCCAAGCCGTCGGATAGTGACGAAGAAGCATTGTGGTTGGACCCACGCCAGCGACGGAGAGACAAGCGTGCGCAGCAGAAAAGGAGGCATGCCAGAGATTAAGCTGAGTCACTGGACCACACCCCACAGGCTATAAAAGGGAGTGTGGTGGCCATTCAGACTCTGTGACGGACAAAGCTAATCTCTGGCGAGGCACTTTGCACCTTTGGACACAACGCCTATTTGCTGTGGATTTAATTACAAACTGGACTATTCAAACTGTGTGTATTTTTGTCTGTGTTATCAGAGTAAGAGTTCGTGGCAGGCAGCCACGGAGTTGCTGCCAAGTTCCTTATCACTGACTTTGAGTGTTTGAAGAGTTTATTTAACCCTCGGCTGGCTGGTTGGGTGTGTGCGTGGTATGGGGACAGAACAATTCTATTCTATTCTATTCTATTCTATTCTATTCTATTCTATTCTATTCTATTCTATTCTATTCTATTCTATTCTACTCTACTCTACTCTACTCTACTCTACTCTACTCTATTCTATTCATATGGAAGGCAGTGTCAAGTCTGAAGTGAATCTGACGGGCCATTTTGGAGGCTTCAGAGTTTCCACAGTGTGAAAAAGAAGGGATAGGGAGGAGGGACATAGCTAGATTGGGGCTTGTAGCCAAAACAAAATAGTTTCCTGTGGGAACCAAGGACATTCCAACAGGTGGCCGGGGAGAGGAAGAGTCTGGTTACCAAGCAACCAGCCAGGCAGCACCTCGATTGGACCATGTGACCGATCGTTTAGGGAAAAGGGGAACTTTCACTTTGTAATCAGGTGAAAACCATGGGAAGTTTCAGAGTCGGTTTTCACCAGTTTGTGCCAGTATGATATGTCCAATAAAATTGGACATATCAGGAACCTGCTTGCCTCAGAGTTCTGCTTCCTATGGCGTTATTACTTGGAACCCTGACATATAGCATATAGATCCTGTGGAAGTAGATAGGACCTTAAGAAGACCTTCACAAGAAACATGTATATTTAGGAGAAAGTGAACTTACTCTGGGAAAATTTCCCGCAGGTTGCAAGACGATCTATAAGAACCCCAGCGAGTTTGCCTTCTTTTTCTCATCAACATGATCAAAGTGAATTAGACAATAAGTTCCCCACCAGCGCCGCACACAAATTGTATAAATTAGCACCTTCTTCTTTCGTGAAAAACGCTTTTCAGCCAAGAGATGGAAGTTCAGAGAATGCGAGAAAAGATATTGAGTGTAATATTTCCAAAACATGTTCTGTGAACTCCCATCTGGCTCACTTTGAACAAATCATTGATTTGAGCTAATTGACTAATTGATTCAAGCAATTAGTCAGTGATAGAAACACATAACTAGTTAATTAGCTACCAATCCGATATTACCTTGCAGACAGTCCCCAGTGTGGCATTTAGACTTTCTTGTGAATCTCTAGACAAATTTGCCAGAAGTTTGTGTTTACATAACAATCTGACATGCTTCTTCAGTTAAAAGAAGGCTACCATATTAAAGCTGCAACAATCTAAATGACCCCTAAGTGAAAGAGACGAGCTGAAATTGTCTATAATTTTGACGCTGAACAGTCATCCAAACTTTTGCAGCTCAGATATAACAACCTTTTTTTTTTTTTTAAAGGAAGGAAAATGGGAACTAAACTAGTTAATCAAAGACTGTAGATAAACCATCTGGTGCCCATGAATTTTCTGGGATCCACCAGGATCTCTGCCTCCTTTCATTTTCATTTTCATTGTTTTAAGGAAGGGCAAAGGCAGAGACAGAGGCACAGGCAGAGGAGAGGAGAGGAGAGGGAGAGGGAGAGGGAGGAAAGGAAAGGAGAGGAGAGGGAGAGGGAGAGGAAGAAAGGGAATGGGAAAGGGAAAGGGAAAGGGAAAGGAAAGGGAAGGGAAGGGAAAGGGAAAGGGAAAGGAAAGGAAAGGGAGGGAAAGAAAAGGGGGAGAGGGAAAGGGAAAGGGAGAGGGAGAGGGAGAGGGAAAGGGAGAGGAGACGAGAGGAGAGGGAGAGGGAGAGGGAGGAGGAAGAAAGGAAAGGGGGAGAGGGAGAGGGAGGAAAGGAAAGGGAGAGGGAGAGGGAGAGGAAAGGAGGAGAGGAGAGGAGAGGGAGAGGGAGAAGGAGGGAAAGGAAAGAAAAGGGGGAAAGGGAGAGGGAGAGAAAGGAAAGGAAAGGAAAGGAAAGGAAAAGAAAGGAAAGGAAAGGAAAGGAAAGGAAAGGAAAGGAAAGGAAAGGAAAGGAAAGGAAAGGAAAGGAAAGTGGGAAAGGGGAGAGGGAGAGGGAGAGGGAGAGGGAGAGGGAGAGGGAGCGAAAGGAAAGGAAAGGAAAGGAAAGGAAAGGGGGAGAGGGAGAGGGAGAGGGAAGGAGAGGATTCATTTTCAATCATTACAAGAATGCATCTAGGCTAGAGTATGGCTACCAGATCTCGGTTTCAAATATGGCATACTGTAGGCGGCAGCTAAACCTAATTCTTTATTACCACTAGTTATTTTAGATCAGTGTTTTTAACCTTTGATGATTTGAAGATGTATGGACTTCAACTCCCAGAATTCCTCTGAATTCACACATCTTCAAGCTGCTAAGGTTGAGAAAGACTGCTCTAGAGGGTAGGAACCTTATGATTATGTTTCACGTTCCAAATGGGTCCACCTGCTCTTAATTTTCTCTGTTTCTACCATAATGAGAAAATATTAACTTTATTGTTTCTTTAATACTAAAGGCTTTTCCATATACAACCCTTTGGTCTGATTATCTCTTATTTCTCTATCAATCTCTTTTTACTTATGGAACGACTTGCGTTCTCTCCACAGTTCCCCTTCTTTTTTTTTTATTGAAAAGTTTTACAGAAAAAAGACCCCCCAATATTCCCCCCCACCCTTTCCCTCCCCTCATCCCACCCTCCCCCCAGACTTCCCAGAGCAAAATACAAGGTATTTCAGTTAACAATCATACACTAAATTAACCTATCAATCCTTAGACTACTAAATCCCCCCGGAACCTTAACTCCACTATAGATAACATAATACTTCTAATACTTAACGTTCATTCATAAGCTATTTGATATTTTCTTGTCTGATACTTATTTTGAATATAATCAATCCATCTTCTCCATTCCACAGTTCCCCTTCTTGATGTTTTCCTCCCTTTCTTCCCTTTCTTTATCTTCTTCTTTTTCCTTTTCTTATACTGTATCAAAAGAGCTTTATCCAAAGTGGTAAGTGGCATCCATAGTGGTTAAGGTACCAGGCTAGACACTGGGAAATCATGTGTTCTAGTTCTGCCTTAGGTAGAAAGCCAGCTGAGTGAGCTTTGCACTGGCAACTGTCCCTCAGTTCTAGGAAGCAGGAAAGAGCAAACTGCAGAAACTAGTTCAGGAGTCAGCATTGACTTAAAGCACGGATGTGAAACTTGCCATTGTCACGTTGCCGTCACGTGACATTTCGTGACGTTTTTCCCATTCGCGGAGCTGGGGTGGGCGTAGCCTGCATGCATCCGGCCCACAGGCCTCCAGTTTGACAACCCTGACTTAAAGGCACAGAACCAAACAGAATTTGAATTCATATCTGTTTAATTTTTTAAGATTGCAAAGCCAGTCCATTAGCCGTGTTTGGCATAGCTGCTTCAAATGTGGCTTCTTGTAGGCTAGGAAGCCATCTTCTACGCACGGTCACTCACGCCCTTGTCACCTCCCGGCTGGATTATTGTAATGCTCTCTACATGGGGCTCCCCTTGAAGAGCACTCGGAGGCTCCAACTGGTCCAGAATGTGGCCGCGCGAGTGGTTATGGGCGCAACTCGTTGTGCCCACGTGACACCCCTCCTGCGTGAGCTGCACTGGCTCCCAGTGGTCTTCCGGGTGCGATTCAAGGTGCTGGTTACCACCTTTAAAGCGCTCCATGGCATAGGACCCGGGTACCTTCGAGACCGACTTCTGCCACCAATAGCCTCCCACCGGCCAGAGAGGATCTCCTCAGGGTGCCATCGGCCAAGTTATGTCAGCTGGTGACACCCAGGGGGAGGGCCTTCTCTGTGGGAGCCCCTGCCCTGTGCAATGAACTGCTCCCGGAAATACGTAAGATCCCCGACCTCCGGGTATTTCGCTGTGCACTGAAGACCCTGTTGTTCCGCCAGGCCGGGCTATCGACATGATAATTTTAAATTGGGGTATTTTAAATTTCTGGGGTTTTAAATGGAGCCAAATTTATTTAATAATTTTAAATATTAAATTGATGTTTGTCTTGTGTTTTTAAATAGGCTGTACACCGCCCTGAGTCCTTCGGGAGAAGGGCGGTATAGAAATAAAATTATTATTATTATTATTATTATTATTATTATTATTATTATTATTATTATTATTATTATTATTATTATTATTATTTTAAGTAACAGAATAGCAGAGTTGGAAGGGACCGTGGAGGTCTTCTGGTCCAACCCCCTACTTAGGCTGGAAACCCTATACCAATGATGGCAGTGTTGTGGTCTGTACGCGGCCTGTGCGGCTGGTGGCTGATTTGGACAGCGAGGAGGCTGGTGTGGTGCTGCGCCAGCAGCCTGTGCAGTTGGCACTCGAGTCGGACAATGAGGAGGCTGGAGAAGATGTGGTGCCAGAGGCGGGGATTCAGCCAGGACCTTCAGAACCTCCAGAAGCTCCTATAAGTGAAGAGGAAGAAGAGGAGGAGCCTCTTCTCGATGCACAAGCGCACAGAGCTGCGAAAAGGCAGGAGTGGCTCCTCAGGAGGAGATCTTCTCGAGATTAAGGCTTGGGGCTAATTGGCCACTCCCCTAGCCTATTTAAGGAAGGATGACGACTGATGCAATTTGCAGGAAACAACTTTGTTCAAATTCCTTTGCGTCTTGATTACAGAAAACGTTTGATTTGGCTCTTGTTTCTCTTTTATCAGTTTTCCTGCAAATTGCTTCTGGGCATTCTGCCAACCACAGTAAGATTATGGTTATCTGAAATACTGTGCCTCAGAATTGAGTTATTATTCTTTGAATTCTTGTCGGCTGTTAATGAAGTTAAATTAACAACCCTTGTTCGGAAAAGACTGATTTATTGTATTTATTGTACTTGTGTTCAAACAACTACTAAGAAAGCTCATTAGTAGTCTTTAATTAGTAAATTAAGGTTTGTACAAACTTTGTGTGTGCTGCGTTCTTTGGGGTCCGTAGCTGGGGCAGAACACTTTTTGAAAGCTTCCAGTGATGGAGTACCCACAACACCTGAAGGGAAGCTATTTCATTGGTTGATTGTTCTAAGCATCAGGAGATTTCGCCTTAGTTATAGGTTGCTTCTCTCATTGTTGAGTTTCCATCCACTGTTTCTTGTCTTGTCTTTTGGTGCTTTGAAATGTAGTTTGACCCCCCCTCGACTTTGTAGTAGTCCCTCAAATATTGGAACACTGCTTTCATCTCTCCCCTAGTCCTTCTTTTCATTACATTAAGGTAAAGGTAAAGGTTCCCTTCACACATGCTAGTCGTTCCTGACTCTAGGGGGCGGTGCTCATCTCTGTTTCAAAGCCAAAGAACCAGCGCTGTCCGAAGACGTCTCCGTGGTCATGTGGCCAGCATGACTCAATGCCAAAGGCGCACGGAACGTTGTTATCTTCCCACCAAAGGTGGCCCCTATTTTTCTACTTGCTTTTTTTTTTAACATGCTTTCGAACTGCTAGGTTGGCAGAAGCTGAGACAAGTAGCGGGAGCTCACCCCATTACGCGGCACTAGGGATTCGAACCGCTGAACTGCCGACCTTTCGATCGACAAGCTCAGCGTCTTAGCCACTGAGCCTCCACTCATTATTATTATTAATGTCCATTACATTAGATATACCCAATTGCTGAAACTGTTCTGTACATCACATTACATTAGACATACCCAAATTCCTGTAACTTTTTACATGTTCTAGCCTCCAGCCCCTTAATCATTCTTGCTGTGATTGGGCCTGTATCTAGCTCTCTCCATTCCTAGTCCAATGCTCTAACCCCAGTGCCAAATATGGACGGATAGGGTGGCATTGACCAAAAGGAAGACTAAGCAAGAGGACTAAGGAATGTTTGGGTTGACAGCAAGTTCTCTGCTGAGGTATGGCCCTCGAATGGCGTTTTAGGCCGGCCATCTGCATGCAGTTCATCAGAGAGTTAATATTGGCCAGAACCAGAAGAGAAATTGGCTAATAATACTGTTTTTTTTTCTGTGCACACTAAAGTTCTCCTACATTCTCTCAGGGCAGTTATAATTATAGCACCAGAAATAATTGGTACATTACTCACTGAGGCCCTATGGGATCAGCTTCTCTTCATGCTTTTCTCCTACTGTGCATGCTTTTAATAGCAAACACACACACACACACACACACACACACACACACACGTGTGTGTGCGCTCTCTCTCTCTCACACACACATGTGCGCAGTGTGTATTTTAAAGTAAGGACAGAAATAGAAAGCTACTGGAAGCAAAGTTGTAAAGCACCATGCAGAGCAAGGTTAGAAGAAATGCTGAAGAACCCCGGGAATCAAGGATGGGGGGGGGGTTGTAGAAAGATTTTTGCTCTAAATTAAAGTGGGGCAGGTAGTCCTCAACTTGCAAGAGTTTATTTAGCGACAGTTCGAAGTTACAAGGTGTCAGAGTATGAATATTCATAGATGGGAATAGACATGGCAACAGGTCAGCAGAGACTTTCTTTCTTTTTTTAAAGCCTCTGACGATCCCAGCTGACTTGCCTGATCGGCAGAGGCTTTCTTTCTTTTTTTAAAAAAGCCTCTGACGATCCCAGCTGACTTGCCTGATCAGCAGAGGCTTTCTTTTTTTAAACAAAGCCTCTGATGATCCCAGCTGACTTGCCTAATCGGCAGAAGCTTTTTTTTTAAAAGCCTCTGACGATACCAGCTGACTTGCCTGATCGGCAGAGGCTTTCTTTTTTTTAAAAAGCCTCTGATGATCCCAGCTGACTTGCCTGATGGGCAGAAGCTTTTTTTTTTAAAGCCTCTGACGATCCCAGCTGAGCCGCGCGATCATCAGAAGCTTTTTTTTTTTAACTTTTAAAAGCATTTTTTCGGCCAAAGAGGTTGTAGAAAAAATGCTTTTAAATTTTTTTTAAAAAAATAGCCTCTGATGATTGCGTCGCTTAGCTGGGCAATTGGGGGGGGGGCAGGGATTTTTGCTACCGGTTCTCCGAACCACCCGCCTCCATCGCTACGGGATCAGGCGATCCGGTCCGAACTGTTGTTTTGTCTTGGTGACCTGTGGCCTGAAGCACCTATCATGCCCTTCCTGATTCCAATTTACCTATTCTAGCAATGTACACGGAGTAGCATAGCATAATGAATCCCAAATGTACATGCTGATATCAGTCTTGGATTCAGTTTTTCTGAAGACGATTAGGTTATATGAATGGTCTTCATGTAGCAATAGCACTTAGACTTATACACCACTTCATAGTGCTTTACAGCCCTCTATAAGCAGTTTACAAAGTCAGCATCTTGGCCCCAACACTCTGGGTCCTCATTTTACCCACCTCCCAAGGATGGAAGGCTGAGTCAACCTTGAGCCAGTCAGGATCGAACTGCTGGCAGTTGGCAGAATTAGCCTGCAATAACTGCACTCTAACCACTGTGCCACCATGGCTCTTTGGAGTCACTTTTGGTCATAAGTCACTTTATTTTCAGTGCCATTGTAACTTCAAATGGTCACTAAAGGAACAGTTGTAAGTTGAAGACTACCTGTAAAGTTAAACATATAAATAAATCAGTCCAACATGGGGAAACCTGCCTCAATTTAGGAACTGGGCATGGCTGGTCTAGTGAAGAGAAGGACCAGGGAAGACATGATAGCAGTGTTCCAATATTTGAGAGGCTGCCACAGAGAGGAGGGGGGAAATAGGGGGAAGGAGGGGGGAAAATAGCTTTCCAAATAGCTTTGGAAAGCTGTTTTCCAAAGCACCTGAAGGCCAGACAAGGAATAATGGATGGAAACTGACCAAGGAGAGATTCAACCTGGAAATAAGGAGGAACTTTCTGACAGTGAGAACAATCAACCCATGGAACAGAAGTTGCCTTCGGAAGTTGTGGGAGCTTCATCCCTTGAGACTTTCAAGAAGAGATTGGACTGCCATTTGTCAGAAATAGGGTAGGGTCTCCTGCTTGAGTAGGGGGTTGGACTATATCAGCGGTCACCAACTGGTGGTCCATGGACCACTGGTGGTCTGCAAGAAAATTTTGGTGGTCCGCAGAAAAATTATTTGCATTTTTTTATATTGCACTAAATCAGGGGTCCTCAGACTACGGACCCTGGGCCAGATGCGTGCAATGAACGTTTGTGTTGCTGCAGAGAGTCTCCCCCTTCGGGGTCTTTTTGTGTGGGGCAGAGGAGGGCAGAAATTCCAAGTTGGGGTCTACTTTGGCCTCCTGGTGTGGGGCTTTGGGTGAAGGTTGGAGGGAAGTGCCGCTGGTGGCAAAGAGCCGGAGGGCCTCGTTCCAGTGGGACTGCATCATAGCCTGGAACTGGCTGACCATCTTAGCCCGCTGAGCCTCCAGGCACCGGTATCTGGCCTTGCACTCCCACAGGTCTTCCCTCTGCTTGGAAAGCCTATGCTCCTAGTCCAGAGTGAGGTGCTTCTGCTGAGCTTCCTTCTTGGTCATCCAATCTGAACTGAGCTGTTTTGCCAACTCTTTCTTGTGGTGGCTGCTTAGCTCCAACAACTGCTTCCTGTTGGGGCCCTAAGGAGCCTGGGTGGGTAGGCAAGGAGTTAACTACCTCCTAGCCACGCCCACCCAGCTGGTCATTAGGCAGATCATATTAGTGGTTCGTGGGATTTAAAATTATGAATTTAGTGGTCCCTGAGGTCTGAAAGGTTGGTGACCCCTGGATTAGATGATCTACAAGGTCCTTTTCAACACTGTTTTTTTTTATTTTATTTTTTATTTTTTATTTTTTTAAATTTGATTTATATGCCACCCTTCTCCGGAGACTCAGGGCAGCTTACAATGCATTAAGCAATAGCCTTCATACTTTTGTATATTTATACAAAGTCAGCTTATTGCCCCCACAAACTGGGTCCTCAATTTACCTACTTTAGAAAGGATGGAAGGCTGAGTCAACCTTGAGCCTGGTGAGATTCAAACTTACAGTAATTGCAGACAGCTGGTGTTAATCACAATGCTATCAGTCTGCTGAGCCACCAGGCCCTGTTAATCTGTTAATTTGGGAGTATGTATTGCATAGGTTTGGTAAAGGTTGGAAAGGTGCAAAATGTTAAAAGCGGCATTGTGATCTCGAGAGGCAGTCTTTACACCTTATCCTTACATTGTGTGTTGCGTGCAACAGATGGAGTTGCACACACCTTGCGGCACCCATTCTTCATTTGCCTTCCCTTCTTTCTCACACAGGAATCCCTCTGCCATTTCCCAGGATAATGGCTACATCCAAGGACCGCGACATTCATCATCTTGAGACCTTAGAGGAAACAAGTAGATCTGTCAAATTTGCTTATGGGAGGGATCCCATAGAAAAAAACTTTTTAAATATATATTGATAAACCAAGGCCAGAGTTTATATTATGCATACACATGGAGCCTTAGCAGGGAAATGAGGTTATAGATATTCATTAAAATCTGTCTGGGATGCACCGTCGAGAAAAAATCACTTCAACATAACAAACTCAGGAGAATAAAAAGTGAAAGACGTTGAGAGCAAGTTGTGATATTTTTCACCTGCCTGTTAAAAATAATAATAATACATTAACAGGCAGACAGCTGTTTAGGAAAAAAATAAATAAATAAGGTGCCACAATTCTGCTTCGCCTTACGGGCAGGGGAGGATAACTTTATCTTGTTGAGCCTCAGGGAATTCCCCAGGAATTGTCAATGGGCAACTTGTGAGGCTCATAGCTCTCCGAAAGCACATCAGCATCGTGAAAAGAAGAATCTAATGCTTTAAGATGGAGTGGTGAACTGTCTGAGATGCCATTTATTTGGAGTTAACGAATCGGTGCAGTTGGAAGAAAAGACACAAAGGAAAAAGGTGAAAAGTGCATCGGAGAAATAGCTCGCTAAGACCCCAGATCAGAGGTGGGTTTCAGCAGGTTCTGACCAGTTCTGAAGAACCGGTAGCGGAAATTTTGAGTAGTTCGGAGAACCGGTAGTAAAAATTCTGATTGGCCCCGCCCCCATCTATTCTCTACCTCCTGAGTCCCAGCTGATTGGGAGGACATGGGGATTTTGCAGTAACCTTCCCCTGGATTGGGGAGGGAATGGAGATTTTATAGTATCCTTCCCCTGCCACGCCCACCAAGCCATGCCCACAGAACCGGTAGTAAAATTTCTTGAAACCCACCACTGCCCCAGATGCAGTTTGGACCCTCTCTGAATTTTATTCTCTCGGTCAATCTGAATTTTTTTAACATTGTTGTTGTTGTTATTGTTATTGTTGTTGTTGTCATTGATCATTGTGCAGTCAGCCAGATGTTCAGAGTGGGTTTGGCATATTGCCCCCAACCATCTGAGTCCTCATTTTACCAACCTTGGAAGGAAGGAAGGCTGAGTCAAGCTTGAGCCAGTCAGGATCGAACACCTGGCAATTGGCATATTTAGCCTGCAATAGTGCATTCTAACCACTGCTCTCATTACTCATTTCAATTACTGAACATAGCAATAAGCACTAAGACTTATATACTGCTTCATAGTGCTTTACAGCTCTCTCTAAGCAGTTTTACAGAGTCAGCAATCTGAATCCTCATTTTACTGACTTCGGAAAGATGGAAGGCTGAGTCAACCTTTTTTTATTTATTTATTTATTTTTATATGCCGCCCTTCTCCGGAGACTCAGGGCAGCTTACAATGCGTTAAGCAATAGCCTTCATACTTTTGTATATTTTACAAAGTCAGCTTATTGCCCCCACAAACTGGGTCCTCATTTCACCTACCTTAGAAAGGATGGGTCAACCTTGAGCCTGGCAAGCCTTGGTAGTACAGTGGTCTAAAGCACCCTGTTATTAAGACCAGCTGCCTGCAATTACTTGATCGGGATTCCATGTGCACAGTCACTCACGCCCTCGTCACCTCTTGCCTGGACTACTGTAACACTCTCTACATGGGGCTCCCCTTGAAGAGCACCCGGAGGCTCCAACTGGTCCAGAATGCGGCCGTGCGGGTAGTTACGGGAGCTGCATGGCACTCCCATACAACACCTCTCCTGCGTGAGCTGCACTGGCTCCCAGTGGTCTTCTGGGTGCGCTTCAAGGTGTTGGTTACCACCTTTAAAGCGCTCCATGGCATAGGACCTAGTTATCTTCGAGACCGCCTGCTGCCACCAACGACCTCCCATCGACCTGTGCGCTCCCACAGAGAAAGCCTCCTCGGGGTGCCATCAGCCACACAATGTAGGCTGGTGACCCCCAGGGGGAGGGCCTTCTCTGTGGGGGCACCTACCCTCTGGAATCAGTTGCCCCCAGAGATAAGGAAAATCCAAGACCTCGGTGCCTTCTGCCGCGCCCTTAAAACTTTCTTATTTCAGCAAGCCAGGCTGGCTTAACAAATTCTTTTAATAATTTTAATTGGTTTTGTCTTTTTAAATTTGGGGCCAAACAGAGATATTTCTTTTAATTGTTTTTAATGTTTGTATTATATGTTTTTATCTGGCTGTACACCGGCCTAAGTCCTAAGGGAGAAGGGCAGTATATAAATTTGAAATTAAAAAAAAAATTACTGCAGGTTCGAATCTCGCCAAGGCTCAAGGTTGACTCAGCCTTCCATCCTTTCTAAGGTAGGTAAATTGAGGACCCAGTTGTGGGGGCAATAAGCTGACTTTGTATAAATATACAAAAGGATGAAGGCTATCGCTTAGCGCATTGTAAGCCGCCCTGAGTCTCCGGAGAAGGGCAGCATATAAATCAAATTAAAAAAAAAAAAAGATTCAAACTTACTAATTGCATACAGCTGGAGTTAAATTACAATGCATTAGTCTGCTGAGCTATCCAGGCTCAGTCAGGATCAAACTTCTGGAGTGAGCAGTGAGTTAGCCCTGCAGTACTGCATTCTAACCACTGCACCGCCATGGCTCTTAGTTTAGGTTGCAGTTTTTTTAATATCTAACCCATGCTTAGGACTATTTTAAAAGGTATAAGACAGAGTATGGTATATTAGAAGACTGATGAAAATCAGTGGGATATATCACTCATGCATAATATACTATGCCTTTCAACGCCGTCATTATAAAAACATTTTTGTAATGAATTTAATCTGAAGAATGTAATTTCAATTTCAAATCTTTATTGTCGGTGCACAACATATGTACAATGAGATTGGTTGGTAAGGGAATAAATATTGCATCTCAGCTCAAACTCCTTGTTTTAGCTGCCTGGGTAAATTAAAAATAAAAATAATAATAAAAAAAAAGAAAATGAGTTTTTATCAATGGTCTAATTTGAAACTTGCTTATAATGATGGTCAGTCATGGAATTATTTCATTGGAAAATAAATTTCTTCAGAAATTCCTGTTCCCACTTCCTACTTGGCTATCATAATGGATCATAATGTGCTGTCTTTTTTTGTTCCTGCCATCATCATGTATCTCTTTAAATCATACACTCATCTTCTACAATATATATTGTGTGCGTTTGTATTGGGATATAAATTCTTCTGGTAAGTAGCTGAGAGAGAGAGAGAGAGAGAGAGAGAGAGAGAGGGAGAGAGAAGGAGGGAGGGAGGGGGGAAGGGGGGAGAGAGAAACAGGCATAGGCACAATTCAAGGATAGAATGAAAGGGGTGAATTTGCACTAAAAATTATAGTAACAAGGTAGAATGCAGGCATTAATAGAAGGAATGTCCCACATAATGACAAACAGAACCAGAATAAAACTGGAAGGGACCTTGGAGGTCTTTTAGTCCAGCCCCCTACTCAAGCAAGAGACCCTATACCCATGATGGCAAACCTATGGCACGCGTGCCACAGGTGGCACATGGAGCCATATTTGTGGGCACACGAGCCTTGCCCTAGCTCAGCTCCAGCGCGCATGCATGCACCGGCCAGCTGATTTTCAGGCTTTCCGGGCCTACCAGAAGTTGGGAAACGGGCCATTTCCAGCCTCCAGAGGGCCTCCGGGGGTGGGGAAGGCTGTTTTCGCCCTCCCCAGGCTCCAAGAAAGCCTCTGGAGCCTGGGGAGGGCAAAAAAAACGGGCCTACCAGATCCACCGGTAACCTTTTTGCTGTCATGTGCCAAAAGTAGGGGGAGCACGGGGGGGGGGGGGGTTTGCGCATGCATGTGTGTGGGGGCGGGGCACGGGGGCATTGAATTATGGGTGTGGGCACATGTGTGCATGACCCCCCCCGCACTCCCCCCGCTTTGGCACATGACAGCAAAAAGGTTAGCCATCACTGCCCTATACTATTTCAGACAAGTGACTGTCCATTTTCTTCTTAAAAACCTCCAGTGATGGAGCAGCCACAACTTCTGAAGGCAAGCTGTTCCATTGGTTCTCACTTTTTGGACGTTTCTCCTTAATTCTACACGGGGCTCCCCTTGAAGTGCACCCGGAAGCTCCAACTGGTGCAGAATGCGGCCCGCGCGAGTAATTATGGGAGCAACATGGCACTCACATGTAACACCTCTTCTACGTGAGCTGCACTGGCTTCCGGTGGCCTTCCGAGTGCGCTTCAAGGTGTTGGTTCTTACCTTTAAAGTGCTCCATGGTTTAGGACTGAGTACTTACGAGACCACCTGCTGCAACCGATAACCTCCCACCAACCAATACACTCTCACAGAGTAGGCCTACTCATAGTACCATCATTAAAACAATGTCGTCTAGTAGTTCCAAGGGAGAGAGCCTTCTCTGTGGGGGCACCTACTCTTTGGAACAAAATACCCCCTGGAATACGAATAATCCCAGATCTTCGCACTTTCCGACGTGCCCTGAAGACCTTTCTGTTTCAACAAGCAGGGCTAGCATAAACATCTAAATTCTATGCCAAGGTCTTCGCAGATACACTAAGTTGACTCAATTTATTATTTACTGTTTATAAAAAAAAAAATATTATATGTATATGAAATCTTAATCTGTTCACCGCCCTGAGTCCTTCAGGAGAAGGGTGGTATAGAAATTCAATAAATAAATAATTCCAGGTTGCTTCCTGGAGATTGTTAAGAAGAGACTGGACAACCATTTGTCTGAAATAGTATAGGTCTACATGCTTGAGTAGTGGGGGTGGACTAGAAGACCTCCAAGCTCCCTCCCAACTCTATTATTCTGCGTTCCGTATTCTATATTTAAAACACATTCTATCAAATTTTATTCATTTAGAATTGGGATTATACACTGCCTTACATCCAACTGACGGTTGGGTTATTTTTTTTCCCTGCCATCGTCTAATTAATCTGATATTTGATAAGATAAAAATAATTGACGGTATTGTAATCTATTCATTATCTGCCACCTGTACCGTAAAAGAGTTTGCCGTTACAGATCAGAGCAGATTGTTATTAAAGAAATCCATCATGGCTCCTTTTACATTTCTAATTGCAGGCAGATAGTTAAGAATAATTATGGTTAGCTGCAAATACCTGTGGACATTTGGGTGGATGTATGGATATGGGTGGGTAGATGACAGAGAGAGAGGGGGGGAGGGAGGAAGGGAGGGAGAGGGGGGGATAGATGAGACTGAGAGAGATAGCAACAATTTTCGGAGTTCAAATGGGGAGATCTGAGATTTGAAGATGGCATGATTCAATTCAATTTTGCATTTTTGAGATGTAGAAGTAAAGCAATTTGATTTGGACCACTTTGGGATTCAGCTAGGAAAAACATACAGTTCCATCCATAAAGTATAGTTTTAAAACTTTTGTTGTTATCGTTGCTTTTATTTAATACAAAAAAAGGTAAGAATAATGAGGGGAAGGGGGTGGGAAGGGAAAGGGGGAGGGGAAGGGGGAGGGAAAGGAAGGGAAGGGAAGGGAAAGGCTTTTTTTTTCTTTTAAAAGCCTTTGATGATCCTAGCTGAGCCACGCGATCATCAGAGGCTTTTTTTTTTTTAACTTTTAAAAGCATTTTTGCAGCCGAAGAGGTTGTAGAAAAAGTGCTTTTAAAAGTTTTTTAAAAAGCCTCTAATGATTGTGCGGCTTAGCTGGGCATCGGGGGGGGGGGGGCAGGGATTTTTGCTACTGGTTCTCCAAACCACCCGCCTCCATTACTACCGGATTGGGCGATCCAGTCCGAACCGGGAGCATTTCACCCCTGCATAAAGCCCTTCATGGCATAGGGACTTATTTGAGGGACCAGCTCTATCCCGTCATGGCTGCCCACTCAGTAACATTGGACAGAGCAGATGTGCTTCATGTCCTATCCATTAAACAATGTGGTTTAATGGGACATAGGAACCGTTGTGTTCTCTGTTGTGGTGTCTGCCCTCCAAAATAACATCTTCCCAATGATTCGGATCACTCAACCATATAAATCTTTAGACCTTGTGAACCCATCATGTGAGTCAGGGGTGAAATCCAGCAGGTTCGGACAGGTTCTGGGGAACTGGTAGCGGAAATTTTGAGTAGTTTGGAGAACCGGCAAATACCACCTCTGGCTGGTCCCAGAGTGGGGAGGGAATGGAGATTTCGCAATATCCTTCCCCTGGAGTAGGGTGGGATTGGAGATTTTGCAGTATCCTTCCTCTGCCACGCCCACCAAGCCACATGCCCACCAAGCCACGCCCACAGAACCGGTAGTAAAAAAAATTGGATTTCACCACTGATGTGAGTGCATGTTATTCCGTTTCCACTACCAGCATCAGACTGGCAGGAGTGGGTTTTTAATTCTTGATTGAATTAATTTGTATTATTTGAGTGTTTATGAGCTAGCAAGAGTTGTTGGTGAGTACACAGCCTGAGAAATTGAAACAATAAAGAAATATAATTTGTATTATCTAATAATTCTTGTTAATGTGAGGCACAAAGTGCAGTGCGTTTGTATAACAAGTCAACTTAAAAGAAAAAAGAAGCTGTGAGAGAATTCCTGTGTTAGCACTATTGTGTACACCCTGCTGCTTTCAACAAGGAGTAATTTAACCCAAAACACAGTACTTCAAATCTTGTTACTGAAGACGTCCAAAACAGCAACAGAAAACTACTTCAAAGAAATTAGTGGACGGAAAAGGGAAAGAAGTAAAATGAATGGGGACCGGAGAAAAATTACACATATACACAGAGAATAAGAAAACACTAGATTACACAGAGTATTCATATTAATATATGAATTTGGGCAAAGTAGGGAGGAAGATGCACAGGAATGAACCACTGAGCATGGCAAAGCAGACAAGACTAATAAACTAATCATGCTTTCTCTTGAGTTCTTGCCAACTGTAGCTGCTGCCTGAGCAAGTAAGTCTGAATAGACAATGGAAAACAGGAAAGCATGGTAGCCATGGATGAATGTAAGTTAGGAAAGAAAGTTTATAACAGCAAAAGGATAGAGAGCTTTCTGAATGATGGAAGAAAAACAGGTCTAAAGAAATCGAAAAATCTCTCTTCTGCCTCTTTATTTTCAAATGTTGTTGCTGTTAGTTGCGAAGTCATGTCTGACCCATTGTGACCCCATGGACAACGTTCCTCCAGGCCTTCCTGTCCTCTACCATCCCCTGGAGTCCATTTAAGTTCACGCCTACTGCTTCAGTGACTCCATCCAGCCACCTCGTTCTCTGTTGTCCCCTTCTTCTTTTGCCCTCAATCTTTTCCAGCATGAGGCTCTTCTCCAGTGAGTCCTTCCTTCTCATTAGGTGGCCAAAGTATTTGAGTTTCATCTTCAGGATCTGGCCTTCTAAAGAGCAGTCAGGGTTGATCTCCTCTAGGACTGACCGGTTGGATCGCCTTGCTGTCCAAGGGACTCGCAGGAGTCTTCTCCAGCACCAGAGTTCAAAGGCCTCAATTCTTTGGCGCTCAGCCTTTCTTATGGTCCAACTTTCACAGCCATACATTGCAACTGGGAACTCCATAGCCTTGACTATATGCACTTTTGTTGGCAGGGTGATGTCTCTGCTTTTTAGTATGCTGTCTAGCTTTGCCATAGCTTTTAAATTAAAAGTGTCTTTTAATTTCTTATTATTTTGAAAATAATAGACCCTGTCTAATTGTTTAAGGCAAGAGAGACATATCTGCCCCACCTATTCACTTAACGACTGTGTGACTAACTTAAACAGCGGCAGTGATTCGCTTAAGAACTGTGGCGAGAAAGGTCATAAAATGCTCGCTTTAATGACACGTCTTGCTTAGCAATGGAAACGTCGGCCTCAATTGTGGCTGTAAGTGGAGGGCTACTTATGTTGAATTTCGTATCTGTTGCCAGAATTTGCCAGATTAAAGTAGAATAGGAGCCCTGTTAACAGTAAAGGAGAATATTGGTAGTCTGGGTTGAAACCACACTATAAAAAAGATATTGAGACTCTAGAAAGAGTGCAAAGAAGAGCAACCAAGATAATTAGGAGACTGGAGACTAAAACATACGATGAATGGTTGCAGCAACTGGGCATGGCTGGTCTAGTGGAGAGAAGGACCAGGGGAGACATGATAGCAGTCTTCCAATACTTGAGGGGCTGCCACAGACAGGAGGGGGTCAAGCTATTTTCCAAGGCACCTGAAGGCCAGAAAAGAAACAATGGATGGAAACTGACCAAGGAGAGATTCAACCTAGAAATAAGGAGAATTTTTCTGACAGTGAGAGCAATCAACCAATGGAACAGAAGTTGCCTTCAGACGTCATGGGAGCTTCATCACTGGAAGCTTTCAAGAAGAGACTGGACTGCCATCTGTCAGAAATGGTGTAGGGTCTCCTGCTTGGGCTGGGGGTTGGACTTGATGACCTGCAAGGTCCCTTCCAACTCTGGTAATCTGTATCTCCTCAGCCAGACTGCCACAGCCAATTCACTGCAGCGAACTCACCATGGAACAATTTGCCATGGCCAACGCCCAACGGGACAAAAGTTACATAATAAGGAGTCCTTACTGTGCGTAAGGACTCCTTACGCACAGTCACTCAGGCGCTCGTCACTTCCCGCCTGGACTACTGCAATGCTCTCTACATGGGGCTCCCCTTGAGGAGCACCCGGAGGCTCCAACTGGTGCAGAATGCGGCCACGCGGGGGATTATGGGAGCGAGGGGGCGCTCCCATGTGACACCTCTCCTGCATGAGCTGCATTGGCTTCCAGTGGTCTTCCGGGTGCGATTCAAGGTGTTGGTCACCACCTTTAAAGCGCTCCATGGCATGGGACCTGGGTATTTGCGGGACCGCCTTCTGCCACCAATAGCCTCCCACCGGCCAATACACTCCCACAGAGAGGGACTCCTCAGGGTGCCATCAGCCAGGCAATGTCGGCTGGTGACCCCCAGGGGGAGGGCCTTCTCTGTGGCAGCTCCTGCCCTCTGGAATGATTTGCCCCCAGAGATACGAAGGATATTGGATCTCCGGGTTTTTCGCCGTGCCCCAAAAACTTTTCTTTTCCATCAAGCAGGGCTGGCGTGAAACCCCCCCGCCCCTTTTTAGCCTTTTTTTAGGTTTTTAAATTGTCAAATGGGTTTTAGTTTTCAATGTTTTAAATTTTGGGCCACAGTTATATAATTCTTTTAATAATTTTAAATTTTGTATTGGTATGTGTTTTAGTTCTGGCTGTGCACCGCCCTGAGTCCACTAGGAGAAGGGCGGGATATAAATTGAATAAAATAAATAAAAATAAATAATATTGAAGAAATTGTGAACTAGAATCATTAAACAAAGAATGCAGTGGGAGGGACAGAATGAAATGTGAATGACAAAAATTACCTTTATTTTAAAAAAATATTTAAAATAATTAAATAAAATTGTTGAATTTTCCCATGGTGAGTTGTTCCGCAGGAAGTTGACCGTGGTGAGTTCTCCCCTGGTGAGTTGGATGTGGTGAGCTGACTACAATGAGTTAGCCATGGGGAATTGGTAGCGGAGAGTTGGCCTCGGCAAGTTGGCCATGGCAAGGTATCCCATTCCAACCAGGGATGAAATATAGCAGGTTCTAACAGGTTCTGGAGAACCGGTAGCGGAAAGTTTGAGTAGTTTGGAGAACCAGCAAATACCACCTCTGGCTGGCCCCAGAGTGGGGTCGGAATGGAGATTTTGCAATATCCTTCCTCCAGGAGTTGGGTGGGAATGGAGATTTTGTAATATCCTTACCCTGCCACGCCCACCAAGCCACTCCCATAGAACCGGTAGTAAAAAACTGGATTTTACCACTGTTTCCAACCCAGACTTGGTGTCTTCTCTAGAGACCCACTTTACTGACTTCATACACAAAAAAAATTAACTGTTTTAAGAAAACCACACTATTTTCCTCAGAGATTGCTCAGAGGTGAGATCAGGGGTGGGTTCTAATTTTTTTTACTACCGGTTCTCTGGGCGTGGCTTATTTTGTGGGTGTGGCTTGGAGGTCATGTGACTACGTGGGCGTGGCTAGCTGGTCAGAGTCATTTCTGGAAGGTCCTCGCACTTATGACCAGTCCTCGCACTTACGACCCGACTCATTTGTTTGCTTTTAACACTGATCAGCTGTAGGGCGGCCCTTTGAAGCCCCGGCAAGAATTTAACAAGATTTTTTCCCTCTAGTCATCAGCTGGGACTCAGGAGGCAGCAATAGATTGGGGGTGGGACCAAATAAAAGGTAAGAATAACGTGGGAGGGCGGGGGGGAGAACCAGTTCGGTGACATCATATCATCACCGCTACCGGCTTGGCCGAACTGGGAGGAACCCACTACTGGGTGAGATCTGTGAGGATAGTGATGGTTTCCTTGTCACTAAGGCACAGCAGCTACTGCATATTTTGCATCCACAATGACCTTTAAAGAGGACATCATCTAAAATCTGGAGAGCTGGCCAAATGCACAGAGATTTGACTGGACAAGCTAATTCTTAGCCTGATTAAAAAGAAATTGAAAAGGGACAAATGAAAAAACAGAGCATCACTTGATCATACTTGCTTTCTTTCCCATCCCATCTTTCTTTTAAAAAAATTATTTTAGGTGGTCTCATCATAACTTTGAGGACATCTTCTTTGCAGTCAAATGGGCTAAATTGCTTTGTATTCTATCGCACTTTCTCTTGTTCAACAATGAGATGGCTGATGACTTTCAGATTTTAAATAAAATTACAATAAATTGTAGGAAAGGATTTCTTTTGTTCAGAAATATTGAGGGTCATTGAAAGAGTTCGGAAAATATGAGGGAGATTTCTCAAGTTGATTCTATTTATCCATTTATTGGATAGTCAGAAACGTTTCTTTGGTCTTCTTTTTCAGTTTTAGAAGTTTCTGGTTATACCTTGTCAGGTTAAATGTCTAACTCTCTCACACAACAACCCCACAGCCCTGCAAGAGTTAACAAATCACATATCCCATCATCCCCATAACCACACCTTACCTCCTGACTCCTCCCCCTGGGTATAAAACCTTCCACCACGAGGTCATCCAGCAGATCCAGATGTATACCTGCAAGGGAAAGAACAAAGGTCAGTTAGAATTAACTGAATAGGCCTAGGATTAATTCCGGCCTGCAATAAAAGGAATTAAGAAATATATATATATATGCTTGTCTTGTGAGTTATTGGGCCAGATCCATCCCTATAACATTTCTCCCAAATCTCAGTGCAATTCTGATCTTATAACCTGTGAACATACTGGCATGTATTACAGAAAAGATCAAAAACATGTATATTAAGGGGAAAAAAACACACCAGAAGTAGTGTACAAAATATGTTAAGGAAGGTTGCTACGGAAATTACAATAAACTGCTTTTTCATATTGCAGAAGGATGCAGAAATGTGAATTCATTGATTTCCAACTGAAACAAAATATTAAAAACCACCTGATGCTGAAATATAGCCTACAACTTCAGTTGAACTATTGCAAACTATGGCTCTTTAGAGCAATTCCCAGGGCAGACTTACTTTCAAATGGAATTAGCTTGGGGGATCCTACCCATTGCATTGCAATGATTTCTTGACAGTAACGAAGCAAAGGAGATATCGAAGGTAGTTTTAAAAACAGACTACTAGACGGGAAGCAGCGTTTCAAACATACTGCAACAGCGTGAGATCTAGACTAGTATCTAAAATTTCTCCATCCATCTGTCACTAATTAAAACAAATGTCAAAGAACATATGGCTGGGAAAGCATTGGGATCTGAAAAAGAAAAGGCAAGGGAAAAAATGCCAATTAAGTATATACCTACATTTTGTACTTTTGTTTTTCTTTAAGAGGAAGGAAGGAAGGAAGGAAGGAAGGAAGGAAGGAAGGAAGGAAGGAAGGAAGGAAGGAAGGAAGGAAGGAAATCTAGTTCAATGAAAAGAACGACTAGGGGTGGCATGATAGCAGTGTTCCAATATCTCAGGGGCTGCCCCAAAGAAGAGGGAGTCAAGCTATTCTCCAAAGCACCCGAAGGCAGGAGAAGAAGCAATGGGTGGAAACTAATCAAGGAGAGAATCAACCTAGAGCTAAGGAGGAATTTCCTGACAGTGAGAACAATTAATCAGTGGAACAACCTGCCTCCAGAAGTTGTGGCTGCTCCAACACTGGAAGTTTTAAGAAGAGACTGGACAACTATTTGTCTGAAATGGTATAATGTCTCCTGCCTGAGCAGGGGGTTGGACTAGAAGACCTCCAAGGTCCCTTCCAACTTTATTATTCTGTTCTGATCTAAATTCAAAGGGAGGGAGGGAGGGAGGGAGGAAAGAAGGAAGGAAGGAAGGAAGGAAGGAAGGAAGGAAGGAAGGAAGGAAGGAAGGAAGGAAGGAAGGAGGGAGGGAGGGAGGGAGGGAGGAAAGAAGGAAGGGAGGAAGGAAGGAAGGAAGGAAGGAAGGAAGGAAGGAAGGAAGGAAGGAAGGAAGGAAGGAAGGAAGGAAGGAATAGACCATTAGTGAGATCATTATTGTCTTTCTTATCCTGCAACAGAAACAATACCTTTGATCAGGGACTCAGAATGGTGCTATACATAAGGAATGGGTGAAGCTAAAGAGGAAACAAGAATGCAAATCCAAACAGTCAACTTTTCCGGGCCTAAAGGTTGCCCACTAGCCATTTCCAAAAGACAAATACAACGTGCGCCACCAATACTATTTCACTGCAGCTGAAATAGCCCAAGTATGTGCAGCATTTAGGAATTCTGCTCTGGAAATGCTGTTTTTCCCCCTTACCTCAGAGCCTTGGTAGTACAAGGGTTTGAGGCACCCTGTTATTAAGCTGCTTAAGACCAGCTGCCTGCAATTACTGCAGGGTTCGAATCTCGCCAAGGCTCAAGGTTGACTCAGCCTTCCATCCTTTCTAAGGTAGGTGAAATGAGGACCCAGTTTGTGGGGGCAATAAGCTGACTTTGTATAAATATACAAAAGGATGAAGGCTATTGCTGAGCACATTGTAAGCCGCCCTGAGTCTTCGGAGAAGGGCGGCATATAAATCAAATTAAAATAAAAAAATAAAATAAAAAAATACCTACTTCTTTGTTGGAACCAACGGAGGACCTGGCACCTGGGTCTGACGAAAGCTGAGAAGTATGGAAATGGTTGCATAGACTTCCCACAGGCACAACAAGATCCAGAGACACTCTGAACAAAGAGGGCTATCCTGTTGTGGATTAATTAGACCAGCACAACTTTCTTAGGTTAGTCAGAGACAATGTATTGCGCAATAGGTTCAAAGTTTGCACATGAAGCTTTGAACAAAGACAGAAATTAGTTACAATGGTTTTATTCCCTTCTAAGACAAAGGATTCTGCTAACACAGCAGTTTATGTGGTCATATACATTTGTTATATTTAATTGACATTTCCTAATTACTAAGTTTTACATTATGTTTGCCAAACAGTCATAATTCTTCTTGTAAATCACTGAAGCATAGATTCAAATTATCTCTTGTTGATATTTCATGTGGTCATTCTTGATCTGTTTTAACCTTCAAACTGTATATCACCAAATATCTCTATCTCTGACAACTGAGGGGCCCCTCTTCTGAATGTTTCTACTTCAAAGGAACTCTCTGCCTTTCAACTGGAGATAGTTAATTGCTCCTCTCAAACAGGCACATTTTCTTTCCTACAATACTATGAATAAAGAGGGCCCTTCAGTCATCATCTAGCTGGACCCGCATTACCCACATTAATCCGGTGGCTTCTGCCCTTTGAGTTTGTGGTGACATGCAGACAACAACACATATGTAAGACGTGTCCTTTGTGTCCTGATCAATGCACATTTGAAGACATCTTGGCAGCGCTACAGAATTAATTAATATTGCTAGTTTCTGGGCAAGATTTGTTTAACCTGTACCTTCAGGTATTCCTTGACTTACAACCACAATTGAGCCCAAGATTTATGTTGCTAAGCAGTGGTGAAATCCATTTTTTTTACTACTGGTTCTGTGGGCGTGGCATGGTGGGCGTGGTGTGGCTTGGGGTGTGTGGCTTGGTGGGCGTGGCAGGGGAAGGATACTGCAAAATCTCCATTCCCTCCCCACTCCTGGGGGAAGGATATTGCAAAATCTCCATTCCGACCCCACTCTGGGGCCAGCCAGAGGTGGCATTTGCTGGTTTTCCAAACTACCATATTTTTTTGAGTATAAGATGCAGCGGAGTATAAGACGCACCTACCTTTTTTGGTGAGGAAAAGAAGAAAAAGAAATCTCCCTCTGCCTGTGAGCAATTTTGCCTCATTGCAGCAAACAGCAAACAGCCTGCTTTACTTTCATTTTCGTTTTCAGCATAACTTGATTAGCACAAGGAAAAAAATCTGCTCCAGCAATTTACCTCCTTGCAACAAGCAGCAGAGCCCTGCCGATCCAATCAACTTGTGCTAATTAGGCTGTGCTGAAGCTGAAACGAGCTGTTTTTTCTTGCTGTTTGCTTGCAAGGAGGTAACTGCTGTGAGGCAGAGGCCAAACGGTGGGGGCCAGTGGGTGGGCGGGGCTACATTCAATGTATAGGACGTACCTAAATTTTCACCCCCTTTTGGGGGGGGGGGGAAAGAAGCGTCTTATAAATTGAAAAATACGGTACTCAAAATTTCCGCTACCGGTTCTCCAGAACCTGTCAGAACCTGCTGGATTTCACCCCTGTTGCTAAGTGAGACATTTGTTAAGTGAGTTTGGCCCCATTTTATGACCTTTCTTGCCACAGTTGTAAGTGAATCATTACAGCTATTAAGTTAGTAAAATGGTGCTTAAGTGAACCTGGTTTATGCGTTAACTTTGCTTGTCCGAAAGTTGCAAAAGGTGATCACATGATCCTGGGATACTGCAACCGTCATAAATGTGGGACAGTTGCCAATAGTTTGAATTTTGATCACATGTCCATGGGGATCGTATGCAACGGTTATAAGTGTGAAAACGGCCATGTCACTTTTTTTCAGTGATATTGTAACTTTGCAAGGTCACTAAATGAATTGTTGTAAGTCAAGGACTACACGTATTTTTAATCTTGTATTTTAGATCTTAAATTTTATGTTGTATGGTATGCCTTATTTTAATTGTGATGCTTCTGACAAAAATTCCCAATAGCATGAGTAAACCAGTTTCATATTATAACCCAGAAAACAGCAGGATTCTATCCAGGAATTTTCCAGATACAAAACTCAACTCACAAGAGATTTTATCTCTTCCTACTACCCTTGATCCTGTTTAGGACATAAAGATGAAAAAGACCCAATTGTATCCCATAGGCAGGGGTGAAATGTTCCCGGTTTGGACCAGATCGCCCAATCTGGTAGCGATGGCAGCGGGTGGTTCGGTGAATCGGTAGCAAAAATCCCTGCCCACCCCCCCATGCGCAGCTGAGCCGTGCAATCATCAGAGGTTGTGGGTTTTTTTTACTTTTAAAAGCATTTTTTCTACAACCTGTTCAGCCGAAGTGGTTGTAAAAAAAATGCTTTTAAAAGGCTCTGACGATCCCAGCTGAGTTGCCTGATTGTCAGAGTCTCTTAAAAGCAACCTCAGCCGAAGAGGTTGTAGAAAAAATGCTTTTAAAAGTAAAAGTAAAAAAAAAAAAAAAAAAGTTAGGCATGCCCACCCAGTCACATTACCCCCCCACACCAAGCCACGCCCACAGAACTGGCAGTAACAAAATTCACATTTCACCACTGCCCATAGGGTAATTAAGAAAGAAAGACCAACAGAAACGCAACAGTGAAAACCCCAAATCGACTTGGTCTTTTTTTTTTTAATTTGATTTTTATGCCGCCCTTCTCCGGAGACTCAGGGCGGCTTACAATGCGCTAAACAATAGCCTTCATTCTTTTGTATATTTATACAAAGTCAGCTTATTGCCCCCACAACTGGGTCCTCAATTTACCTACCTTAGAAAGGATGGAAGGCTGAGTCAACCTTGAGCCTGGCGAGATTCGAACCTGCAGTAATTGCAGGCAGCTGGTCTTAATAACCAGCTTAATAACAGGGTGCCTTAGACCACTGTACTACCAAGGCTCTTTTTGCTAACATTTCTAAGGTTAGCCATCAAACAGCTGCTCTATTTTAGTCAAAGAAAAAATGTCACTCTCGCCCTTAACAAAGAAGCAAAAAATAAATAAATAAATAAAGCCCGCTTTTCAACCAGAAGTCAACCAGAAGACTCTCTCAGGAAATCAAAACCCTTTGTGTTATATGCTCCAACAGTATTTTTCTATCAGTGCCGTGCTTTTCTGTACCACTTTTGATTTCCACTTCCCTGTTGACCTTGGCTCAGGAAGAATGTACGACAACAGGATTGCAGCTAGCAAATATTTCTCTCTTTTTGTTGTTGTTGCAATATCTAGCTCTGACTTCTTTGGTGTTTCTTGAAAAATATGGATAAGGATATGGAGATAAGGAAGGATAGTCTCCATCCTTACTTTTAGGTGTATAATTGGGACCGCCCTCCCTCCCTCCCCCCCAAAAAAATTAAGTGACATTCTGAAAATATTTTCTCCAAAGATTTCCTAGTTGCTAAATCCTCAAAGAAGTCTACAGGTTGGGATAAAGAAGAACTGAAATCAAATCCTCTGAAAGCTTTTGAATAAATTACTGTCAGACGTATAGGAAAGGAATATAAAGTTGGTTTATGTGGCCAAGATTAAAAAAAGACATCTATTTATAAAGTTCTGGCAAGTCTCTATGATCTTTTTCCTGACACCTGGATTGAAAAATTGAGGTTTTGTGGATTTGCTTACAGATAAGGGATAGGATGTGGGATGAAGTGTGTTTGTTTGTTAAATTGTAAGGGGTGAAGAGTTAATAAATTGATCTAAATTTCAGATTAAGATTGGGAGTCACTTCTTTATGTTTCTTTTTCTTTATCCTTATCCTTTTGCCTTTTTTTTCCTTTTTCCGTGCACTTTCTTTGCTTTCTCTTTCTCTTTTCCTTCTTTTCTAAGTTTAGCTTGTATTAGTTTTTACTACCGTATTCAAAATATTTAATTAAAAAACTTCTTTCCCTGAACCATCTAAAAATGATGTCATAGGAGAGTTGCATTTGACCCCTCCCTTCTCCATAAACCATGGTCCCATGCTTGTCCTTCCTGTGACATTGGTTTGTAACCCACAAAGATATACTGGCACATCCAATCACCCCTTTCTATGAGTCATATGACAATACAGGTGGTCCCCAACTTATGACCACAATGGAGCTCAAAATTTCTGTTGCTAAGCAGAAGACAGTTGTTAAATGAGTTTTGCCCCATGTTATGACCTTTCTTGCCATAGTAGTTAAGGAAATCACTGCAGTTGTTCAGTTAATGACATCATCGTGAAGTGAAACTGTTGTGACCTAGGCCCAAGTAGGTATTATCAGATGCAATCAGTTCGAAACAAACAGACTTTATTAGAACAGCTGAGAATTAACTCATTCTCAGCGTAGTCCAAACTAATTCAGAACAAATTCTTCATAACACAAATTCTTCAGCCTTATCACCAACCTTGGTCTACTTTGGCAACCTGCCAAAGGCTTCTCTTGGCAAAAGTTCAGAAGCAGAAGACGCCGACAAGAGATAAGTGCAGCAGGACAAGAAACAAATCTATCAATGTTTTTTTCCGACAAAGAGTACAAGAGCTGTTGCTGGTCTGTTTTAAGCCTTATGGGACGGGCCAATCGTCTCTTGGTCTTACTCCCGAGTCGTCCTTTTTGCTTTAGCTGCTCTTGCCTTCTGGCAGCTCTTCTCATACATGCACTAGGAACAGGCTCCTCCTGTTCCTCTGCCTCTCTGCTGTCAGCCTCTGGAGGCTCTGGAGTTTGCACATCACTCCCCGATGGCCCTGGCCCCATCTCTGCCTCTGATGCAGAGCCCTCATATCAGCCTTACCCAGCCTCCAGGACTGGCCCATGTTCTTCCTTAGCCTCATCGCTGTCCGACTCCACTGCCAGCTCCGCAGGCTGCTGGCGAACCACAACAGAAACTGACTTCCCCATTGACTTTGTTTGTCAGAAGATTGCGAAAAGTGATCACCTAATCCCGGAATAAATAAATACATTCTGGTTGCCAAGCAACCAAATTTTGATCAGGTGACCATAGGGTTGCTGCAATGGTTATAAGTGTGAAATACTTACACTTAGACTTATATACCACTTTACAGTGCTTTACAGCTCTCTCTAAGCGGTTTACAGAGTCAGCCTATTGCCCCCAACAATCTGGGTCCTCGTTTTACCCACCTCGGAAGGATGGAAGGCTGAGTCAACCTTGAGCCTGGTGAGATATGAACTGCCAAATTGCAGGCAGCAGAAGTAGTCTGCCGTACTGCACTCTAACCACTGTGTTGTGGCCTGCCAGCAGAGCTGGCAGCAAATTCGGACAGTGAGGAGGTTGGAGAGGAATATGGGCCAGTCCAGGAGTCTGGGGAAGGCTCAGATGAGGGCTCTGCATCGGAGGCAGAGAGGGAGCCAGGGCCATATGCCAGTTATCAGCTGCCTTTGTAGTCAGACATCAGTGAGGCAGACGAACAGCTGGATCCTGTTCCCAGTGTGCGCATGCGCAGAGTTGTCAGACGAAGGGAACAGCTAAAGAACAAGGGTCGACTTGGGAGTAAGGCCACAGGTGAACGATGAATGGCCCCTCCATTAGGGAATAAAAGAGGAGCAAAAGGGGAGGGGTATTTGCAGGAGACAATTAATTCATTCCTACATTCTTGCCAAGTATTACGGAGTCTGAAAGATATCAGCCTGGCCACTCTCCAAGCCTGATAAAGTTCGGTAATTGTGAACTATCTTGAAAGATCATGGGAGACGGAAGCCTTTGCTGGAGAGGAATTCACAGTAAATTAAATAAAAGGGGTTTATTGGGACGAGGACTCAACTTCGTGCTGCTGGGGAAGCCTAGATCAGAACTCACTGCGCCACCGAATAGGACATTTTTTTCAGTGCCATTGTAACTGAAAATGGTCAGTAAATGAATGGCTGTAAATCAAGGACTATCTGTATTACAAAAGTGCCTATTTTCAATAGGGGTTGCTTCCCGCAACTGTTCTTTTCCCTCTCTGAAAATCTGGAGCAAATACATGTTTATATCTATACAGAATTTTTTCTTTTTTTAAAAAAAACCCTCCCTGTTGTTATGTTCCATTCCAGCTTCATTCCATGTAAGAAAAATATATCCTTCCCCTTATCTATGATTAAGAAGGTCTCAGCAGGCATTTCTGGGTAAGGTGGTCTCTCTCACTGATCTCTTCAATGATACTAATAAAAATGTTCACATTTATAAAGTTTCTACCTCCTTCCTTCTTTCATGCCCTATTTTTATTTTATTTTTTTGGAGTGCTGTCATATTTTTTTTTTACTGACTCCCAAGGAAACAGGGTAAATCAACCTTCCTTGCATTGACTCCAATTTAGAAAACATTACTCATTCCTTAGAAACCTTCTATAGTCTTAACCCCAAAGCATTTCCTTTCTCAAAAAATAGGAGATTGTATAGTCTTGCAAGATCCAAAATGGGTTGATCGTGATGGTGGACTTTAGGAGAAACCCTCCCATACTACCACCTCTTACAATACTAGACAACACAGTATCAACAGTAGAGACCTTCAAATTTCTAGCTTCTATCATATCTCAAGACCTAAAATGGACACCTAACATCAAAAACATCATCAAAAAAGCACAACAAAGAATGTTCTTTCTATACCAACTCAGGAAGCTCAAACTGCCCAAGGAGCTGCTGATCCAGTTCTACAGAGGAATTATTGAGTCTGTCATCTGCACCTCTATAACTGTCTGGTTTGGTTCTGCAACCCAACAAGACAGACACAGACTTCAGAGGATCATTAGAACTGCAGAAAAAACAATGGCTACCAACCTGCCTTCCACTGAGGACCTGTATACTGCACGAGTCAAAAAGAGGGCTGTGAAAATATTTACAGACCCCTCGCATCCTGGACATAAACTGTTTCAACGCCTACCCTCAAAACAATGCTACAGAGCACTGCACACCAAGACAACTAGACACAAGGTTTTTTCCGAATGGCATCACTCCGCTAAACAAATAATTCCCTCAACAGTGTCAAACTATTTACTAAGTCTGCATTACTATGAATTTTCTCATCGTTCCTATCACCCATCTCCTCCCACTTATGACTGTATGACTGTAACTTGTTGCTGTATCCTTACGATTTATATTGATTGTTTCCTAGTATGATTCGATTGCTTATTTGTACCCTATAATTATCATTAAGTGTTGTACCTTATGATTCTTGATGAATGTATCTTCTCTTTTATGTACACTGAGAGCATATGCACCAAAGACAAATTCCTTGTGTGTCCAATCACACTTGGTCAATAAGGAATTCTATCTATCTTCTATCCTCTATCACTGGGACCACAGGTTTAATCTTCCGAGCTTTCGGACACATACTGGAGCCCATCCTCAGGGAACTTCTTGTGCTTTGGGCTACTCTTTGTTTTGTAACTATGTGGTGCCTTCCTATTGATTGATTGGTGTTTTGATGTCCGGCAATTGGCTTCCTTATGTTGGCCTCAGTTCCTAAGCATTTGATAAGCTGGCGGTAAATTCGATGTACCGTGTTTTTTTTTCCCTAGGTTGCATCTTTGAATGCTACAACCCTATGTGGCTTGGCTCCAAGATAACTAACTACAAGACCAACTTAACTTAATTGAATCAACCCATCCACTGTCTTTCTCCAGGGAGAAGCTTCTGGTTTTACCCCAATTTAGTAAGATAAACAGAATGGAGGGCAGGAGGCTTTATTTATACTGTTGATATTCCAACATTATAGAATAACCTTTTCTTGGGAGTAAGGTTTCCACTATGTGTCAGGCCTGGAAGCCATCTTTTGCATTGGGCCTTCAGGCCTGCCACATTTAGTGCTGTGGGAAACTGGGAGGGGGCATTGTATGGACCAAGGGAGATATATAATCATAATAACATTCCTTTCTCAGAGAGTCAAGGACATCTTGTCCTGCACCTGGAGTGCTGTGACTGGGAGGCATCTCCCGATTGGACCATGTGATGGGCATGTGGGTGTTGGGCAGGGTCTTGAACTTTCCTTTGGGTGGGAAAAACCTGGAAGCTTTCAGATTCGGGTTTTCCCATATGTGTCAATATGACATCTCTAATAAAATGGAACTTTGAGGAATTTGTAGCCTTGGAGTCTTCTTCCATTGGGGGTATTGCTTGGAACCCTGACATTATGTCTTTTAAGGTTTCCGAAGCTGGTTAAGATGAAACTCTTCTATGGGGCCATTAGTGACATCAATTGTTTCTGTTTTATTAATTCCATTCATTCTCATGTTTTGAGTCCATCTAGTTGGTTATTTATTTGTCCCTTGAAATAACCAGAATAATAATAATAAATAACCTGAAGAGCATAGGAATATCCTGCAAATGTCAACAAGGATTCGGAGTGCATGGATATATTCTTAGCTTTATCATCATGGTTGCATGGATAATTCTCTAAGGTTAACATCCATTTTGAAAGCACGTTCAGTCCAGCTAAAGAGATTGTCAAATGACCCACAGCAAACTTTTGGTTTCCTGATCCTTACTATCTGGTGTCAATGCAAGATTTATGAGTTGTTAACCTGGATTTGAGGTTAAGTGTTAACCCAATCTTCATTCCTTATTAAATATAATAAAGTTTTTTTTTCCCTACAGCAGAAAAGAAGACTTCTTTAATAGCTATCCTTTTACAAAAGCATCATTTCAGTCTTTAAAGGCTGAAGGAGTCTGTGCAAGGTCTTAGAGGTGCACATGTGTTGTAAAGAAAATAATCTTACATTTAACACCCAAAAAACTAAATAACTTATAATTGACTTCAGGAGGAAGAGAGATGTACATCTACCATTGTACATAAATGGTAAGGAGGTGGAGAGGGTGGGTAGTTTTAAATTTCTGGGCATTTATATCTCAGAGGACCTCTCATGGATTATGAATGCTAACATGCTTGTGAAGAAGGCACAGAAGAGGCTGTACTTCCTGAGAATGCTCAGGAAGATAAATCTATCTCAGCATCTACTTCTGTCCTACAGGCATTCTTGCATGGTATGGGAGCAGCTCTGTAGCGGACAAAAAAGCTCTACAGAGAATCATTAAAACTGCCCAGAATATCATCGGGCTCCAGCTACCAACCCTGGACGACATCTTCGAATCTCGCTGTTTGAGGAAGTTGCATAACATTCTCAGAGACTCTTCCCATCCTGCTTACAATCTTTTTGGACTGTTGCTTTCTGGCAGAAGATACAGAACAATTAAAACTCAGACCACATGTTTTCTAAATAGTTTTTATCCCAGAGCTATAATTGCACTCAACAATGAACTAAAGGGCCACCATCAGCGAGTTGTCGGACAGCATTACTTGGTCTGTTGTGTGGATGTTTGAATGGTTTAGGGGCGGGGAATTTGTGGGGGGTGGGGGGTGTTTGGGATTGTTATGTATGTTGGACTGGTCTTTGGGTATTAAGTGAACTTCATTGTACGGGTATACTGTGTATATACATACAATGATAATAAAGCTATTATATATTATATTATAGAGACAACAATATCTAATTTTTCAGGGTTATGTACGTTTGATGTTTCAGATATTAATTCTATTAAAGTCATAGAATTAACAGAGGTATAGAAATAAGATCTTGTGAAGTATTTAGTATACTTTATACGCCTCAGTAAGACTACAAATGGAATATTGCTTCCAATTTTGGTCACTATGATATGAAACAGATGTTGAGACTCTAGAAAGAGTGCAGAGAAGAGCAACAAAGATGATTATGGGACTGGAGGTTAAAACATATGAAGAACGGTTGCAGGAATTGGGCATGTCTAGTTTAATGAAAAGAAGGAGTAGGGAGTGACATGATAGCAATGTTCCCATATCTAAGTGGCTGCCACAAAGAAGAAGGAGTCAACCTATTCACCAAAGCACTAGAAGGCAAAACAAGAAGCAATGGATCAAAACTAATCAAGGAGAGAACCAACCTAGAACTAAGGTGAAACTTCCCGACAGTTAGAAGAATTAATCAATGGAATGGCTTGCCTTCAAAAGTTGTGGGTACTCTATCTCTGGAAGTGTTTAAGAAGAGATTGGACAACCAGTTGTCTGAAATCATATAGAGTCTAGAACAGGGGCGTCAAACTCTATTTCATTGAGGGCCGCATCAGGGTTGTGTTTGACCTTGGGGGGTCCTGGTGAGCATGGCCAGACTGAGCATGCTCAGCTTGACATCACTCTTGTCGGGGACGCCTGTGGTGGCCCAAGCGCTCTGCCAGCAAAAACAGGTTCCCGAGTTCCTTTTTCGGCTGCAATGGCCTCTTGCAAACTTCTGCCAGTGAAAATGGAGCTTGGGAGGGCCACATGCCATTTTCACTGGCAGAGGCACTACGGGCCAGCCCATTTCTGTTTCCAGGGTGGCCCCGTGGACCAGATCTAAGCACCCTGTGGGCCGGTTCTGGCCCCCCGAGCCTTGAATTTGACACCCTTGGTCTAGAAGAACTCCAAGGTCCCTTCCAACTATGTCATTATGTTCTATTATGGAAGAGGGCGGGTGAGAACTTGATGTGACAGGTAGAATTGGAAAATCCCAATATCTTGGCTGTTCTTTTTGGACTGGATTCTCCTTCAGAAAAGAGAGAGGGACCTTTTAATAGGCAGGTTTTCTGAGTTAACAAGAGGAAGCTTCTTCTTGGGGCTCGGATGCGTGTTGTCATAACAACCTGATACAGTTCCCGTAATCCTTTAAAGAGGGAAGGGATCAGAGACACTTGTTCTCACTACACAACCAAAGCTCTCTCTAAGGAGGGTTCATTTGTTTTTTAATTAGCTGCAATAGGCTTAATTCAGGATTCAGTTCAATGGCACGTCTGCAGAGGAACTCCAAAAAGCAGTTCGGAATCGATACCAATTTAGCCAAACATTAAAAGAGTTTTCTTTAAAAAAAAAAAAAGAAAGAAAGGCACTTCACAAAAGAGATTAGGAAAAGCAAGCTTCAAACTGGAGCAATCACCTCTAGCAGGATGCTATTATGAGAGGCATAATATGAGATCAAGCATACTTTGGGGCATAAATACGGGACAATTTTAAGATCGGTGGCATATGATAGAGAGAGGGAAATGTGAGCCTTGAGTACAGGAGGCAAAGCTCTAGACTCAATTTTTTCATGGCTTCTATGATTGGCTGAAATTGGATCAGATGCTATTTATTTATTTGTCAAACATGTACAAGATAGCAGGTATAGGTGTAAACATAAACATAAACAAAGGAAGTAAGTATAGATAAATGGGGACGGTAGGACAGGGACGGTAGGCACACTGGTGCGCTTATGCAAGCCCCCTTTACGGACCTCTTAGGACTGGGGTGAGGTCCATGGTAGACAGTTTGAGGTTGAAGCTGTGAGGGTTTGAGGCTGTAACAACGGAGTCAGGTAGAACATTCCAGGCATTGACCACTCTGTTGCTGAAGTCGTATATTCTGCCACCAAGTTTGGAGCGGTTTATCTTGAGTTTGTATCTATTGTTTGCCCATGTGTTATTGTGGTTGAAGCTGAAGAAGTCATTAACAGGTAAGATGTTGTAGCAGATAATTTTGTGCACTATGCTTAGATTGGACCTCAGGTAGCACAGTTCCAGATTGTCCAAGCCCAGAATTTGAAGCCTGGTGGCATAAGGGATTCTGTTGTGAGTAGAGGAGTGGAGTACTCTTCTCGTGAAATACCTCTGGACCCGCTCAATCATGTTAATATCTGATATACAGTGTGGATTCCAGGAGGATGATCTGTATTCAAGAATTGGTCTGGCAAAGGTTTTGTATGCCCTAGTTAGTAGTTTCTCTCCCATTACATCAACCAGAGGGTGTAGCGATAGAGGAGATAAATCTAGTCATAGAGTCGATAGGAACCTGGGTCTGTTGAGTAAAAGGATTGACTTAACATTCTGGGGAAGGAGATAAAGTGTGGTTTTTCTTATATATATATCCATTCTAAAACTAGATGGACCTGGGAACTATAATGACCATAGGTATCTGAAGGAGGCGGCTAGGGAAAAGGTGACAAAATGTGTTTTGTGACATGTGAAGTGTCATGTGAAGTGTTAATGCCACTTTATAATGCCTTGGTAAGGACACACTTCGAATATTGCATTCAGTTTTGGTCGCCATGATGTAAAAAAGATGTGGAGACTCTAGACAGTGTGCAGAGAAGAGCAACAAAGATGATTAGGGGACAGGAGGCTAAAACATATGAAGAACGGTTGCAGGAACTGGGTATGTCTAGTTTAATGAAATGAAGGACTAGGGGAGACATGATAGCAGTCTTCCAATATCTCAGGGGTTGCCACAAAGAAGAAGCAGTCAAGCTATTCTCCAAAGCACCTGAGGGTAGAACAAGAAGCAATGAGTGGAAACTAATCAAGGAGTGAAGCAACTTAGAACTAAGGAGAAATTTCCTGACAGTTAGAACAATTAATCAGTAGAACAACTTGCCTCCAGAAGTTGTAAATGCTCCAACACTGGAAGTTTCTAAGAAGAGATTGGATAACCATTTGTCTGAAGTGGTGTAGGGTTTCCTGCCTAAGCAGGGGTTGGACTCGAAGACCTCCAAGGTCCCTTCCAATTCTGTTATTATAGAATAGAATAGAATAGAATAGAATAGAATAGAATAGAATAGAATAGAATAGAATGGAATGGAATGGAATGGAATGGAATGGAATGGAATGGAATGGAATGGAGTGGGGTGGGGTGGGGTGGGGTGGGGTGGGGGTGGGGTGGGGTGGGGTGGGGTGGGGTGGAGTGGAATAGAATAGAATAGAATAGAATAGAATAGAATAGAATAGAATAGAATAGAATAGAATAGAATACTTTATTGGCCAAGTGTGATTGGACACACAAGGAATTTGTCTTGGTGCATAAGCTCTCAGTGTACATAAAAGAAAAGACACATTTGTCAAGAATCATAAGGTACAACACTTAATGATAGTCATAGGGTACAAATAAGCAATCAAGTCATACTGGGAAACAGTCAATATATTCTATTTCTAAACATCACAACCACAATACCAGTATAAGGGTATATGACATAACATATACTCTGCTAGTTTCCGATCACTGTGGTTGGTCATGAACACCCATGATAATTTTATTTATTTATTTATATCCTGCCTTTATTTATTTTACAAATAACTCAAGTTGCTGAATATTTCCGACACACCTTCCTCCTCCTATTGTCCCCAAAACAACATCCATGTTGGGCTGAGACAGATGACTGGCCCAAAGTCACCTAGCCAACTTTCACGTCTAAGATGTGACTAGAACTCACAGTCTCCTGGTGATTGTCCAAAATCATCTAGCTGGCTTTAATGCCTAAGGTGAGACTAGAACTCACAGTCTCCTGGTGATTGGCCCAAAGTCACCCAGCTGGCTTTCATGGCTAAAGTGGGACTAGAACTCTTAGTCTCCCATTTTCAAGCTAGGTACCTTAACTGCTAGAATAAACTGGGTCTCCAGAATAATTTCTGAGATCTGCATTCATGTGATAAACTCATGCATTTTCCCTCTTTCCATTCTTAAAGAGGATTTACACTGAATATGTCCATCTGAGAAGAAACTGAATGTTGATGAAATTCTTAAGAGAAGGATATGTTGTTCTTACAAATATGTCGTTATGAGGTAACCAGAGGATTTGTGGGGTAATTGTCTTCCATGTGTCTTTCAGCATCAAGTGCTTAGGGCAAAAATATAGAGAATTTTTGAGAACTGAGATGTTCTGTCCCCGTCTCACACACACACACAAACAGATAGTCAGGGGTTAAATAAAACTGGCAGACAACAAATTCTTTCGATAAGAGGCTTGGCAGCAACCCAGTAGCTGCTAGTCAAGAACTTTAGTCATAGAGGGAGGGGGTGTTCCTCCGACAGATAAACCCAAACAAGATACACACAGTTCAAGAATTATCAAGTCCAGTCTGTATTAAATCCAAGGCAGATAACATTGTTTCAAAGATACAATGTGACTCGCTAGTAGTTTGTTTTGTCCGTCACAGAGTCTGAATGGCCACCTCACCCCCTTTTATCCCCTTTGGGGTGTGGTCCAGTGACTCAGCTTAATCTCTGGCACGCCCCCTCTTCTGCTGGGCGCGCCTGTCTCTCCAACGCTGGCGTGGATCTAGCCAAGACTTATCTCCATCACTGTCCGACTGCGAGGAGATACCTGGCTCCCGGCCAATCTCTTCTCCTACGGGTGATACCTGAGGCATTGCCAGAGAGAGGAGGGTCCTGGAGAGGGAGGCCTGGCCAACTCCTCTCCTTCATGTTCGGAGCCTTCTCCCTCCGATAACACAGGCTCAGGTAATGGAGCCACAACATGAGGATTACAGTATAGCTCAGTTAAAAGCTTTAATAATATGGTTTATGACCTCTCCTCTTCATTGGATTATTTTGCTTCTCTGTTTTAAGAGAATAACTGAGGCTTCTAATTTACCTTTACTATGAGCGCCACTGGTTATTGATACGATGTGAGATCACAATGCTCATATTTTATGTTATGATAAGATGCTTTGTGTCTATCTCCCGTGCCCGTTGAAAGTCTCCTGTGATGTCTTCTAAATATTTATAAAGTGATGTTCTACTTCGCCCATGTCATAACTTCAAAAGCGTATTAAAAGATTCATTGAGAAATTAGCTAGTTCTGAAGTCCTTGCACGACTCCTGGGGCCTTATGTTCTGTTTATGAGATCTAGACATTCATTTTTCTCACCCTTTGGGGGTGTAGCTCTCAAAGTTGTGGGAAACACTCTGTTCAATCGATCTTTATTTTGAAAACTCAGTTTTTAAGACCCAAAGTTCATGGACCAACACGTCTGATAAGCTTTCTCAGATGAACATCTGAAGTAGCACCAAAGTAATTCTCTTGTGATTGTGATCTTATGGGTTATTTATACCGGACGAGATATTCCCTGCCAGGTCTAGAGAAGGAGTTCTGAAATGGACCAGATTTCAAAATGCAAAATTGAAAATCAGAATTCTGAACAAACCCCCATGTATAGCCTATATAAAAAGTGACGTCTAGAACAGGATGTTTTTCTTGTACTACAAATTGACCAATTTGTGCTTAGACCTATGAAATTAGGTGAGGCCAGGTGAGGTTTTCCTTCTACTCCAGCAACTCCAAGTTGTTCACATGACCATGGGAATGCTACAACAGTTGTTAAGTATGAAAACGAGTCATAAGTCACATTTTTCAGTGCCCTTCCTTGTACCTTCGAATAGTCACTAAATGAATGGTTGTAAGCAGGGGTGCTATTCAGCAGGTTCTGACAGATTCTGGAGAACTGGTAGCGGAAACTTTGAGTAGTTTGGAGAACAGAAAATGCCACCTCTGGCTGGCCCCAGAGTGGGGTGGGAATGGAGATTTTGCAGTATCCTTCCCCTGGAGTGGGGTGGGAATGGAGATTTTGCAGTATCCTTCCCCTGGAGTGGGGTGGGAATGGAGATTTTGCAGTATCCTTCCCCTGGAGTGGAGTGGGAATGGAGATTTTGCAGTATCCTTCCCCTGGAGTGGGGTGGGAATGGAGATTTTGCAGTACCCTTCCCCTGGAGTGGGGTGGGAATGGAGATTTTGCAGTATCCTTCCCCTGGAGTGCGGTGGGACTAGAGATTTTGCAGTATCCTTCCCCTGCCATGCCCACCAAGCCACACCACGCCCACCAAGCCATGCCCACAGAACCAGTAGTAAAAAAAATTGGATTTCACCACTGGTTGTAAGTCAAGAACTTCCTGTATATTGTTCCCTAAGAATATAAGATAAGGCTCCAAAATAATTACAGCTAGAGATTATGCTTGTTTTTGTTTGGTTTTACTGAATGCTCCAGAAAGCAATTGCTCCTTCAAGTTCTTCAGCTAGTAAATTATTTTGTAACCAACTTGTCTAAAATAAATAATATAGAAATGGAATGGATGCTCTTAGGAGATCCTGCATGGAGCCAGTATCTCAAACATCTGGAGCAACATAGTTCTGTGTGCTCCAAATAGAACAGAACTGACCAACGTGGAGTTTTGGACCTCATGTCATTTATGCTGGTGGTCTTGTGAATTGCCCTGTCTCAGGCCACACATCCACATACCCAAAGACCTGGTTGCAAACTTTAATGATAAGTTTATGAAGCAAATAAATAAGTGAATAAAAGGAAAAGGGAGTGCAATGCATGCAGTGTAGAGAAAACAAGTTCCCCAAAGTCCAGCAAGCTAGCTTTGAGAGAGTTCCAAATCCAGAACAGTAGACACAAGAATAGCCAAGTGAAATCCAAGGCTCCAACTGTTGTAGAAGGGTCATCGGCCAGCCCAGACTGAGTCATGTGGTTTCAAGGAGGTCAAGGCACATGGAATCTTGGTAAATGAACAATTGTTGCCAATTGAGAAGTTTGAGCTCACTGCTCTCCTTAAATGGAGAGATGGAACCCTCGCACATGCCCAAGATGGCGACTCCCGATGGAGCTCCGGTTTTACGGGGGTAATGTCCTGACAGCTGGGGGTCCTTAGGGCCAATTACCCATCTATGGCCCATGGTGTGTTGAGAGGGCTGATTTGCCGATCCGATGGGAGCATTTTCGGCTCCGGAAGACCTTCTAGGAGAGCGGTTTTGTGGCTTCGCTCTCTGAAACAGCTTATAATGAGACGGGCAGTGCTGGTGGGATTTGAGTCAGCGAATTTGGGCCGATAGCTTCATGACAGCCGGCCCTACATTCATCAGAGGCTGCCGGATGGATGGCGATATACAGCTGCGATGACTGTCTGGCACCCTGGGCTGACTTCGTTAGACCCTTGGCAAGATTGGAGGTTGCCTGCAGAGGCCGGTGGTGGGCGAAATCAGTGTGGAGGAGGCCGATGGTGGTGGCAGTTTAAAATTCCAAAATGGCGCCCGAAATAGCAGTTACAGTTGGCAGTTACAGGCAGCAAAAACCAAAGCAATTTAGAGACCAAAGAGGCCTCAGAAAGGAGAATAGGGACCTTTTCTTATTTATTTTCAACTGATCTCCTGGGCAATGGAAAGATGCTGATCCTTCCATTGTCGGGCCAGCTCTGGATTACCATCCCAGAGGCCTCCCCCCTCTCTTTCTATAGGGGGGGGTTAAACCTTCATGCATAAAAGACCTAAAGAAAGCTAAGGAGATTAGAAATGATTGTTATATCTATCATGGGGGCTTTGCTTCTACAAAGTGACTGCCTTATTCCATCTCCCCTCCTGTATTTTTATCTCCTATCGCCCTTTTATGACCGGATATTCGGCTTTTTGTGAATCATTTGCTATCCAGGTTTGTTGTTTCCTGTATATCAGGATGAGAATTTCCTTACTTTTATTTCATCTGAGTCTCCCTGGATTTTCGCCTACTATATATATTTCCCACAGACTATCCGTATCTCTAATCTCAAGGATTGGCTATTCCATCTATGCCTAGGTACAACATTGAAAGAACAGGACTATAGCTGCTGTTTTCCTCCCTTATATCTGGTTGCTGTGAGAGGGTGATCGATGTTCACATCTGAGTTCAAAATGGCTCTTTCTACCGCTGATATGAGAGTTCAGCAGGACTAAAATGACTTGTACCTCTAATTGATACTCTCTCCACAGGACCCTGGATAACTAGGACATGCCTACCAGCTATAGACTATCTAGCTACAAAATGTACTCATGTACTCAGATATGGCGGGAGCAGGGGGCCACATCATCCTACGGGAGTGCGTCCTCACTGTTTACAAGCGGTGGTGCGCTCCGACCCTCAAAGCTCTTCTCATTCCCCAGGTTGTACGGAACCTCGGGCCCCAGGCCTTCGGCTGATGCTGTGCAATGCCAGGTCCGTGGTAAATAAAGCCCCCCTCATTTGTGATCTTATTCAGGAGGGGGGTGCGGACCTGGCGGGTATTACGGAGACCTGGTTGGGCCAGGAAGGGGGAGCCCCCCTTGTTGATATGTGCCCACCAGGTTTCCGTGCTTTCCATCAGCCAAGGTCTCAGGGGAGGGGCGGAGGGGTGGCGGTTATTATTAACGAGGGTCTTGGACCAAGGGAGGCCACTGTTCCTCAGACGGCTGGATGTGAGTCCCTTCTTGTGAAGTGGGGTCATAGGGTGCAGTTGGGCTTGCTAGTCACATACCTGGCTCCCTGCCATGTGGCAGCAGCCCTGCCTGAGCTGCTTGATGTTATAGCCGCGGTGGCTGTTGACACCCCCAGGCTTATGGTCATGGGGGATTTTAACCTGTCATCAGTTGGCGAGACATCTGAGGTGGCTCGGGAGTTCATGGCTTCCATGACGGCTATGGACCTGACCCAGTTAATTTATGGCTCTACTCACATGGGGGGACACACACTGGACCTTGTTTTTGTCTCTGGACAGTGGTTGAGTGATCTCGAGATAGGGGATATAGCGATTGAACCCTTGTCATGGTCAGATCACTCCCTCCTTCGCCTGGACCTTCGAACTGCCACACCCCGCCGCAGGGAGGCGGAACCGACCAGGTGGTTCCGCCCCAGGCGCCTGATGGATCCTGAGAGATTCCAGATGGAGCTTGGGCCATTTCCTGAGGCTCTAGCACACGACTCGGCTGAGGACTTAGTGGCCGCCTGGGATAGGGCGGCGGCTGATGCTTTAGACCGAGTCGTGCCTTTGCGGCCTCTGACCCGGCGCCGGTCTCACCTGGCTCCTTGGTATACTGAGGAGCTGAGGGAGATGAAGCGCCGGAAAAGACGCCTAGAGAGCAATTGGAGGGCTAGTCGTTCTGAATCCGACCGAACACTGGTAAGATCTCATATTAAGAATTACCTAGTGGCGATAAGAGTAGAGAAGAGTAACTACTTTTCTACTCTTATTGCGTCATCAGATAATCGCCCAGCCGCCCTGTTTAGGGTGACCCGCTCTCTGCTCCATCAAGAGACGCGGGAAGACCCCTTGGAGGGTAGAGCTGAGGATTTTGTACAATATCTGTATGACAAAATTGCTCAGATTCGTGAACAGCTAGATTCTGACTGGATTGATCCAGAGGAGATGACAGGGGCAGGTCCTGAGAATATTATTTGGGAAGAGTTTGATCCTGTGACTCCCGAAAGCGTGGACAGGATACTGAACAGACTAAAGGCGACCACATGTTTATTGGACCCGTGTCCATCCTGGTTGGTACTGGCCTCCCGGGAGGTGACACGAGGCTGGCTCCAGGAGATTATAAATGCTTCTTTGAGTGAGGGTGTCTTTCCCACCATCTTGAAAGAGGCGGTGGTGAGGCCCCTCCTCAAGAAGCCCTCCCTGGATCCAGCTGTATTAGCAAATTATTGTCCTGTCTCCAACTTTCGCTTTGTTGCAAAGGTTGTTGAGAGTGTGGTTGCACGACAACTGCCTCAGTACCTGGATGAATCGAATTATCTAGATCCGTTCCAGTCGGGATTCAGGCCCGGGTACAGCACAGAGACAGCATTGGTCGCATTGGTTGATGATCTCTGGAGGGCTCGAGACAGGGGTTGCTCCTCAGTCCTTGTCCTATTAGACCTCTCAGCGGCTTTTGATACCATCGATCATGATATCATGCTGCACCGGTTGGAAGGGTTGGGGGTGGGGGGCACTGTTCTACAGTGGTTCTCCTCCTTTCTCTCTGACCGGTCGCAGTCTGTGTTGACAGGGGGGCAGAGGTCGACCCCGAGGCCCCTTATATGTGGGGTGCCACAAGGATCGGTCCTCTCGCCCCTTCTATTCAACATTTATGTGAAGCCGCTGGGTGAGATCATCCGTGGTTTTGGGGTGAAGTACCATCAGTACGCTGATGACACCCAGCTGTACATCTCCACCCCAGACCACCCCAATGATGCCCACGAGGTGATGTCCCGGTGCCTGGAGGCCGTACGGATCTGGATGGGGAGGAACAAACTCAGACTCAACCCATCCAAGACCGAGTGGCTGTGGTTTCCGTCGTCCCGATATAGTCAGTTGGCGCCATCTCTGACTATTGGGGGCGAATCGTTGGCCCCCACAGATGGGGTTCGCAACTTGGGCATCCTCCTGGACTCACGGCTGTCTTTTGAAGAGCATATGACGGCCATAGCCAGGAGGATTTTTTATCAGGTTCGCCTGATTCGCCAGTTGCATCCCTTTCTGGATCGGGACTCGTTACGCATGGTCACTCACGCCCTTGTCACCTCACGCCTGGATTATTGTAATGCTCTCTACATGGGGCTCCCCTTGAGAAGCACCCGAAGGCTCCAACTGGTCCAGAATGCGGCCGCGCGGGTGGTAATGGGAGCAATGTGGCGCTCTCATGTAACCCCCCTCCTGCGCGAGCTGCACTGGCTCCCAGTGGTCTTCCGGGTGCGCTTCAAGGTTTTGGTTACTATCTTTAGAGCGCTCCATGGCTCAGGACCAGGGTACTTACGAGACCGCCTCCTGCCACCAATAGCCTCTCACCGACCAGTTCGCTCCCATAGAGAGGGACTCCTCAGGGTGCCGTCGGCCAAACAATGTCGACTGACGGCCCCCAGGGGGAGAGCCTTTTCTGTGGGGGCACCTACCATCTGGAACGGGCTTCCCCCAGAGTTACGAAACATCCAAGACTTACGCATATTCCGCCGAGCCCTGAAAACATTTCTATTCCAACAAGCTGGTCTGGCCTAACTCTCCCTTTTTAATTGGCTTTTAAACTGTCTTTTAAATTGGGTTTTAAACCTCTTTAGATAAATTTGGATGTTTTTTTTAATCTTTGAGCCTAAATTACTTAATCTGTTTCTTAATAGTTTTTAACTTCTATATGTATTTGTATTTATTATGGCTGTTCACCGCCCTGAGTCCTTCGGGAGTAGGGCGGTATACAAATATGAAAAAATAAAATAAAAAATAAATAAAAATAGATAAATAAATTCAGGTGTTGCTAATTTGGAAGGATGAGGTTCCTTTTTTGTGAGAAACCTTGTAGAATGTCTTTGCTTTGCTCTCCTGACAAGTCCTTCAACTGAGAGGGAGTGACAGCCCAGACTCTTCATCTTCAGGGTGACAGCTGTGTCTCCTGGTCATTAGGTCATTAGGTATCACACCTTCTGTCAGCATTCCAGAAAAATCCCAATTCCAAGTAAAAACTCTGAAGCAAGCATTTTTCAAAGTTCTATTTACTAGAAAAGGTAAACTGGCACATCTGGAAAAACCCGAATCTGAGAGGTCCAGGTTTTCCCTCAGTGTCAAAACCCCAAAACCATCCCCTCACTCCTCAGTCGATTACATGCTCCAATCACCATCTGTCCCATCTCGAGACATCACTTTGACCACTCCTTCTCCAGATGCAGGATTGGCCTGACCTTGACCAACAGGAAGAATGCTATTATGTCTACAGACAACCCCTCCTACTTTCCTAAATCCCCCCTCCTACTTTCCCACACAGGAGAAGGTGGCAGCATGGAAGCTTCCGGCCTAATATGGCTTCCAAAGCAGACACCTTCCTTTGCCTGGAGCTCCTCAGGCAGTAGTTCACCCAGCAACTCTGGAACTGTATGCCAATTGTTGATCACCTTATCAAAGCCCAAGCTGCCCATGAGATGAACTGTTCTACATACTACACATAGTAGCTGTCAAGCTTAAAGTTTTTAATTTTGCAGAACCAGGAAAGTTATAAACACATAAGGAACAGTTATGTGGTCTGCTCTTAATATTTGCCCTGGCCCTATTTTCCTGACTCCTGGGACACCACTCAGAAGTCTTTGGCCAACAAATTGAACATCAGTGTCCTACTGAGAAGACGACACTAAACATTCCTCCAGAGATGGAATGCAACAACTCACCACAGCCAATTTGCTGCGGCCAACTCACCATGGCCAACTCACCATGGCCAACTTGCCACAGCCAAGTCACCCCAGCTAACTTACTGCTGGACAATTCACCATGGCCAACTCACCATGGCCAACTCATCATGGCCAACACACCATGGCCAACTTGCCACAGCCAAGTCACTCCAGCCAACTTGCTGCAGGACAACTCACCATGGCCAACTCACCATGGCCAACTCACCATGGCCAACTTGCCACAGCCAAGTCACCCCAGCCAACTTGCTGCAGGACAACTCACCATGGCCAACTCACCATGGCCAACTCACAATGGCCAACTTGCCGCAGCCAAGTCACCCCAGCCAACTTGCTGCAGGACAACTCACCATGACCAACTCACCATGGCCAACTCACCGTGGGCCAACTTGCCGCAGCCAAGTCACCCCAGCCAACTTACTGCAGGACAACTCACCATGGCCAACTCACCATGGCCAACTCACAATGGCCAACTTGCCGCAGCCAAGTCACCCCAGCCAACTTGCTGCAGGACAACTCACCATGGCCAACTCACCATGGCCAACTCATCATGGCCAACACACCATGGCCAACTTGCCACAGCCAAGTCACCCTAGCCAACTTGCTGCCGGACAACTCACCATGACCAACTCACCATGGCCAACTCACCATGGCCAACTCACCATGGCCAACTCACCATGGCCAACTTGCTGCAGTCAAGTCACCCCAGCCAACTTGCTGCCGGACAACTCACCATGACCAACTCACCATGACCAACTCACCATGGCCAACTCACCATGGCCAACTCACCATAGCCAACCTGCCACAGCCAAGTCACCCTAGCCAACTTGCTGGAGGACAACTCACCATGGCCAACTCACTGTGGGCCAACTTGCTGTGAGACAATTTAACAATTCTATTTAATTATTTAAAAGAAAATATTTAATTTTTGCCATTTGCATTTCAGTCTGTCCCTCCTTTTGTATCCTTTCTTTAATCCCACCATTTCTTTGATATTAGTGAAAGTCTTGTCCCACAGTGAGTCATCCTGTAGCAAGTTGGCTGTGGCAAATTGTCATAGACCCCTCCGGAGATGCCTGTTCTCACATTTTTGACATGATCATTCCTGTCTGTGTTGGCCAAGTAATCCTGGGAAAGAAAAAAAAAAAGTCAATTGTGATGCGAGACTTGGTTATGTAGATCTTTAGGATTGCAGGTAATTTTTAGGAGCAACACCTCATGTTATGCTTCCTCAGCTTTGATTTGCTTCCTAATATATTATGACAGATTCTGCAGATAATGTTTAATTGTTAAGTGCATGAAAGAATTATGGCAATTACACAGGGCTAAAAAAACACACCCCCTTATGCCAAAGGCAGTGGTTGATTAACTCTCAATAAAGATGCTTCAATAATTAATTGGCCTTGATTCATTCCATAATTAGTAATAAATGGTCAGCAACCACGGGTATATTAACACGATTAGAAGGTTTTTTTTTTAAAAAAAAGAAATAGTAGATAAAGAAACTATTCTTTGCCTAAAGAAGGCTACTTTTCGAACATCTTTGGCATGGTGCATGTAGTGCATAGTGCATGTAGGAAGACTGAAGACTGAATAGATAGAACAATCAGAATGAGGGTGAAGGTAGTCCAAATTAATGACTGGCTCCAGCTTACTTGTCTTGGGTAAACTGACTGATAGCCAATTCTCTGTGTCAGTATATAAGGGTTCATGAATTGGAATAGACATGGTAATAGATCAGCCAATGGGGACTGTTTGGTGATCCAGACCAGGGGTGGGTTCTACTTACCTTTACTACCGGTTCGCATCGTGCCTGCGCGTGCTCTTCTGCACATGCGCAGAAGCTTTTGCACATCCGCATATCATCTATGATGATGTCCAGGTCAGTGGGCGGAGCCTCCCACCAGTTTTACTACTGATTCTTGCGAACCGGTCCGAACCGGGGGCAACCCACCACTGATCCAGACAGCTCGGAGCCTGAGCGTGGCTTAGGTTCACTGATCTGTATATATACAGTATGAGTGCTTCTGTGATTCTATAGCTTCTGTGATTATATTGATTCTGTACTTTTGGATTCTGAGTTCTGGTTCTGGCTTCTGCTGCATGGGTATTGTATATAAAGAAGTTTCTTATACAAATGAATCCTGCTGAATTCTTTTGTGCTGGTTGGATTGCTGCAAACTCTAACACTCTGGCATATTCCACATGGGTGGGCGGAGCCTCCCGCAGCTGCCGCTACCAGTTCGCTCGAGCTGGATAGAACCAGCTGAATTTCGCCCCTAAATAGGATCATATAGTGCTGCTTCCTTTTGAAATGGAATTCGTCACAATGATGCCTCTGGTTTGATGAATTGAGGTTGTGAAAGTCTTGGAAGAGCACTTTGAAAGACCCATGTCGAGCAAGAGTTAAGCACAATCCTCCTTCAATCTCCTTTCATCAAGCAACTTGTGTCTTTTTTTTAAAGAAGAAGCTTCTTGGATAGGGGTGAAATGTAAAATTTGTTACTACCGGTTCTGTGGGCGTGGCTTGATGGGGGAGGGTAATGTGACTGGGTGGGCGTGGCCAACTTTTTTTTAAAAAAAAAAACTTTTCAAAGCATTTTTTCTAATGCTTTGAAAAGCCTCTGCCGATCAGGCAACTCAGCTGGAATCGTCAGAGAGTTTTTAAAGCATTTTTTTTTAATCACCTCTTCGGCCAAGAGGTTGCAGAAAAAAATGCTTTGAAAAGCCTCTGACGATCCGAGCTGAGCTGCGCGATCATCAGAGGCTTTTTTTTTTTTTAAACTTTTAAAAGCATTTTTTCATCGGAAGAGCTTGTAGAAAAAATGCTTTTAAAAGTAAAAATATTTATTTATTTATTTATTTATTTATTTATTTATTTATTTATTTATTTATTTATTTAATTTAATTTAATTTATAATATAAAAAGCCTCTGATGATTGTGCGGCTCAGCTGGGCATGGGGGGGAGGGGTGCAGGGATTTTTGCTACCTGTTCTCCGAACCACCGGCCGCCATCACTACCAGATCGGGTGATCCGGTCCGAACCGGGAGCATTTCACCCCTGTTCTTGGATGAGAAGCAAAATGTCTTCAAGGACAGTTGCCTTTTGGGGGAAAAAAAAAAAAAACCCTATCTTCGGGATAATCAGGTCTGTCTATTTCCGGTCTGTGTAAATTTGCATTTTAAAAAAAAACTTATGTGATTATGTGAAAACATAGAGGAGGCGACATATTGGTCTATATCATCCTGAGGATAGTGGCAGATCTCTGCATTGCCATAATTTTGGGACGTGGAAAGAGCCTCAAACTGATGGATTTGAATTATCTACTTTGATATTTCTTTTTGTGTTGATAAACATATTATAATTATCTTGAATCATAAGGCAAGAGAATCATGCTGGGGCATGCAGAAGATCCGGTTGTTACCCACTACGATGATGGAAATCAATAATCCTGATGAAACCCATAATTATTATTATATGGAATATAATTATAATGTCACTCGGGTGGTTGTTTTTACTTTTATACATATAAGAAGATATTTACTACTGATGGGGGCAGATATGATTGAAGATCTTGAATAAACTGTTGCATCAGCAAGCTATGTTACCCTATTATGGATGTTGGTTTTAACAATCCAGTGGAAAGACCTCAAAGAAGATATTATATGGACTATAAATTTAAAGTTATTGTCTTTTCTTTTTTTTTATTTAGACATAATGGAATATACATATATATATATTTAAGTAGTGTGGGCAGTGAATTAAAGATATTAAGAATTGTTGTGTATGGTAAATTTGTAGGACAGTGGGTGAATAAGCTAACTACAGACTGATTAGTTTAAGAAAAGGGATTTTTAAGAGATATATTTAGGGGAGTGGAGGAAATGGATAGAGTGGAATAAATGTTAAATTAGATTTTAAGGGGAGGTCACTTTGAAATGTTATAGTAATATATATAGAAGATTAAATATTAAAGTAGGATTTATCGTATAGTTTTAAAGTGGAAGGTGGTTTTGAATTGTTGTAATAATATATAGATATAAAACACTATTATGTTAAATTAGAAGTTATTTTATAATAGTTATAGTATAATGTTTTTTTTGTTTTTTTTTGTTCTCTTCTTTTCTGAAATGTATGGATAAAGGGGGATGTTATGATATTTATAATATTTTTAGTAAGTAAAGGTCAGTATTTTGACGAGGGAGTAAGTAATCTGTTATGAATTAGGGGTTTTTTTGTTACGAAGAAGTCACAGGGGGGGATGGGTGGGGAGGGGGGGTTAGGGAGGGGGAGGGAGAGGGGGGGGAAAGGGGGAAAAAATTTGTATTTGAAAACTTTTTCAATAAAAAAAAAAAAAAAAAAAAAACTTATCTTAACAATATTATTTTCTGTGGATTTGAATTCTCAGGTCATATACCTGAAGGTGCCTTTTCTTTCAAACTGGAGCTTTAATTACATGCTTTGATTAAATTGCTGAAAACTACCCCGTAACATTTGGAAAAAAATGAAGATCTAGTCAAGCACTCAGCTGTAAACTAGATAATAATCCAAGAAATTCAGATGGTGTTGTTTTGCATTTAAATTTGTTGAAATTTAGTTTCGACAATCCAATTTTTTTTTCAACCATCATTTTGTCCTTATTAAAAAAAACAAAAACCCTTAAACCAATATAGTTTGTTATTTTGATAAATATTTCAGAGACGTAGTCCTAGAACTGGAATCCCATAAGAGATAGTTGCATTAGAATGAATTGTTCTGTTTCGGAATTGGGAACCCAGCATTTATTTTCCTTATTGTTTCTCTTATGTAGTGCTTTTCTTTTTCGAGGAGGAAATGGAAAGCAATAAAAAAAAAAAAAAAGGCAGAAATGAGGGAGATTATAAAATAAAATGTGATATAACCACTTTATAAGTTTTTATCCCAGAGCTATAACTGCACTCAACAGCGAACTAAAAGGGCCACCATTTTTTTATTTTTATTTTTTTAAAATTTGATTTATATGCCGCCCTTCTCCGGAGACTCAGGGCGGCTTACAGTGCGTTAAGCAATAGCCTTCATACTTTTGTATATTTATACAAAGTCAGCTTATTGCCCCCACAAACTGGGTCCTCAATTTACCTACCTTAGAAAGGATGGAAGGCTGAGTCAACCTTGAGCCTGGTGAGATTTGAACTTACTTTAATTGCAGACAGCTGGTGTTAAATTACAGTGCCTTGTCTGCAGAGCTATCCAGGCTCTGGATAGCTCTGCAGACTCACCATCAGTGAGTTGTTGGACAGCATTACTTGGTCTGTTGTGTGGATGTTTGGGTGGTTTAGGGGTGGAGAATTGTGGTGGGTGGGAGTTTGTTTGGGGATTGTTATGTGTGTTGGACCTGGTCTTTAGGTGTTAAGTGAATTTCGTTGTATGGGTATACTGTGTATACACATACAATGACAATAAAGTTATTATTATTTACACAAAAATGACAGTATACACAGCAAACAGGATAACCATGCTGGATTTCGTATCCCAAATCACTAGTCGAACACTTCCCAAGCGTTTAGGACTGTGGGATGTATCGACGGATTATGCGAGCAGATCCCAGGAAGGTAGCTTTCTGCAGCTGACCAATGGTGATCTTGTCAGCACCAATTGTTCTTAAGTGCTTGGCTAGGTCTTTCGGCACAGCACCCAGTGTGCCGAGTACCACTGGAACTACCTGCACTGGTTTATGCCAGAGTCTCTGCAGTTCGATTCTCAAGTCCTGATATTTGGTGACTTTTTCAAGTTGTTTCTTGTTGATTCTGCTGTCACCAGGTATGGCAATGTCGATGATCCACACTTTTTTCTTCTCCACAATCGTGATATCTGGGGTATTATTATTATTATTATTATTGGTTAATCTTTAGTGAGATTCACAGCCTTTGAGGCTGGTTAATAGCTCAGCAGCTCGAGTCCTAACCAAGGACCTAGGAACTGTTAAGGTATCGTCGGAGGATGTAAGCTGTTCCGAGTAAAGTGGTTTTTTGTAGAGTCAAAATGTTCAAGTCCGGCAAATTTAGAATTTCTAAATAGCAGGGTAGCCCTTTGGGTATTGCTCCAAGGGCTCCAATTACAATCGGGACAACACACAATTTCTTTTTCCACAGTCGCTCAACTTCAATTTGCAAGTCCCGGTACTTGGTGATTTTTTCTTGCTGCTTATCTTCAATCCGTGCATCACCAGGTATTGCAATGTCAATGAACCATACTTTTTTCTTTTCAACTATTGTTATGTCAGGTGTGTTGTGGACCAAGTGCCTGTCAGTCTGAATCCTAAAGTCCCACAAGATCTTGAGTTTCTCATTCTCTAAAACTTTCTCAACCTGATGTTCCCAGTGGTTTTTGCTGTACTCAAATCCAAACTTCTGGCACAATTTCCAGTGAATGATCTTAGCAACCTGGTCATGGCATTGTAGGTAGTCAGTTTGTGAAATTTTGCTGCACCCACTGATCAGGTGGTCGACTGTCTCATCTTTCTCATTGCAGAGGCGGCATTTGCTGTTGATGGTAACATGTTGAATTTTTGCCTTCATTATTATTATTAATATTATTATTAATATTATTATTATTTCATTAAAAATGAAACTCAGTCAACTGGACATTTAAAGAGTGCAGAGAAGAGCAATTGGGGAGGCTGAAGGCTAAAATATATGAAGAACAGTTCCAGGAATTGGGCCTGTCTAGTCTTGTGAAATATGGGATGCGGTGGCTCAGTGGCTAAGATGCTAAGCTTGTCGATCAGAAGGTCGGCAGTTCAGCGGTTCAAATCCCTAGTGCTGCATAATGGAGTGAGCTCCGGTTACTTGTCCTAGCTTCTGCCAAACTGGCAGTTTGAAATCACATAAAAAAATGCAAGTAGAAAAATAGGGATCACCTTTGGTGGGAAGGTAACAGCGTTCTGTGTACCTTCGGTGCTGAGTCATGGCGGCCATATGACCACAGAGACATCTTTGGACAGTGATGACTGTTCGGCTTTGAAATGGAGATGAGCAGGAAACAACTAGCACGCATGCGCAAGAGAACCTTTTTAGTCTTGTGAAAAAAAGAACGAAGGGTGACAGGATAGGAGTCTTCCAATATTTGAGGGGCTGCCACATAGAAGAAGAGGTCAACCTATTTTCCAAAGCAGCACCTGAAGGCAAGACAAGAAGCAATGGATGGAAACTGAGCAAAGAGAGAAGCAACCTAGAACTAGGGAGAAATTTTCTGACAGTAAGAACAATCGATCAGTAGAATAACTTGCCTTCAGAGGTTGTAGGTGCTCCATTACTGGAAGTTTTTAAGAAGAGGTTGGACAACCATTGGCCTAAAATGATATAGAGTATCTTGATTTAGCAGAGGGGTGGATTAGAAGACCTCCCAGGTCCAGAGGTGAAATCCAGCAGATTCTGACAGGTTCTGGAGAACCGGTAGCAGAAATTTTGAGTAGTTCAGAGAACTGGCAAATACCACCTCTGGCTCGCCCCAGAGTGGGTTGGGAATGGAGATTTTGCAATATTCTTCCCCCAAAAGTCGGGAGGGAATGGGGAGTTTGCAGTATCCTTTCCCTGCCACACCCACCAAGCCACATCACACCCACCAAGCCACACCACGCCCACCAAGCCACGTGCACAGAACCAGTAGTAAAAAAAAGTTGGATTTCACCACTGCCAAGGTCCCTTCCAACTCTTTTATTTTGTTAAATTCTGTTAAGATTTCAGTTTGGGTTGTTTAAGTCATTTCAACATAAAAATACAGTATATAGTGTTCCCATCTATGCCATTGTTATACAAACCCCTTTTTCTAAACGCCATGAAATAAATCTTTGAACTAGAGCAATTCTTCAATAATAGTGATGAGTTATTTATTTATTTGTTTAGAAAACGTATATGGCTGCGCACTCAGTCTTCGTGACTATGGGTGGCTTAAAAAAATAAAATAATAAAAACAATAATAATCATGATAATACATGAAGAGTGAAAACAAAGAAATTGTGATGTGTTATCATGACAAACCCCATTTTGGCTGCACAGCCTGTGCTACCTATGCAAAATCTTCTTTATTTTTTTATTTTATTTTATTTTATTTTATTTTATTTTATTTTATTTTATTTTATTTTATTTTATTTTATTTTATTTTATTTTATTTTATTTTATTTTATTTTATTTTCCCTGGGTATTTCTTCCACTTGTGCTTCAATGACTGTTTTACTTTATATTGCAGCAATAGCACTTAGACTTACTGTATATACCGCTTCATAGTGCATTGTAGCCCCCTCTAAGCAATTTGCAGAGTCAGCGTATTACCCTCAACAATCTGGGTCCACATTTTACTGACCTGGGAAGGATGGAAGGCTGAGTCAAACTTGAGCCAGCCAGAATCAAACTCCTGGCAGTGAGGTGAATTAACCTGCAATACCCACCTGGGATATTTGGCGGACCATCTGTGGCCAGCGACAGCTCCCCATCGCCCGGTGTGTTCCCACAGGGAGGGTCTCCTTGGGGTGCCGTCGGCCAGAGAATGTCAGCTGGCAACCCCTAGGGAGCGGGCCTTCTCTGTGGGCGCACCTACCCTGTGGAAACAGCTCCCCCTGGGGCTCCGGGTGGCCCCTGACCTTCGCTCTTTCCGCCGTGGCCTTAAAACATGGCTATTTCGCCTGGCTGGCTTGGACTGAAGGGGTTTTAGAGGGGATTTTAATGGGTTTTATAGTTTTATAGTTTTATTGGATATTTTTAAAAGAAAGGATTGGACTGTATGTGTTTTATTGTTGTGAGCCGCCCTGAGTCCTTTTGGAGATAGGGCGGCATATAAATCCAAATAAATAAATAAATAAATAAATAAATAAATAAATAAATAAATATTGCATTCTAACCACTGCGCCACCATCAGTGTTGGACTGGTAGCCTCTGTTTTGTTATTTCTTATTTTGGATGTTGTTATTTTTAGAGCTGATACATTTTTTTCATATATCCTGTTCCAGTGGTGGGATTCAAATAATTTAAAAACTGGTTCTCTGCCCTAATGACTGGCTGGATGGTCATGGTCATGGTGGCCATGGCCAGGGGGTGTGACAGGCAGCACTTGGCCTCCTGCACCCCCCTGGGAGCAAAAACGGGCCACGGGGGGGCACTGTCCCCCCTCCGCCCTGTTTTGGGCCTTGTAGACCTCCCTGAAGCCTCCTGAGAGCAAAAACAGGCCACCGGGGGGGGGGGACGGGGGACGGACATACCACAGCCACGCATCCTGTTTTGGGCCTAGTAGGCCTCCCTGCATTTACCTGGGAGCCAAAATGGGGCATGTGGGGATTCTTGGAAGGGGCAGGGCAGAGCCAGCCAGCAATTTAACAACTAGTTCACCCAAACTGGCCTGAACCGGCTAAATCCCATCACTGTCCTGTTCTCACTGAAGTTGATTTGCAACAACTCTTTCTCCTTGGTAGTTCCTTGATTAGGTGATTGTTTCTGGCTGATTGTTTTCCTGGAGTTAATCCCTGATAATAAGCAATCCCCACCCTTGACTTGGATGATAGACAGCAGTCCCAGCACTTTCTAGCACTGATGATATTACCTAGTTGGGTAATGAAATGTCTACAAACAAACAACCAAATGATTGGCTACATGAGTTGAAGACTGGGGGCAGGGGTGGGTGGGTGAGGAGAGATTTAAAAAGCTAAGAAATGGTTAAGAAAACAAAGTGCTAGAAAAATAGCAACACAGAAATAGAAAATAGTGATAGACTTTTATAGATAAAATTAGAATAGAAGTAGGTGTAAATGGGTAGACATAGGAAGAGAGTAAAATAAGATAGGTAGGAAAATAGAAACAAGCATAGAGTTAGCATAAGTTTAGGAGGAGGGGAGGAGGGGAGGAGGAGGAGGAGGAGGAGGAAGAAGAAGAAGAAGAAGAAGAAGAAGAAGAAGAAGAAGAAGAAGAAGAAGAAGAAGAAGAAGAAGAAGAAGAAGAAGAAGAAGAAGAAGAAGAAGAAGAAGAAATTTTCTGTGGCTTATCTTCAGTGTAATGAATCATTAGCCTATATCAAAAAAGTAAATCATTTAGCATCAGAATGACCTTTCAGAGTACAGAGTATGCTGAGCATCACCCACAATTTGAATTATAGACAGGACAAATTGTTAAGAGGCTTTACAGATAATGATATTTTTTTTATATTATTAATTCACATGTTAGGCTTCAGTTCCATCAATCATATCTTTTATTAGCAACTTGGCTAAGGAGAGTCTATTATCACAGAGTGAGATAGAACTTATGAAACTGCTGGTTCAGAATAAAATGTGTTTCGTTAAAAGAACGTCCTATGTTATTGATACGAGGAATATAAAGTTTTGTAGCTGATTGGTGGAAATACCCCAGAGTTCTATCAGCGGTTCTTCAATAATATGGAAATAATAATTCTTAAAACATCATGAGGTTAGACACAGCATTGTAGATCCTTCTTAAAAATAATTTCAGATCCAAAGACAAAAGAAAGATGGGAGTAGAGGCACACCAAACACATCTTCTCAAGTCTGCAAGAAACAACCAAGCTCATATTTCCTGATATTTCAGAATTAATACAATTGCATTTTAAAGAAAGAAAACCCGAAGTATATATTCTAATAAGGAGTTTATTATAAAAACAAACAAAACTAGATAACTGCATCTTTACCGGCAGCTCGTCTCAGAGACGAACAAAAGAAGTATAAATCAGGAAGTTAGAAAAGAAAGAATGTAGACATGCGCAGTAGTCCTATGTCTCACAAGACCAGTCTTATCTCTATTGCTATAGAGATGTGATAAAGTTCTATGGCAGGCTACCGTAAGTCTTAGGATGGAAGCTCAGCTAGCAAACACATAACACAGTGACAGTGATACCCCATTACTTACTTCCCTCCATGTAGACCTAGACCCATTAAGGACTACTCTTTGAGTATGGTTTATAAGCCAGTTGCAAATCCATCTGGTGGTGAGGCTATCTATCCCACTTTTTTCTAGATTACTAAAACGGTTGTGGTCTACTTTGTCGAATGCCTTACTGAAGTCTAAGTATATTATGTCCACAGTATTTCGCTGGTCTGCTAATTTACTCACTGTGTTGAAGAATGAAATAAGATTGGCTTGGCATGTCATGTTTGGTAATTTGGGATGTCACCACCTTCATTCAATAACTTTATCCAAGAATGAACAAAAAATAGGATCAGGAAGATCTGATTCCAATTCTTTCTGTACTTCAAGGCAGAACGATCTTGTTATTTTCCTATCATAAGAAAGAAGCAGTTTACAAGGTGGAAATGCTGGATATATAGTCTCCCAGGAGAAATAAATCTATTCAACACACTGGAATTTGACACCTTTTTTTTTAAATGCTATTTATAGAGTATCTTCTTCCTTCCAAATCTCTGCTATTTATCCTCTGAGGCAGAACATTGAATTCAAATGGTCAATTGACCAGTTTAATGTTATTGAATGTGAAAGGGATAAGCTGTAAAGTTGCTAATCCATCAATAGGCAATGCTTGATGAGCTACTTAAAAAAAGAAAAAAAGAAAATAAATTGCTGACCTTCTTTTTAGCTCTTCGGCTCAATTGTTTGGGATCCCTTTTGCCTTCATATTTGTACAGAGAGAGGCATTTTTGATATTTTACAGACTTACCCTAAGTACAGATCATTCAATCTGCTTTTGTTTTATTGCAAAAAGGAAAGTATTAGACTTTATACCAGGAAACAATCGAGGGTGTTCCAGTGTTGTTATGGGCTAAACACTGTGTTTCCTCGAAAAGATATCGTACTCTGAAAGTGTTGTGACCCAGGCCCACGTAGTTGATATTAAATGCCAAAACAGTTCCAAAAAAAACAAATAGATTTTATTAAAACAGCTGAGAATTAACTCATTCTCAGCGTATTCCGAATTAAATGAAAGCAAAGTCCTCAAAACACCATTCTTCAGTTTATCTCTGACCTTGGGATATTTAGGCAAACTGTCGAAGGCTTTTCTTGGCAACAGTTCAGGAACAGAAGACGCTGACAAGAAAGAAATACACCCAAACACGAAGCAAATCTCTCAACGGTTGTATTCCGGCAAAGAGCCCAAGAACCGTTGCTGGTCTTTTAAGCCTTATGGGAGGGGGCAATCATCTCTTGGTCCTACTCCCGAGTCATCCTCTTTGCTTTAGCTGCTCTTGCCTTCTGGCAGCTCTTCTCATGCGTGCACTAGGAACAGGCTCCTCCTGTTCCTCTGCCTCTCTACTGTCAGCCTCTGGAGGCTCCGAAGTCCACGCATTTCTCCCAGATGGCCCTGGCCCCATCCCTGCCTCTGATGCAGAGCTCTCATCTGGGCCTTTCCCAGCCTCCAGGACTGGCCCATGTTCTTCCTCAGCCTCATGACTGTCTGACTCCACTGCCAGCTCCTCAGGCTGCTGGCGGACCACAACAGAAAGTAAGTCCTAGTTTGATTTTTACATGTGCACCCAATATAAGTCCTAACCCCCAAATAAGCCCTAATTAAGACCTCACCCACTCCAGGGTGCACGGGTGGGGATGGGGGGTGGTGGAGTTTCCTACTACTTACCTTCGGACAGTTGTAGCCAGGCCTCACATACCCCAACACCTGCCTTGCCAGCCCATTTCTTCTGAAGCCAGCAAGGCTTTTCTGAAGGCCTCTATAGCCGATAACAGAGCTCCAGATCAATTTGGACCTCTGTAATTGGCTGCAGAGGCCTTCAGGAAAGCCTTGCTGGCCTTAGAGGCCACAGAAGTTCCTGAAGGCCTCTGAAAGTAAAAAGGAGGCCTGGGGCAAGGTGAGTCAGTGGACAACCCCCCCCCCCCGAAAATAAGACCTGGTGCCTTTTTTGGTGGCAAAAAAAATATAAGATAGGGTCTTATTTTCGGGAAAACATGGTAATAAATAATAATGTGCTTTATTTGTAAATAAAAAGATGTGGAGACTCTAGAAAGAGTGCAGAGAAGAGCAACAAAGATGATTAGGGGACTGGAGGCTAAAACATATGAAGAACGGTTGCAGGAACTGGGTGTGTCTAGTTTAATGAAGAGAAGAACTAGGGGAGACATGATAGCAGTGTTCCAATATCTCAGGGGTTGCCACAAAGAAGAGGGAGTCAAGCTATTCTCCAAAGCACCTGAGAGTAGAACAAGAAGCAATGGGTGGAAACTAATCATGGAGAGAAGCAACTTAGGAAAATTTCCTGACAGTTAGAACAATTAATCAGTGGAACAACTTGCCTCCAGAAGTTGTGAAAACTCCAACTCTGGAAGTTTTTAAGAGGAGATTGGACAACCACTTGTATGACATGGTATAGGTTTTCCTGCCTGAGCAGAGGGTTGGACTAGAAGACCTCTAAGGTCCCTTCCAACTCTGTTATTCTGTTATAACTTGATGTATTTAAATAAATCTCACCAGCTTTTTTTTTTTTTTTTTTGTAAGCTGGAAAGGAAATTTTAGGCCCTGAATAGGGATCACTACCACGGAAATTGGTCTTTCACTGGTGAGCAGGCAATTGGAAATAGTATGCAAATGTAACCTTCAAACAAGTCAAAATGAGAGACAGAAAGGAAGGGGATAGCATCTGTTGGTAATAACTCGCACAACCTCTTTCTTCCGTCTAAATAAAATGGGAACTTTAATGCTTACCGTGTTCAGAGTTTAATCAGCAAAATAACTTTTGAACTCTATGCACCTGACTGCACCTTGTGCATTAAGGTGTGACATTGTGTTTCTTTCTTTTTTCCCCCCCCTCAGTGCAAACTTCTGGCCTCTGCTATAATTGTCTTCTATTTAGAAAGCTCTTTCTGGCTTCTTTGGACCGGACAGAAAAGGGAAGCCTATTTGATTCTCAGCTTGAAAAACTCAACCGTTGAGAGGCAGGATGATTTAGCAGTTCAGGTGCTGGACTAACAGCACAAAGCTGTGGATTCGAGTCCATCCTTCCTGTCGAAAGCTTACTCTCTCTGAACAGGACGTACCATACAAGAATTTTCTTGTGGATACAAACAGAAATTGGTTGTCCAAATTCTTCTTAGAAACTTCTAGTGTTGGAGCATTCACAACTTCTGGAGGCAAGTTGACATCCACATGTCTTAAAAATTGCCAAGGTTGAGAAACACTGGTATATATCATCGTATTTTGTTCTTCCAGTAATGTGAGTGTGGGAAGAAATATCCATCTGGTTCAGTGGTGGGTTTCAAATTTTTTTACTACTGGTTCTGTGGGCATGGCTTGGTGGGCGTGGCAGGGGAAGGATACTGTAAAATCTCCATTCCCACCCCACTCCAGGGGAAGGATACTGTAAAATCTCCATTCCCACCCCAATCCAGGGGAAGGATACTGTAAAATCCCCATTTCCTCTCCATCAGCTGGGACTCGGGAGGCAGACAATAGATGGGGGCGGGGCCAGTCAGAATTTTTACTACCGATTCTCCAAACTACTCAAAATTTCCACTACCGGTTCTCCAGAACTGGTCAGAACCTGCTTAAACCCACCTCTGATCTGGTTCCAAGCCAGGAGGAAGGCACTTGAAATAAAATGGAGGCTGATTGGAAAGAGGGTCCATTTCAGTGGTGGGTTTCAAATTTTTTTATTACTGTTTCTGTGGGCGTGGCTTGGTGGGCATAGTGTGGCTTGATGGGTGTGGCTTGGTGGGCGTGGCAGGGGAAGGATATTGGAAAATCTCCATTTCCTCCCAATCCAGGGGAAGGTTACTGCAAAATCCCCATTTCCTCCCAATCAGCTGGGACTCGAGAGGCAAAGAATAGATGGGGACGAAGCCAGTCTGAGGTGGTTTACTGGTTCTCCAAACTACTCAGAATTTCCACTACCGGTTCTTCAGAACTGGTCAGAACTTGCTGAAATCCACCTCTGGTCCATTTATTGATGGAGCAGAATCACCAAGCAACAACTGGGCAGCTGACAAAAGGGAGTTGAGTATGTGGGTGTGGGTGTAGGGGGGGGTTATACCTTATTTGAGCTTTGTATTTGAGCTTCCTGTTCCTGTGCAAGAACATATATTCTATTGGCTGTTGTCAGATTCCTATGGGGTCATGTAGGGGTCATAGCTAGCTCTATAGGCAAAAGAGAAAATACAAATCTTAGGTGTTCGTCTGAGGTAATTTGGTTGAAGTTTGGACTGCTCTGAGATGATGCAGTGAAGCGGCTTGTATTCTGAAAGGATGTTGGGCAATTCCTATTGTGGCTTAATGGCTTTGCCCTGTGTTGGATCTTGAGTGAGGAGCTAATCCTACCATTCTGCCTTCATTCTGACTTTGCTGCAGGGAGTTTCAAAATATCCTGTCTTGAATGGATTACCCAAATCTGCATTTCTAAAAGGTGGTCTCCTCAGTTTCTGTTTGGGGGGCAGGGAGACTGGGGCTGCTTCCTGCCTCTAAAAACAACAACAACCATTTTTTTCCACCTCTCATTTAGGGAAATATAATAGTCTGCCTTTTTAATATTTCTCAAAATATTTCATTCTTCTAGAAAGGCGGTGGCTAACTTTCCACATGAGATATTAATTCAAGAAACAATTATAATGCATCTCAGCAGAAGCCTTGGGCATGTTTTGTTTATAGACCATTGTCTTTAAAAAAAAACAAAAAAAAAAAAAACAAGGAAATTTCAGAGAAGTTTTTGCAGATGAATATTGGTCCTTTCCAGGGCCCATTTTGTTAATTAAAACCACAAAGGAAAAGTTCCTTGGTAGTTTGCTTTACATTAAGTATCCGCATCTGTAAAAAGAAACAGAAAATCCTCTTTGTTACCCCTGGAGAAAATTAATTCAGTGTGATTAACATCCTTACAGTCATCTCCAAAAAGATGCAATCTCGAGGTGTCACTTAACTGTGAAGTGTTACTGGAAGCCGCATCCTTATTCACGACTTCTTCTGATGGTCCTGAAAAGAACAATGAAGATAATCAGTTGTTCCCGAGCTGGAAAGAAAATATCTCAAACCTCGAGATGGCATCCTTGCAATCAGCATCAGATCAAGAGAATTCCAAGTGACACCTCCCTTATCTTGGCTGTGCAAAAAAAAAAAAATGGCATTGAGAAACAAAAGGTGTTAAAGGAAGTCCGGACAGAAAATAGCAAAGCACTGAAAGAACAAGCCGCGTCTGTGACAGGAGCAGTGTTGCAAAATAAAACGAGATGCTAGAATCCCCAACGAAAGGCGGTGTAGCTGGGAATCCTAGGTCCATCAAGTTGGAAGGAGCCCATAGAGGTTATCGAATTTAATACCCTGCTCGGTGCAGAATCCGTTACAATAGTTCGCCTCAATCAGCCTCAAAGTCTTTAATGAAATCTTTAATATCTTAATAAAAGTCTACAAAATCCAGATCTAGATCCCAGGGGTGGGAGGTGGGGAGATACTGGTCCACATCTTTCAAGTCTCAACTGGGAAGAAATTCCACCATATTTCAATAGATAATAGCAATCGCAATAGCACTTAGACTTATATACCACTTCACAGTGCTTTACAGCCTTCTCTAAGTGGTTTACAGAATCGGCATATTGCCCCCAATAATCTGGCTCCTCATTTTACCCATCTCAGAAGGATAGGAAGGCTGAGTCAACCATGAATTGGTGAGAATCGAACTGCTGACAGTCAGCAGAATTAGCCTCCAGTACTGCATTCTAATCACTGTAGAAATATACTGTTTCACCTATTAGTTCAGAAACAATGTCAGCTACTATCTCTCCAGGATTCTTGCAACTTTTGGTATGATATACCTGTGTGATATTGGAATCTGGGTTGATGATGACTTCACTTTCTTCTTCTGGAATATTTCTCACCAACGTTTGACTGCCAGTTGGCTTGCTCCTTGAGGACATTTTGCTTCTTCTCTCTGACAGAGCTGTACCCTTCCTCTGAATTATTTACTGCTGTGATTCTTCACCCACTAGTTTGTTCAAGCAGGAGAAGACAATTCATTGTAGTTGACCCAGGAAGCATCTCAACTCAAAACGTTCACCCTAACTTCCTTAAATCGCAAAGGAATTTGCCCTAAAATTCTTACCAGATAGACCTGAAAAGAAGATGACCTGAAGTTAATAGGATCATCCCTTTAGGGATATTAGACAGGGACAAAATAATAAATCATATTTACTTCAGTTCCTGTATTCACAGGAATTTTAAGACAATCTTTCCATTTTGAAAGTAAATTGTTTGATGTTTTTTTAAAGATAAATATAGTATCACAGCTAGGGGTGAATAAACCTGCCAGTTTGAATTTTGTTCGGCTGCTTATTTTCCTAGACCTGAATTCGTTTTAGCCCCTTTCTACAATGTTTTTTTTTTGTGAATTTAATTTTGCATTGGAAAATCCAGAGAAGTACAGATCACAAAATGGAAATATGGGTTGATTTACATGTAGGTTTGGGAGGATCGAGTTCATAGAGCAAAAAAGCAATTTGAAATACCGTATTTTTCAGAGTATAAGACATACCTTTTTCCCCCCCTAAAAGGGGGTGAAAATTTGGGTGCATCTTATAAATTGCTGGGAGCAGATTTTTTTTTTCTTGTGCTAATCAAGGTATGCTGAAGACGAAATTGAAAGTAAAGGAGGCTGTTTGCTGTTTGCTGCAACGAGGCAAAATTGCTGGGAGGCAGAGGCAGATTTCTTTTTCTTGTTTTCCTCACCAAAAAAGGTTGGTGCGTCTTATAGTCCAGACTGTCTTATACTCTGAAAAATATGGTAATTTTTCATCCATCCCAGTTACACTTTCAGTTAAGGCACCATGGGGTGAGTACAACTTCTAAAAATAGTACCCAGTATCACTCAAATTTTAGATACAGAATTTTGAAAAGAAACACGTATGAACTTTCTTCAGGAAGAGATAATAGCAATAGCAATCAGACTTATATACCCCTCGGTATTGCTTTACAGCACTCTCTGATCAGTTTACAACATCAGCATATGTTGTTGTTGTTAGTTGCGAAGTCGTGTCCAACCCATCACAACCACATGGACAACGTTCCTCCAGGCCTTCCTGTCCTCTACCATCCTCTGGAGTCCATTTAAGCTCATGCCGACAGCTTCAGTGACTCCATCCAGCCACCTCGTTCTCTGTCATCTCCTTCTTCTTTTGCCCTCAGTCTTTCCCAGCATTAGGCTCTTCTCCAAGGAGTCCTTCCTTCTCCTTATCATTAGCAGCATATAGTCCCCAAGAATCCGGCTTCTTATTTTACCAACCTCAGATGGAAGTCTGAATCAACCTTGAGCCATCAGGATCGAACTCCTGGGAGTGGGCAGAGTTAGCTTGCAATATTGCATTCTAACCACTGCGCCACTGCGGCTCTTCATTCCTCTTAACTTAAATTCTTTAGAATATGGGGTCACAATCAGCAATTGTGATTAGTGTCATTTGTCTTCTCTTATACATTTATCCCTTATCATAGCCCCATGATGGTGAACCTATGGCATGCGTGCCACAGGTGGCATGCAGAGCCCTGTCTGTGGGTATGCAAGCCGTCGCCCCAGCTCAGCTCCACCGTGCATGCGTGCACCGGCCATCTGATTTTTGGGTCTCTGCCATGCATGCGCGGGGGTGGGGTGCATGCAGGAGGTACCAGTGCATGCATGGTACCCAGTTCAGCGAACCCTCAAATCCCACCCCTGGCTGGCCCCTCCCACCCCATCCTGCCCCTCCCACCCCTCTCAGGAGTCTCCATGTGGCTCATTTTGGATGCCAGATAATTACAGGACTCATGCGAAGGCTCTGGGAGGGCGAAAAATGGGCCTCCCGGAAGTTCCAGAAGGCCAGGAACAATCGGTTTCTGGCCTCCAGAGGGCCTCCAAAGGGTGGCCATTTTCGCTGTTCTGGAAGCTCCAAGAAAGCCTCTAGAGCCTGGGGAGGGTAAAAAATGGGCCTCCCATAGGTTCCAGAAGGCTGTTTCTCGCTTCTGGAGGGCCTCCAGAGGGCCTGGGGTGGCCATTTTTGCCCTCCCGGAGGCTCCAGAAAAGCCTCTAGAGCCTGGGAAGGGCAAAAAATGCCCCCTCTGCCATGGTGCAGGAGGCCAACTAGGCCACACCCACCCAGTAACGGGGCAGCGAACCCATTGCTGAGATTTTTGAAACCTACCCCTGCCATAGTTAGATTGTGGGTTGAGTTCCCCAGGCCCATGTCCTGATGGATTTCAAGTGATCTTTTCTGGAGTTGGTGTCTGAGGCAACTCAGAGGTTCGTGATGAACGTGACAGCCATGAACCTCACCCAGGCCACTGAAGCCCCAAAGCATGACAGTGTTGTTAACACATTACAACTTTTTGTTTTCTTAGTTTTTTCTGTTTCAGTGGTGGCAATGTGAGAATTTTGTCCTTTGTTTTCCCATTATGACAGCATTCTATTTGATATCTTTGTATCTCCCTGGAAGCCAGAAGCAGTAAAGAGAGAGAGAGAGAGAGGGAGAGAGAGAGAGAGAGAGAGAGAGAGAGAGAGGAAGAAGAAGGAGGAGGAGGAGGAGGAGGAGGAGGAGGAGGAGGAGGAGGAGGAGGAGGAGGAGGAGGATGTTGGTCTAGGTAAAGTTTGAGTCTGATCTTCTTATGATTACCAATATAGACATTTTCCACAGGGCTGGTATTCAATTACCTTCCCTACCGGTTCGCTACCCTTCTACGCCCTTCTACGTATGCTCAGAGCCTCAAAAACATGAAAAAATGCAACGTCATGACATCCGCGTGGGTGGGCTGGGCATCCCGCAGTTGCCCCTACAGATTCGCCTGAACCGGATGGAACCGGCTGAATACCCCCACTGATTTTCCATCTGTGGAACATTAGAAACGATTGCTTATTTAGATTAATACTACAGTACATTGCTATTTTGATTACAGACTTAAAACATACAGGCATATTTCTTCCCAGTGTGAAACTCTACTTATATCTACGTGGTTGCAAAATGAACCCAGGGTACCAAGTTTTAATTATTCAAAACAAGCCTCTCTAGATATTTTATGCTATGCCTGACAAATATTATTATACACCGGAGAGTCACTATATTAGAAAAGCACTAAAATTATGTATATCAATTAACAATATTATTATACTTAAAGTCTTGATAAATTATTGAGATATCCTTGCTCCTCTTCGGGAGAAATGTAAATGGAAAAAGACAGTGGACCTGTTCTTTTTCACTGGCAACGATTACATTAAAGGTTCTCTACATCAGTGGGGGGTTGCCCCCGGTTCGGAGTGGTTCGCAAGAACCGGTAGTAAAACCGGCAGGAGGCTCCGCCCACTGACCCAGACATCATCATAGGCGATCTGTGCATGCGCAGAAGCTTCTGTGTATGTGCAGAGGAGCGCACTTGTGGGAACGATACGAACCGGTAGTAAAGGTAAGTAGAACCCACCCCTGCTCTACATGGTAGGCCTATCTTTATGGTAATGCCAATCCATTTCTCTTCTCTCTACCTGTTGATTGGGCTATCATTTTACAGGTTGAATTAGAGCATCTAAACATTGCTTGTCGTCATTGTTAGTCATGAAGTCCGACCCATTGCAATGTTCCCCATGGACAATGTTCCTCCAGGCCTTCCTGTCCTCTACCATCCCCCAGAGTTCATTTAAGCTCACACCGACTGCTTCAGTGATTCCATCCAGCCACCTCATTCTCTGCCATCCTCTTCTTCTTTTGCCCTCAATCTTTTCCAGCATGAGGCTCTTCTCCAGTGAGTCCTTCCTTCTCATTAGATGACCAAAGTATTTGAGTTTCATCTTCAGGATCTGGCCTTCTAAAGAGCAGTCAGGGTTGATCTCCTCTAGGACTGACCAGTTTGATCACTTTGCAATTGCAAGGATTCGCAGGAGTCTCAAAAAAACCCAAATGGAACTTCGTGTTCTGTGGTAGATATTTGTTTGTTCTTAGAGGTTCTTCAAATAAGGCATGTGTAACCCAACTGGAAGATGGAAGCATATTTTTCCAACTAACAACCAACCGGTTGTTAAATTGCTGGCTGGCCACTCCCCTCCCCTCCCCATCCATTCCAGGAGTCTGCAAGTGCCCCATTTTGGCTCTCAGGTAAGTGCAGGGAGGCCTACTAGGCCCCAAACGGGGTGCAGGTGGGGGTTCAGCATGGGCCCCCCATGGCCCATTTTTGTTCCCAGGAGGCTGCAGGGAGGCCTAACAGGCCGAAAAAGGGGCACGGGGGCTGGCACATGCCCCCCTGTGACCTGTTTTTGCTCCCAGGGGGGTGTAGGCCAAGTGCTACCTGTCACACCGCTAACCATGCCCACCATGGCCACACCCAGCCAGCTGGTCATTAGGGCAGAGAACCGGTTGTTAAATTATTTGAATCCCACCACTGAAGCAATGGCAATTTTGCCCAGAAAACTTCACAGGCTTGTCTAGATGGTCTCTAGGAGTCAACACTGACTCAAAGCCATGCACGCACACAGACAACACACACACACACACACACACACACACACACACACACACACACACACACACAGAGTTAACCCTCCCCCCAAAAAAAACATTACTGAACTATAATCCTTTATCACGAACCGGGGTGAAATGCTCCCGGTTTGGACCAGATCACCTGATCTGGTAGTGATGGCAGCAGGTGCTTTGGAGAACCAGTAGAAAAAATCCCTGTGCCCCCCCCCCATGCCCAGCTGAGCCGAGCGATCATCAGAGACTGGTTTTTTTTACTTTTAAAAGCATTTTTTCTACAACCTCTTCGGCTGAAAAAATGCTTTTAAAAGTAAAAAAAAAGTCTCTGATGATCACGCGGCTCAGCTGGGATCATCAGTGGCTTTTCAAAGCATTTTTTTTCTGCAACTTCTTCAGCCGAAGAGGTTGTAGGGGAAAAAATGCCTTTAAAAGCCTCTGGCGATCCCAGCTGACTTGCCTGATCGTCAGAGGCTTCTAAAAGCATTTTTTTCTGCAACCTCTTAAGGTTGTAGAAAAAATGCTTTTAAAAGTAAAAAAAAACCAAGAACACACAACAAGCCACGCCCACAGAACCGGTAGTAACAAATTTTAGATTTCACCCCTGATCACGAACACTATGTGTTATGCATTAAAACCATCCAATTCAAAGACCCAATAATCTCTCCCTTTCAAAAGTGGAGTTAACTAAAGAAATTAAAACCATCAGTCTGGATTTTGTGGTCTTTTAACGCCATCCTCAAGTTGTGGAAAGCAGATTTGTTTTCCATTAATTCTTTAATTAAATGTCAGCTTCTGCATCTCCTGTTTCTCCCTGAAAAATGGCAGTTTATCACTTGCTCTACTGGAAAATACAAATTAGAAATGAACTGGAACCGCAAAACACCCTAAGACCTTCTTAAAGAATCTAAGAACAGAAGCTGCAATACATATTAACATGGTCACCATCATGAACCTCCTCAGCAAGGATTGCACAATGTCAGGCAGACATTTATTGATTTATTTGTTTGTTTGTTTGTTTGTTTGTTTGTTTATTTATTTATCTATTTATCTATCTATCTATCTATCTATCTATCTATCTATCTATCTATCTATCTATCTATTTATTTATTTATTTATTTATTTATTTATTTATTTATTTATTTATTGGTTCGATTTATATGCCGCCCTTCTCCAGAGACTCAGGGCGGCTTACAATGCATTAAGCAATAGCTTTTAAAATGCTTTTAAAAGAAAAAAAAAAAGCCTCTGACGATTGCGCAGCTCAGCTGGGATTATCAGAGGCTTTTAAAAGCATTTTTTCGGCAGAAGACGCCGACAAGAAATAAATGCAGCAAGACAAGAAACAAATCTATCAACGTTGTTTTCCGACAAAGAGCCCAAGTGCCGCTGCTCGTCTATTAAGCCTTATGGGAGGGGCCAAATATCTCTTGGCCTTACTCCTGAGTTGTCCTTTTTGCTTTAGCTGCTCTTGCCTTCTGGAAGCTCTTTTCATGCGTGCACTAGGAACAGGCTCCTCCTGTTCCTCTGCCTCTCTGCTGTCAGCCTCTGGAGGCTCTGGAGTCTGCCCATTGCTCCCAGATGGCCCTGGCCCCATCTCTACCTCCGACTCAGGGCCTTCATCCAGGCCTTCCCCAGCCTCCAGGACTGGCCCATGTTCTTCTTCAGCGTCCTCACTGTCCGACTCCGCTGCCAGCTCTGCAGGTTGCTGGCGGACCACAGCAGGATATTTCAAAATCTCCATTCCCACCCCACTCTGGGGCCAGCCTGAGGTGATATTTGCTGGTTCTCCAAACTACTCAAAATTTCCACTACCAGTTCTCCGAACTGCTCAAAATGTCTGCTACCGGTTCTCCAGAACCTGTCAGAACCTGCTGGATTTCACCCCTGGGTGTGGGCTATGTTTTCCCTTGTCTGACTGTTCCCTAGGCAGCATCTCTTTCTCTGGTGTCCCAAGGTCATTCTCACATACCATTACAAAGAACTGAACTTGATTCCACCCCTGGGAACCCCATGCGCAATACATTAAGCCAGAGAATAATTGCAATGAGCGGGGTTTACTCAATATGGCTTTAAATAAGAACAGCTAAGCAAAATTAATACTGATCAAGCTTACCACGTTATAAGGAGTGTAATCCCTTGATTTGTTACTCAGATCAAATTTGCTGAGATTATCCAAGAGTTCTGGGTGTAATAATAATAATAATAATAATAATAATAATAATAATAATAATAATAATAACAACAACAACAACAACAACAACAACAACAACAACAACAATAACAACAATAATAAAATTTTTATTATTATTATTATTATTACTATTACTATTATTATTATTATTATTATTATTATTATTATTATTATTATTATTATTATTTTATTATTATTTTATTTCTATACCGCCCTTCTCCCGAAGGACTCAGGGCGGTGTACAGCCTGATTAAAAGCACAAAGACAGACAAAATTTAAAAATAATTAAAATTATTAAATAATTGGCTCAATTATGAAACCCCCAAATTAAAAATCCCACATTTAAAACCAATTAAAATCTTTACATTGATAGCCTGGCCTGGCAGAACAACAACGTTTTGAGGGCACAGCGAAATACATGGAGGTCGGAGATCTTACACATTTCTGGGGGCAGTTCATTCCAAAGGGCAGGGGCTCCCACAGAGAAGCCCCTCCCCCTGGGTGTCGCCAGCCGACATAATTTGGCCGATGGCACCCTGAGGAGACCCTCTCTGTGGGAGCGGACTGGCCGGTGGGAGGCTACTGGTGGCAGAAGACGGTCTCGAAGGTACCCAGGTCCAATGCCAAAATAAATATCTCCCTTAGCAAACAAAAGCAAACTGTTTTCACACAATTTTCTGAAGTGCCTTGTCAGACTCACTTCTTACAAACACAGAGGGAAGGTTGTCCATCCAAGAAAAATGACAGCAGCTGGACTCCATTCAGCAATGCCATTTGTGCTGCAGATATAGACATTTAAGTCGGATATTAAAAATCTGCTCTCAGAGCATTCCCTGACAGATTTTCTCTCTATCTTTCACTCAGGCACCAATTCTTAGAATCAAAGGTCTTTCTGTAACCAGCAAAGATGAAAGAAATTGAAAAAAAAACCACGATGATAAGAGGAAGCTAAATCCAACTTTCAGCAGAGACGATGGAGTAGCTTTGATTTCTTCTCTCTTTGTGGAATAGTATTCCATCAATTTTTGTGTCCTCCTCCTCTTCCAAAAACCTGGATCTTTACCATTCTCTTGAAGTTACTAAACAATATTAAAAAAAAAAAAATGAAATGAAATGATAATGTAAGGCAATGACCCATAACAAGGGGGTGTAGAAAGTTAGCACCCACCCGTCTCCTAGAAGAATGAAATATTTTGAGAAGAGAGATAGATTATATATTTTCTTTTTTGTTTTGGAAAGCTCAATAAAGTATTTATAAAACAAAAAAAAAGAAAACACAATTTGTTAATGCATTTTAAAGTAAATTTCAAAAATATTTTTTAGTCATTTCATTTACCTCAAAGAATGAATATTAAAAATTATGACATATTTTGATGTAATTTTTATGTATACTTGGAATAGCTTCAAAAGGTTATCTGTAATCACCCACCAATACTAATACATAAACAACCTGCATTTCCATGTAAGAGATGAGGTGTGGGGGGGGAATGTTTAGATTCATGAGATTTTTATATTGTCTTTCTTGAATTTGACTTGCAGTAAACATTATAAAATATTAAAAAAAAAATATTTTGAGAAATATTAAAAAGGCAGAATATTATGTTTCCCTGGATGAGAAATGGAGAAACATACTCTTGGAAAGCAGCCCCCACCTTCCTTATTAGCCCTCAGCAGATGTCAGCATTTAAGAGATAGCTAACTATCTTAAATGCAGCTCTAGTGCATAAGCACACCAGCGTGCCTACCAGTAATGAGTTCCACTCAGGGGTGGGTTCTATTTTTTTTTTACTACCGGTTCTGTGGGCGTGGCTTATTTTGTGGGCATGGTTTGATGGTCATGTGACAATTCTTTAGGATTTAGCAGAGGTACTGGTCTACCAGGCTTTTAACTGCTTGCAGAGCTGTACCGGTCTACTCATTTGTTTTTTGGAGGCACTGGTCTACTCATTTGTTTATGGAGGCACCGGTCTACTCATTTGTTTTTGGAGGCACTGGTCTACCACCACACTGCCTTTTAACACTGATCAGCTGTAGGGCGGCCCTTTGAAACCCCATGGCAAGAATTTAAACAGTTTTTTTCCTTCTAGCCGGTCAGCTGGGACTCGGGAGGCAGCAAATAGATTGGGGGTGGGGCCAAATAAAAGGTAAGAATAATGCGGGGGGGGGGGCGGGGGGAGGTGGGCGGGGGGAGGTGGGAGGGCCCAGCTCCTGAAGAAAAAGAACTGGTTCAGTGACATCATATCGTCACCGCTACCGGCTCGGCCGAACCGGGCCAAACCGGGAGGAATCCACCACTGGTTCCACTTACCTTCACTACCAGTTTGGCATGCGCAGAGCATCTGTGATGACATCCAGGCTGGTGGGCGGAGCCTCCTGCCGCTGCCGAACTGGGGCAAACCAGTAGAAACCCACCACTGGTGCCTACCATCCCTGTCCTACTGTCCCCATTTATTTGTATTCATTTCTTTCGTTTATATCCATGTTTATATTTATACCTGTTATCTTCTACATGTTTGACAAACTAATAAATACAAATACAAATACTTGGAATGCTGACACTGGAGCTTAGACTCATGATAAGGTTAAATATGGACCTGCCTTCTGATGCATGCCAGCATCCAATCAGACCAGGTTTTGCTTTCCCATCCACCCCCAGAAGAAAACACCTGTGACTCTAAATAATCACTTGCCCACTTGCCAGAAGAAGCAGAAGAGGGTAAATGGACCATTTCAGAATAAGGCAGCTCCTCATTCTTCAACGATAATTTACTTTTTGGCTGGTCCTGAGATTTCAATGGATGGATGACATCAGGCTGAGAAAAGATGGCCTCCTCATCCATCAATTAAAGAACCGGTGGAGTCAGAAATATAATTGCTGATTTATGGAAGTCATCTCCAGCTCTGTCCTCCTCTTTCTTTTCCGACTGCCCATGTTTCTACTGTCTTCAGCTGTGATGGATGAGGGTTCATGCCGTGAGTGCACTATCCGACTCCAGCCATTTGTCAAAGGATGTTGGCAACTCGTCTGCATGGCAACTTCTGGTCTGAGTCATGTCTTTCCTTCGGACGAAGACATCTCTGCTATTTGTCACCATCTTGTTTCTCTACCTAACCACAATGTTGCTTTGCTTCTAAGGATTAAGGTTCAGGGGAAGCAGATTGACCCCAGAAAAATAATTGCATTATTCTGGGCATCCAGGAGTTTGAAGGGATTTCTGTGCCATTATAGAAGTTTCGGCTCTGACAAGACCAACTCGGTTTCTTTGGATCTGGAGTGGTGATTTTTAAAGAAAAAGAAAACAGATTACAGTGTCGACTTTTTAAAAAATTTACAATATGCAATTCTTCTTTTTTTGGTGAGCATATTGAAATATTGTCCAAAAGATCTGACATAATCATTTCCCATTTAAAGGAGATGAGCAAATAGGCTGCAATCAAAAAGCCAGTGGAAATGACACCTGTATTTTGTCAACAAGGGGAAGGAGGAGGAGGAGGAGGAGGGGAAGGGGAAGGGGAAGGGGAAGAGGAGGAGGAGGAGGAGGAGGAAGAAGGAGGAGGAGGAGGAGGAGGAGGAGGAGGAGGAGGAGGAGGAGGAGGAGAAGGAGAAGGAAGAAGAAGGAAGAAGAAAGGAGGGGGAAGAGGAGGAGGAGGAGAGGACAAGGAGGACAAGGAAGAGGAGAGGGGGAAGTAGAAGAAGAATCTTTCACCCATCTTGATTTTGCATAAAGCAACTGTTTTCTCAGAAATCCAAGAGGTTGCAAAAGATCCCTCTTGATTTCTCTGCAATGTTCCAGATTCTCAGATCAAAGGACATGTCGATCACCAGGAACATATGTCTTTGGACATAGCTTCCCCAGGCTCCAAATTAATCCCTGCTTTTCAAGCTTCCCTTTAGCCAAAAAGTGAACTGCAAATGTTCCTGTAAAGAGTTGGACCCTGTCCCATTATTGGGTTTATACGAACTTTAATGGAGGATTGTGGGGGTTTAACTGAAAGATTGGGGGGGATTTAGCAAAGGAGTTTCTTATTCCTGGAGTGCTTTTGTCGTATTTCAAACATGAATGGGATAAAAATGGAGTTTGTTTGTTTGTTTAATACAGAAAGCATTCTAAAACCATCAGATCCAGAAAGGCTCACTCTGTCAAGGACCTTGGAGTACTAATTTCTAAAGATCTAAATACCAAAGCCTACTGTAACAACATTGCCAAAAAGGCATTAAGACTTGTAAACGTAATCTTGTGTAGCTTCTTCTCTGGTAATATTGTATTACTAACTAGAGCATACAAAACATTTGCTAGACCAATTCTCGAATACAGCTCATCTGTCTGGAACTCACACTGCATATCGGACATTAATACAATCGAGAGAGTCCAGAGATATTTTACAAGAAGAGTCCTCCATTCCTCTATCTGCAATAAAATACTTTATGCCACCAAGCTTCAATTTTTGGGCTTAGACAACTTAGAACTGCGCCAACTTCAGTCTGACCTGAGCATAGTACATAAAATTATCTCCCACAATGTCCTTCCTGTCAATGATTACTTCAGCTTCAACCACAACAATACACGAGCAAATAATAGATACAAACTTAAGGTAAACCGTTCCAAACTCGATTGCAGAAAATATGATTTCAGTAACAGAGTGGTCAATGCCTGGAATGCACTACCTGACTCTGTGGTTTCTTCCCAAAACCCCCAAAACTTTAACTTTAAACTGTCTACTGTTGACCTCACCCCATTCCTAAGAGGTCTGTAAGGGGCGTGCATAAATGCACCAGCGTGCCTACCGTCCCTGTCCTAATATTCCTTTTTGCTCTTACTCTTTTCAAGTATTCAAATTATGTATATACTTATATCTGTTATCTTATATACGCTTGACAAAATAAATAAATAAATAAATAAATAAATAAATAAATAAATAAATAAATATAAATAAAATAAATAAATATGCTGAAACAGAAACAGAAGATCAGCGAAACAGTTTAGATACATCAGAAGTTGATTGCAATTTGCTGTGTTCATAAGAGGTGAGCTTCATATGGAAATCTCCTATGACAGAATTTCCTTTTTCTCTTTTTAATTTATTTTTAGGATAGTAAGGATGATTTTCCTTAATCTATTAGAAATCAACGATATAAAATAAAATAAGATACCAGAAAAAAAAAATCTGTATTCTATACTACAATGATCTGGACATCTTAAAAATGAAAAGTACCCTATTATTGAAGATGTCTATTTTTCAAATTGTACATTCAGAACATTTCCCTCAAAACTTGATTTTTTTACACATCATGTTATAATGGGTTGGGTACAGATTGACAGAATGGGACAACTTGCCATGGTCAACTTGCCATGGCCAAGCCAAAAGATGTTGAGACTCTAGAAAAAGTGCAGAGAAGAGCAACAAAGACGATTAGGGGACTGGAGGCTAAAAAATATGAAGAACTGGGTATGTCTAGTTTAATGAAAAGAAGAACTAAGGGAGACATGATAGCAGTCTTCCAATATCTCAGGGGCTGCCACAAAGAAGAAGTCAAGCTATTCTCCAAAGCATCTGAGGGCAGGACAAAAAGCAATGGGTGGAAACTAATCAAGGAGAGAAGCAACTTAGAACTAAGGAGAAATTTCCTGACAGTGAGAACAATTAATCAGTGGAACAACTTGCCTCCAGAAGTTGTGAATGCTCCAGCACTGGAAGTTTTAAAGAAGAGATTGGATAGCCATTTATCTGAAGTGCTGTAGGGTTTCCTGCCTAAGCAGGGAGTTGGACTAGAAGACTTCCAAGGTCCCTTCCAACTCTGTTATTCTCTTCTATTCCAAGCCCCCACAGGATAACTTCCCATGGCCCTCTCGCCATAGGACAACTCGCCGAGGGACCATTCAACCATTCAATTTAATTACTTAAAATAATTTAACAAATATTTTCATGTTTGTCATTCACATTTTATTCTGTCCCTCCTTTTGCGTCTTTCATTAATGATTCTATTCCACCATTTCTTTGATATTAGTGTAACTTTTTTGTCCTAGGGTGAGTTGCCAGGGCGAATGGTCGTGGACCTTCAGATTGATATGTTACAAACCACACTTCCCCAAACAAAATACAGGTTTGAGACACTACCATGAATTTTAGCATCCTTGGTTTAGTTGCCTCTATTGAGAAATACTGACAGTCGAATAAATTCTACATTTTCAGTATTTCTTGGGCATAATATGCTTAAAGTTTTGTTCTCCACACTTCTAGATAGATTCAATTGTAATAGAATATGGGGAGATTTCACTAATAGGATCAACCAGCACAGCTCAACAAAGGCCAATTTTTCCTATGTCCTATTAGGCATAAAAAAAAAAAATCAAGCTGTTCTAAAAATAATAACTGCAATTATTTTGCAGGGCAGGGCAGGGCAGAAATGGAAAGGGAAGGAAGGGAAAGGGAAGGGAAGGGAAGGGAAGGGAGATAAAAGGAAAGGAAAGGGAAGGGAAGGGAAGGAAAGGGAAAGAAAGGAAAGGGAAAGGAAAGGGAAGGGAAGGGAAGGGAAAGGAAGGAAAGGAAAGGAAAGGAAAGGAAAGGAAAGGAAAGGAAAGGAAAGGAAAGGAAAGGAAAGGAAAGGAAAGGAAAGGAAAGGAAAGGAAAGTATGAAGGAAAGGGGAAAAGGGAAAGAGGGAAGGAAAGGAAAGAAAAGAAAAGAAAAGGAATAAAAGTATGAAGGAAAAGGAAGGAGGGAGGGAGGAAGGGAGGAAGGAGGGAGGGAGAGAGAGGGAGGTAGGAAGGAGGGAGGGGGAGGGAGGGAGGGAGGGAGGAAGGCGGGGGAGGGAGGGAGAAAGGGAAGGAAGGAAGGAAGGAAGGAAGGAAGGAAGGAAGGAAGGAAGGAAGGAAGGACACGATGACATAGTGTACATGTATGAACTCACTGGGAACATATTCAATGAGAAATAAACTTCCCTCATTCAGCAATGAGGATTCTAAAAGAGGTTACAGAAAATTTATAAATTCAAGTTAACAAGAATAGCAAAAAAAAAAAAAATCTTTCTTTAAAAGGACCTCACTTACCTAAGATTATTTTATTGCTGTTTTGCATTACATTGAAACAGAAGGAATTCCCACTGTTCGGTATTTTGAATAATAATTGGACATTTGAGGCAACCGCAAAGTCTTTGATGACAATAGCAACAAATCACCACTACATTTTTATTATGCTAATTAATAAAAGAGTTATTATTGCATTAAAAGAAAAAAAAAGAGCTTTGCCTCTGATACAGTGTACACTACCACCACCAGTGGTGGGTTTCAATTTTTTTTACTACCGGTTCTGTGGGCGTGGCTTGGTGGGCGTGGCATGGCTTGGTGGCATGGCTTGGTGGGCATGGCAGGGGAAGGATACTGTAAAATCTCCATTCCCTCCCCAATCCAGGGGAAGGTTACTGCAAAATCCCCATTTCCTCCCGATCAGCTGGGACTTGGGAGGCAGAGAATAGATGGGGGTAGACATTTTACTACCGGTTCTCCAAACTACTCAAAATTTCTGCTAACGGTTCTCCAGAAATGATCAGAACCTGCTGAAACCCACCTCTCACCACTACCTGTATTAACTTTCATTTTGGGAGAAAACAAATAGTGCCCCTTCATTTGTGAAAAGCTGTTCTGAACATTTATACAAAAATATGTAAAAGAAGGTTTCAGAAATCCATATTCATGACCTTTAACTGCAATTATAATAAAGCAATTAAACCTATTTAATTTGATTATCTTCTGTGTATTTATTTCTTTTCTGTTTCTGACAAGTTAAAAAGGAGAAACTGAGGCGCCTTTGGTGTTCCCTCAGCTTGGTTGTTGGGTTTTTTTTTTTTTACTGATGTTTCATTACCCATCTACATCACATCATCAGTGTTAGTAGGGAGTGAGGTTTCTAAGACTGATGATGTCACCTTGTTTGGGTCATAAAACATCTACAAGAAAACAACCAAACTCGGAGAGAACCAAGGATCTCTCATTTCAACCCTGAGCTACAAATATTCTCCTCTATCAGTAAGTTACAAAGGGGGAGTAACATTATGTAGGAGAGTTGCATGCCAAATTTTGCGTCTCAGGTTGTGCATCACTGCAACGAACTGGCGGAACAATCCATGGTCTGACACAATGTGCCTGGGACGTAAGCATGTGAATGATCTGAATTCATTTCGTTGACAAAAAAAAAAAAAGAATCAACAGAGAATGAAGATGAAGTATAAACTCACCTTGTCATAAAAGATTTAAAGCACAGTCACCCATTACTAAGAAATGTTTCATTAGATTAGCTGGCCGTGAGGCACAATTCTCAGGAGAGATTCATTCAGCTATGGAACAAGGGCAGACGTGATGAGGGAACTTCTCTGAAATAGGGTAAGTCATGTACTAATGACCTGGGAGTCTGCAGTTATAATGAAAATAAGTCGAAGTTTATAAAATCTGAAGTCAAATGTCTCAGGTGGACGGATTTTCGTTTTAGATTGCATGATCTGGACAATTAGGACTCAATTATCACCACCGTGGTGGCCCAAAAGATGAAGCAAATATATTTGCAATCAGGGCTCTTCTCTATTTCTCCCTATCTGAAGCTGAATTTGGTTGCATGGGAAAATTAAAGCAATGATTTAAAGGCAGGTGAGGTTCAAAGCCACATAAATATTGAAGAGAGAGAGAGAGAGAGAGAGAGAGAGAGAGAGAGAGAGAGAGGGAGGGAGGGAGGGAGGGAGGGAGGGAGGGAGGAAGGAAGGAAGGAAGGAAGGAAGGAAGGAAGGAAGGAAGGAAGGAAGGAAGGAAGGATTCAGACCATTTATTTTGAAAAAAAAAATCCTTTAATTTCACTGGACATCATTCTATATTAAGAGCCTTGATAGTACAATGGTTTAGTGCACCCTGTTATTAACACAGCTGCCTGCAATTTCTGCTGGTTCGAATCTCTCCAAGGCTCAAGGTTGACTCAGCCTTCCATCCTTTCTAAGGTAGGTGAAATGAGGACCCAGTTTGTGGGGGCAATAAGCTGACTTTGTATAAAATATACAAAAGAATGAAGGCTATTGCTTAACGCATTGTAAGCCGCCCTGAGTCTCCAGAGAAGGGCGGCATATAAATCAAATTAAAAAAAAAAAAAAAGATTAAGGTGACTGAGAGTGGGAACTTAATTCCTGTATAAAATAGAGCCATTATCCTGGTGGATCAGCAGTTTCCTCTCATCTACCCATCCTAAATCTAAGTAGATGCCAGAGGAAAAACAAAAGAGAATTTTCCTTCTAGGTGAATAAATTGTCTCAGACATTGGATGATGCCCAGCTGTGCAGAGATTTGGTGGCCAACAGCTGCCTTCTTCTTTGGATAGCTTTTAAAATAAAAGATACACGTTTGAGAAAAAAAATAGCTGAAGTGATGATATTATTCAGTTTCTTCACCTCTGAATTTTAATGATACAATCTTGAAGCTTTTCTGAAGGTTGCAAAATAGAATAAATGAGATTGTGATTCGCACCCCTGTACTAGCAACATCTTGTCTGTCGGTCTCATACCAATTCAAAATGATACCTGTAAACTTCCCCAAATCAAGGTAATACCGATCTTAATAGTAATACTAGCCAAAAATCACCAAACCACCAAACTCTTTGTTATGTCACCATTTGTCATGGCCCCATTGGAGCCAGAGTCCGCCGAGGAAGACAAGCCAGAGCTGGGGCTGACAGAGGTCAGGGGGGCAGCCTCGTTGGTTTCAAAGGAACATGGTGAGGAGCAGGATAAGTCAGCCCCGGGTCCCTTGGGCTTGGGACAGCTTGCCAGCAGGGAAGAACGGGTGCAGAATGACCAAGAGAGGGGGGTAAAGAGGGCAGGTAGTGGAGATGAGGAGTGACGAAGCTCAGGCAATGAGCAAGGACTGCTCCCTCCTGATCCCCGAGCACGGAGAGTGGAGAGGAGGCGGGAACAGCGCAGGCTGACCCAATGACTTGGGAGGAGAGCGCCCCGCCCAGGGGTGGGTTCCACTTACTTTTACTACCGGTTCACAGCGGGAGCGTGACGCTTCTGCGCATGCCCAGATCACCCATGATGACATCGTGGTGGGTGGGCAGAGCCTCCCGCCGGTTTTACTACCAGTTCTATAGAACCGGACCGAACCGGGAGCAACCCACCACTGGCCCTGTCCCTCTTCACAAGGCACACCTGGGGACTGAGACTTAAGGAGACGCTGTGGGGAGGGGCACTTGTCAGGAACAAATGCTGAATTCATGGAGTTTTGTGTGCTGTTGCCGATGTCTGGAGTTCACTGGACTTCGTGCCTTATAATTGCCTTGTTCCTTTGCTTCGTTGGACTTCTTGACTGGTTCCCTTGCCCCTCTGGACTCTTTCTTGGAAGCCATTGTGCTAACAGAGTTTTGCTGTACTACTCGCAGCCAGAGGCTGATGGGGGTATGTGTGTTTGAGCGCTTTGTTCCAGGATTTGCCATAAACGTGGGAGTGTTTGGGGGAAAGTTGGAGCAATAAAGGAGCATTTTGAACTATCAGCTGACTGTGTTGCCTCCATGCTTTGCCCCAGGTAATCACACCATTCCAGGGGTCGGTAAAATGAGGACCCAGATTGTTGAGTATGGGGGGAGGAATATGCTGATTCTGTAAACTGCTTAGAGAGGGCTGTAAAGCATTAGGAAGCAATATTTAAATCTAAAGTGCTATTGCTGTTGCTATGTTAAAGATGAGCGCGCATAATGAAAAACGAAGGTTGGCCCTCAATTTATGAAGTACATCTCACGATTTCAAAGAGCTAATTCCCTGTAATTCAAATAATAGCCTCAAAGTGAGGATAATATGAATTGCGGCTTCAGTCACTGTTTGCTTGTGGTTCGTACAATCAACAAAATTACTCCGGCGTAATTCTTTTTTCCTCCCTTCTCCTCTGCCATTGAGAGTGTAGGAGAACATCACAGCCATAGACCGCTGGCTTCATTTCCTGCCTATGAGTTGTTATTATGTCTTTCCCCCCACTGCTTTGCAGGATTGAAAAAGCTTTTAGACAACAGAGGTGGGAGCCATAAAATGCTTGTATTGTATTCTGCTGGGAATAAAGAGTTTTCGGTGATTATTTACTCAGCAGGACGGACAAGTTATAAATCTGTTCCTGATTATGACTTTGTGTTGCAGTGGGGCATTTTAGGGCACCAGGAAATTTAATATTGTTTTAAATGTTGCCACAACATTCAACCTCGCCAAATGATTTTTTTTTTCCTCCCGGTGTGCGCACAACGCACACAAAACAATGGGCTCGCATGAAAGCAGAAAGATTAGATTAGAAATCTTTTGTTTACTCTTACATCCTATGCTCTTAAAAAGGCACAATACTAAAATTTAATTTGATCGTTGTTGTTGTTGTTGTTTTAAAAAAAAGGGGGGGGGGTTATATCAGTAAACCTTCTATAAAACTGGTTAGCACTGGCCAGGCAGCCCACTTTCAAGAAGCTTCTTGGATGAGAAGTTGAAACGTCTTCAGACAAAAAAAAACATAAAGTCCAGTTGCCTCTTGAAAAAGCATCTTTGGGACAACTATGACCTGGATGACTGAGAGTCTCCATAGACATCTGATTAATTAGGGAGTGTGTCCCTGAGGGCTTTTTTCCCCCTTTTATCTGATTGTTTCTTAGGCAGTATCTCGTTCTTTCACCACCAGCCCTTCAGAGACTGGGCACACCTTCTGTATTTCCATTTAGGTGATTCTGAATTTCAAGTAAAACCAAATGGTATAACCCCAAATTTAACATGTTGATAACTGATTGGGGGGTGGGGGGGGTTCAGATTTCAAAGGTTTTAGGTTTCATTACTAAGCTCTCATTAAGGTCATTAATCATTAATTATCATTATCATTAAGGTCTCATTAAGGTTTCATTACTAAAGGTCAGCAGTTCAGGGGTTCGAATCCCTAGTGCCGCATAACAGGGTGAGCTCCCGTTACTTGTCCCAGCTTCTGCCAACCTAGCAGTTCCAAAGCACGTAAAAAATGCAAGTAGAAAAATAGGGACCACCTTTGTTGGGAAGAAAACACCGTTCTGTGCGCCTTTGGCATTTAGTCATGCTGGGCACATGACCACGGAGATGTCTTCGGACAGCGCTGATTCTTTGGCTTTGAAATGGAGATGGGCATCACCCCCTAGAATCAGGAACGACTGGCACATATGTGCGAAGGGAACCTTTACCTTTATCTTTACTAAGGGAATAGAAGAAGCATATAGTTTATTGGGCATAATTTGCCCACCTAGTAAAGCTAAAGGTTTCCCCATCTAGCTGTGTCTGACTCTAGGGGATGATTTCTTAGCTGAGGGAGCCAGCATTGTCTGAAAACACTTCCATGGCCATGTGGCCAGCATGATTATATACTGAGGCACATGGAATGCTGTTATCTTCCCACTGAAGTGGTGCCTATTTATCTACTTGCATTTGCATGCTTTCGAATTGCTAGGTGAGCAGGAGCTGGAGCAAGTAACAAGAGCTCCTCCCACTGCACAGTGCTTGGGTCTCGAACTCCAGCTGTCAATTTTCCAGCTGACAAGCTCAGCATGTTTATCCGCTGAGCCATCGCTCCCCTACCCATACCTGCAGTTTATGTGCTGCTTAGAGCAAAAAAAAAAAAAAGTGACTCTAGCCTATTTCTTGGAGTTAATTTCTGAAAGATATGAAGAAGGATTTTGGTTTCCAAGATTCTGCATTTCAGAGGGTGAATGGAAAGCCATTTATTTATTCCTTACATGTCCTCCCTCTTATACAAACAATCAAGTAATGTCCTGGGAACAGCAGTGACAATGATGCTGAAATACAGTAAACAGGTTTGTTCAGACATCTTCCCATCAAAACGGATGTTTGAACTGTAATCTAAGCTTGCTTTTTATTTTATTTTATTTGTCAAGAACATATTAGATAATATTGTATATATAAGTATAAGCATGAATTGAATACATAAAATAGATACGAATAGAGGAAACATTAGGACAGGTACGGTAGGCACGCTGGTACTCTTATGTACGCCCCTTACAGACCTCTTAGGAATGGGGTGAGGTCAACAGTAGTCTAAGGTTAAAATTTTGAGGGTTTTGGGATGAGACCACAGTCAGGTAGTGCATTCCAGGCATTGACCACTCTGTTGCTGAAGTCGTATTTTCTGTAATCGAGTTTGAAGCGGTTCATTTTAAGTTTGTTATCTATTGTGTGCTCGTGTATTGTTGTGGTTGAAGCTGAAGTAGTCATTGACAGGTAGGACATTGTAGCAGATAATTTTATGAGCTATGCTTAGGTCATATCGAAGGTGGCATAGTTCAAAGTTTTCTAAGCCTAGAATTTCAAGTCTGGTGGCATAAGGTATTTTGTTGCAAGCAAAGGAGTGGAGGACACTTCTTGTGAAATATTTCTGGACACGTTCAATTGTATTAGTGTCCGATATGTAGTGTGGGTTCCAGACAGATGAGCTGTATTTGAGAATTGGTCTAGCAAATGTTTTGTATGCTCTGGTTAGTAGTGTGATACCACTGGAGAAGAAGCTACACAAGATTAGGTTTACAACTCTTAATGCCTTTTTGGCGATGTTGTTACAGTGGACTTTGGCACTTAGATCCTTAGAGATGAGTACTACAAGTTCCTTGACAGAGTGAGAGTCATCTACAAGGTCGTGTCAACTCAGCATGTATTTTGTGTTCTGATTTTTTTTGCCAATGTGTAAGACAGAGCATTTGTTGGTTGAGATTTGGAATTGCCAATTGTTTGACCATTCCGACACAAAGTCAAGGTCTTTTTGAAGAGTAGCAGCATTGTCGGTGGTGTTAAATATTTTTATGCTTTTTTTTTATGCTTGAGGTAAGACAGAGGTAGGCAGGGGAAAAAAATATTCAGAAGAGTCCCCATGATAAAGCAGCTGTCCAATGTACCAATCAGCCTTTCTGTTTAATGACTCTGATTATTAACTTGATTTAATTAACAGAAATGTTTCCATTCCTTATTCTGAGTTACTAATGGGACATGTTGACTTAGTGCAGAAATTGTTGCTACAATATCACCATCTATGTGGTTGCTTGATTCCATAAAGTTTCAGCCTATGACTGCTTCAGTCACTGTTTGTGAGGCCCAGGTTCTCTTTTGAGTTATTGGTGGGTTAAAGTAGTAACTGTGGTGGGTCACAGTTACTACTTTAACCCACCTACTACTACTATTGGTCAATAGTACTAACTGTGAGGGGGATCTTGGAGTTCTAGTGGACAACCATTTAGATATGAGCCGGCAGTGTGCAGCAGCTGCCAAAAAAGCCAACACATTTCTGGGCTGCATAAACAGAGGGATAGAATCAAGATCACATCAAGTGTTAATGCCACTTTATAATGCCTTGGTAAGGCCACACTTGGAATATTGCATTCAGTTTTGGTCGCCACAATGTAAAAAAGATGTGGAGACTCTAGAAAGAGTGCAGAGAAGAGCAACAAAGATGATTAGGGGACTGGAGGCTAAAACATATGAAGAACGGTTGCAGGAACTGGGTATGTCTAGTTTGATGAAAAGAAGGACTAGGGGAGACATGATAGCAGTGTTTCAATATCTCAGGGGTTGCCACAAAGAAGAGGGAGTCAAACTATTCTTCAAAGCACCTGAGGGTAAAACAAGAAGCAATGGGTGGAAACTGATCAAGGAGAGAAGCAACTTAGAACTAAGGAGAAATTTCCTGACAGTTAGAACAATTAATAAGTGGAACAACTTGCTTGCAGAAGTTGTGAATGCTCCAACACTGGAAATTTTTAAGAAGAAGTGGGATAACTATTTGTCTGAAGTGGTGTATGGTTTCCTGCCTGGGCAGGGGGTTGGACTAGAAGACCTCCAAGGTCCCTTCCAACTCTGTTATTCTATTTCTAAAGAGGAGTGACTTCAATGGTCTCACTAAGTAGGTGGTGCAGCTCATAATTCCGCACCAAATACAACATTCTGCACCGAACACAAAACTATTTTCTGTGGTGATACGGAAATCTTCCAATCAGCATTCTTTTTGGTATTGTACAGAACAAAAAAAATTAAGTAGAATTAAATATATTCAATTCATTTATTTTACTAACTTTTTAATATTAACTTCTGAGAGGTGTAACTAAGTAAGAGAGAAATAACCAGAGTGGTACTAAAGTATTTCCATGTTCCTGTGATATTTTGACACATTTATTTTGACCAAGTGCCTCTTTACCAGCTGTTAATTTTCAACCTCTCTGTTTATGAATTCTACAGAAGTCCATAAATATATTTTACACATATTTTTTGCACATAACTTTTCCATTAGACTCTGAAACAGTTTTTCTTCTAATGTAAATTCCAAACTAAGTTTCACAGTTCTAAATATTGATACTTTTAATAAGCATACGTGTTGTGGGTTTTCCAGACTATTTAGAGCATAGAATATCAGAGTTGGAAGGGACCGTGGGTGGGTTCTAAATTTTTTTACTACTGGTTCTGTGGGTGTGGCTTATTTTGTGGGCGTGACTTGATGGTCATGTGACAATTATTTAGGATTTAGCAGAGGTACTGGTCTACTAGGCTTTTAACTGCTTGCAGAGCTGTACCAGTCTACCCATTTGTTTTTCAAGCGTCCCAGTCTACTCATTTGTTTTTGGAGGCACCGTTCTACCACCACACTGCCTTTTAACACTGATCAGCTGTAGGGCGGCCCTTTGAAGCCCCGCGGCAAGAGTTTAAACAGTTTTTTTCCTTCTAGCCATCAACTGGGACTCAGGAGGCAACGAATAGATTGGGGGCAGGGCCAAATAAAAGGTAAGAATAACGCGAGCGGGGCAGGAGGGCCCAGCTCCCAAACAAAGAGAACCGGTTCGCTGACGTCATATCGTCACCGCTACTGGCTCGGCCGAACCGGGAGGAACCCACCACTGGCTAAATATTGGAAAAATGTGAACACCCCACCAGATGATGACATAATTAGGAAAATTTGGGATTGTGCAGAAATGGACAGTTTTAATTTTAAAAATTAAAGATAAAGAAGACTCGAAATATTACAGGACATGGAATAAATTTTATGAATGGGTAGAGACAAGAGGCACAAATGAGAGGGAAGTTTATGAATGTCAGTACAACAAAGATGTATAAAACGATGGATATAATATGTAGAAATTTGTAAATAAGCTACTGTAAGTAGAAACTTAGTTGAAGTTTTATTTTCTTTTGGTGGGTTTTTTTTTGTTTGTTTGTTTGTATTGTTGCAATTACTGTTAACATAGTACAGTTATAGTTATTAGCATGTATGTTATTTATCGTTGATCTCTCTCTGGTTGAACTTTATTTGCATTGTTATCCTGATATTTGCATTGTTTGCATTGTTATCCTGTCTTTTCAATTATATATGGTTCCAGGGCTGACAGTGCTTTGGAGAATAGATTGATCCCCTCTTCTTTCTGGCAGCCTTTTAAATATTGGAACTTTGCTATCATGTCTCCCCTGGTTTTTCTTTTCACTAGACTAACCAATTCCTGGAACCGTTCACCTTATATTTTAGTCTCCAGCCCTCTAATCAACTTTCTTGCTATTCTCTGCACTCCTTCCAGAGTCTCAACATCTTTTTTATAATGTAGTGACCAAAACTGTTATTTATGTATTTGATAAAATGCATTTGGCTTTCTAAAATCAGACGGTTGTTTAATTCAGAAGACAACGAGGGGTTTTTGCTGCTCTCTGAGCTTGATTTTTTTTTCCTTGCAGATTTTTCCTTGTTTCATGAACCAAATTAGGTAACATCATCAATGCTGATCAGAACAGGATGTTTGTTTTCCAGATTTCCCATCTTGAAATAAGAGCTTGTTCCCATATATAAGCAGGTTGTAACTAAGTCAGGTCTAAAAATGCCCATCCTCCAGCTTCTACTCCTGGATGTAGAAAAACTTCCATTTAATTAGGAATTAAATTCAAATGGAATTGTGCTTGTATAGATTGAGATGCAAATATTATAACTTTGCTGATATTTGCATCAACACAGAGACCTTCCGACAAGTAGCCTGAGGGATATCCAATGTCCTTCCAAAATACAGGAGAGGCAATACATTTTCCCTATATTGTAGAGTAGGATATTTACAGGATTAAGGTTTATGGAGTTTCTCAATCATCCATGTCATGGTTTTCCCAAAGGTGCTTTTTTTCAAAAGGCAACTGGATTTTCTTGTTTTTTTTCCTTTGAAAACCTTTCACTTTTCATTCAATAAGCTTCTTTGGTTCTGTAGGATTGGAGCTTAAGGAAAAAGAAGCTCAACAGAAGGATCTTTGGGGAAAATTGACTAGTTTAATGGGAAATGCAGGTTCCCATTACAAATGTAAGTCATGAAACAGAAAAGGAAATTGTAGTATTGGAACAAGAAGTTCTTGGAAAAGTGGGAGCATGTTAACAAGATAGAAACATAAAGGGAATTTGTGTTAATTGGGAAACATTGAAGTCTTCGGTTCTCAGTACACTTTACCAAAACTGCTACAGCAATGTATCAGATGTGCAATAGTGGCGAACATCTGTAGCTTGGGTATAGGATGAGGGTGAAGGTTCATTCTCTTTATTTGTGGGTTGGTTTCCAAACATTTCATTACCAGACTAGGTAACATCTTCAACAGAGTTTAGGGGATGTCAGTGTTCTTCTGTATAGAAGGACTTCAGGTGTGCATATGTCAAGTATTGTGATCTGTGAGTCATCAGTGAGTCTTGTGATGGGTCTTGTGATGGATCTTGTGATCCACAAGCAATTCCATCAACAGATACATTGACCTATAACCAGCCTACGAACCCCTCAGAATCCAAATCTGTCAGTGTATAAGAGTTCATGAGTTGGAATAGGCATAGCAACAAGGTCAGCCAATGGGGGCTGTTTGGTGGTTCAGAAAGCTAGGGCCCTGGACGTGGCTTAGCTCAACTGTTCTATATATAGGAGAAGTCTTGTCTCTGCTGTCACCGGCTTGTGTTTGTACCTACTTACAATCTCTTCTCTCTACCATGTTGGAAAAACCAGCATGGGTATTGTATATTTGCCTTATGTGTTATTATATATATATAAATATGTTTTGAATCCTGCTGAATTGTCTGATTGTGTGTGCTGCAACAAACTCTGACAAAATCAACTGCACAGTCAACCAGAGACAGCACCGACCCTCAACCAACCAATGCAAGCCACTGCCCCACCAGCTAACCATTTGTACAATAGTTCCTATGTTATAAAATATTCTGAATCTTTTTTTTCTTCGATTTTTAGAGTTAACCTATCCATTTCTGCGCATTCCAGAAATTTTTTGGTTATATTATTATCTGTAGGGCCTTTAATGTTTTCTTAAATGGTGCATTTGGGTAAGAGAATGTTAGAAACACTCTAAGAGAACTGAAGTCTTAGGTGGAAAAACCACGATTTGAAATGTGGCAAACACTTTGGAGGTGATGTCAGAACCATTAAAGGGCTTTCACAAGATTTCGCAATGCCAAACAACCATGAAGTTTTGAAGATGAAGGTTTTGCTTGACTTCATCCTTTTGGGCTGGAAGAAGATGTCAATCTGGTATGTTCTGATATCTGGTAGGTCAGATTGACCAGAAGGTCAATCTGGTATGACCTTCAGAAAGGTCTGAATACTGAACAGCCTGACCTTTTCTCCAACAGGAACTGCCTGACACTTTTTCCTCAACTGTCTTTCACAGTATGCTAAATAGGCCAAAGTTAGAAGCCAGAATATTTCTCTATTCCAATTTCCCTAAATAAAGGCAATGAGCTTCAGATTATAAATTGGTTTCCTATTTGTCTCTAGCTTTTTCCTTTTTTTAATAACCAAGGCATTTAACGGGACGTAGGCATCCTTCCTTGCTTCCTTGCATTTATTTCTGCCAACCAAAGCTAATATGCCTTAATTTCAGATGTCATATCCCTCTAAAGTTGAACGCAAAGCCATTCTACAGAGCTCTGTAGGAATTGCTCACTAGTTCATTTCACCGTTTTTATGGCTCCTCAACCATCTTGAGGTTGGCCAATGAAATTAAGGCCAACTGTGAAAAACAAACTCCTTTTTCTGTGACATAGTGGGAGACGTTCATTGGCTTGTAAATTCTCAATGAACCATTCTTAAAGAAAGCCTTAATTGCTACTGGCTTGCCTTCTCACAGTTGGTTTCCTGTGTCTAGACACAATTAATGGCTGCTGTTTTACAGAGTCTATGAAAATCCCTGCCCTTTGAAGCCAACCTAAAATAAATTTAATACCCGTATTACAGCTGTGTATGCCTCTGTGTGTGGCTATTAGAACTTTATTTGGTTATCTCTGGTGTCACAGTGGGAGGTTTCTCCTTCAGAGTCCTGAACAAAGCAAGACAGATGTCATAGTCTTTCATACGCCTGTGAGGAAGATAGTCTCCATGGCAACAATAACCATGCCAAAGCTCACTTGTAAAAGAATATCTTTGCCGAACTGACATGCAGCCTCCTTAGCAATTCAGATAGGACCATCTCCAAAGCTCATCTGGAGGACCTGATTGGAATTTATTGCATTGGGTAGAAGCAAAGCAGATGTTGAGGTCCCTGTATTATTCAGAAAACATCTCTTTTCCCCATTTTGACAGTCACTTCAATTGCATCGATCGAGCTAGGACCATCTCCGCTGAGATGCTCCAGAGATGGTGGTAGATCATATTTTAAATATGACATGAGATAGGCAGAGCTATTTAATTAGTCAGACAGCAATCTGGAGCCAACACACACAACTATTTTCTATGGCGATATTGAAGCCTTCTGCTCAGCATCGTGTTTGGTATTCCAAGGAACCAAGAAAGGAAGACATTACGTAGAATTAAAAGTATTCAATTCAGGTTCAGTTCTTGTAACATTCTTAATCCTCACTCAAAACCAGTGGTGAAATTCAATTTTTTTTACTACTGGTTCTGTGGGCGTGGCTTGGTGGGCGTGGCTTGGTGGCTGTGGCAGTGAAAGAATACTGCAAAATCCCCATTCTCACCCCACTCAAGGGGAAGGATACTGTAAAATCCCCATTCCCACCCCACTCCTGGGGGAAGGATATTGCAAAATCTCCATTCCCACCCCACTCTGGGACCAGCCAGAGGTGGTATTTGCCTGTTCTCCAAACTACTCAAAATTTCCGCTACCGGTTCTCCAGAACCTGTCAGAACCTGCTGGATTTCACCCCTGCAACAATGGTGGGTTGTTCCCAGTTTGGTCCAGTTCTTGCGAACTGGTAGTAATGGTGGTGGGAGGCTCCGCCCACCTGCCCGGACATCATCATGAATGATCTGCACATGCACAGAAGCTTCTGCATATGCACAGAAGCGTGCATGCATGTGTGCTCCCATTGCAAACCAGTAGTGTTCTTCCTCAGCCTCATCACTGTCCGACTCCACTGCCAGCTCCACAGGCTGCAGGCGGACCACAACAATGAGATTAGGTTGCCTCCTTGGGAGATAGTAAACTCCAGTCCCTACTAGCACTGAAAGAGTTATCTAGTTGGGTAATGAGATGTCTGCAAGAAAACAGCCAAACTCAGGGAGCACCAAAAACTCCACAATAAACAAAATATTTGCCCTGCATCAAAACAGTAGAATCAACCAGTGCTGTTCCCATTCAGATAACTGCAAAGAGCTTTGGAGAAGGAAATGGTAACCTTTTGGAAATTCTTGAGAAATCGTTCTAAAAAATGGGTTTTGGTGGAACTCAAAGGAGCATTATTTGGCCACTCCCTACGCACAGTCACTCAGGCACTCGTCACTTCCCCCCTGGACTACTGCAACACTCTCTACATGGGGCTCCAGCTGGTCCAGAACGCGGCCGCGCGGGGGATTATGGGGGCGACGAGGCGCTCCCATGTGACACCTCTCCTGCGCGAGCTGCACTGGCTCCCGGTGGTCTTCCGGGTGCGCTTCAAGGTGTTGGTGACCACCTTTAAAGCGCTCCATGGCTTAGGGCCAGGGTACTTATGAGACCGCCTTCTGCCACCAATAGCCTCCCACCGGCCAGTACACTTGCACAGAGTGGGCCTCCTCAGGGTGCCATCCGCCAGACAATGTCGGCTGGCGACCCCCAGGGGGAGAGCCTTCTCTGTGGCAGCGCCCACCCTCTGGAACAACCTCCCCCCAGAGATACGTACAATAACAGACCTCCGGATTTTTCGTCGGGCCCTGAAAACCTATTTATTTCAACTAGCTGGGCTGGCTTGAGTTAAATTTTAAATTGATTTTAAATTGGGTTGTTTTAATTTACGGCCAAAATATTTAATTATTTTAAACTGTTTTTAAATTTTGTATGTTCTGTTTTTTACTTTGGCTGTTCACCGCCCTGAGTCCTGTTTGGAGAAGGGCGGTATAGAAATGGAAATAAATAAATAAATAAATAAATAAATAAACATAACTCCATCTCTGAAACTTTACTGTTGGTGTCTCCCTGCTCTTCTAACACCCTTCTCCTTCAATTCATTCCCAGGCATTTATTGAACCAAATCAATAGTATCCCTTTTTATCAAGAACTAAACAGACCCACTATTTTTCTCTGCTTATTCCATTAATCTCCTTTTATCTCTTCTCGGTGAACAGCCAATTAAAGATAGGTCACTTCTAAAAAGGGGTGCTGGTGGAGAAAGAAGCTCCTATTTTATAGTTTACTTCCTTTTTTTTCTTTTCTTGAGTCCTTTCAGTGAACATCGCAGAAACAAAGTCTTTGTTTGCAATCGAGTAATACACAGCTTTTGGTCTCTCGCACCCTGAATAGGTTTAAAATTAAGAGCATTCACTACATCGTAAGTACTGGATCGAGCTGGCAAGGAATTCTAATTAAAACTGAACATCTAATATCACACTGATTAGCTTGGATTAGTAAATCAGGAGTGTTTATAGCTTTGCTTCAACATGGTAAATTAGCAAAACTATTGACATTAAGAACTGCGTATTCTCAATCACGGACGGTATCCTTTCTTACAAGGGACAGCTTTTTGAATGCCATCATTTTAACAAAAGAGGTATGAATTGGGAAGCCTGGTCTTGTGCATAGCCAGTCCGAAATCACTCTTAGGTAGTCAGTGAGCCTTACCATATCATTCCTCTCCTAAATTACTTTTGGGGCGAGATAGAAAGTATCTAAGCTACTGATAAGAGACCTGTCATTACCTACAGTAGCAAAACTAGGATCCAAAAGTAAATGTCTCTCTCTCTCTCTCTCTCTCTCTCTGTGTGTGTGTGTGTGTGTGTGTATTGCCCAAGCTGCTACTTTTCAACCATTCTCCACTTCCCTCTCAAGTATTTTTTTTTTTTTGCTCCACCCATGAAAAAATAACATCCCCCATTTCATCCATTATTCTCCTTGGCTAAACTACCTCAAACTCTTCACATCTAATAGAATAACAGAGGTCTTGTAGTCCAACCCTCTGCTCAGGCAGGAAACCGTATACCATTTCAGACAAATGGATGTCCAATCTCTTTTTTAAAAGCCTCCAGTGATGGAGCACCCACAGCTTCTGAAGGCAAGTCTCTCCACTGATTAATTGTTCTCACTATCAGGAAGTTTCCATCCATTGCTTCTTGTCCTGCATTCAGGTGCTTTGGAGAATAAGTTGCCCCCCTCTTCTTTGTGGAAGCCCCTTAGATATTGGAAGACTGCTATCATGTCTCCCCTAGTCTTTCTTTTCATTAAACTAGAGATACCCAATTCCAGCAACCTTCTTTATGTTTCATCTTTCAATCCCCTAATCACCTTTGTTGCTCTTCTCTGCACTCTTCCTAGAGTCTCAACATCTTTTTTTTACATTGTGGTGACCAAAGCTGGATACAATATTCAATTTGTGGTCTTACTGAGGCATTATAAAGTAGCATTAACATTTCACGTGATCTTGATTCTATCCCTTTGTTAATGCAGCCTAGGACTTTGTTGGCTTTTTTGGCAGCTTTAATGGCTAAGTAATATCTAGAAAATCCGTTGGCCACCTAATGAGAAGGAAGGACTCCCTGGAGAAGAGCCTAATGCTGGGAACGATTGAGGGCAAAAGAAGAAGGGGACAACAGAGAAGGAGGTGGCTGGATGGAGTCACTGAAACAGTAGGCGTGAGCTTAAATGGACTCCAGAGAATGGTAGAGGACAGAAAGGCCTGAATCAATGTTGTCCATGGGGTCGCGATGGACCGGACGGGACTTCGCAACCAACAATAACAACATATCTAGAACTTTAATGGTCAAGTCTTTGCTATGATTTCATATTGCTTTAATGAGAATTTCATGTTGCTTTAAGGAGAATGGTGACATTATGAAAATGCATGGTATGATACAATTTAATAGTGACGTGAAGACTGCTTCTCTGTTCTTTTCCTTATTCAGCTCTGATTCCATCTGATGGAGAAGATTCTGCTTGCGAAATTTCTTTTGCAAGAGATAAAATGTTTTGCTGCAGTTCTCATAATGGAAGAAGGATGAAATAAACGTTGTGTCCTTTCATTCAACGTGCGTTCCATGCTCCAACATGCTCTTGGGCTTGCCATGTTTCCATGAAATTCTGGAAGGATCATGAACGAATATTTCCCGTGTGGCATTTTCAGACTGTAAAAAATACAGCTACTCAAGGACTTCAAAGGGACAGAAAAATAATAACAGGAAATAACAAGATTGCCAATAGTCCCTGATGCCTCTTACTACAATAAAACACACCGCCAAGACAAATTTGAAAGTAATCCACCAGCATCCCGAGAATAAGGTAAAAGGATTGGGAGTGGGGGAAGACAGAAATCTCTTTTCTGCAATGGAGGAAAAACTTTCCAGAAATCGCACAAATATTTCTTTGCACTTCCTTTGGGGATTTAATAGTAGCGCTTCACAATCTTGTTAGACCCATGCATCAGGCATATGTATGACAGCTTCAGACATTCTCTAACTGTGTTCAGTTCGGCTATGCATACATTCACTTCCACCAAAGGAAAATTGTCAATGTTACAAAGGAACTTGGTTAAGATGTTTAAATTTAGCAGCTGGAGGAATGGGGTTGTGCAGTGAGCCAGAACACACACTTAAAGTTTATTAGTTGAAGAGTGGAGGCACCTGCATGAGGTAATCTGCACAATGATTGGTTGCTGTGGGTTTCCCTTTTTCCCGCCTTTTTTCTTCTTCTGTGTGTCCTGAGTGCTCTGAGATTTAACTCATGATGCTCCTGTTTGCCTGACTATCTAGTTTGATGTAAAATATACTTATTTATATAAAACTACAAATGTGGGTCAGCGTCTCTGGCTTTATTTGGATACCTGCTACACAGTTCCCTGACAAACTCACTCACCAGGGACTCTGGCCCTATGCATTTAATTTAATTTAATTTAATTTAATTTAATTTAATTTAATTTAATTTAATTTAATTTAATTTAATTTAATTTAATTTAATTTAATTTAATTTAATTTAATTTAATTTAATTTAATTTAATTTAATTTAATTTAATTTAATTTAATTTAATTTAATTTAATTTAATTTAATTTAATTTAATTTAATTTAATTTAATTTAATTTAATTTAATTTAATTTTTTAATTTAATTTTAATTTATATTCCGCCCTTCTCCCCGAAGGGACTCAGGGCGGTGAACAGCCGAGAATTAAAATAACATACAATATAAAAGTTAAAATAATTAAAAATAAATTAAATTAAATGGCCGCTCCAATTTAAAACCCCTAGCAATACAATTAAAAAACTAACCCATAAAAGCTATTTAATTATTTTTAATAATAATTAAAAATTTAATTTAAATTTAAATAATTTAATTTAATTTAATTTAATTTAATTTAATTTAATAATTTAATTTAATTTAATTTAATTTAATTTAATTTAATTTAATTTAATTTAATTTAATTTAATTTAATTTAATTTAATTTAATTTAATTTTATTTAATTATTTAATTTAATCATTTTATATTTTATTTTATTATTTATTTTATTTTATTTTTTAAATAATTTTTATTCAACATTTACATCTTTAACATCCTTGTTGCATTTTTACAGCTTTCCGATACCGGAATCTTTGATAATATCTATAACCAACTATATACACATACATTTTATATATTACTTACTAATTTCTATATTCACTACAATTTATACCAGGGTAACTCTGGGTGGCTTACAATCATAAAAATAAAACTGTCGGAAGATAAAATCATAAATTGGATACAATATAGCAAAATAAGGTAAAGGTAAAGGTTCCCCTTGCACATATGTGCTAGTCGTTCCCGACTCTAGGGGGCGGTGCTCATCTCCATTTCAAAGCCAAAGAGCCAGCGCTGTCCGAAGACGTCTCCATGGTCATGTGGCTGGCATGACTAAATGCCAAAGGCACACGGAACACTGTTACCTTCCCACCAAAGGTGGTCCCTATTTTTCTAGTTGCATTTTTTACGTGCTTTCAAACTGCTAGGTTGGCAGAAGCTGGGACAAGTAATGGGAGTTCACCCCATTATGCGGCACTAGGGATTCAAACCGCTGAACTGCCGACCTTTCGATTGACAAACTCAGGCGTCTTAGCCACTGAGCCACCGCGTCCATTTAAAGTACCATAAATCCATTCAATTGAACAATTCAAATCAAATTATGAATCATTTTTATATAGCAGTTGCCTAAACAACTTCACAAAACCATTTTCTGTTTCTGTTTTTATCCCCTTGTTTCCAGACAGAGAAAACTCATGCTGAGCTAATATTTATGTGCATTTTGTAAACACATGGATACTTACATAGTCTACATATTTTCTGCACTTGAAACGGCTAAGTAAGCAAATCAATATTTCATCACTTCGGCTAATCCTTTAAAAAAACATGTCGTTTGTTTGTTAGTAATGTGAGACAACTGGAATATTGTAATACAATTTGCATGTGCATGCTGGATAAAATGTTATATTTGAAGTTAAAATTATAGCCGCACAAATGTGACTTTATGTGAGAAATGTGAGAAAATGTAGAATCTTTATGCAGAACAAAAGACCAAAATATTACATTGAGTTAAGGATCAATATTTTCATTAAAGACACTGCATTTTCTCTTTGGAAAATCAGCACGTCAGTTTGAAATATGTTCTACCTCAATCTGCAGTTAAGAAATGTCAGACTGTGTATTAAATGATTATCATAAATTTAAATAAATGATAAAAAGCAACTAAATACTTCCAGGTTTTGTTAACATACATGTACGCACACATTTTTTGTGTGGATTCATAGCTTTATGCAAAGGTTTCAATCAGAAATCCAGTTCTAAAATGATTTAATCAAATCTCCAAATAGAATTAATTTTCTTTATAAAATGCAAATTTAATTTGAATTGAAATAGAAATATTCGTATGCTGGTCAGTTTGATTTAGAAGATTTTATAAAACACGGATATTAATTTTTATATATTTATTTATTTTATTTATTAAATTTATATACCGCCCTATTCCTAAGGGACTCAGGGCGGTGAACAGCGAACAATAAAAATACATGTAATACAAACGTTAATAAAAAACCAATTAAAATATACTAAACACTCTGGTCCTAGATAATTCAAGACATCCCAGTTTAAAATAAAATCAAAAAGCAATATAAAGGGAAAGTTAGGCCAGGCCGGCCTGCTGAAACAGGAATGTTTTGAGGGCACGGCGGAAAGTGCGCAGATCCGGAATCTTCTGTATCTCTGGGGGGAGCTCATTCCAGATGGTGGGTGCCCTCACAGAAAAGGCTCTCCCCCTGGGGGCCGCCAGTCGACACTGTTTGGCTGACGGCACCCTGAGAAGCCCCTCTCTATGGGAGCGTACTGGGCGGTGAGAGGCTATTGGTGGCAGAAGGCGGTCTCGTAAGTACTTATATATGTAAGTGATTAATATTATATCAGTCTGATTTGGGACAAATTCACTTGAACTGAATCAACAATTTGATTTGAATTGAGGCAGATTTATATATTCTTTTTGATTAGTAACAAACAGGTTCCCAGTATTTAAACCAGGGGTCACTAACCTTTCGGACCTCAGGGACCACTAAATTCATAATTGTAAATCCCACGGACCACTAATATGATCTGCCTAATGACCAGCTGCATGGGCGTGGCTAGGTGGTCATGTGACTGGGTGGGCGTGGCCAACTCGATGTCACTCATGTCGAGGGGCTCCTCGCCAGCCTCTACTTGCCCCTCCCCTCCCAGCTGCTCCTCGTCTCTCCACCCAGGCTCCTTAGGGCCCCAACAGGAAGCAGTTGTTGGAGCTAAGCAGCCACCACAAGAAAGAGTTGGCAAAACAGCTCAGTTCAAATTGGATCTGACCGAGAAGGAAGCTCAGCAGAAGTGCCTCACTGAGGACTATGAGCATAGGCTTTCCAAGCAGAGAGAAGCCTGAGGGAGTGCAAGGTACCAGCGCCTGGAAGCTCATCGGGCTGAGATGGTCAGCTAGTTCCAGGCCATGATGCAGTCCCACTGGAACGAGGCCCTCCGGCTCTTCGCCACCAGTGGCACTTCCCTCCAGCCTTTGCCCAAAGCCCCACACCAGGAGGCTGAAACAGACCCCAAGTTGGAATTTCTTCCCCTGTCTGACCCACACAAAAAGACCCCGAAGGGGGAGACTCTCTGCAGCAACACAAGCGTTCATTGCACGTATCTGTCCCAGGGGCCATAGTTTGAGGACCCCTGATTTAATGCAATATAAAAAATGCAAATAATTTTTCTGCGGACCACCAAAATTTTCTTGATGACCGCTGATTTAAACTGATGCAGTGCTAGACTATTGAAGGCTAGTGAACACAGGTAAAAAAGGGGCAAAAAGGTAAGAATATAAATAAAAAGTTAATATTTTTCTCTAGAATGTCATTGTATATTCATATTTTCAAAAAAAAGCACGATCCTTCCTACTGTTTTGAATAAGGCAGGAGATATATAAAGCAGCTGATATATAAAACAGGATGATTGCCTTAAAAATTGTTCTAGTAATATCACAACCCGGTCTTCATTCCATCCTAATACTGTACAAATTGTAATTAAAACAAATAAATTTACCTGCAGAAATATGAATGTAAGTGTGCATGATTTTAATGTAGTTATACTATTTTGTAATAAAAACTTAATTTGCAAATATTTATTTAAACACATAATACTTTTTTTTTCTGTTTCTCACCCTAATATCAGGGGTGGGTTCTACTTACCTTTACTATCGGTTTGTATTGCGCCCTTTCGTGCATGTTTGCTTTGCAAGCGTGAGCGCGCGCTCTTCTGCGCATGTGCAAATCATCTATGATGATGTCCAAGTCAGTGGGCGGAGCCTCCCGCCAGTTTTACTACTGGTTCTTGCGAACCGGTCCGAACCAGGGGCAACGCATCACTGACTAACATATACCTTATGTTCAAGCTTGATCCTAACCTAAATGAAAACTTGATTTAATAACCCTCAGCCCTTTTAGCAGACTAAATGCAATGCAATGGACTGCATTTTCATCTGGACATTGGTTAAAATAACTGAGCAGTCACTGGCCTTCAAAGTTGTCTTAACAAGGCAACAGTTATTCATATTAATTTTCTACAGCTGTTTATGTTTTTGGGGTAATGTTCAGAAGTGGTATTCAGCCGGTTTCAACTGGTTCAGGCCCACTCACCCACTCGCCCACCCAGGAGCAATCCCATCCTATATCGCTGTGTTTTTGATGGTGTACGCATGTGTGGACGGTGCACACAAGCGAATTGCCGTGTTTTGTGCTGCTGAACGCATGGGCGGATGGCGCGCCCGCACATTTCCAGTGCTGGGAATGTGTGAATTCCACCTCTGGTAATGATGTCATCGCAGAGATGATACAAGTGATGTAATTTACTTCGTTTGTAGAACGGCATTCTGCCAGTGACCTTGATGACATAGTTCCTGCCACTTGGAGGAACTATGGTGATGTCATTGGACAGATAATGTAAATTGCTGCCGTGACATTATTCAATGGAAATTGAGGAGTAAGTCATCTATCCTCCTCTGAAATTGTAGGAGAAGAAGAGGCAGAACCAGAACCAGAAGAGGTTCTGGTTATCACCTTTAAAGCGCTCCATGGCTTAGGACCTGGTTATCTACGGGACCGCCTGCTACCACCAATAGCCTCCCACCAGCCAGTATGCTCCCATAGAGAGGGGCTCTTCCGGGTGCCGTCGGCCAAACAATGTCGACTGGCAGCCCCTAGGGGGAGAGCCTTCTCTGTGGGGGCACCTACGATCTGGAACGAGCTCCCCCCGGAGATACGGAGGATCCCGGATCTGCGCATCTTCCGTTGTGTGCTTAAGACTTTTTTATTTCATCAAGCTGGCCTGACCTAAATCTTCTCCCCTTTTTAAATGCAAATTTGAATCTGTTTTTAAATTATGGGGTATTTTAAATTGGTTCAGCCAAATTATTTAATTCGTTTTTATTCTATTTTAAATTTTTCTATTTATGTGTTTTATCTTCTGGCTGTTCACCGCCCTGAGTCCTTTGGGAGTAGGGCGGTATAGAAATTTAAATAAATAAAATAAAATAAAAACTAGGGCGGGAAGAGTCAAGTATGTTATCAGCTTAGAATCATTGTGTTCGCATAAGTGCTCCAACGCCTCCTGAATTTTCTTGACTCTTTATCTGGAGCCAATTTAGTGTTGAACATTAGTGGATTGGATTCTTGTGTACAAGCTTGAATAAATTTTCTAGGCTGCAATCTAACAGATGGTCTGGATTCTTTGCGCCTGACGGAAATGATTTCTTCAAACGTTTCACTGTAAATGCTTTTCTGAAGGTAAGCTTTTAAACTTTGCTTTTTTTAAAAAAAAAAGCCTGCGTCACAGAAACTGTGTAGGATGACTATCAAAGGTTTTCCCCCACACACACACCTAGGACAGGGGTAAGCAAGCTTTAAGACAGCTGGGAGCTGTATTTCAAAGTGGACATAAAAATTGAAAGAGAGGAGGGGGGGCGTTATGAGACAAAATTGTAGGTTAATATCTGTTGGAAGACAATTCTGATTCAATCCAGGCTGGGTCTCGCAAAGGTCACAGGACAAGCATCGGAAGCAGAGGTGAAGTTTATTCGAGAGCATGACAATCATAACAAGACAAGTCGCATCAATCAAAGGTACGGTAGCTATGCCGCTATGCTTTTGAACTTTTCTTTTTTGCCATGTTCTCATCATCGTGGGACGCAGTGGCTCAGTGGCTAAGACACTGAGCTTGTCGATCAAAAGGTCGGCAGTTCAGCGGTTCGAATCCCTAGTGCTCCCGTTACTTGTCCCAGCTTCTGCCAACCTAGCAGTTCGAAAGCACATACAAAATGCAAGTAGAAAAAAATAGGGACCACCTTTGGTGGGAAGGTAACAGTGTTCCATGCGCCTTTGGCATTTAGTCATGCTGGTCACATGACCTTGGAGACGTCTTCGGACAGCGCTGGATCTTCGGCTTTGAAACAGAGATGAGCACCGTCCCCTAGAGTCGGGAACGACTAGCACATATGTGCGAGGGGAACCTTCACCTTTACCATGGCTTAGGACTTGGCTATCTACAAGATCGCATTCTGCCACCGATTGCCTCCCACCGACTGGTACGCTCACACAGAGAGGGCCTCCTCAGGGTGCCGTCAGCCAAACAATGTAGACTGGCGACCCCTAGGGGGAGAGCCTTCTCTGTGGGGGCCCATGCCCTCTGGAATGAATTACCCCCGGACATACGAAGGATCCCCGACCTCCACGCCTTCCGTCATGCAGTGAAGACCCTGTTATTCCAGCAAGCCGCTCTGATGGGATAAATGATTTTAATTTGGTTTTAATGGGGTTTTAAAATGGGTTTTAAAATGAGAGTTTTAAATTCGGCCTATGAGTTAATTATTTTAATTTGCTTTAAAATTCTATTTTTGTACATTGTTTTTATTATGGCTGTTCACCGCCCTGAGTCCTTCGGGAGAAGGGTGGTATATAAATAAAATAAAATAAAATAAAATAAATAAAATAAATAAATAAATAAATACGCATCATATGCTAAATAAATACATAATAACAGTTTTGAAGTGGTGACTTTTGTAGGTTTTCTATAGACAATAGAAAACACTTTCTATTTGCACCCAGAAAGCATGTGAATTCAGAAAGCTTTTCAGCTTTCTGGAAAGCACACCAGATCCAATACAGGTAGTCCTCAACCTACAACAGTTCCTTTAGTGATGATTCAAAGTTACAATGGCACTGAAAAAAAAGTGACTCAGGACCATTTTTCGCACTTACGCCGCTGTAACTTTGAACGGTCACTAAACAAACTGTTGTAAGTCGAGGACTACCTGTATTTTCTCCTGCCCTTCCCAGCAGCCAAATATCATGTGCTCTGAACATCTGAAATGAAGTTTAGTTAATTTTCAGTTTGGCCAATTTTAGGGTTACTGCCAAACATTTCCTAATGTTGTAACCCAGGCCCACATAGTTGATATTAAAAGCAAAACAGTTCCAAAACACAAACAGATTTTATTAAAACAGCTGAGAATTAATTCATTCTCAGTGTATTCTAAATGAAATGAAAACAAAGTCCTTAAAACACCAGTTGTTAGTTTATCTCTGACCTTGGGATAATTAGGCAAACTGCCAAAGGCTTTTCTTGGCAACAGTTCAGGAACAGAAGAAATAACTACAGCCAAACAAGAAGCAATTTCTCAACGGTTGTTTTCCGGCAAAGGGGCCAAGAGCCATTGCTGGCCTTTTAACCCTTATGGGAGGGGCCAATCATCTCTTGGCCCTACTCCCGAGTATCTTCTCTGCTTTAGCTGCTCCTGCCTTCTGGCAGCTCTTCTCATACATGCACTAGGAACAGGCTCCTCCTGTTCCTCTGCCTCTCTACTGTCAGCCTCTGGAGGCTCCGAAGTCCGCACATCACTCCCCGATGGCCCTGACCCCATCTCTGCCTCTGATGCAGAGCCCTCATCCGGGCCTTCCCCAGCCTCCAGGACTGGCCCATGTTCTTCCTCAGCCTCATCGCTGTTCGACTCCGCTGCCAGCTCCGCAGGCTGCTGGCGGACCACAACACCTAACATGAAACTTTGTGTTTTGCTCTTTTACTAACAACATTCCTTTCTTTACAGCTGGGATGCGACCTTTCATTCGTTTCAATACGTCAAGGGAAAGGAGAAACAGGCATGTGTTAAAAGTCAACACAGTGTGAAAGTTGGACAGCTGAGCCAATTTATTTCCTTGATGTAGGAAAGAGAAGATAAGAAGCGACTGCATTTCAGGTAGAGACACACAAGAAACGGAAGCTTTTCTGGAAATCTGAAAAGTGCACCTCTCAAACTTTTCTGTTAATACCATTTGAAGAAATGATCGTTGACTTGGAACAGAGGATATAGCTAAATAAATAAATAGTGCCCAGTTTTTCGATCTGCATATCCAAAGCAGAGAATTCTAGAACTTCCTGCAGAGCAACCAAACTTGAAAATGGGTCAGGAACCAACAAGGAAAGGGTGCCATGTTTAACAGAATAACAGAGTTGGAAAGGACATTGAAGGTCTTCTAGTCCAACCCCATGCCTAAGTGGAAGATTCTATACCCATGATGGCGAACCTATGGCACGCATGCCACAGATGGCATGCAGAGCCCTCTCTGTAAATACATGAGCCATCACCCCAGCTCAGCTCCACCGTGCGTGCGTGCACGCCTCCCGCCAGCCATCTGGTTTTTGGGTCTGTGCCATGCATGTGCATTGGGCAGGGTGCATGCGGGAGATGCATGCACATGTGTGGGGACAGGGCACATGCGGGGTGGTCACAGGCACATGCACAGGGGTGGGGGAGCGTGGGGGTCATGCGTGCATGCGCAGAGGGTGGGGCACATATGAGGGGGGTCACGTGCACATGCGTCGGGGGGCGGGGCGCATGGTGGTCACATGCGCATTGCATTATGGATGCACATGCGCGCTTTCAGCACACAACGACAAAAAGGTTAGCCATCATTGTTCTATACTATTTCAAATGGTTGTCCAAGCTCTTAAAAATCTCTAGTGATGGAGCATCCACAACTTCTGAAGGCAACCCATTCTATTGATTAATTGTTCTAATTGCCAGGAAATTGCTCCTAAATTGGTTCTCTCCTTGATTAATTTCCATCCATTTCTTCTTGTTCTACCTCCAGGAGCTTTTGGAGAAAAGCTTGAACCCCTCTTCTTGGGGGCAGCCCCTTACATCTTGCAACATTGCTATCCTGTCACCCCTCATCCTTCTTTTCATTAAACTAGACATACCCAGTTCCTCCTCATGTGTTTTAGCCTCCATCTTTGTTCCTTTTCTCTGCACTCTTTCTAGAGTCTCAACATCTTTTGTATTACGGCTACAACCAGATGCAATGTTCTAAATGTCATTTTACCAAGGCATTATAAAGTGGTAGTAACACATGTTTATAGGGGGGGAAAATATGTTTTTCTAGGTACTACGTCAGTTGCTGCTTTTTTTTTTTTTAATTTGATTTATATGCCGCCCTTCTCCGGAGACTCAGGGCGGCTTACAATGCGTTAAGCAATAGCCTTCATACTTTTGTATATTTTTACAAAGTCAGCTTATTGCCCCCACAAACTGGGTCCTCATTTCACCTACCTTAGAAAGGATGGAAGGCTGAGTCAACCTTGAGCCTGGCGAGATTCGATCTTACTTTAATTGCAGACAGCTGGTGTTAAAGTACAGTGCTTAGTCTGCTGAGCTATCCAGGCTCATATTGCTTCCAAATCAGATGAAGTTCAACACTGAAGAAATATCCAAGAGATACCTTGGATGAATTCTAGAAGCAATGGAGATCCTACAAAGATTCAACCTTCATAGATAGTCTCTTGAAGAACACCACTTCTAGAACATAGAATCATAGAGCTGGAAGAAACCTTCTAATCGAACACCTTGCTCAAGACAGGATAGGTTATACCAGGCATGGCTAACCTTTTTGCCGTTGCGTGCCAAAAGCAGGGGGAGCATGTTTCCCCACACCCATGGTGCAATACCCCCCGCATCCTCTGCCTCCTGCGCATGTGCACATCAACCCCCATGCTCTTCCTGCGCATGCACATGTGACACCCATGCTCCCCACCCCCCCCCGCACCTTCACATGCCCCCTGTGCCCCCACCTCCTGTGCATGCGCACTCCCCCTGCAGCCTGTTTTGAGCCTGGCAGACCTCCCTGAAGTCTCCTGGGACCAAAAAAAGGGCCGCGGGGGGCACACTGCACCCTCTGCAGCTTGTTTTGGTGCACGGGGTGTACCGCTCACTCTGCACTCCCCCCACCCTCTGCACATGCACATGAGACCCTCTGCCTCCCCTGCGCATGCATGCAAGACCCCTTCGCACATGCGTGCAAGACCCTCCGCGCATGTGCATGCATCTCCCACTTGCACCGCACCCCCATGCCAGAGACCCAAAAATCAACTGGCCAGTGGGAGGTACATACACAGGAGCAGAGCGACAGCCCATGTGCCCGCAGAGAGGGCTCTACATGCCACCTGTAACACAAGTGCCATAGATTTGCCATCATGGGTTTATACCAGTAATAAAATGTAAAATTTGTTACTACCGGTTCTGTGGGCGTGGCTTGGTGTGGGGGGGTAATGTGACTGGGTGGGCATGGCCATTTTTTTTTTTTTACTTTTAAAACTATTTTTTACATGTAAAACCATGTAAAAAATGCTTTCAAAAGGCTCTGACGATCCCAGCTGAGTTGCCTGATCGGCAGGCAACTCAGCTGGGATCGTCAGAGCTTGGATCGTCAGAGCCATTTAAAAGAAAAAAAAGTTTTTTTTTCTTTTAAATGGCTCTGGCTATCCAAGCTGAGTTGCCTGATTAGCAGGCAACTCAGCTGGGATCGTCAGAGCCATTTAAAAGGGAAAAAAAAGGCTCTGATGATCGCGTGGCTCAGCTGGGCATGGGGGGCGGGGGCAGGGATTTTTGCTACCGGTTCTCCGAACTGCCCGCTGCCATCGCTACCTACTCGCCCGAGCCAGTCCGAACCGGAAGCATTTCACCCCTGGTTTATACCATCCTGGTCAAATAGTTCTCCAATCTATTTTGAAAACTTCCAGTGATGAAGCACCATCTCCTTCTTTCTCTGCACCATCGCTTTCTATCTCTGCTGCTCTGCAGAGATATTCAAAATGCCTGACAAGGTGGGACAGATTCTCCTCTTAAATGTTTTCTTTAGTGGGGTCATTCCTTCATTTCCTTCTTTCTAATATGATAGAGTGTTCCAATATTTGAGGAACTGCCACAAAGAAGAGGGGGGTCAATCTATTTTCCAAAACGCCTCCAAAGGACAAGAAGCAACGGATGAAAACTAACCAAGGAGACAAGCAAGAACAATCAACTAGTGGAACAGCTTGCCTTCAGAAGTTGTGGATGCTCCATCACTGGAGGCTTTTTAGAATGACTGGTCAGCCATTTGTCTGAAATGGTACAGGGTCTCTGCTTGAGCAGGCAGTTGGACAAGAGGACCTCCAAGATCTATTCCAACTCAGTTATTCTAATATTCTTTCTAAGCATTGCCAGCAGAACATGGAATCCTCTTACCCTCAACAATGGCAACCTTGGCATTTGTTCGAAATGGCACCTCCTAAGTAACGGAAAGCTGAACTTACAGCTGGACTCAGCTATTAAGGTGACGGATTTTGCAGCTCTACAGTCATATATAAGGGGTGGTCATTATAAATGATCATCCAATGACAATCCATATGGCCTGTTTATTTATTAGATGTTTGGCGGCATGCAATCCCTGCCTCTAGGAACAATGTGAGCTGCTATGGCAAGATTTACTTTCCCCCTCCTCCGGAACTAGCCACTTGCAAAGAGAAAGAGAGGAAATGAATTATAACAACAGCTGATAAAGCACAGCTGGGAAAACCTATTGGCCCTGGGAGAACCTAGATAAATAAAGTGTCTGGACATTCCAGGTTATTGTTCACCATAATGGTTCTCCCGCCTTTGGTGACCTTTGCTTGCCAAAATGCCAGCTGTAAAATTTACCACCTTATTAAACCAGTCAGATCGACAGACGATCGAGGAAAACTAAGAACAACACAGGTCCGTTGAGTAAATTGTTGCCTAGACTGAGTGCAGCTGTGGTCTTCTGAACCTTAACAGGATGATAGATGGGAAACAGTTGCATCTGCCTTTTTATAGAGGGGAAAAAACTGTTACCCTGCTCCTCAGCGCTGCCACAGACTCGTAGTAAAACCCAGAATGAATATTTTGTCACACACAATGGTTCGCAAGCTAAGATAGAAAAAAAAGGGGGGGGATTTATTTTGGCCAATAAAATCTACCATTGGTAAAGCAAGGAATATTATCTAGTTTATCGGAGGAGGAAATAGTTTACTCAGGAAAGAAGAGATAAGCAAAATACATCTTAATGTTCTGACAACCAGCTCCCCAAAGATGACAAACCCTCTGAAGTGAACTCAAAAGATTCCTTTATTAGGAGCGCCGGCAGCTCTGGCAAAAAGTTTCTCTCTCAACTCAGGCTAACAAGTCCATCTGGCTGGAAGATGAATAGTTGTCTGCCACATCTATTCATCTCCACCCCCTGCCTTTTATTTGTTTGTTGTTTTTGTTTTTGTTTTTATTGGATTTATATACCGCCCTACTCCCGAAGGACTCAGGGCGTGAACAGCCACAGAATAAAACACATAAATACAAAAATTTAAAATAGAATAAAAATGAATTAAATAATTTGGCTGAGGCAAATTTAAAATACCCAATAATTTAAAAACAAATTAAAATTTACATTTAAAAGGGGAAAAGATTTAGGCCAGGCCAGCTTGATGAAATAAAAAAATCTTGAGCGCGCGACAGAAGGTGTGCAGATCCAGGATCCTCTGGATCTCCGGGGGGAGCTCGTTCCAGATCGTAGGTGCCCAGAGCTTATCCCCAGAGCTAGGATGGGTCTTTGCTAGCAGCGGTTGCTCTCCCAAGGATGAGCTCATAGATTTCCACTGCTCTCCTCTCCTCTGCCTTCTGCACATCCACACGTCAGGCACTGGACCCAGCTGTTCCTCCTCTTCCTCATCAGCCACCTCCAGACCTGGCGGCTGTTGACTCTCCATCTGAGGGCTGACGGACAGCCCTTTGTCTCTCCACCTTTGTCTCTCTCTCTGCCAGCTCCATTCGCTCTTCCCCCTCGGAGCTCTCAGGTTGCCTTGATGCTGACCTTGACTCCCATGCCTCCTGCTCCTCTAATTCGGCTGCTGGAGGGGCCGGCAGCCGATGGGCCACAATACGTAACTTGTTGTATTTTTGCATTCTTGTCATATCATATTGGTGGCAAATGTTATACATGCACCCAGGTGCAGTTTATCATCTCTCACTTATTCAAGTTTCTGATGGAATACACAAAGAATTGATGGATTCAAAGTTGTAGCAAAACCTTACTGGTAACCATATGCATTTACTCTAATAGAAGAGGATTGTAGTAGCTCAGGGTTGAACTGAGGGGACCTTGGTGTTCTCTGAGCTTGGTTGTTTTGTTAGATAGCACTGATGATGTTGTCAAGCCAGGTAATGAAACATCTGCAAGAAAACAACCAAGTTTAGAGAGTACCAAGGAGTCCACATTTGCTCTCTCACACGCTCACATATTCATCCCCACTTACCATGTCCTTGTCAACTAGGCTACATAGGCATTAGCTAGAGGAATGTGAACCATCAAGTTTGGACTCAACAGATCCAAGAGTAGGTGGCCTTCAGGATCTCTTTGATCCCCCATATTCCTTGCTTTGTTTATTTGAAAAGATGTTTAGCCCTAATCAAATCCTGTTGGATTTGTAATCCAGTAATAGGGAATTATAAACCTGAATACACAACCACGGAGTAAGTGCTCCATTGTACTCTGTAGGTCTTATATTTTTCTCAACAAGGAGGATAAATATAGATTGCAGCATTGATAAACTCTTTACCTTGGCTTATGTTTATTCCAAAACTGTTTCTTTGCTTCCCATTATTCACCTGGAACTATTACTAAACGTTTTGCAGCCAAGGGTGAAAAAGGAGATTTGATTTGTCTGTCATGAAAGCACAAGGCTAAAAGAGAATCACGGGGAAATAAAAATCAATAATGTATGATCATTTGCAAAGCAGAGCGATTGTCTCCGTTTTCCTCCGCTTCCATCATGGAGCTCTTAAATACAAATCAGCAGCTAAAAAGGGAGGCCTGTCAAGATCACGTCGCTGTGAGTCGTGCACACTGGCAACACCAGAAGATCATCATCGTGCACGCTAAAAGCTCACCAGCAGATAAAGTCCTGAGAACATCTGTCAAGTCCCTCTGCAATAATGCACAGCCAAGGACTCAAGATTTATACCATATTTCATTACTCATATTTAATGCGGGAGAAAAGGGTTACGATTCAGAATTTGGAAAGCAGATAAGCAAAACTCGCTTTCTCACACTTCCACATGAATTTTGTTTCATTAAGGCAAGATCTCCATGAATCATTTGGATTTATTTGTCCCTGTTTATTTGGGAGGCTAACTGTTCCTTTACCAGATGATAAGGAACTATCCATCTGCTCTTTGTTGGACATGTATGAAAATAGTTCCTTTTCTTTTGCAGGCTCTGAGTTCTTTCTTCTCGAACATCTTGACATCGTCCTCCTCCTCATTATTATCTTCTCAACAAGGGCATTTCTATGCCATAAAATTTGTTAGGCTAAAAAAATCTACGTGACCGAATAACTGCATCCCAATTCATATATCAAAAGAACAAAAAAAAAACCAACAGTCTTTTATACAATACCAATGAAATAGATAACAGACTAATACAATCCAGTTCTAGATGGTGCATAGTCCTTCTCCAAAGGCTCTTCAAAAAGGATGATCTTCATTAACTTCTAGAGAGCCATTGTGAGGTTGGAAGGCTCTTGAACCCAAAGTAGCACCACAATCATGTCCTCTGTTGTTTAGGTACTTTAAAGGTACAGCGGTAATTTGATTTTATGTGTGTGGATGTCTTTGCCAATCTCAACAATAAAGAAATGAAAAGAGAATGCAGGGATTTATTTCCACTGTAAATATCAAGAGAGAGTGTGTATATGTCATGACAAGGAAATACTTTAAATAAGTAGAACATTTCTCTCATGTTGGATTCAAAAATCCAAAACATCTTGATTTCCCTGCCATATTATATGAAGCAGCAGAAAACACAAAATCTCTCTGTGACTATGACTTCTGACGGCCTTTGATGACACATCTATGTGTTTTGTCCAGCAACAATATTGAGGTGTTACTTTCTGGGAAATTTTCGAATGTAGACCACACCTCTGATACTTCTTGGGAGTCTCCCATTCTAATACTAATGAGATTCCAACCTGCTCAACTTCTGAGATCAGAAAACATCGAACAGCTAAAATAGGAGCTGGACAGGAGGGTGGGGTTAAATGTGACATTAGTCTGGAATCATTGTACAGCCACAGGAGACCAAAGTCCAGCCCCCCCCCCATGAATTCTGTTGACCCTTTGTTGTTGTTAGTTGCGAAGTCATGTCCGACCCATTGCGACCCCATGGACAACGTTCCTCCTCCTCCTCCTTTCTGTCCTCTACCATCCCCCAAAGTCCATTTAAGCTCACGCCGACTGCTTCAGTGACTCCATCCAGCCACCTCATTCTCTGACATCTCCTTCTTCTTCAATCATTCCTAGCATTAGGCTCTTCTCCAGTGAGTCCTTCCTTCTCATTAGGTGGCCAAAGTAGTATTTCAGTTTCATCTTCAGGATCTGGCCTTCCAAAGAGCAGTCAGGGTTGATCTCCTCTAGGACTGATCGGTTTGATTGCCTTGCAGTCCAAGGGACTCGCAGGAGTCTTCTCCAGCACCAGAGTTCAAAGGCCTCAATTCTTTGGCGCTCAGCCTTCCTTATGGTCCAACTTTCACAGCCATCCATTGCAACTGGGAAAACCATAGCCTTGACTATACACTCTTTTGTTGGCAGGGTGATGTCTCTGCTTTTTAGTATGCTGTCTAGCTTTGCCATGGCTTTCCTCCCCAGGAGCAAGCGTCCTTTAATTTCTTGGCTGCAGTCCCCATCTGCAGTGATCTTGGAGCCCAGGAAAATAAAATCTGTCACAACCTCCAGTTGACCCTTATCTAGCACCCATTTAGCTTGGATCATTAGTTGCTCAGATTCTTGTTTATAGGTGGCAAGAATAAACTTAGTGCTTTGAACTCAACTCCTGTTCCTGGTTATTTGCACTTGACAGCTAATGCTACTACAGAATTAGTAATGTATTATTTCTAAAGGATTTTTTAAAAAATAAAAGGATTACCTGTTGAATCCTTTGAATATTGTTTTCAGATCAAAAGATATTCTTCCTGTGGATCTATTTTAGAGACTTTTGGCCAAGGGTGAAATGCTACCGGTTCAGGCCGGTTCGCCCGAACTGGAAGTAAAAAATGCTACAGGTTCTCTGAACCGGTAGTAAAAAAAGTAAAAAGTTCCAAAGATCAGCTGAGCAACGTGTGATGGTCAGAACTTTTTTTTTTTTTTTTACTTTTTAAAGCATTTTTAACTACTGGTTCCAGAGAACCAGTAGTAAAAAATGCTTTAAAAAAGTTTTTAAAAAGTTCCCAAGCTCGCACACCACAGCTGATTTCCCCCCGCTTGCTGTTCTACTTACCTTCCCAAGCCTCCTTTTGCCACATACTGCGCATGTGTGCATGCAGTGCACGCTTGGCAAACCGGTAGCAAGCCGATTCTGATTTCACCACTGCTTTTGGCCCATGGGTGGCAGAATACTTCATTTATCTAAGAGTTGTTTTTTGCAAATTAGCAAAGCCTAAAGCTTTTCTTTTGTGGTGAGTGGCTGTCAGAATCCAGAGTATTTTTTTTTTCTGTATACTGAAAGGCACAATAATTTATAGGCATGCCTAATTAGTACCATATTTTGAATTCTTTCCTCATTCTCCCTCTGGGCCATTCTATAATTTCTGTGTTATCCTTGCATGCAGTTTAGGTTGCAAGTACATCTTAATTGTTTCATCCAGCGCTTCTCAACCTTGGCAACTTAAAAAAAAATATGTGTGGATTTCAACTTCCAGAATTCTCCAGCCCGCATACTGGCAGGAGAATTCTGGGAATTGAAGTCCACACATCTTCTAGCTGCCAAGTTTGAGAAACACTAGTCGCCTCTCATACGGATGGTTTGGAAGTGCATTTCACCCTGCACGTCACCCTGCATGCCGATGCCATCCACCGTGGCGGCGGCCAGATCATCCCCACAGCCCGGCAGTGCCTCTACACTTGCATGCTGACAGCTCAGCCCCGCCTCATGGAGCCAATCTATCTGGTGGAGATCCAGTGCCCTGAACAAGTAGTGGGTGGCATTTATGGAGTGCTGAACAGGAAACGAGGCCACATTTTTGAAGAGTCCCAGATGGCTGGAACCCCCATGTTTGTGGTCCAGGCCTACCTGCCTGTGAACGAAACTTTTAGTTTCACAGCCGACTTGAGATCCAACACTGGAGGCCAGGCTTTCCCGCAGTTCGATCACTGGCAGATTCTCCCCGGGGATCCCTTCAACAGCGCCAGCCGTCCTTCTCAAGCGGTCAGCGAGACACGCAAGTGGAAAGGGCTGAAAGAAGGCATCCCCGCGCTGGATAACTTCCTGGATAAATTGTAAACTGGTCGAATGAAATAATACCACACCAGATCCTACAAAATAAATAAATAAATAAATAAATAAATAAATAAATAAATAAATAAATAAATAAATAAATTTTAAAAATGGCAAAAAAAAAAAAAAAAGAAGAAGTGCATTTCAGTCAAGCCCTGAAAACTGGCCATTTCCAGCTAGTAAATGCTGAGTGTTTACTGTCTGGATGCCCTTTCTGATGCCTATGCGGCGTTCACAGCAGATATTTTCTTTTTATGCCCTGATAGAGAAACATCGGTCACTGCCTAGGATTGAACTCTCAACCTTCCGAGTGGGAGGCAAGCATTTTCACCTCTAGGCCACCGCGCCGCTCAATAACACAATAGAAAAATAATAAGTAACAAATACCCTGCAATCAAAATAAAATAAATACTATGAAAATAACCATAATATAATAACCAAGGCACTTGGATATTGCCTAACTAACTCATCTGGTCACACTTAACTTGGTCATGCTTAATTAACTCACAACTCAAGAACACAGATCTAGGACTTCACGACTCTTAGGGAAAACACAATGTTCAGTCTTTTGAGAGGCCACGAAGGTCTTTTTCTTTAGAATAGATCAATGTTTTTATGGGGCTGAATTAAAATTTATAGTTAAGGAAGAATTAAAACCCATTTGGTGGAACTAGGGACTAGCGTATAAAGGGATAATGCTATAAAAACCACATTTATGCACTGAAAGGATTCAGGGCTACACAGCGAATGGTTATTGCATTCAGAAACCTTAAATTTATTTTATTTTAATTTAAAACCGCTTTTTGGAGGAAAAAAAAATATAGGAGAAAAGAGGCAAAAGGTCTTAGTCACATCCTGTATAATCGGAGTGTTTTTGGACTCTATGAGGATCTCCTTTGGGTACGGTAGGATATTTTATTATCCATTATCTGTAACAAAGAGATAATGAACGTTGTTCTGTTGTGCTAAATCTGAAACCCCCAGGAATACCAGGATTTGGCAGACTAGATATATCTCACTTAGTTTCCACTGTGTAAACCCATCACAAATCATTCAGCAGAAAGTCTGTTGGTTAAATAAGTCTACAAAGAGAGATGATGGAATTCTTCATTTATCTTCATTGAAAACCACTCTGGCTGCCTTTCTAGAGTTGATAAAATGAAACTAATCCTGTTCGCTCTCTTTCCTCCATCTTTCTCTTTCTCCCTTGCCAGCTTTCTCAGGTTTGATTACATTTTCCTTAATTAGATTTTATTCCAGAGCCCGTTGCAAAAGGAGCGGGTTGCAAAAAAACCCGAACTGGAATATTCAATTGTGCAAGGAAGCGCGGTAGGAAAATATGAATTGGTGCTGAAGAAGAAGCATTCAGCTGAAATGGGGGAGGTGTGAGGGGTGGGAGAATGCACGATTCCATGTATGGCTCCAAGCTTTAATGGCTTAATTGGGTAGGCTATCATCTCATGCTTGATTTCATGAATTAGTAATGGATAATGTTAACTTCTGGGGTGAAAATGTAAACAGTTGGACTGGGAGGAAGACCACTTTTTTTTTAAATGCTGGAAACTCTGATGCATCATTAAAATAGATAAGGGAAATAAGCAGATGTGGTGTTGGAGAAGGCTCATGAGTCCTTTGGACTGCAAAGAGATTGAATCACACAATAGATACAAACTTAAAGTGAACCGCTCCAAACTCGATTGCAGAAAATATGACTTCAGCAACAGAGTGGTCAGTGCCTGGAATGCACTACCTGACTCTGTGGTTTCATCCCAAAACCCCCAAAATTTTAACCTAAGACTGGCTACTGTTGACCTCACCCCATTCCTAAGAGGTCTGTAAGGGGCATGCATAAAAGCACCAGCATGCCTACTGTCCCTGTCCTAATATTTCCTCTATTTGTATCTATTTTATGTATCCAATCTATGTTTATACTTATTATCTAATACGTTCTTGACAAATAAAATAAAAATAAAATAAAATATCAAAGCTGTAGCAAAAATCCTTCGGTCACCAAATGAGAAGAGGGGATTCCTTGGAGAAGATCCTGATGTTGTGAGAAGTATGTATGGAGAAACCATTGTCATGAAGCTCCAAAAGATAAAGGAGAAATGAATGACCCTATTGAATTCTGAAGCTTCTGGGTCCCACTTTATTCCTATCCAGAACATTCTCAGCCAAGATTTCCTACCTGGCCAGGTAAGATATTGTCTCTGTTTGGAACCAGACATGGACCTGTGCTCTGCACCTTGGAGACCATGTTAGGGATGATTCTTGAGAGTCCCTTGGACTGCAAGGAGATCCAATCCCTCAATCCTAAAGGAAATAAACTTTGATTGTTCCTTGGAAGGACAGATATCGATGCTGTAGCTCAAATCCTTTGGCCACCAAATGAGAAGAGAGGATTCCTTAGAGAAGACCAGAGGTGGAATTCAGCCGGTTCGGACCAGTTCGGGCAAACTGGTAGCACCGACGATCAGCTGGCCCTGCCCACCTGCCCCCGCCCTATCCTGTCCTTTATTTCCTGCTTTCTAGCTCATCTCAATCGCATAGCACAGCTGATTCCTCCCCCTCACTGTTCTACTTACCTTTGCTCACATGGAAGGTAAGCAGCTGAGTGTTGTGACCTAGGCCTAAGTAGTTATTACCAGACACAATCAGTCTTAAACAAACATATTTTATTAGAACAGCTGAGAATTACTTCATTCTCAGCTTAGTCCAAATTAATTCCAAAACAAATTCTTCATAAACAGTCCTTTGGCCTTATCACCAACCTTTGTCTTCTTTGGCACCCTGCCAAAGGCTTTTCTTGGCAAAACCCCAAGAAGTTCAGAAGCAAGAGATGCTGACAAAAAACACATGTAGCAACATTGCTTTCCTACAAAGATCCCAAGAGCCTGCGGATCTGGCAGTGGAGTTGGACAGTGAGGAGGCTGAAGAAGAACATGGGCCAGTCCGGGAGGCTGGGGAAGGCCCGGATGAGAGCTCTGCATCGGAGGCAGAGATGGGGCCAGGGCCATTGGGGAGTGATGTGCCGACTCCGGAGCATCCAGAGGCTGACAGTAGAGAAGCAGAAGATCAGGAGGAGCCCATTCCTAGTGCACGTATGAGAAGAGCTGCCAGAAGGCTAGAGCAGCTACAGCAAAGAGGACGACTCGGGAGTAGAGCAAAGAGATGATTGGCCCCTCCCATAGGGCTTAAAAGACCAGTAACGGTTCTTGGGCTCTTTGTCAGAAAACAACATTGATAGACTTCTTCTTGTCTTGCTGCACTTATCTTTTGTCGGCGTCTTCTGTTTCTGAACTTTTGCCAAGAGAAGCCTTTGGCAGTTTGCCTAATTATACCAAGGTTGGTGATTAGACTGAAGAATTTGTGTTATGAAGAGTTTGTTTTAATTTAGTTTGGACTACGCTGAGAATGAGTTAATTCTCCGTTGTCCTGATAGATAGATAGATAGATAGATAGATAGATAGATAGATAGATAGATAGAGATAGATAGATAGATAGATAGATAGATAGATAGATAGATAGATAGATAGATAATTTTATTTCTATACCGCCCCTCTCCCGAAGGATTCGGGGCGGTGCACAGCCAAGTAAAAAACACAATACAAATCCCAATTAAATTTAAAAATTATTAAAATTATTACATTTACGGTCTGTTTGTTTTGGAACTGTTTGCATCGACTACTACTTACTTGGGCCTAGGTCACAACACAAGGTTCCAACTCTCTTATTCTGTTATTTCATTCCTTTTTGCCAAATAATAGTTCTTATCAGTGGTGGGTTCCACATATGCTTACCACCGTTTTGCCGCATGTTCACACGCTCGGTTTGCGTGCATGTCTTCTGTGCATGCGCTCAGACTTGAAAATGTGGCCAAATAGGACGGCATTACGTTGGGGTAGGGTGGGTGGGCGGGACCCGCAGTCGCCACTACCGGTTGGCCTGAATTGGTACAAACCGGCTGAATACCACCTCTGGTTCTTACCCAAGTCTCTCAAAGTCATCTCCTTCACTTTCTGCATTTAGATCCTAATGAGACCCAACCCTTTGTAACTTCCAAGTCATCTAAGCAATTCCAGGAGTTTAGCTTGAAAGGAAATTTAAAGAAAACAAAACAAAAACAACACAATTCTAATAACCGTGGAAAAACTTTCCCAAGTTTACGAAGAGATCAATATAGAGTACTTGAATTATTAAAAAAGGGGAGAAAGAAAGAAAGTTCTTTTTTGGTGTGTAAGCCATGAAACATCTCTTAACAGATGGAGTCAGACAAGATGACTTGTTCTTTTTTTCCTTTAGAAAAGATGGCATAAAGACACATTGTTCTTTGTTCTCACTGTTTAAGGGGCTTAGTCAGACTGTGAGTTACATTCTGCACAGCAGTTGATGATCGAGATTTTTGTTTTTCCTCTGATAGACAACTGCAGAGAAAGGGGAGACGTGTCTATCCTCACTTTTAATTAAAAAAAAAAATCACAAGGTGGAAAATCCTACTGTATATCTTCAGCCTCTTTTCTCCTAAGCTAAACTGTTAACCATAAGTGTTGGCAAGACTTGTTAGCCAGTACACTTTGCCTAAATAGAATCCAAGCCAGAAAGGTAAGAATTACAGAGTTGGAAGAGACCTTAGAGCAGGGGTGGGCTTCAAAAATTTTAGCAAGGGGTTCTCTGCCTGGTTGCTGGGAGGGCATGGTCATGGTGGGCGTGGCCTAGTCATCCTCCTGCAATATGGTGAGGGGGCAGTGTTTTTGTCCTCCCTAGGCTCTGGAGGCTTTCCTTGAGTCTCCGGGAGGGCGAATACAACCTCCCCAGGCTCCAGAGGCCCTCTGGAGACCAGAAATGGTGCCAAACTTCTGTAGGCCTATTTTTCGCCCTCCCTGAGCCTCCGTGCATGCCCTGCACTTACCTGCATCTAAAACGGGCCACGTGGGGACTCCTAGGAGGGTCAGGGAGGGGTAGGTGGGGCCAGCCAGGAGTGGGATTTGGGGGTTCTCCGAACTGCACAGAATCTTAGCTAGAGGTTCTCCCAAACCCCTGTGAATCCCCAGCAGCCCACCCCTGCTTTACAGGTCTTCTAGTCCCTTGGACAAGCAGAAGACTCTATACCATTCCAGGAAAGTGGCTCTCCAGTCTCTTCTTAAAAGTCTACAGTGATGGAGTACCCAAAACTTTTGGAGGGAAGCTGTTCCACTGGTTAATTGTTTTCACTGTCAGGAAATTTCTCCTTAGTTCTAGGTTGCTTCTCTCCTGGATTAGTTTCTGTTAGGATATGGTTTGAGCCTAACCAAGTTGTCCAGGTAATATATGTGTACTGTAACTTTAATCTGTAAATGTATTATGTTACTTTAAAGGTATTCATTGTAATGCTGAGTCATGCTGTAATTAGGTAATGACTGGTTGTGAGAGTATTTAAGCAAGGTATTGTAACGTATTCAGTTTGATGATGAAGCTGATATGATATGCTACCATTGATGCTATCTGCTAATCATCGGTTTGATGGATCTGCTACCATCGTGGTTTGTGCACCAGAGTGAGTTTGTTATTCTAACCAACTAATGTCTGTTTGGTAAGAAGATATCTAACTACTGGAATGATTTAACTGGCAAAGACTTGGAATTTGTTTAAAGACTATGAGACTGTTTTTCTACTATAAAGTAAGCTTTTGATAAACCAGTTTGCATAACTCTTATTCATTGCTCTCAGCAACATTTCCTTGTGCATTTACTCTGCTGGTTGGTAACACAACACCAATATCCTTAACAATTTCCATCCATTGCTTCTTGTCCTACCCTCAGGTGCTTTGGAGAACAGGTTGACCAGAACAACTAGATACAAGAACAGTTTTTTCTGAACGCCATCAGTCTGCTAAACAAATAATTCCCTCAACACTGTCAAACTATTTACAAAGTCTGCACTACTATTAATCTCCTCATCGTTCCCATCACCCATCTCCTTCCACTAATGACTGTAACTTTGTTGCTTGTATCCTTACGATTTATACTTACTGTTTCCTAATATGATTTGATTGCTTATTTGTTCCCTATGACTATCATTAAGTGTTGTACCTTATGATTCTTGATGAATGAGAGCGTATGCACTAAGACAAATTCCTTGTGTGTCTAATCACACTTGGCCAATAAAGAATTCTATTCTATTCTATGAGGCATAATAGGGTCACATCTGATTCTGTTCAATTTCCTCACTCCGTCTGGATGAAATTGAACAGGATTAGGTGTTATATTGGAAGAAGTGCCTCTGTCCTATATCAGTGTAGTTGGAAAAGGTCCCCCTGGTTGTGATTGTGGTGCTGATATGCAAACTATTAAGCATACTATGCACAATTGCCCAGATATGCATTCCCTGGTTCCTAGAAAGTCTGCAGGAAGTAACGCCAGAGGCGATCTCTTAGTTAGCTGAATTGGACACCCAGTAATGAGACCACTCCTGTACCAGGGGTGAAATCCAGCAAGTTCTAACAGGTTCTGCAGAACCAGTAGTGGAAATTTTGAGTAGTTCAGAGAACCGGCAAATACCACCTCTGGCTGGCCTCAGAGTGGGGTGGAGATTTTGCAATATCCTTCCCCCAGGAGAGGAGGGAATGGAGATTTTGCAGTATCCTCCCCCCTGCCATGCCCACCAAGCCACGCCCACAGAACCAGTAGTAAAAAATTTGGATTTCACCTCTGTGCCTTACCCCATAGAAGTTTTGTGTATAATTATGTGGATTGTGTGTATATGTTTATCACCTTTGTCATGTTCTCATCATATGGTAAATAAATAAATAATGAGTTTGTCCTTGTCTTTAGCTGGTTTGAACCACTTGTTATCAGACCCCACATTCCTTGTGGAAAACTTCCTTTGTTACTTCAGAAAACTGGAAACGTTAATCAAAGACAGTCCTAGTTACTGAAACATTGCTCAAAGAGGCCACTCTCTCCTGCATGTATCATCTTAAAGAGAGAGCAACTCATAACAGGAAGGGGAAATGTAGTTCAATGGGATGAGGCTGACTGACCCTCAGGCCTGGAACTAAAATATTCTGCATTTCTTCTGGATCAAATCTGATCCACCCAAACTCTTGCCCATTAAGTGCCCAATTATTATTTGCCAAGAAATGAGTCAATGGATGACTATATGTTTAGCTTCTCTTTTAACTAGAAGGATCTTTCTGGTAATACAAATAGAAGGTCAACTTTCCCTCAAAGGCAATCAAATTACTCTTTTAAACAACCTAATCGAATGCTCAGGAAAATCAAGTTTCCCCTGGTGAATATGGACCATGGACCATGGATCATGGAATATGGACCGACCCCCGAGCCCATCTTATCGGAGGAAGAAGGCTCCGAACATGAAGGAGAGGAGCCGGCCAGGCCTCCCTCTCCAGGCTCCTCCTCTCTGGCAATGCCTCAGGTGTCTGCCAAGGGAAAGGAGATTGGCCAGGAGCCAGGTGTCTCCGATGACAGCGATGAGGGTGATAAGTCGTTCCTGGATCCACGCCAACCAAGGCGAGATAAACGTTTGCAGCAGATGAGGAGGCGTGCCAGGGATTAAGCTGAGTCACTGGACCACACCCCACAGGCTATATAAGAGAGTGTGGTGGCCATTTAGACTCTGTGACGGACAAAGCTAACTTCTGGCTAGTCACTTTGTACAACGCCTAATCTGCTGAAGGTTTCTGTTTGAGCTGGACTGTTTTGAAAACTGTGTGTATTCGTTGGTGTTATCTGGTGGAGGAACACTCCCTCTTCTTGTAGTAAAGCACTTGGCGTATTGCTGCCAAGTTCCTGATAGCGAACCTTGTGTGTGCCGAGTACTTTTTTAACCCCCGGCTGGCTGTTTGTATGTTGAGCATTTACTGGCCGGATGCCCTTCCTGACACAGCAATTCACAGCAATTTTTTTTTAATTTGCGCTCAGAGAGAGAAAAATATCTGCCACTACCTAGGATCAAACTCACAGCCTCCTCATTGTGAGGTGAGAGCTTCACCTCTAGGCCACCACACCACTCCTCTAACTGTGAGATGGATAACAAGACATAGATGCTATACAGAATAGGTATCTAGCAACTTTTTTTGTATTATCTCATGTAGGTATCTGTTCCTAAGCTGCTGAAGCTAAAATGTATGTTGTAACACCACAACACATGTTCTGCCTTTTCATACTTGCATTACACCATTGCACACAAGTCCACAAGAGGTGGGATTTGCATTGTGACATTACAAGGCACATTTCATTCCATCTCTCCTTGCCTCCCACATGGCTATGGCTGTGGATAATATAAAACTAGCTTTTTATTATGATTTTAAAAACCCTGCAATTGATCCTGAAATTAATCAATCCAACTTTTAAGTACAGCCAACATTGTGGTTTGACAGAGGTCCAGAGCTACTATTAAACAGTTTGCTTGAGGAAGTGACCTTAATGTTTTCAGCTTAATAAATGTTTAATAAGCCTAATTTTATTGTGTATTGACTTCGATGCTTTGCTCGTGATCTCTTTGACACTGTGACAACCAAGCTCTGAGTATCTATCTTCCTAAATATACAAGAACTCCTTTGCTGTATATTTCTGAAGTACATACAATGCCATCATTCATCAGATTTACAACAATGACTAAACCTGAACTGGAACCAGGAGTGAAATGCTACTGGTTCGCACCGGTTCAGGTGAACCGGTAGTGATAAAAGCTACCAGTTTGGGCGAACCGGTAGTAAAAAAAAGTTCATTCGAACCGGTATTTTCAATGATCAGCTGTGCCGCACAATTTATATTTTTAAGCAGGAAATCCTGCTTTCTATCGCAGTGATGGCTAACCTTTTTGCTGTCGCATGCCAGAAGTGTGGGGGGGAGGGGAGTGCGGGGGTCGTGTACGTATGCCCACACCTATAATTCAATCCCCCGCGTCCTGCCCCCTGCGCATGCACGCATGACACATACACACTCCCGTGGCCCATTTTTGGTCTAACAGGCCCCCCTGAAGCTTCCGGAGGCTGGAAACGGCCCATTTCCCAACTTCCGGTGGAACTGGAAGGCCCATTTTTCACCCTCCCCAGGCTCCAGAAGCTTTACACTTAAAGGTAAAAATTCCCCTCGCACATAGGTGCTACTCGTTCCAGACTCTAGGGGGCGGTGCTCATCTCCGTTTCAAAGCCAAAGAGCCAGCACTGTCCAAAGACATCTCCGTGGTCATGTGGCCGGCATGACTAAATGCCAGAGGTGCACAGAACACTGTTACCTTCTCACCAAAGGTGGTCCCTATTTTTCTCCTTGCATTTTTTACATGCTTTTGAATTGCTAGGTTGGAAGAAGCTGGGTCACGTAACGGGAGCTCACCCCGTTACATGACACTAAGGATTCGAACTGCTGAACTGCCGACTTTTTGATCAACAAGCTCAGCATCTTAATGCTTAGGTATATCTAAATTTGCGTCTTGCCCAGAAGAATTGTCTGCCACTCATTCATCTCTGATGGATCTATGTGTGAAATACCACATTCTATCTTCAGAATTGGATATGGATTATGCTTGCTTAATAGCTACTTTTAGTAGCCAGATTAGAATCATGGTTTGAAGTTCTCATTAGAGAAAAGATTAATATTTCTCATTATAACAAGGTTTGTAGTCCAAAAGTAAGTATATAGAGCAGGGAGGTCTAACCTTGGTAACTTTAAGACTTGTGGACCAACTCCCAGAATTCCCCCAGCTAACCTGAATGGGGAATTCTGGGAGTTGAAGTCCATAAGTCTTAAAGTTGCCAAGATTGGACACCTTGATATAGAGCAGGGGTGTCAAACTCACGGCACTACGTGGCACTAGGGATTCGAACCGCTGAACTGCCGACCTTTCGATCGACAAGCTTTTTTATTATTTATTATTTATTTCATTAGACTAGACCAGGGATGGCTAGACCAGGGATCGTGTGCCAAAAGCAGGGGGAACGCGGGGGGGGGGTCGCACACATGCGTGCTCACACCCATAATTCTATGTGCCCCACCCCGCGCCCATGCTCATGTGACCACCCTGAGCTACCCCTGCTTTTGGCATGCGATGATACGGTAGGCCCGTTTTTTGCTCTCTCCAGGCTCCAAAGCCTCTCTAGGAGCCTGGGGAGGGTGAAAACGGCCTTCCCCACCCTCCCCAGGCCCTCCGGAGGCAGGAAACAGCCTGTTTCCCTACTTCTGGTGGGTCCAGAAGTTACAAAAATCAGCTGGCCAGTGCGCGCATGCACCGCGGAGTTGAGCTCATGTGCCCACTGATATGGCTATGCATGCCACCTGTGGCATGTGTGCCATAGGTTCGCCATCATGAGACTAGACATACCTACAATTCCTGGAACCATTCTTCATATGTTTGAGCCTCCAGCTCCCTAACCAACATCTTTGTTGCTCTTCTCTGCAACACCATCCTAAACTGGCTGACTAAATCTATTTCTTTGATGCTGCAAAGTGAAAAAACAGCCAGCTTCTCTTTTAAAAAGTTGTGATATTTTACAAAAAAAAAAAACATTTTCCCCCAGTTGACTTGGCAGGATAATTCCCTCAAATGAGGCTGACCCATATAAGACCTGCCGAGTTTTTCTTCTTCTTCTTCTTCTTTTTTTTAAAGAAGCCAAGCTTTGAAGTCATTCCCTTGTAAACATCCCATAATCAGGGTAGAGCTAAGTAGCAATTCTCCAGGTCCCTCCAGCCCCTCCCCCTCGCAAAAACCACAGTGATGTTTTTTTATTATTATTATTTGATTTATATGCCGCCCTTCTCCGGAGACTCAGAGTGGCTTACAATGCGTTAAGTAATAGCCTTCATACTTTTGTATATTTATACAAAGTCATCTTATTGCCCCCACAAACTGGGTCCTCAATTTACCTACCTTAGAAAGGATGGAAGGCTGAGTCAACCTTGAGCCTGGTGAGATTTGAACTTGCAGTAATTGCAGGCAGCTGGTGTTAAATTACAGTGCTTCTGTCTGTTGAGCTTAACCAGGCTCCTGGTTTGCCCCAAAATACCCCCCTTATAAAACAAACCAACCAAGCCATGGTCAGTAAAAGAAGTCAAGCCTCGGCTTTCAAACTTGTGCTGTTGCCATTTAGTTTTATATCAAACGAATAATGAAACGAAGATTGTATCAGCAACGTTGACAAAACAGCAACCCCAAAGCAGCAAATATATAAAAGACCAGAACTATCGCCAAAACTGAACACTTTAACAACAGAATAATCAGAGAAGCCATTGAGATAGAAAAACGCCCACACAGCATGAACAAACGAGACGATACCTCCCGCCTACCAGCCATTTGGAAACCCGCCCTTATTGACAAACGAGTCCCTAACACGACGAATGACACCAGACCCACACTCACGAGTGCCACACCTGATGTCACCACCACACATCCACGCAGAAAGCAGACTCAAACCCACACTGATAATGAGCCACGACCAAGGACCAGAAGCCAGACCGCAGCTGCATCATTAGCCACTTTAAACCCCTCCAATCCATACATGAAGCAGACTGACACCCACCATGAAGAGCTCGCACGGCCACAAACACGAAGCCAAACAACAACAACGCAGCTCACCAGCTCAAATCCCCCTGCAACTCAGACTAAGCTGAGCACAACCAAGCCCCCACCCAAACAGAACACAACCCCAGCCAATCAGAGCACAGCCAAGCCCCTAACCAATCAGAACACACCTCCACCCAATCAGAACACAGCCAAGTTCCCACCCAATCAGCTCACACCTCCACTAGCAGTTAAAAGGAAGAGACAGCTGCGATCTCACATTGCTCCTGGAAGCACGAAGCCGAGAACACCAGCCTGAAGATGACGAATGAGACTTCGTCGAAACGTCGCCAAGACACTTCCAATTTTACGTGGGAGAAGACCCGAATAACCAAAGATATATATATATATATATATATATATATATATATATATATATATATATATATATATATATATATGTTTTCTCAGGTTTTCGCGGGTGTTTGTATGTAGCTCTTTGGTTATTCGGGTCTTCTCCCACGTAAAATTGGAAGTGTCTTGGCGACGTTTCGACGAAGTCTCATTCGTCATCTTCAGGCTGGTGTTCTCGGCTTCGTGCTTCCAGGAAGCACGTGGGAGAAGACCCGAATAACCAAAGAGCTACATATATATATATATATATATATATATATATATATATATATATATATATATATATATATATATATATATATATATATATATATATATATATATAAAAAGCATCGTTGTAAGAGATTAGATGTCTGACTTTATTATTATGATTATTATTTTGGAATTTTGGAGATGTATTTAAGAGAGAGGCTGGAGGCGCAGAAAATAAACATGTCAAAATCCATCAGAAAGGCTCCAGCTGAATTTGCAAGGGTGTGAATCAAAATAATGTAGAACATGCTCGCATTTTGATCAAGCGTCTTTTTTTGCTTTGCTTTGTTTTTTTTAGAACTTTAGGGAATAAATGTGGATTCCTTTCCTTAATGGAAATAGCAATTCTTTCCATTCTCTTATTTTGATTCAAGGTGTGTTTCCATCAGGGGGATGAGAAAAGGTGGGATTTATACCCAGCCAGGCAATCTAGTGTAAACAAATTCACTTTTCATAACATTCACAGCTGTCGTGACACTGTTTAAATTGAATCCTTGCAATGTTATCACTCTCCTGATATTGCTTTACCTAGAGTTTGTGTTACCAACTGTTAGTATGGTGTGAATTACTTTTCCAGCCCGACATTTGTTATCAGCGAGTGCTTTCATGGACAAGTGATTTTTTTTCATCACTTCATACAAGCATTGCTAATAATCCTGCATGGTGTTGGAAAGCAAATGGCAATTGTCGGGCCAGATCTGGCCACCCACTGGTCCAGAGGTGGGTTTCGCATAATTTTACCACCTGTTCGCCACGCACCGAAAATGTAAGAGTGCCTTCCATGTATGCACGCAGCCTTCCACATATGTGCTTTGCTCATGCGCATGGCTTGCATTCATGCACATGGCTTGCATGCATGCGCACCAGTGGTGGGTTGCCCCCGGTTCAGACCGGTTTGCAAGAACCGGTAGTAAAACCAGTGGGAGGCCCCTGCCCACCGTCCCAGATATCGTCATTGGCGATCTGTTTATGCACAGCAGTTTCTGTGCATGCTCAGAAGTAAGGCGTGCGTGTAATCCCATTGTGAACCGGTAGTAAAGAACCCACCCCTCATGTGCATGGCTTAGAAAATGTGGTTAAGTAGAACAGCATAGCGCCGGGGCGGGTGGTCGCCCACAGGTCGTCACTACCGGTTTGCCTGAACCGGTCTGAACCACCTGAATACCCCCACTGCACTGTTCTCCTGAGCTCCGTGTTATCAATAACAACTGTGATCAAACTACTACGCAGGTTCCAAGGCTTCGTTTCAGCGTGAAAGTCCAGGAAAACGTCAAAAGGTCTTTCTTCCTTGGTATTAAAGGTCCTAAAAAGTTACAAATTGTATGCTTTTCTGAGTCACTGAAGAAGCCACCCTGATTTCTGTTTTGCTTGGGTGAACATAGATTGTCTTTTAAATCAATACATACAATTTTGTGAAGGGAAGGGAGGGGAAAAGGAACAGAGAAGGGAAGGGAATATGGAAGGGAAGGGAAAGGAAGGGAAAGGAAGGGGAGGGAAGCGGAGGAAAGAGGAGGGTAAGGTAGGGTAGGGTAGGGTAGGGTAAGGAAGAGGAGAGGAGAGGAGAGGAGAGGAGAGGAGAGGAGAGGAGAGGAGAGGAGGCACAAGAATTCCCTGACCTACTATTTCACAGGATCAAAGCTTGTGAGCCACTACATAAAAACTAATTTAGAATACAAGTAATCTAATCAGTTTGCCAGATATAATTGGGAGAAACTAAGATGAACAGTTCACCACAACTTGATGGTACAGCTATAAAATGCCCAGGTAGAGAAGGTGTTCATGACTATAATCATGTTAGCAATAGCACCTAGACTTATATACCACTTCACAGTGCTTTTACAGCCCTCTCGAAGCGGTTTACAGAGTCAGCCTAATGCCCCCAACCATCTGGGTCCTCATTTTACCCACCTCGGAAGGATGGAAGGCTGAGTCAACTTTGAGCCTGGTAGATTTGATTTGTCAAACTGCTGGCAGCCGGTGATCAGCAGAAGTAGCCTGCAATACTGCACTCTAACCACTGCGCCACCGCGGCTCTATTGCTTGTATCTTTATGATTTATATTGTTTTATTTGTTTCCTAGTATGATTTGATTGCTTATTAGTAACGGATGACTATCACTAAGTGTTGTATCTTATGATTCTTGATGAATGTATCTTTTTTTTCTTTTATGTACACTGAGAGCGTATTCACCAAAGACAAATTCCTTGTGTGTCCAATCACACTTGGCCAATAAAGAATTCTATTCTATTCTATTCTATTCTATTCTATTCTATTCTATTCTATTCTATCCTATCCTATCCTATCCTATCCTATCCTATCCTATCCTATCCTATCCTATTCATTCTAATTCTAATTTTAATTCTAATTCTATATAGTATAGCAAAGCAATTTGTATTCATCTTTGTTTGCAAAATATTCAGCTTTGTTTTTCCACACAGCTCTGATCACCACTGGCCCTTAGGCATAGGAAAGCTGCTTTGATTTCGGTCTTCCTAGCATTAAATTAATGATTGTGTAATCTCCTCAATCCTTTCAATATAAGAAGCATAAGACAAAGACAAAAAGATGGAGAAGAAGTTTTTTCTTCTTTGTCGCTTGTTGAAAGGAAAGGAGGAGGGAATGACTTTATAAGACAGGCTTTAGAAAATATATTTAAGAAATTTTCAATCTAAGAAATGCATTGGATAAAGGGGTTGCAGGGCAGGGGTGGTTCATTGTGCAGATCATTCATGATGATGTCCAGGCAGGTGGGCAGTGCCTCCCACCACCATTACTACCAGTTTGCAAGAACTGGACCGAACTGGGAACAACCCACCACGGTTGCAGGGGTGCTATTCAGCAGGTTCTGACAGGTTCTGGAGAACCGGTAGCGGAAAGTTTGAGTAGTTTGGAGAACAGGCAAATGCCACCTCTGGCTGGCCCCAGAGAGGGGTGAAAATGGAGATTTTGCAATATCCTTCCCCCAGGAGTGGGGAGGGAATGGGGATTTTGCAGTATCCTTCCCCTGCCATGCCCACCAAGCCACGCCCACCAAGCCACACCACACCCACCAAGCCACGCACGCAGAATCGGTAGTAAAAAAAAATTGAATTCCACCACTGAAGGTGCACCGTCCTAATCACTTGTGCTTAAAAGTTCCTTTAGTGTTGTGCAGAAGCTCTGGATTCTCCATCACTGGAGGCTTTTAAGAAGAGACTGGACAGCTAGGATGGTATAATTACAATGAGGGTGTGACTGAGTGAATGAGTGTCTAAGTGACTGAACGGAAGGATGGAGGGATGGAGGGATGGATATGAAAAGGCTGCCTGTTTGCGCTTCCCCCTCTGCACAGCTGAAAATAATATGTTTTGATCATCTGAAGGATTTTTGTTGGTCCATCAGCTTGAATGATAATGGCAGCTCATTAATCTGTCCACTGAAAAAGCAGCCTTTGCTTCAAAAAAGACACTGATGTTCCACAAATGAAATTAATTCCATCTTTCATACTTTCCCAGAGGGCTGATGCTAAACAAGAAGTAGGTGAACCACTGCACATCTAAGGTTGCACTAAACACAACGGGATGCAAATATTGATCAAGGAGTGACAAAGGGGTGCTTGATTCCCTGTGACAGAAGCAGTGGGGACAAACCAGATTTAATGAGAGCATAGCTTGAAAAGGAAGAAGAGAAGGGAGGGAGGGAGGGAGAAAGGAAGAAAGAAATAAGAAGGAGATGAGGGTGAGAGAGAGGGAGGAAGGGAGGAAGGGAGAGAGGGAGGAAGGAAGGGGGGAAGGGAGGGGGGAAGAAGGGAGGGAGGGAGGGAGGGAGGGAGGGAGGGAGGGTCATGTAGTTCTCTAAAATCTATAAAAGTAAAGCTAAAGGTTCCCCTCGCAGATATGTGTTAGTCATTCCTGACTCTAGGGGGCGGTGCTCATCTCCGTTTCAAAGCCGAAGAGCCAGCGCTGTCCAAAGACGTCTCCGTGGTCATGTGGTCGGCATGACTAAACGCCAAAGGCGCACGGAACGCTGTTACCTTCCCACCAAAGGTGGTCCCTATTTTTCTACGTGCTTTTGAACTGCTAGGTTGGCAAAAGCTGGGACAAGGAACGGGAGCTCACCCCATTATGCGGCACTGGGGATTTGAACAGCTGAACTGCCGCACCTTTCGATTGACAAGCTCAGCATCTTAGCCACTGAGCCACTGAGTCCTGCAGTGGTTTTATATATAAGTAGATATATATATTGTATTATTTGGGGATTATGAGCTACCCAGAGTTTATTTTCAAGACAGGTAGCTACAAAAATATTTCAAATAAATAAAAATTTAAAAAAAAAATTAAAGCTTTGTATTGTTCTCCAATATCCCATCATCAACCTTCTCAATTCAGAGCTTCCCTACCATAGTCACATAGTAGGCTAGTTTTGTAAAAAAAATAAAATAAATCAAAGTAAAATCAAAGGAATGGCTTTTTACGAAGCTAAGCAGCAAGAAAAACAACCGTTAACAGCGATGAATATTTATTCCCTCTGTCAGTTTAGTCTAAAAAAAAAAAAAAAGTCCCAATTTTCCCAGTCCTACAAAACATGCAGGGGGAAAAAAAAATCTAACAAAATCTAACCAGCCGGCTTCAGCACTCGGATTTAATGAGTTGCAGCATTTTAATGTCCCTTTTCAGGCCATTCTAATCTCCCGACTAAGGAGTCTTTCATGTAGAAAGGACATGCCCTGTTTGCCAGCTCACAATCTACAAAGGCAAGACGCGGAAGAATGGAAAGAAAAGAGGGTGAAGGATTAGCGTGACGAGGCCAGAGAAGCGAAAAAAAGGAAATGCCTCATTCAGTACATGTTCATCTGGAGTTCAGCTTGATTTTTCTTTCACGAGTTCTTGTCTGAACATTTTTTTGGCTATTGTTCATTCCGAGAAGGAGATCAGGATGTCATGACTTGATGGAAAAGGTGAGAATATCTTGTTCTCCATGTCGCCCGTCTCTTAGATGGCTGCCGGTATAATCGAAGGATCGGTCTGCTCAGGTGGAGTAAAGACTCTGAGAGTCTGATGGAGCCTGTAGAATGTCCCTTGCAATGAGGTAGAAATTAGAAATTTTTGACTCAAAAACAGTAACTGTGAGAGGGATCTTGGGAGTCCTGGTGGACAATCACTTAAACATGAGCCAGCAGTGTGCGGCTTCTCACTGTTATAAAACAATCCTTGCAGAGGTGGTATTCAGCAGGTTCTGACCAGTTCTGGAGAACCAGTAGCGGAAATTTTGAGTAGTTTGGAGAACCGGTAAATACCACCTCTGACTGGCCCCGCCCCCATCTATTCTCTGCCTCCCGAGTCCCAGCTGATCGGGAGGAAATGGGGATTTTGCAGTAACTTCCCTCTGGAGAGGGGAGGGAATGGAGATTTTACAGTACCCTTCCCCTGCCATGCCCACCAAGCCACGCCCACCAAGCCATGCCATGCCATGCCCAACAAGCTACGGCCGCAGAACCAGTAGTAAAAAAATTTGAATCCCACCACTGAATTCTTGGCTGTATAAACAGAGGCGTAGAATCAAAATCTATGTGAAGTATCAGTACTGCTTTATAAAGCCTTAGTAAGACCACACATGGAATACTGCATCCAGTTTTGGTCGCCACATAAAAAAAAAAACATGTTTCCTACGGGTGAGTGTGGTGGGAACCAATGACACACAACCTAGTAGATTTTATCTTATTGTCTATATTATATTATTTTCCACCATTTTCTAGAGCTAGGCTAAAACCTTCCAATAATCTTAATTCAACTGATTTCTCAAAGATACCCCATTAAGCCAATGTTAATTTAGATGATTTTAAAAGGGAAATAAAATCCAATGTAGTCCTAGGCTGCCTTAACAGAGGGATAGAATCAAGATCACGTCAAGGGTTAATACCACTTTCTAATGCCTTGGTTTAACCACACTTGGAACATTGCATTCAGTTTTGGTCACCAAGATATAAAAAAGATGTTGAGACTCTAGAGAGAGTGCAGAGAAGAGCAACAAAGTTGATTAAGGCTAAAACATATGAAGAATGGTTACTGGAATTGGGTATGCTTAGTTTAATGAAAATAAGGTCTAGGGGAGACATGGTAGCAGTGTTCCAATATCTCAGGGACTGCCACCAAGAAGAGGGAGTCAACCAGTGGTGAAATCTAAAATTTGTTACTACCGGTTCTGTGGGTATGGCTTGGTGGGGGGAGTAATGTGACTGGGTGGGCGTGGCCAATTTTTTTTTTTTTTTTTACTTTTAAAACCATTTTTTTCTACCACCTCTTCGGGGAAGAGGTGGTAAAAAAATGCTTTCAAAAGTCTCTGACAATCCCAGCTGAGTTGCCTGATCGGCAGAGACCTTTTTTTCTTTGAAATGCCTCTGACGATCAGGCAACTCAGCTTGGATGATCAGAGGCATTGAAAAGAAAAAAAAAATGGGTTTTTTTCTTTTAAAAGCCTTTGAGGATCCCAGCTGAGCCGCGTGATCATCAGAGGCTTTTTTTTTTTACTTTTAAAGCATTTTTTCTGCCGAAGAGGTTGTAGTAAAAATGCTTTTAAAAGTAAAAAAAAAAAAAAAAAGCCTCTGATGATTGTGCGGCTCAGCTGGGCATGGAGGAGGGGCAGGGATTTTTGCTACCGGTTCTCCGAACCACCCGCCTCCATCGCTACCAGATTAGGTGATCCAGTCCGAACCAGGAGCATTTCACCCCTGGAGTCAACCTATTCTCCAAAGCACCTGAAGGCAGGACAAGAAGCAATGGGTGGAAACTAATCAATGAGAGATCCAACCTAGAATTAAGCAGAAATTTCCTGACAGTGACCACAATTAATCATTGGAGCAACTTGCCTCCAGAAGTTGTGAATGCTCCAACACTGGAAGTTTTTAAGAAGAGATTGGACAACCATTTGTATGAAATGATATAGTGTTTCCTGCCAGAGCAGGAGGCTGGACTAGAAGACCTCTAAGGTCCCTTCCAACTCTATTATTCGATTATCCTGGTATCCCTTCTGCATCATTCAAGGAAAGAATTTACAGCAGAGGAGGGAGAGGAGGTCAGCTAGGCCAAAAATGTTTGTCCTCCTGCCACAGCGAGGAGGGGGGTCAAGCTGTTTTCCAAAGCACCTGAAGGCCAGACAAGGAATAATGGATGGAAACTGACCAAGGAGAGATTCAACCTAGAAATGAGGAGGAACTTTCTGACAGTGAGAACAATCAACCAATGGAACAGAAGTTGCCTTCGGAAATTGTGGGAGCTTCATCACTTGAGACTTTCAAGAAAAGATTGGACAGGGTTTCCTGCTTGAGCAGGAGGTTGGACTAGATGACCAATTAGGTCCCTTCCAACTCTGTTAATCTGTTAGGTTGTAAAGTGGAAGAAGATAAATAGCAGATTTGTGTTTGGCTTCTGCATCCTGAATCAGCCCTGTATTCTTTTCCAGATGGCCTCCCACTCTATGCCTTTTCAGCTTGATCGTGCTTAGCCAAATAGGAAGAAAAAAAAATTCTTTTTCTTTTTCTTTCTTTCTTTCTTTCTTTCTTTCTTTCTTTCTTTCTTTCTTTCTTTCTTTCTTTCTTTCTTCTTCTTCTTCTTCTTCTTCTTCTTCTTCTTCTTCTTCTTCTTCTTCTTCTTCTTCTTCTTCTTCTTCTTTTTTTTCTTTTTTTTTGCATTTTTATGAGGAGGGAGGGACAGTATGCAAGCCGATAGAAAGAAAAAAAAAAGGGAGGCGGTGAACACATATCAAATTCCCCATCTGCTTGAGACTGAAATGAGAATCTTGTAGACCTCATCTGCAGGCGGATATGGGCACTTTGTGTAATTTCCTACAGAAAAAAAAAAAGAGAGAGAGAGAGAGAGAGATACAGAGAGAGAGAAAGAGAAAGAAAAAGAGGGAGAGAGAGAGAATCATTTCCTGCCACCTGACAATTCTTACACCACTCCTATGAGCAAAATTCTTGGGGGGACAGACACAGAGTTTGTAAAACGGGGACCACTGATGAAGCCAACTGCAGTGGCTTTTGAGCAGTGGTGCCAACTGCTCAAAATTTCTGCTACCGGTTCTCCAGAACCTGTCAGAACCTGCTGGATTTCACCCCTGCCTCAACCTATTTTCCAACGCATTTGAAGGCAGAACAAGAAACAATGGATGGAAATTAAGGAAAGGAAAAAAAGAGAAAAAAAAACAGACCCAGGAAACTACAGGCCAATCAGCCTAACATCAATACTGGGAAGATACTGGAAAAGATAATAAAAAAACAGATCTGCCAACACCTAGAAACAATAGGGGACTAGAGGCTAAAACATACGAAGAATGGTTGCAGAAACTTGGCTAGTCTAGTGAAGAGAAGGACCAGGGGGAGACATGATAGCCATCTTCTAGTACTTGAGGGGCTGCCACAGAGAGGAGGGGGTCAAGCTGTTTTCCAAGGCACCCGAAGGCCAGACAAGGAATAATGGATGGAAACTGGCCAAGGAGAGACCTAGAAATGAGGAGGAACTTTCTGACAGTGAGAACAATCAATCCACGGAACAGAAGTTGCCTTCGGAAGTTGTGGGACCTTCATCACTTGAGACTTTCAAGGAAAGATTGGATTGCCATTTGTCAGAAATGGTGTAGGGTCTCCTGCTTGAGTGGGGGATTTGGACTAGATGACCTATAAGGTCCCTTCCAACTCTGTTAATATATAATCTGAAAGAAGCAACATGGACTAAAGAGAAATTCCTGATCACTGAGAACAATTAACCCGTGGAATGGCTTGCGTCCAGAAGTTGTGGGTGTTGTATCACTGGAGGTTTTTAAGAAGAGACCGGACTACCATTTGACTGAAATGGTTGAAGAGTCGTGGTGGCGCAGTGGTTAGAATGCAGTACTGCAGGCTAATTCTGCTGACTGCCGACTGCCAGCAGTTCGGCAGTTCGATTCTCATCATCTCAAGTTTAATTCAGCTTTCCATCCTTCCAAAATCATTAAAATGAGGACCCAGATTATTGGGGGAAAGATGGTGACTCTGTAAACTGCTTAGAGAGGGCTGTGAAGCAGGGTATACCGTATTTTTTGGAGTATAAGACGCACCTTTCCCCCCCCAAAAAAGGGGTGAAAATCTGGGTGCCCCGCCCAGCTTCTCAAACGGAGGTTTCAGAAGCTGAAAAAAGCATCAGAAAGGAAGCTTCAGAAAAGAAGCCCCCAAACAGAGCTTCAGAAAAAAAGCCTCCAAACAGAGCTTCAGAGGCTTTTTTTCTGAAGCTCTGTTTCAGAGGCTTTCAGAGGCAGGAAAAAAAGCAAAAAAAAAAAAAAAAAAAAAAAAAAAGCAAGGCACAGAGCTCACAACCAAGGAACCTGTTGCTAAAATTCACCTCTGGGAACAGCTGATTGGGGGTATTCTGGGAGGCTGATCTACCTGCCAATCAGCCTTTTTCTTATTTTCCTCCCCAAAAACTAAGGTGCATCTTATACTCCGGTGCGTCTTATACTCCGAAAAATATGGTAAGTCTAAGTGCTATTACTATTACGAAGTGCTATTGCTATAGAGTCTTCTGCTTGAGTAAGGGGTTGGACTAGAAGACTTCCAAGTTCCCTTGCAATTCCATCATTCTATGTTCTAAGTGATGCTTTCTTGCTTAACTTCCATCATGATATGCAACCATAATGGACAGGCTCCACTATAGTTGCTCTGTATGTCAAGAACTCTCTTTAAGTAGGTTTGAAGGTCATCCATTGAGCTCCTGCATTCAAATCTTCCAGAAGATACTATCAAATTGACAGAAGCCCAAGTTTCTTGCCCTTCTTAGCCCTCTGCCCCCAATAATAATAATAATAATAATAATAATAATAATAATTTTATTTCTATACCGCCCTTCTCCCGAAGGACTCAGGGCGGTGTACAGCCTATTTAAAAACACAAACAAAACAATGATATAAAATTTAAAATAATTAAATAAATGGCTCAAATTTAAAACCCCAATAAATTTAAATACCCCAATTTAAAACTATTGTATTGATAGTCCGGCCTGGCGGAACAACAGGGTCTTCAATGCGCAGCGAAACACCCGGAGGTCAGATATCTTACGAATTTCCGGGGGCAGTTCATTCCACAGGGCTGGGGCTCCCACAGAGAAGGCCCTCCCCCTGGGTGTCGCCAGCCGACATAACTTGGCTGACGGCACCCTGAGGAGACCCTCTCTGTGGGAACGAACTGGTCAGTGGGAGGCTATTGGTGGCAGAAGACGGTCTCGGAGGTACCCGGGTCCTATGCCATGGAGCGCTTTAAAGGTGGTAACCAACACCTTGAATCGCACCCGGAAGACCACCGGGAGCCAGTGCAGCTCGCGCAGGAGGGGTGTCACATGGGCATAACGGGTTGCGCCCATAACCACCCGCGCGGCCGCATTCTGGACCAGTTGGAGCCTCCGAGTGCTCTTCAAGGGGAGCCCCATGTAGAGAGAATTACAATAGTCCAACCGGGAAGTAACAAGGGCATGAGTGACCGTGCGCAGGGCGTCCCGATCCAGAAAGGGCTGCAACTGGCGAATCAGGCGAACCTGATAAAAGGCCCCCCTGGCCACGGCCGTCATATGCTCTTCTAAAGACAGCCGCGCATCCAGGAGGACACCCAGATTGCGAGCCCTCTCCGTGGGGGGGCAAAGATTCACCCCCAATAGTCAGCGATGGCACCTGCTGACTATATCGGGGCGCCGGAAGCCACAGCCACTCGGTCTTGGAGGGGTTGAGTCTGAGCCTGTTCCTCCCCATCCAGGCCCGCACGGCCTCCAGGCAGCGGGACATCACATCAAGGGCATCGTTGGGGTACAAGAAGTACACTTAACATTCTTCTCTGTCAGTTTGGGACAGGTTATAAAATCTTTTGGCTTTGAAATTATTGTATTGAAATTGGACTGGTTTTAATTTATGGCCTTTCATCTTGTCATTGTTTTGATTTGGTGTTCTTTTTTTAAATAATTTGCAGAAAGTATGGCAAGATTCTCTTTAGGATTTTTTTTTTTTTTTTGAGCGTAATATTTAGAAATCGATGTGTATTATTGACTTTTGGGTTTGCTTGTTCACCGCTTTGAGAAAACTGTTTGCTTTTGAAGGGTAGAGAAAAGTCTCTAAAAATATTGATGCAATCAACTGTAGAACGTTCTCAATTTATGACCTCTGTTTTCCAGGACTCAAAAATTATTTTTAATCAATGAACACACCTGGAGAAATACTGCACGTAAAGAACAGTGGTGCATTTGTGCATTCGGTGACATCAACAAAATTCCTTTGCAGCGTTTATCTACCATTAATCTACACCTGAGAGAACAAAAAAAAAAAAACTTTATGGACTACGCATAAAAGTTGGATGTAAAAAAGGAAAGAATAACGACAGATTTGTGTATTTGTTTATTCTTTCATTCCATTTTGTGGGGGGAAAATATATTTGAGGAAGGATTTGGATAAGGATAAGCTTAAGAGCAGAAGACAAATTCAGCTCTATTATAAATACTCGAGGTTGGCCCAAGACAATTGCTTGCTTGAAGCAATATAATGCAAATTCCTCGGTTCTTTGGTGTGTTATTGGCTTAGATTGCCCTCAAGACTCATTGAGTCTTACTTAAATACTGCCACTGGATAATATTGGTCATTAAATTTGAATGCATCTGATTATGTTGATTGATGATGTCCTATCAAGTCATTTTGAACCTTAACTTCAACATAGACAGATTTTCTCCATGATGATTTATGCCTAACCTGGTTTCAGGTCTTTCATTAATGTGCCCGTCATCGCTGTAACTGAATCCATCCGCCTTCCAACTTGTCTCTTCATTTTCTCTTCCATTCTACTTTTCCCAGCATTAGACCCTCCCTTCAAAGAGCTAGGTCTTCACGCAATGTGTCTGAAGTAGGACAATTTGAGGATGGTCATTTGTGCTCTGGCAAAATTAAGAGTGTGGAAAACAGGCTAATTTGTGGCTATCGAAGGTAGAATGATTATGGGGTTTTCCATCCCCTATAATACTGCATCTAGAAAGTCTATTGTCCTATCTAGTAAGAAGCTTCATTATTGAATGAAAAGAAAAGTTACCTTCCAGTTGAGGTCAACCCCTATGACTTTAGAGATGCAGCTATATTGTTTTTATGCTAGTAATATGGAAATGGTTGTTCATTTATCTCACTCTTCTGGGATTGTTTTTCCAGTTCCCTGATCTGTTCCTGACTGAGGTCCCCCATCCAAATAATACTCAGGCCTGATCCTGCTTAACTTCATTGACCCAACAAGATCAACTTTCTGGGGCTGCCTTCTAGGGATACTACTTTAGAATAATAGAATGTCTAAGGTAGCAATAGCAATAGTATTTATATACCACTTCATAGTGTTTTACAGCACTCTTTAAGTAGTTTACAGAGTCAGTACATTGCCACCAAAAATCTGGGTCCTCATTTTACTAACCTTGGAAGGATGGAAGGCTGAACCAACCTTGAGCCAGTCAAGATCGAACTCCTGACAATGGACAGAGTTAGTCTGGAATACTGCATTCTAACCACTGTGCAACCGTGGCTCCTGATGTTCTTAGAGACATCTATATACTGTTGGAAGAAATATCCTTTTGGGTTCATTTCCAAGTGGGAAGAAAGTCTCTGAAACATGGTGGCTGATTGGAAAGATGGTTTAATGCTGAACAGGACCACATGGCTTGAGGTCCTGGACAAAAAAGGGAAGAGATGCTGAGAGTGCTTGGGTTTTATGCCCTCTGTTGGGCTTTGAATTTGAGTTGTATTCTGATTGGTTGTCAGACTCCCATGGGGCCATGCAGGGGTGACTTTGTAGGTTGTCTGTGTCCCAGGCTTGGTTGAGCCTTGCTGGGTGATGATATAATGAAGGGGCTTTGGGCAATTCCTACTATGGCTCTGCCTGAAGGAGGTAGATCTTTTTATGTAGAATAGACTGGCCCAGGCCTTAATGTCCCATTGACAAAGGTGGGGGGGCTGAGTTTCTGCCTCCCTTTTAGGGGAAATATTCTGCCCTTTTAATATTTCCTACAATATTTCATTTTTCTAGGAGACGGGTGGGTGCTAACTTCCTACAATACTACTAAAACTCTTGTGTCTGTTTGTTTGTAACCTTCAACTGGGCGAAATTGAAAATTTATAGAGCAACCGTTATTAAACCAAGGTAATTCCAAATGAGCAAACTTACAGAATGCTGTGAGCGGTGACTTCCATGGCAATGAAATTCGGAAATGCTGTGGCCACTTCAGCTCCATCATGCCTTCTCACCACGCTAGATTTTGTGAAACAAAGATTTTGTGTCTCAAACCTTCTTCCCCACCTCCCAGTTGCATCCAATCCGCTGGCAGCAAGGTCAGACAGTCTAGTGATGATCGTCTAATTTGGAACAGAGGCTGAAAATATTTATAGACTCCTTACATCCTGGACATAAATTGTTTCAACTCCTACCCTCAAAATGATGCTATAGAGCACTGCATACCAGAACAACTAGACACAAGGACAGTTTTTCCTGAACGCCATCACTCTGCTAAACAAATAATTCCCTCAACACTGTCAAACGATTTACTAAGTCCGCACTACTATTAATCTCCTCATCGTTCCTATCACCCATCTCCTTCCACTAATGACTGTATGACTGTAACTTTGTTGCTTGTATCCTTACGATTTATATTTTGTTTCCTAATTGCTTATTTGTACCCTATGACTCTCATTAAGTGTTGTACCTTATGATTCTTGATGAATGAGAGCATATGCACCATCTCCTTATGATTTATATTGATATTGTTTCTTGATTGCTTATTTGTACTCTATGACTATCATTAAATGTTGTACCTTATGATTCTTGACGAATGTATCTTTTCTTTTTATGTACACTGAGAGCATATGCACCAAAGACAAATTCCTTGTCTGTCCAATCACACTTGGACAATAAAAAAAAAATCTATTCTATTCTATTCTAAAATTTGAAATCTCTTCATAATGGTGGCTGGTGAAGGAAGGATGGAGTGACTCAGATGCTTCGTTGTGAGGTAGGGCTGGCTGGATGGGGGCAACAGCAGTCTATAGGTAAACTCTCTTACTCCCTGAAGGGAAGGAGCCATGGCGATACACTTGAGTATGGAGAGGGAATTAAGTTTTCTTCATTATCCACAGTTCCCTTTGTTCCCTTAGTGATACAGTGGTTTAGAATGCAGTATTCCAGGCTGACTCTGCCTACCGCCAGAAGTTCGATCTAGATCAGCTCAAGGTTGACTCAACCTTCTATCCTTCTGAGGTGGGTAAAATGAAGACCCAGATTGTTGGGAGCAATTTGCTGACTCTGTAAACTGCTTAAAGTGGGCTGTAAAGCACTGTGAGGCGGTATAAAAGTTTAAGTTCTATTCCGATTTGTTAGGATATTGAATTTAGTTGCTGGAAACAGTAAAATGTACAATAGGCCAGAACACACAGTTGTAGTTGATTAGTTAGAGAGTGCTGATTCATGCATGAGGAAATCTATGCTCTGATTGGCTACTGTAAGTATAAAGGGGAGTTTCCCTTTTTTCCCTCCTTTTTTCCCCCTGTGATCTGTATACTGTTTAAATTACCTCATGATGTTTTTGTGTTCCTGACTATCTTGTTTGTTGTTGTTGTTGTTGTTGTTGTTGGATGATGACCAAGACTGCTGAAGGTTTGAATGTTACACACACACACACAAACACACATACATATTATACACACACACACACACACATATACTCATAGATATAATGTATGAGTATATATATATAAACTTGTCATAAATATATAAACATACACACACACACATACATATACACACACATACATATATACATATACATATACATATACATATACATATACATATACATATACATATACATATACATATACATATATATATATATATATATATATATATATATATATATGTAGGTCTTTGGTTATTCGGGTCTTCTCCCACGTAAAATTGGAAGTGTCTTGGCGACGTTTCGACAAAGTCTCATTCGTCATCTTCAGAATGAGACTTCGTCGAAACGTCGCCAAGACACTTCCAATTTTACGTGGGAGAAGACCCAAATAACCAAAGACCTACATACAAACACCCGCGAAAACCTGAGAAAACATATATATATATATAATGTATGAGTATATATACATATATGTGTGTGTGTGTGTGTATATGTGTGTGTGTGTGTGTGTGTGTGTGTCTGTGTATATATGTGTGTGTGTGTATTTATGACAAGTTTGTATAGTGTTTCTGACTTCATCTGAACAGCTGCTGCACAATTCCTTGATGCTATTTCTATCACAAGAGTCACTGATGACTCACAGCTGACCCATCACTCAACCCTCACTTGACACACCCACACCTGAAGCCAATGGTGAAATCCAATTTTTTTTTACTACCGGTTCTGTAGGCATGGCTTGGTGGGCATGGCAGTGGAAGGATACTGCAAAATCCCCATTCCCTCCCGACTCTGGGGCCAGCCAGAGGTGGTATTTGCCGGTTCTCCAAACTACTCAAAATTTCTGCTACCAGTTCTCCAGAACCTGTCAGAACCTGCTGGATTTCACCCCTGTCTGAAGCCCTTATGAACAGAGGAACACTGACACGCTAAACTCTACTGAAGATGTTACCTAGCCAAGATGTTCCGAAATCAACCTAGAAGCTCGGAGAATGAACCTATCCTGCACCTTCACTATTTCTATCCCCCTTCCCCTCAGTAAAGTCGCAGGCAGTTCTTGGATCAGCCAAGGAGAAGGAGTGATTTCCAATGTTCCCCTCCCACTTTCCATAAGGAAGATCAATGGGGAAGCCAGCAGGAAGCCAAAAATTGGTCCCACTCCTGCTGTTTTTTTTTGCCTACCTGTGATCATTCTGGTTTTTTTTTTTTTAATTTAGGTAAGAAAATATCTCTAAAATGATTATTCAGTGGGACAGAGATAGAGGTAGGACAGAGAAGAAAACTCCAGTATATCTCTATCCAGAGAGCAAAATATTTTAATAAGTCAAATGGAACTCAAATAACTTATTCTCGGGAATGTGTGGACAAGAATTGCTTGGTCTGGCTTTGAGTGAAATCTGGTTATCTTTAGGAATTTTTGGACTTTGTTAAGTCTGCCATTGGTCATTTGTCCTTGCCTCCAAGCCTCAAGGGTATCCACAGGGTATGGTAAAATCAAACTCAAGAAGGAAGCCATGAGGTGGAGTCAAATCCTTCCTGTTTCTTCATATTGTCACATGTTTGATGCATGTACAAAACAAGGGGCATTTCAATCACACCATTGCATTGATCATCTTGCCATTTTTGACTATATTTTGGGGACACACCTTGTTGCATTCGTTTCTCCCCTTGGATTAATGGACTTGAAGACTTCAGCATGCCTTTGAAAAGGCAAAAAAAAAAAAAGCAACAAAACCCAGCACTTTCTTGCACTTGGCCTGCTCACTTACATGTGTGTGTGTGTACAATATCTCAGGGGCTGCCACAAAGAAGTGGGAGCGAAGCTATTCTCCAAAGCACCTGAGGGCAGGACAAGAAGCAATGGGTGGAAACTAATCAAGGAGAGAAGCAACTTAGAACTAAGGAGAAATTTCCTGACAGTTAGAACAATTAACCAGTGGAACAACTTGCTTCCAGAAGTTGTGAGTGCTCCAACACTGGAAGTTTTTAAGAAGATGTTGGATAACGATTTGACTTAAGTGGTGTAGGGTTTCCTGCCTAAGCAGGGGGTTGGACTAGAAGACCTCCAAACTCTGTTATTCTGTTTTCCCAAAGAGAGGGGTTTAAAGAGAGGCCGGGTGACGTCTGCAGGGCATGAGGTTGGTCGGATAACCTTCCAATCTCATCCAATCTAGTATTCTAAGAGGCAGTCAGTGGTGCATTTTGCTGCCTAGAGATGTTCGATCTTGTTGCTTTCATGGTTTGTTGCACTCTTTCTGTAGCTCTTCAAGTGTTAAAGAAAAAAAGGGGGATTTGCTGAGCAGGATGTGTGCAGGACTGTAACTTTTGTTCTATCAGGGCAGAGCAGTACTAATAAATGCAATTTATACAGTATTTCAGATGGATGGTTTGCAGTCAGGACTGGGAGGGATTTCTTTCTAATGTGTCTCAGGATGGTCCTTCCTTCCTTCCTTCCTTCCTTCCTTCCTTCCTTCCTTCCTTCCTTCCTTCCTTCCTTCCTTCCTTCTATATCCTTCATTCCTCTTTTTTATTTCTTTCATTCTTCCTCTTTTTATGTCCTTCCTACCTCTTTTATGTCCTCCCTCCTTCCCTCCATCCCTCCCTCCCTCCCCCCTTCGTTCTCTCCCTCCTTCCCTCCCTCCCTCTCCCTTCCTGCCTCCTTCCCTTCCTCTCTCTCTTCCTTTTATATCCTTCCTTCCTCTTTTTATTTCTTTCATTCTTCCTCTTTTTATGTCCTTCCTACCTCTTTTATGTCCTCCCTCCTTCCCTCCATCCCTCTCTCCATCCCCCCTTCGTTCTCTCCCTCCTTCCCTCCCTCCCTCTCCCTTCCTGCCTCTTTCCCTCCCTCTCTCCCTTCCTTTTATATCCTTCCTTCCTCTTTTTATTTCTTTCATTCTTCCTCTTTTTTATGTCCTTCCTACCTCTTTTATGTCCTCCCTCCTTCCTTCCCTCCCTCTCTCCCTCCCTCTCTCCTTCTTTCCCTCTCTCCCTCCCTCCCTCCTTTCCTTCCTTTTATATACTTCCTTCCTCTTTTTATTTCTGTCATTCTTCCTTTTTATCTCCTTCCTACCTCTTTTATGTCCTCCCTCCTTCCTTCTCTCCCTCCCTTCCTCTTTTTATGTCTTTCCTTCCTCCCTCCCTCCCTCCCTTCCACACATTAAAAAGAAATCCCTCCCAGTCCCAATTGCTACCCATCCATTTTGAACATATATTACATTTATTAGTACTACTCTACACTAAAGATTAGGTTAGTAAAGGTTAGGTTAACAGAATTTACAGTCATGCACACATCCTGCTTAGCAAATCCTACTGACACTATTGTTCATTTTGTAGTAACGGTTTTTAAACAACGGGGTTTTGCAGACCACTCTTAAACTTCAAAACCTTTGGGTTGTGGGGTTTTTGGTTTTTTTTGGAGAAACACAACAAATTGCCACAGGATTAAGCCTGTGAATGGATGTTTGGGAAGCTAAAATTATGTAACACAGAGATTGTAATTTCTTGTCAGAAGCCATCAGAGAAGTTTGCAAATGGTGATCAGCACCCAAATTTTAATCACATGACTGTGGGAATTTTGTGATGGTTATAAATGTGAGGAGCAGTCATAAGTCACTTTTTTCAGTGCCATGTATGAACGGCTTCAGACTGAGTGGTCGCAATGCACATACCTGTATGTGCACTGCCTTCATTTAATGTACAGAGGTTGGGGTTTAACTAATAAATGAATGTGCAGAAGCTTTCATGAGTGAAAACTCAAGAATAATGTTCTAAGTAAACTATAAGCAGATAGAAATCAGAAATCAGCTTGATAACAAATAGAGGAAAGGAAGAGAAAGAGGACAAATAAAAAAAGAGAAAGAGGGGGAGAGGGAGAGGGAGAGGGAGAGGGGGGAAGGGGAAAGAGGAGGAGGAGGAGGAGGAAGAAAGGGGAAGGAGAAGGGAAGGAAAAGGAGGAGAAGGAGGAAAGGAGAAAGGAGGAAGGAGTAGGAGTAGGAAAGAGAGAAGAAAGAAGAGAGAAGGAAAAGGAAAAGAAGAAGAAGGAGGAGGAGGAGGAGGAGAAGAAGGAGAAGGAGAGGGAGAAAGGCAGGGGTGAAATCCAGCAGGTTCTGACAGATTCTGGAGAACCGGTAGCAGACATTTTGAGTAGTTCGGAGAACTGGCAAATACCACCTCTGGCTGGCCCCAGAGAGGGGTGGGAATGGAGATTTTGCAATATCCTTCCTCCACGAGTGGGGGAATTTTGCAGTATCCTTCCCCTGGAGTGGGGTGGGAATGGAGATTTTGCAGTATCCTTCACCTGCCACGCCTACCAAGCAACGCCCACCAAGCCACACCTACAGAACCTGTAGTAAAAAAATTTGGATTTCACCACTGGAGAAAGAGAAGGGGAAGGAGAAAGAGAATCTTTCGCCCATCTCAATTTTGCATAAAGCAACTGTTTTCTCAAAACAGGATATTTCACATGGAAATGTTTTATCTTCTGGAAACGACTGTGGTTTCAGAATACTGAGACCAACGTTATCTTGAGTCCCCCAAAACATAGGAAGAGATTCTGTTGGTCATCATGTTTTACTCAGAGAAATTTGATATGAAGTTCAAAAAGAAGTATTATTCTAGAAAATAAAAGGGCTGGAAAAGATTGGGATACTCACAAGACAATTGAAGGGAAGATAAAATCTTCAGGATAAAATCCTGAATGATGTTACTGCAGCCTTCTTGGATTCAGAATTTTTACGTAATTCAGTTTATCTTTTTAAATGTCTCTGGGGTTGTTCCTCATCATGTCTGTCCTTGTGGGAGGCTTACTTTGGGACATTTTGTACTTCTTCGCCCCCTTTCAATCAAGAACATTGCCAACCAAACTGGAATATTATTTCACTGTGGCATCGCTCCAAAGACAGAAGCTTCTGCATTTATTTTCACTGCATATTTAATGATCACATCAAACGTTCAGCATCTAATTGCACATAAGGATAAAGACTTAATCCAGTTATTTTTAATATGACTCTAGCAGAAGAGACTTTGGACTCTTTTTGATCTCTCAGATGGATGTCTCCAAGGTTCAGTCGCTAAATCATGTCTGATTCTTCAAGACCTATGAACCATAGTATGCCAGGCCCTCCTGTCCTCCACTGTTTCCTGGAGTTTGCCGAAATTCATGTTCATTGTGTCAATGACCCTATCTAACCATCTCATCCTCTGCTGCTCCCCGTCTCCTTTTGCTTTCCATCTTTCCCAACATCAGGATCTTCTCCAATGAATCCTCTCTTTTCATTTGGTGACCAAAGTATCTGAGCTTCAGCTTCAGTATCTGTCCTTCCAAAGAACAGCCGGGGTTGATTTTCTTTAGGATCGACTGATTGGATCTCCTTGCAGTCCAAGGGACTCTCAAAAATCGTCCCTAAAATGGTCTCTAAGGTGCAGAGCACAGATCCACGTCTGGTTCCAAACAGAGACAATATTCCACCTGGCCAGGTAGGACATCTTAGAATACAATAACAGAGTTGGAAGGAACCTTAGAGGTCTTCTAGTCCAACCCCCTGCCCAGGCAGGAAACCCTACACCACTTCAGACAAATGTTTATCCAACATCTTCTTAAAAATTTCCAGTGTTGGAGCATTCACAACTTCTGCAGGCAAGTTGTTCCACTTATTAATTGTTCTAACTGTCAGTAAATTTCTCCTTAGTTCTAAATTGCTTCTCTCCTTGATTAGTTTCCACCCATTGCTTCTTGTCTTGCCTTTCCCCTAAAAAGTAATAAATACACAACTGAAAGAGAAGTGGTGTAGGGTTTCCTGCCTAAGCAGGGGGTTGGACTAGAAGACCTCCAAGATCCCTTCCAACTCTGTTATTCTATTCTAAAGTGGTGCTAATACTTTATGTGATTTTGATTCTATCCCTCTATTAATGCAGCCTAACATTGCATTGGCTTGTTAGTTTACTGCTGCATACTGTTTGCTCATATTTAAGTGATTGTCCACTAAGACTTTAAGAACCCTCTCACATTACTGCTATTGAGGCAGGTTTCACTTAATCTGTACCTATACTTTTGGTTTTTCTTGCCTAAGTGTAAAACCTTCTTTACTTTTATTTACATTGAATTTCAGTTTGTTAGATAAGGTAAAGGTCAAGGTTCCCCTCGCACATACGTGCTAGTCGGCCCTGACTCTAGAGGGCGGTGCTCATCTCCGTTTCAAAGCCGAAGAGCCAGCGCTGTCCAAAGACGTCTCCGTGGTCATGTGGCCGGCATGACTCAACACCAAAGGTGCATGGAGCACTGTTACCTTCCCACCAAAGGTGGTCCCTATTTTTCTACTTGCATTTTTTACGTGCTTTTGAACTGCTAGGTTGGCAGAAGCTGGGACAAGGAACGGGAGCTCACCCTGATACGCAGCACTAGGGATTCGAACTGCTGAACTGCCGACCTTCTGATCGACAAGCTCAGTATTTTAGCCACTGCTAGAAGCTGGGACAAGTAATGGGAGCTCATCCCGTTATGCAGCACTAGGGATTCCAACCACTGAACTGCCGACCTTTCCATCGACAAGCTCAGGGTCTTAGCCACTGAGCCACCGTGTCCCAGTTTATTAGATAGGGTCCAATATTTAAAAAAAAAAAGAAAAGAAAAAGAAATAGGTGCATAGTATGACAGATATGCTCATTGATGGGCATAATCCTTCTTCAAGTAAAATAATGTGCATAATGAAGCTTTTAAAAATATGATCAATTTATCCAGAATCAGAGCATTCACCTACTTATTAAATTGATGTGCCCTGGAATAAATTGCGACCCTATTAAGTGAATCATATAAAAATTAAGGATTCCCGTTTCCAACAAATTTGATTTGCATTACATTTTCAATCATTTTACTTTTCCATAGTGTCCATTTATTAGAACACCGTTGCATTAATCTTCTGTATAATTAATTTTCTACTTCATTTACAAGCTAAAATTAGGGGGTTTTTTTTAAAAAAAAAATCTTTGTACTACTATAGATTTTACATGAAAAGGGAGCTGAAAGTATCTAATTATAGAGGTAGAATCTATACCTCTAAATCTCTCCTGTAAGTTATGATGAAAGCAGTACTACATGCCTTGTTCCTAAGAGTTATAACAATTGGAGGTATAGCTGAAAGGTTAGTGGAGTCCTGGACATTTAGCAACGACAAAGGAGTAGAGAGAAAGAGAGAGAGAGAGAGAGAGTTAGTTGGCTTTTCCCAAGGTTGTACTACCCATATTTACCCAAACAAAACTGAACATTGCACAGTGATGGTTAACCTTTTTGCCATCACGTGCCAGGAGGGGGGGCGGGGAAGGTTTGTGCGTGCGCGTGCCCACACTCATAATTCTATGCACCCCATAATAGTAATAAATCAACTGAAACATATTTTGAAAGGACTATAACTTTATTAAAATGGGAAAACACGTTTTAGCAAATGTAAATCAAAATAAGACAGAGACGGTGCCTTATTTGATCAGGAGGAAACATTATATCTATTTATGTCAACATTTGAAGAAGATTAAGGATAAGCAGGATTCTCCTTTTAGGAAGGGAGGGAGGAAAAGAGAGATAGGGAGGGAGAGAAGAATTCAGACATGTCTTCTGAGGTTCAGTTTTCTCCTGGACTCTCTGGAATGGAACCTCTTGGCTGTCTTCATTGACATGACTCTCTTGATTTCAGGGAAAGTTTGCTTCGTGGTCTCTGGAACCATTTTGTAGATGTATATAAGGGTTCCTATACTGAAGGGCCAAAAGATGGCACAGCTGTAGTTCTTAATTTGCATCTGAAAATGGAAAAGAATAAGTGGGAAATTCAGAGAAGAGGGAGAAATACACATTTCACCCCATAAATATCATTAACCTCTGGTTCGTGAGGTTCTTATCCTGGACAAATGTCCAAGAAATACAAAAGGAAGCTACTCCTAAATCCTAAAGACTTCCACTTACAACCATTCATTTAGTGACTGTTCAGTTAGAACACCACTGAAAAAGGTGACTTACAATCAGTTCTCACCGTTGCAACCAATCAGGGGTGAAATCTACTTACCTTCCCTACCGGTTCGGAAGTGCACGCACCACATTAAAAACCAGGAAGTAACGACGACCAGGCAGGTGGATGGAGTCTCGCACCGCCATCACTACCAGTTCTCCAAACCACCGATTGCCATCGCTACCAGTTCGTCTGAACCGGGCCGAACTAGTAGCATTTCACCCCTGAAACCAATGTACAGTACCATCCTCACAATTACAGGATCGCTATTTGGTCGCTGGGATTCCGGCATGTATTTGGTGTAATGGTAGCAGCATCCTGGGGGTCATGTGATTGCCATTTCCCATTTTCCCATCCAGCTTCTGGCAAGCAAAGATATTGGGGAAAGCCGGATTTGCTTAAAGACCATGTGATTCATTTCACAACATCAGTGATTAGTTTAACAACTATGGCCAAAAAGGTTGTAAACTGTGTGACTCCCTTAACAACCCCCCTGTTGCTTAACAAAGTTTAAATTTTTTAAATTTAAACAATGAATTTCAATTGTGGTCATGTACTTGTGTTCTCTGTGCAAAACAATCTCTCTTCCCCTGCACAATGTAAAATGTGGTCCTTATTTATTGCTTTCATGTTTTCTGGTGCATTTCAATTGAATGCCTGTAATCCACCTAGATTCACCTCTGGTGAGATGAGCTGCATGCAGGCTGAATGAAACAAACAAACAAACAAACAAACAAACAAACAAACAAACAAACAAACAAACAGCTTCAATGATAGGCTTGAAATAACTTTTGACTTTTAGCTATGCAATTTAGGATGAACACCCTTTGAATGGTGCTGGAGTAGGGATGAATTTCCAGAGAGAAAAACTGCAGACTAGCAGGAACCAGGAGCTCTACTTAGGTGACCCTGAGGACACAGATAAACCTCCAAGGGACTTCAACGACCCTCAGAAAGGATGCAAATGACCAGCTGTCTGCAAGGAGTATAAATCCTTCCATTCCCCACCATCCTGTCAGAGCTGACGAAGCTTCCTGGATGAGAAATGAAACGTCTTCAAAGAAAAAAAAAATAAGAAAGTCCAGTTGCCTCCTGAAAAAGCACCTTTGGGATACCCATGACCTGAATGGCTGAGAATCTCCATAGACTTTAAGCCAATTCACCTTTTTTTTAAAAAAAAAAATGATTTATATGCCGCTCTTCTCCGGAGACTCAGGGCAGCTTACAATGCGTTAAGCAATAGCCTTCATACTTTGTATATTTTTACAAAGTCAATTTATTGCCCCCACAAACTGGGTCCTCAATTTACCTACCTTAGAAAGGATGGAAGGCTGAGTCAACCTTGAGCCTGGCAAGATTCAAACTTACTAATTGCAGACAGCTGGAGTTAAATTACAATGCATTAGTCTGCTGAGCTATCCAGGCTCAGCAAGTTGCTCTTCAAACTTACTCACTTCTCTCACACTTGATGATGTTACCTAGTAAGAAAACAACCAAGCTCACAGAACACCAAGGACCCCCTCGCTTACCTCTATGAAGAAGTATGATATTCCTGTGATAAAGCTTATGCTCCAGAACACGGACCCCACAATCACAAAGGCCGAAGCTCTTGACGACTGAGAGAACAGCTCCAATGTAAGTAGGTGTGGAAGGGGTGCTTGGTAGACAAAAAGAAGGCAAGAGATGAAGCATCACTTTTCAGGGGCAAGATAATTTCTCCTGGTTGGGGTTTGATCTTCATCCAGAGATGCTTCAACCATTGCATTACTTACCAGCTGCCACATCGTGTGCACAAATGAATATGAATAGCACGACAGAGCTGAAGTATGACAACACTTTAACAGTTTTCTGTTGGAGGAAAGTAGATGTATTTCAGTGATGGACTGGTGGAATATGCAGATGGCTTTCTTTATCTAGAGCATAGAACAGAAACCTGGCAGAAACATAACAGGATAATGGAGGCGGAAGGGACCTGGCAAGTCTTCTAATCCAACCCCCAGTTCAAACACGAAACCCTATACCCGTGATGGCGAACCTATACGGAGGAACCTGATATGGAGCCTGATACGGAACCTGATACGGAGCTGTATCAGTGGGCACATGACCTCAGCTCCGCCAGCTGATTTTCGGGCCTTCCAGGCCCACTGGAAGTTGGCAAACAGGCAATTTCCAACCTCTGGAGGGCCTGGAGTGGGGGGAAGAAGCCGTTTTCACCCTCCCCAGGTTCTTAGAAAGGCTCTGGAGCCTGGGAAGAGCAAAAAAAAACGGGCCTACCGTGCCATCATGTGCCAAAAGTGGGGGGAGCCAGGGAGGGGTCGCACGCACATGCATGGGGGGGCATTGAATTATGTGTGTGGGCACGTGCGCTCACAACCCCCCCCTGCTCTCCCCCTGCTTTTGACACACGATGGCAAAAAGGTTAGCCATCACTGCCCTATACTTTTCCAGACTACTGGCTGCCCAGTCTCTTTTTAAAAGCCTCCAGTGATAGAATGCCCTCGACTTCTGGAGCCAAGTTGTTCCACTGGTTAATTGTTCTAATTGTCAGGAAATTTCTATTTAGTTCTAGACTGGTTCTCTCCTTAGTTAGTTAGTTAGTTAGTTAGTTAGTTAGTTAGTTAGTTTATTATATTTATATACCGCCCCCTCTCCCGAGGGACTCAGGGCAGTGAACAGCCAGCAAATAAAATACACGGATACAAAATTTAAAACACTATTAAAATCCAATTAAATCAATTTGGCCCATAGTTAAAAACCCTATATTAAACTCCCTAATTTTTAAAACAATTCTTTTTAAAAAGAGTAGGTCAGGCCAGCCTGGCTTGATGAAACAAAAACGTCTTTAGGGCAGTTCGGAAAGTGCGAAGGTCAGGGATCCGCCGTATCTCTGGGGGCAACTCGTTCCAAAGAGTAGTTGCCCCCACAGAGAATGCTCTCCCCCTGGGGGCCGCCAGCCGGCATTGTCTAGGCGACGGCACCCTGAGGAGGCCCTCTATGCGGGAGCGTACTGGTCGGTGGGAGGCTACCGGTGGCAGAAGACGGTCTTGTAAGTACCCGGGTCCTAAGCCATGGAGCGCTCTAAAGGTGGTAACCAATACCTTGAAGTGCACCCGGAAGACCACCGGGAGCCAGTGCAGCTCGCGCAGGAGAGGTGTTACATGGGAGCGCCGAGTCGCCCCCATAACCACCTGTGCGGCCACATTCTGGACCAGTTGGAGCCTCCAGGTGCTCCTCAAGGGGAGCCCCATGTAGAGAGCATTACAATAGGTCCTTGATTTGTTTCCATCCATCGCTTCTTGCCTTGCCTTCTGCTGCTTTGGAAAATAGGTTGATCCCCTCTTCTTTGTGGCAGCCCCTCAAATATTGGAACATTGCTATCATGTCCTTCTTTTCTCTAGACTAGAGAAACCCAATTCCGGCAACCATTCCCTAGATCAGTGTTTTACAACCTTGGCAACTTGAAGATGTGTGAACTTCAACTCCTTGCTGTCTGGGGAATTCTTGGAGTTGAAGTCCACACATCTTCAAGTTGCCAAGGTTGAGAAACACTGCTCTAGATGATTTTTAACAAAATATGGCTGGATATTCAAAACTGCTGCAGAAATTTTTTGTGATTTTATCCCCTACATTCCATTCTTTTTGAACCAGAAGAATGAGCTTCATCACTACTTTAGAGAATAACATGTAAAGCAAAATCCTTACTAGGTTCTTTTATTGACTGAAGCTAAAAAGTGACCAAAGAATGTATTTTTTTAGTACATGTCCCATCTTTTACTAGGAATGTTTGCCTTCCTTGGTCTACAGTCTCCTTGAGTTTCCAAGCTTTCATTTGAACACAAGAAGAACATCATGAGGAGACTTTCAATGGGATTTTTCCAGACACCGCAGACTGCAAGCCACCACAAAGGGCCAGATGTCAGGATTCGGTGTCGTCTCAAATAAACTGCATTTCAAACAAATAGTCCTTGATCAAAATCTTTCATTTATTAGGCACAACAATCGAAACTCCGACTCAGTTGCAGCCAACACTGACTTCCTGGTCCAAACCCTCCCTTTCCTTTCCCCACTGCTCTGCTTCTCATTGGCCATCTTCCAAGTCACTCTGCTGTTATCTAATACTTCAGCTCAAAAGAATTTCCCCCCTCCCAACCCATCTCCTAGGGGATGGTATCTCCAGGGAAAATAAGTAGGTGAAAAGTCAAGCGTCCTCTTGCCAGATGCCCCCACCTTCTCCTTCTTATGTCAGCACTGGAGTGGATGCAGCTTGGAGTGCTGACATCGGAGAGATGTGTAAATGGTGAAATATGCAAAGAGGAACTGTCCCAAAGGTGCTTTTTCAAAAGGCAACTGGACTTTATTTTTCCTCAAAGATGTTCTGCTTCTCATCCAAGAAGCTTTTTCAGTTCTTTAGAAGCTGAAGAAGCTTTTTGGATGAGAAGCGAAAGGTCTTCAAGGAAAAACAAAGTCTGATTGCCTTTTCACAAACCACTTTTGGCACAGCCATGTCCTGGATGACTGAGAATCTCCATAAATGTTTGTTCCAAATATTTCCTTTTCCAAAAGGCCACAGGACTTACTTTTTTTTTTTTAACCTTTGAAAATGTTTCGCTTCTCATTCAAAAAGCTTCTTCAGTTCTTCAAAAGCTTCTTGGATGAGAAGCAAGATTATCAAAGGGAAAAACCCCAAGAAATTCTAATTGCCTTTTGGAAAAAGCACCTTTGGCCTGGATGATCTCCAGAGCCAAAGGGGTGGTGTCATGACTGCATCTGAAAAATGCAGACCAGTAAAATCTTCCACTAAAAAAAAAAAAAATCACCAGAGGAAAACAATATCCGAACAGCGGTGTCTTTGATGCTCTCTGAGTTTGGTTGTTTGCTTGCAGATGTTTCATTACCTGAGTAGGTGACATCCTCAATGCAGCACGGATGATGTTACCTAGCTGGGTAATGAAATGCATACAAGAAAACACCGAAGCTCAGAGAACTCCACAGGGACTCCACAGTTCAGCCCTGTTCTGCCCCAGCAATGGACTCCAAAGAATGCAGCACACACAAAGTCTGGTCAAACCTTACTAAATAAACTAGTCTTTTACAACAACAGCTGTTAATTGATTGCATTAACAGCCGCCAAGAATTCAAAGAATAATAACTGAAAGCTTACTATGGTTGGCAGAATGCCCAGAAGCAATTTGCAGGAAGCTGATAAGATAAGCAAGACAAGACACGAAGTTATGTGAACGAAGTTGTTCCCTGCAGATTGCTTCAGTCAGTGTTCCTTATTAAATAGGCTAAGGGAGTGGCCAATTAGCCCCAAGCCTTACTCTCGAGGAGACCTCCTCCTGAGGAGCCACTCCTGCCTTTTGGCAGCTCTGCGCGCCCATGCATCGAGAAGAGGCTTTTCCTCTTTGTCCTCTTCACTTAAGGGAGCCTCTGGAGGTTCTGAAGGCCCTGGCTGAATCCCCGCCTCTGGCACCACATCTTCTCCAGCCTCATTGTCCGACTCAAGTGCCAGCTGCACAGGCTGCTGGCGGAGCACCAAACCAGCCTCCTCGCTGTCTGAATCAGCTACTAGCTGCACAGGCTGCGTACGGGCCACAACAAGCCCTGAGCTACAGATATTCTCTTCCATTGGAATTAAAAACCTGTTTGTTTGTGGCATTTAAAAGGGTCACTTCAACATAGTAGTTTTACATTTTAAGCAGTTTTAGTTTTAGTGCTCTTTATACTTCTTACACGTGCTATATTTTATATCTGTTTTTATATGCTTCGTGTTGAATGCTATATGCAGGGGTGGGCTGCTGGGGGTTCGCAGGGGTTCAGGAGAACCTCTAGCTAAGATTCTGTGCAGTTCAGAGAACCCTCAAATCCCAATCTTGGCTTACCCGCTCCACCCACCCTGCTCTGCCCCAACCAGGAGTCCCCATGCGGCTCATTTTGGATGCAGGTAAGTGCAGGGCATGCACGGAGGCTCAGGGAGGGCGAAAAACAGGCCTACTGGAAGTTCGGGAAGCCCAGAAACGGGCCCATTTCAGGCCTCTAGAGGGCCTCCGGAGCCTGGGGAGGCTGTTTTCGCCCTCCTGGAGGCTCGAGGAAAGCCTCTGGAGCCTGGGGAAAGCAAAAAGATGCAGGAGGCCGACTAGGCCACACCCACCATCGCCATGCCCACCCAGCAACCGGGCAGAGAACCCCTTGCTAAAAATTTTGAAGCCCACCTCTGGCTATATGACTATGACAGAAATAAAGAAACACAAGAGCAAACTAAATTCCCCTGTCAGGACTTATTAGGGCTCACTCACACAACCGTTTTGTCCTGGTTGCATGGCTGCCTGTTTATCATGGTCTCACATTAAAGCAGGGGTGGGTTCTACTTACCTTTACTACCAGTTTGCAGCGGGGCTGCGCACACATGCATGCGCTCTTCTGCGCAAGCGCAGAAGCGTTTTAATGACATTGGGGTCAGTGGGTGGAGCCTCCCGTCGGTTTTACTACTGGTTCTATAGAACTGGTGTGAACCGGGGGGCAACCCACCACTGCATTAGAGCCTTCATCTCAGGGAGCAGGGAGCTGGAGCTGGAACAAAGGTGATCCAGCAGGAATTTTGTGTCTCTCCTTGGAAATACAACAAGACCTCCTACCTGAGCTGACAACATTATGTGGAGGAGAAGTCTTTAAAAGATTAGTGACCTGCACATCTAACTGGCTTATAGCAGGAGTAACCTCTCCAGGGGTGAATTCTACTTACCTTTACTACCAGTTTGCAACAGGATCGCTCTCACGCTAGCTTCATTCACACGTGGATCTTGCTTCTGCAAATGCGCAGAAACTTCTGAACAGACACAGATCACTGATGACGACATCTGGGGTGGTGGACGGGGCCTCCCATTGGTTTTACTACCAGTTCTTCTGAACCGGTCCGAACCGGGGGCAACTCACCACTGAACCTCTCCCAGCTGCAGGACTCCATGCTTCTATTTCAACTATGACTGCCACAGAGACCAGGCATCTTATGCAATTTGCCTTCGATTCTTTTGGGTTTGTTTTTTTTTTCCTCCATGGACCAGGACTGGTGAATATCTGATTTTCTAGAAGGCTAAAGCCTAATCTTTCACAAGGTCACTCTTCCCATCCTTGAGCTCCATGCAGCCTAAACAGGCACAGTGGATGCCATCTTCCACCATGTTGCTCTCACCTAGCTTGTCTTCTCAGCCTCAGTTTCCCCTGATTTGTTTGTCTGCCTGCCTTGTTCCCAAACAACCAACCATCCAAGCCAAGAGTACATCCTCCCCTTTCCTGCTCTTCCCCCCTTTTTCTTAACTCCTCAGTTGGAGAACCCAACTCAGTTGATTGTAGAGCTAGCCGTTTTCAGATTCTCGTGGCTTCCTCCCATCCTAAGAACAGGAGGAAAGGGCCTGGTTGGGGCTGTGTGAATGAGCCATTTACAGGGCAGCTATCTGAAAATAGCTTTGCTGCTAAATAAATAGGAATTAGTCAGTTGTTTGAGCTGGAAGGGAATGGAGATGGAACTCCATTGCATAGATTGTGGGGGAAAAAAAACAAACAAACCCTGGACTGAGTCTCAGTTCTCAATTTCCCCCCATGCAGTGGTGGGTTGCTCCCGGTTCGCACCGGTTCGCAAGAACCGGTAGTAAAAATTTGTAGTAGTTCCGAGAACCGGTAATAACATTGGCTGGCCACGCCCCCCAACTGGTCGCTGGCCTGGTCGCCGCTCGCTTACCCCGCCCACCTCATTAGAGGATTTTTAAAAAAAAACTTTTAAAATCATTTTTTCTACAACCCCTTTGGCTGAAAAAATGCTTTTAAAAGTAAAAAAAAAAAAGCCTCTGATGATCCCGCGGCTCAGCTGGGATCGTCAGAGGCTTTTCAAAGCATTTTTTCTACAACCTCTTCAGCTGAAGAGGTGGTAAAAAAAATGCTTTGAAAAGCCTCTGACGATCTCAGCTGAGTTGCCTGATCGGCAGAGGCTTTTCAAAACATTTTTTTCTGCAACCTCTTCAGGTTGTAGAAAAAATGGTTTTAAAAGTAAAAAAAAAAAAAAAAGTTGGCCACGCCCACCCAGTCACATTTCCCCTCCACCAAGCCACGCCCACAAAATAAGCCATGCCCATTTTACCAGTAGTAAAAAAAATCAGAACCCACCCCTGCCCCCATGCCTGATGTTCCAAATTACAAACCTGTAATTGAAGTGACACCAATAACAAAATGGTGGTGATGATGTAAGTTGTAAAACCCCAAAGAAGAAAAGGACGTCGTCCCACCGAATCAATCAGGTACATCTAGAGAATATGAAGAGAAGAAAATGTATCAGAGGAAAAAAAAAAACCTTAATTATATTAAACAGTGACGTGAAAGACAAAATATCCTAATTTTGTGCTGTACAGATATCGTACTCAAACATCCAGATATCCTAAGAGGACATGGTGGCACAGCAGTTAGAATGCAGTATTGCAAGCTAATTCTGCTGATTGCTAGGAGTTCGATCCTGACCAGCTCAAGATGACTCAGCTTCCCATCCTTCTTGAGGCTGGTAAAATGAGGACCCTGATTGTTGGGGGAAACATGCTGACTCTATAAACTCCCTAGATAGCAGTGGAAAGAGCTATGGTGGTGCAGTGGTTAGGATGCAGTATTGGAGACTAATTCTGCTGACCGCTAGCAGTTTGATTCTCCCTGGCTCAAGGTTGACTTCATCCTTCCATCCTTCCAAGGTGGGTAAAATGAGGACTCAGATTGTTGAAGGCAATATGTTGACTCTGTAAACCGCTTAAAGAGGGCTGTAAAAGCACTATGAAGCAGTATATAAATCTAAGTGCTATAGCTATTGCTTCTCGGTATCTGTTTTGACCACCAGGACAATGATTCATCTGAATCTCAAGATGACTTCACCCACAAGCCATGAGGAACATAATGCTGGCACAAGGAAACTTGGCGAAGTGAATAATTCCAATGATGTCCCGATAATTAAATGCCAGTCGTCAGGACTAAAGAGAGTTGTAATTCACAACAACTGGGAAGACCTAGGGAAGATCCATTCTATTATGCAGAATATATAATGAATTCCCTCTATAGCTATCATAGGTTCTCTCGAAAAACTATGTAGATATCACATCTTTATTAATTTTGTTAATAACTGAAGGTGGTGAACATGCCTAATACTTCTTGCTCTGCCTATATTCTCCACAAGAACAATCCTGTGCAGTGGGCTGAGTTGAGAGACAGTAATTGGTCCAAATTCTCCCAGCTGGCTTTCATAAGGTGGGACTAGAGGTCACCATTGCCTGGTGATCGGCCCAAAGTCATCCAACTAGCTTTCATGCCTAAAGTGGAACTAGCTAGGTTTCCAGGTTTCTAGCTAGGTTTCTAGCTAGGTGCTTTAACCACTAGAACAACCTGGTTAGAGAGGAGATAGTTTCTTACCCCTAATAGAGCACAACAGGACATAATAATAATTGATGCAGAATTTAAGTACTTCAGGTTGCTGGGCTTGATAGGCATCATCAAGTAAATTCGTTCTGTAGAAAAGTATGCCTGAAAGTAGACGGAAGCAAAATAAAAAGTGAAGAATAAGAATAAGAATAATAAAAATAAGAAGGTATTTGGTTGATACCTAGGATGCTGGCAGCAACCCGTATCAACCATTAGCACCAGTCAATGATGCATTTTTGAATGTTCAGTTGACTGAGTTTCATGTTTAATGAATAAAGTTAATAATAATAATAATAATAATAATAATAATAATAATAATAATAATAATAATAATAATAATAATCACCAGAATGGTATTTGTGATGCATTTTTGAATGCTCAGTTGACTGAGTTTCATGTTTAATGAATAAAGATAATAATAATAATAATAATAATAATAATAATAATAATAATAATAATAATAATAATAATTAGCACCAATCAATGGTATTTGTGATGCATTTTTGAATGTTCAGTTGACTGAGTTTCATGTTTAATGAATAATAATAATAATAATAATAATAATAATAATAATAACAACAACAACAACAACAATCATAATAATTAGCACCAGTCGATGGTATTTGTGATGCATTTTTGAATGCTCAGTTGACTTGAGTTTCATATTTAATGAATAAAGATGATAATAATAATAATAATAATAATAATAATAATAATAATAATAATAATAATCACCAGTCAATGGTATTTGTGATGCATTTTTGAATGTTCAGTTGACTGAGTTTCATGTTTAATTAATAATAATAATAATAATAATAATAATAATAATAATATCATCATCATCATCATCTACTGGAGATTCAGAACTGGGCTGAGAAGCCCTTCAAAAGCCCAAATGTCAGCAAACTTTCCCAAGAAATAGGGCCATTGGTGAAGGAGACCAGGAATGGTTTACCAGAGTTTCAAAGGGACACAATAGCCTTTTTGTGAGCGTGTAAGTTGAGAAACTGAATTCTTTATTGGAGCCTGGAGGTGAACTACTTTTATACTGAAGTTTCTTTTTTTAGGGAAAAAAAAATAGAAAAGAAACTTCATAAGTAAAGAGTTTCATTTTTTCTCATCCAAATATACTGGATTATATTTTCCAGGATTCGCTAGGTATGTGGGATTTTAGGGACCCATGCATGAGAAAAACATGAGACTGGGGAAGAGCCTATGTTCAATTTCCTTCTCCTGAATGCTCCAGATTTGGATTCTCTCAATAAGCCAGATATGTCAGAGTTGGATGGTCCAAGCAATCTATAGGTAGTCCTTAACTTACAACAGTCGACTGTTCGAAGTTATAACAGCCCTGAAAAAGTGACTTACGACCATTTTTCACATCTATGACTGTTGCAGCATCCCCATGGTCAAAATTCAGATGGTTCACATTTTATGACGGTTGCAATGTCCCGGGGTCAACTGTGAACAAGAGAGTCAACGGGGAAGCCAGATTCACTTAACAACCGTGTTACTAATTTAACAACTGCAGTGATTCACTTAAAGACAGCAGCGAGCAAGGTCATAAAATGAAAGGAAAGCTCACTGAACAACTGTCTCGCTTAGCAACAAAAATTTGTGGCTCAGTAGTCCTAAGTCAAGGACTACTTGTAATAAGGAGAAATAAAAAGTTGCATAATTCATTCCACGAAGATTCCCAATTGCTTCTGATAGGAGACAGATCTCATTCAACTCACTGGACCATTATTTCCTTTCCTGCTGAGATCTGCTCTGAGATCAATTGTACGTTCCCAGATTCCTGTTGAGCCCATGTGCCTTTTGACCAAGTTCTGTCACATTACTGGAAAGTGGATGAAGAATGTGAGATGATGTTGTTACAGTGGGTTTTTTCCTCGCCTTCAATTATAACATGTGATTGAACTAGGCTTCTGACACAAACCTTTCTAAAAGCTGAAATGATCAGGAGAGGGCCTCTTCAACATGACCCATTTTCTGAATTTGTTTATATGAAACCCAGAAAGGGCTTTTTCTGGGCCACATGGACAGCAGTAGATTTTTTTTTTTTAATTTATTTTTATATGCCGCCCTTCTCCGGAGACTCAGGGCGGCTTACAATGCGTTAAGCAATAGCCTTCATACTTTTGTATATTTTATACAAAGTCAGCTTATTGCCCCCACAAACTGGGTCCTCATTTTACCCATCTTAGAAAGGATGGAAGGCTGAGTCGACCTTGAGCCTGGTGAGAATTGAACTCGCAGTAATTGCAGGCAGCTGGATGTTAAATGCTGCCTTAGTAGGAGGCATTAGCCTCCTACGCCACTGAGGCGTAGATCATACAGATCAAAATGTATGTATTTTGCAGTGGTGGGATTCAAATTTTTTTACTACCGGTTCTGTGGGCGTGGCTTGGTGGGCATGGTGTTACTTGGTGGGCGTGGCTTGGTGGGCGTGGCAGGGGAAGGATACTGCAAAATCTCCATTCCCACCCCAATCCAGGGGAAGGATACTGCAAAATCCCCATTCCCTCCCCACTCCTGGGGGAAGGTTATTGCAAAATCTCCATTCCCACCCCAGTCTGGGGCCAGCCAGAGGTGGTATTTCTCTGAACTACTCAAAATTTCCACTACCGGTTCTCCAGAACCTGTCAGAACCTACTGAATAGCACCCCTGGAATTTTGCCTACCCCTGAGCTTTGGGATTGAACATAGAATGATATCTGTGCTCCAGACAGAACTGTTTTGGGGTAGGAAAGTTGAAAAAGCCAGTGATGTCACTGACAGTGGTGTGCCATTAGAGGTGTTGTGCACGATGGTGGCCATGGAGGGGGAACTTGGTTGACACACTACAGGAAAATGGCAGTGTCCCAGAAAGAAGGGAACACATTTCAGAAATTGGAGGGAGACAAGAGGTAGCACAGTCCAGAGCTGGATAGGAGACAGAGGAAGAGAGTAAACTAGACATGCCCTAGAATCTCCCAAAATGTATCCATAGGAGGAAGTAGTAAGGCTTTAATCTGGCAAGAGTCTGTCTACTGTGTGTAAGCAAATAAAGAACTGAACTCTGGCTGAATTGCTTAGCCTTGTTCTCGGGTTTAGTGTTCTGCCCCAGCTACGGACCCCAAAGAACGCAGCACACACAAAGTCTGTACAAACCTTAGTTTACTAAATTAAATCCATCTTTTTCAAACAAAGGCTGTTAATTAACTTTCTTAACAGCGTACAAGAATCCAAAGAATAAATAATTGTAATCTTACTATGGTTGGCAGAAAGCCCAGAAGCAATTTGCAGGAAACTGATAAGAGAAATAAGATCCAGACGCGAAGGAGAGTGAATGAAGTTGTTCCCTGCAAATTGCCTCAGTTGTCGTCCTTCCTTAAATAAGCTAAGGGAGTGGCCAATTAGCCCTAAGCCTTACTCTCGAGGAGACCTCCTCCTGAGGAGCCACTCCTGCCTTTTGGCAGCTCTGCGCGCCCGTGCATCGAGAAGAGGCTCCTCCTCTTCTTCCTCTTCACTTATGGGAGCTTCTGGAGGTTCTGAAGGCCATGGATGAATCCCCACCTCTGGCACCACATCTTTTCCAGCCTCCTCACTGTCCGACTCGAGCGCCAGCTGCATAGGCTGTTGGCGCAGCACCATACCAGCCTCCTCGCTGTCGGAATCAACTACTAGCTGCACAGGCCGCTGATGGGCCACAACATTTAGCCTGACAGGTATGGAGTTGCATTCCATCTCATTTCAAAAAAATGACAAAACAAAAATAGTATTTCCTATATAGGCATTCTGACTCAAGAAATTCATAATATTTCTTCAAACTACTTATGCCTTGCTTACCAAACTTATGCCGTTGAGCTGTGAACCAGCTGTGATGACAACTATAGTGATGATTTGCAATTGCATACTTTGAGTCCTGATTAATTTCAGCGGAGTCATGTTTTTGTTATTACCCTCAGCGAGGTCCTCCTGATACAGTTCTTCCATTTCATCTTCCACATCATCTGTCTCTCTTAGCATCTGCAGGACTGGATGGGGGAAAAATAGGAGAAAATGTTTGCATTGGAAAAATGAATGAGAAAGTCATTCAGACAGTTGACCCAACGGTGCTACTAGCACCAGGATTGAGACAGTCCCCATGTCTTCTCCATAATTTAGGTTAAATTGTGCCACAACTACTTCATTCAGGCTTAGACAGTCAGGCGAACATTAGTCTTAAGTAAATGTCCAAGATAATTAACCCAGAAGAGTAGTATCCTTTCTCTTGATCTTCAAATGGACGTTTCCCTAAACACCACTAGTCATTACCATAGTAAATGCAAGATTTCATTCCATCTGTTTGAATTGCTCCAAGCATTCTCTCTTTTATTTATTTTTAAATGCATCACAATTATAATTTCAAAGAAAAGGAACAATACTCATAGAAATTTAGATGGTCCCAGATAACATGTGGCCTATCAGGTCATTCTTTGAGAAAAAGGTAGTGCAAATAGGAGCCTGGTTTAGCTCAACAGACAGAAGCACTGTAATTTAACACCAGCTGTCTGCAATTAAAGTAAGATCGAATCTCGCCAGGCTCAAGGTTGATTCAGCCTTCCATTCTTTCTAAGGTAGGTAAATTGAGGACCCAGTTTGTGGGGGCAATAAGCTGACTTTGTATAAATATACAAAAGTATGAAGGCTATTGCTTAACGCACTGTAAGCCGCCCTGAGTCTCCGGAGAAGGGCGGCATATAAATCAAATTAAAAAAAAAAAAATAGGCAAAAAAAAAAAAAAAGCTATGGGAGCAGAAGTGGCTTCTAACTTCCTGCTGGCTTTCCCATTGTCTTTGTTTGTGGGAAACTCAGAGATTGATGAAAATCATGTTCACGTCTTCCAAAACTAAGCTGACTTTGTATAAAATATACAAAAGTATGAAGGCTATTGCTTAACGCATTGTAAGCCGCCCTGAGTCTCCGGAGAAGGGCGGCATATAAAAATAAATAAATAAATAAATAAATAAATAAATAAATAAATAAATAAATAAATAAATAAATAAAATAAAATAAAATAAAATAAAATAAAATAAAATAAAATAAAATAAAATAAAATAAAATAAAATAAAACTGACAGTTCAGTTGATCATGGGGACACTGCTGTGGCCACAGCTTTGCAAACAAAAGTGGTCTGAAGCTCCTTGAAATTTCAACCATTCTTTGGCTAGAAAAGAAATATGAATAAAAAATGATGGATAAATGAGGGAGATAATAGAAAGGTAAATGATGGAGAGAACAAAAAAGAAATAGAAACCCAGAGGACACCAGAGTAAATGGAAAAGGGGGATGGGAGAGGGGTAAAGAAAGAAGAGTATAAGTATAAATGTACAATTATAATAATAAAAGTGACAGATTGGGTAAAAAATGAAAAGAAATTGAAAAGAAAGCATATATTATTAGAATACTGGAGTTGCTCGGATACCAAAGAGGGAATATATTTCACAACAAAGAAGAAGGGAGAGAGGAATAGAGGGTATGAAGAGGAGAGTGAAAGAGAGGAATGGAAGAAAGGGAAAAGGAGGGAAAGAAAGGGCAGGGGAGAGGAGTAGGAGAGAAGGAGAGAATAGGAGGAAAGTGGGGAGGAGTGGGGAAAAGGAAGGGGAAGTAGGAAAGAGGAAGGAGAGGAGGAGAAAGAAAGTAGAAGAGGAGAGGAGGGAGGGAAGGGAAAGGAAGAAAAAGGAGAAGGTTTGTTGTTAAACGAAGGAAAAGAAAGGGTAGAAGAGCAACCCTGAAGGCAATTAAAATGTCTTATTTGTATGCTTTCTTTAAGAAAATATGTATATGTATGATTAATTATGTATAAAAGAATATACATTTACATTATTTGTATAAGAAATAAAAATTGGAATTTTTTTTTAAAAAAAATAGAAATTTCAACCATTCTTTAGGTTAGTGGATTTATAGTATCTTCATTCAAAAATTGTTGTGCTTCGATGTACCATTTGGGCTAACTGAATTCTTTGGGTTCAAAGAAACAAACTACAAGAGTTTTTGTAGTATATTGGGAGGGAGGGAGAGAGAGAAGGAGAGAGGGAGAGAGGAAAAGAGGGATGGAGGGAGAAAATACAGGTGAATAACAAGTCATGAATAGCCAGCAAATCTCAATATTAACTATTAAGAGCAATTCATGTCCTGGTACTTAGTAGCACCAGAAGGGATCTCTAGATGTTTTGTCAGAATGGTAGCTATAGTCCACCTTCCTTTAAGATCTCAGAAAAGAAAGATACAAGTCTGGTCCATTATGTCATGCCCACCCTCCTGTATGAAGAGAAGAATTTGGAAGTCAACTAAGTTAGGAGCCTGGTGGAGCAGTGGGCTAAAGCACTGTTAAATAGCACTTAGCTGCCAGCTGCCTGCAATTACTGCAAGTTCGAATCTCACCAGGCTCAAGGTTGACTCAGCTTTCCATCCTTCCGAGGTAGGTAAAATGAGCACCCGGATTGTGGGGGCAACAAGCTGACTTTGTATTAAAAAGAACACCGCTTGGGGGGGGGCAAAAGCCCTACTAAGCAGGTATATACAAAAGTATGAAGGCTATTGCTTAACGCATTGTAAGCCGCCCTGAGTCTCCGGAGAAGGGCGGCATATAAATTGAACCAATAACCAATAAATAAGTTGACCTGTACATGGATTTAGATGGATCTGTGACGCTGGACTGCAGATATTCTGACACAGTAGTACATCTAAAAAGCCATGTTGTTATCATATTTTAATACGCTATAGTAGAATTCCACAACCTTTTTGGCTTTGCGGACTGGTGGTGGTGGGGAGGTTCAGTGCGAGTGGTGGGCAAGCATCATTCATAGTGGGATCATGCAAAAGGAGCATACAGGTATGCATTTCCCGCTGTTCACACAAGTGGGTATATGCATATGTGCACTTGCCCTCCACTTCTCAATGGCTCAAGAGGTTAACTGTGGCCTGGGGGTTGGGACCCCTGCATTATGCAGTGCTATAGCTATAACAGTAGCACTTACTTATATACAGTTTCACAGTGCTTTACAGCTGTTGTGACCCTGACTCCCGAGCCTGTCCTAACAGAGGAAGAGGACTCAGAAGGTGATGGGGAGGAACTGACAAGGCCTCCCTCTCCAGGACCCTCCTTTCTGGCAATGCCTCAGGTTCCATCCGAAGGCCAGGAGGAACAGCCTGGGATGTGCCAGGAGGAAGGCATATCGGAGCACCAATTGATAGAGAGCGAGGAGGATGAATCCTGGCTTGATCCCAGGCAGCGTCGGAGGGAGAAGCATGTGTAGCAACGGAAGAGGCGTGGGAGGGCCAGAGATTGAACTGAGTCATGGAGCCATGCTCCACCAGGAATAAAAGTGGGTGGGATTGCTCTTCAGGCTTTGTGACGGACAAAGTTAAACCCTGAAAGTCACATCGTGATCTCTGAAATTCGTCTTGGATATATTTTGGACTGAACATTGACTAAACTCTTGTCTCGTGGATAATTTGTTGCTCCTGGAACAGGCTAAAGATAAGTCCTCTTCTGCTTTATGGGAGTGAAACCTGTCTTGGCAGGCATTCGACAGTTTGCTGCCAAAACCTTGGTCTGCCAAGAATTCTAATCTGTTTACCTAATAAAAAATTGGCAGGCGTGCTTGGTATTATGTTTGCCTGTATGAGGAAGGGGGACAGAACAACAGCCCTCCCTAAGTACATTACCGAGTCAACCTATTGACCCCAACAATTTGGGTCCTCATTTTACCAACCAGGGAAGGACGGAAGCCTGAGTCAACCTTGAACCAGTCAGGATCGAACTCCTGGAGTGAGCAGTGAGTTAACCTGCTATACTGCAATCTAACCAGTGGTGGGTTGCCCCTGGTTCGGACCGGTTCTATAGAACCAGTAGTAAAACCAGCGGGAGGCTCCACCCACTGACCCTGACATCATCAGTGATCTGAGCATGCACAGAAGCAAGACATGTGCGCGCACGATCCCATTGCAAACCGGTAGTAAAGGTAAGTATCCAGCAGGTTCTGCCATGCCCACCAAGCCACACCATGCCTACCAAGCCATGCCCACAGAACCGGTAGTAAAAGAAAAGTGGATTTCACCACTGCACCAAAGTCCTATACATGTTTCATGCCTGGTTTCTGATTTCATTTCTAATTTCTAACCAGAATAACCAGTTTTGTTTTTGTTTTTTCCTTTCAGAGAACTTCTAAACTTCTCTTTCCACAGTCAACATGAACATTAACTGAACTGCAAGGAGATTTTTTTTGCTAGGCACATTTGGTCCCAAGATCAAATCTCACACCGTTTTTGATGACCCGAGGCAAGGCACGGAAGCAACACAGCTAGTTCGAACTCCCCTTTATTGCTCCGACTTTCCCCCAAATGCTCGTTTATGGCAAGTCCTGGAGCAAAGCGCTCACACACACACACACACGCAGACAGCAGCCTCTGGCTGCAAGTAGTCCAGCAAAATGCTGTTAGCACAATGGCTTCAAGGCAAGAAGTCCAGCGAGGCAAAGGAACAAGTCAATAATAAGGCAACAAGTTCAATGAGGCAAAGGAACAAGGCAATAATAAGGCAAGAAATCCAGCAAACTCCAGACAACGGCAACAGCACACAAAACTCCACAAATTCAGCACTTCTTCCTGACAAGCACCCTTCCCCACAGTGTCTCAGTCCCCAGGTGTGCCTTGTGAAGAGGGGCGGGGGGCTCTCCTCTGAGTTGTCGGGTTGGCCTGCACTGCTTCCACCTCCTCTCCACTCTCCATGCTCGGGGATCAGGAGGGGATGGTCCTTGCCTGAGCTCCTTCACTCTACTGCCTGCTCTCTTCTCCCCTCTCTCCATTGTCCTGCCCCCATTCTTCCCTGCTGGCAAGCTGTCCCAGACCCAAGGGACCCGGGACTGCCTCATCCTGCTCCTCCCCAGGTTCCTCCGGAGCCAATGAGGCTGCCCCCCTCGATCTCCGTTGGCTCTAGCTGCGGCTCATCTTCCTCCGCAGAGTCAGGCTCCAACGGGGCCATGACACCATTAGAAAGTTTCAAATGGAATCTGTTTTCCTAAAACTTAAGACTATTACTATATTCCATGGCCTATATTACGGAACTCAAAGGTGGACACTCATCTTTGGGGTCTGACCAGTTCAGTGTATATTGGAATGACTGCTATATAAAACATTATTAATTTTGCATGCCTTGACTTGTCTTAATTTATTTTATTTTATTTATTTTATTTTTGAATTTGTATACCGCCCTTCTCCCTGAGGACTCAGGGCGGTGAACAGCCAAATAAAAACATCAAATACAAATATTAAAACACAGTTAAAATATATATATAGATTTGGCCCCATTAATTAAAACGATAAACAAAACAAAACAATTAAAACCCTTAAAAAGAAATTAAGCCAGCCCGGCTTGTTGAAAAAAGAAAGTTTTAAGGGCACGGCGGAAGGCACTGAGGTCATGGATTCTCCTTAATGATATCATAGGAATTGCAAAACATCTACCGAGAACCTCATGAGAAAAGCAAAAGGAATGAATTTTTCACTACCCTTCTCACTAATATTTATGCCCAACTATGTACGAAATTCATCTTAAGAGTTCTATTTTACCTTTTCTTGCTTGCCGTTCATTTTTCTTATAAATCATTAAGTACCTTGGAGTTTCAGGTATGAAGGGCAGTAGAAACAGTTGAATCAAGGGTAGAATTCCTGCCAAACCCATCAGTACAGACCAACCTGCGCCAGAACATTAAACAGTGACATAGAGGCAGCAAAGAAATCATAGTGAGCACCTGACTACTATAAGCAAAGATGGGACTTCTCCAAATCAAGAGCTTATCTGAATTCTGAATTCACTGTTGGCTCATCTTTAGAAGTATCTGTGCTTCCCCACTTCAATTTGCTTCCTTCCTCTTAGAGGCTAACTAAACCCAGTTGAAACTGGAGGAGAGATCACATCAGAGGTGGTATTCAGCAGGTTCTGACCAGTTCTGAAGAACCGGTAGCAGAAATTTTGAGTAGTTCGGAGAACTGGTAAATACCACCTCTGACTGGCCCCGCCCCCATCTATTCTCTGCCTCCTGAGTCCCAGCTGATCGGGAGGGAATGGGGATTTTGCAGTATCCTTCCCCTGCCATGCCCACCAAGCCACGTCCACCAAGCCATGCCACGCCCATCAAGCCACGCCCACAAAACTGGTAGTAAAATTTTTTGAATCCCACCACTGGATCACACCTGACCATATTTATTTATTTTATTTATTTTATTAAATTTCTATACCGCCCTTCTCCCAAAGGACTCAGGGCGGTGAACAGCCACAAGATAAAACACATAAATACAAAAATTTAAAATATAATAAAAACAAATTAAATAATTTGGCTGAACAAATTTAAAATACCCCATAATTTAAAAACAAATTAAAATTTACATTTAAAAAGGGGAGAAGATTTAGGCCAGGCCAGCTTGATGAAATAAAAAAGTCTTAAGCGCACGACGGAAGGTGCGCAGATCCGGGATCCTCCGTATCTCCGGAGGAAGCTCCTTCCAGATCGTAGGTGTCCCCACAGAGAAGGCTCTCCCCCTGGGGGCCGCCAGTTGACATTGTTTGGCTCACGGCACCTGGAGGAGCCCCTCTCTATGGGAGCATACTAGCCGGTGGGAGGCTATTGGTGGTAGCAGGCGGTCCCGTAGATAACCAGGTCCTAAGCCATGGACCATTTGACCCTTGGGTTGGTTAGTTAGTTAGTTAGTTAGTTAGTTAGTTAGTTAGTTAGTTATCCCTGATAATAGGGAGCACAAAGACAAGGCACAAAGAACAAAATTCTCCCTTTTACTTGGATCACGCTATTCTTCTTATTGAGCAGATGGGCCACGTTCACAGCAAACACTACTCCTGAGAGCCACTGTAGCGTAATGGCTCAATTACCCTAGTAAGAAGTAGAGAGACCCAGGTTCTAATCCACCCACAGCCACTTTGAACTACCATAGTTAGTTTCTTTCTCAGCCCAACCACTTCTACAATATTATTGAAGGGAGTGGGGGGGAGAGAGGGAATGTTATGCATGCCCTTTGAATTTCTGAATGAAAAGCAGGATATAAATCAAACACAGTTCTACAACCAACTACTGGTTCCGACAGCAGCACACCATTAATCCGGGTCATTTTGCATCTCCCAGCTCATCATCCCAGTACAGAGCTTTCAGATTAACAGAGTCGGAAGGGACCTTGTAGGTCATCTAGTCCAACACCCCACCCCCCCCACCCAAGCAGGAGACCCTACCCCATTTCTGACAGATGGCCATCCAGTTTCTTCAAGAAAGCATCCACTGATGAAGCTCCCACGACTTCCGAAGGCAACTTCTGTTCCATTGGTTGATTGTTCTCACTGTCAGAAAATTTCTCCTTATTTCTAGGTTGAATCTCTCCTTGGTCAGTTTCCATCCATTATTCCTTGTCTAGCCTTTGGCAAACAGCTTGACCCCCTCCTCTCTGTGGCAGCCCCTCAAATATTGGAAGACTGCTATCCTGTCTCCCCTGGTCCTTCTCTTCACTAGACTAGCCTTGTCCAGTTCCTGTAACCTTTCATCATATGTTTTAGCCTCCAGTCCCCTAATCATCCTGGTTGCTCTCCTCTGAACTTTTTCTAGAATCTCAACATCTTTTTTTTATAGTGTAGTGACCAAAACTGCATGCAGTACTCTAGATGTGGTCTTACTAAGGCTTTATAGAGTGGTATTAGTACTTCACTTGATCTTGATTGTATCCTTCTGTTGATGGATTTTAGGATTGCATTGGCTTTTTTGGCTACTACCACACACTGCTGGCTCATATTTAGCTGATTGTCCACTAAGACTCCAAGATCCCTCTCACAGACACTGCTATTAAGCCTGGTTTCCCCCCATTTATATGTGTGTTTTTGGTTTTTCTTGCCTAAGGGTAAAACTTTACTTTTTTCTACATTGAATTTCATTTTGTTAGATAGGGCCCAGTGTTCAAAGTCTATCAACATCTATCTGGATCTTGAGCCTATCTACCATTGTTTCTAAATTAATAGGTCTCCCATGCTTGCTAACTAAGGCATCTTCTTTACCAAACAATGTTTGGTAAATGTAGGGCAGCCTGCAGAGCAAAATTTGAATTGTAGGAAACCTAAGACCATGAATGGGGTTCAGAGGAACTGCCTATGTGGCAGTAGAAGGGAAGAACTCCAAGTTCTTTTTGGGGTAAACTAAGGCCAATAAAATACCAGTAGAGAAGCATTTATTATTTGGTCCTTGAGATTTTGTGTTGTTCTTATGTACAGATGGTCCTTGACTTATGACAATTTTGCTTAGTGACCATTTGAACTTACAATGGTTCTGAAAAAAAGTGGCTTAGGACCCCTTTTTCACACTTATGACCATTGTAGTATCCCCATGATCAAAATTCAGATGCCTGCCAACTGATTCCTATTTATGACGGTTGCAGTGTCCCAGAGCCATGTGACTTCTGACAAACCTAGTCAGTGGGGAAGTCAGATTCACTTACCAACACTAACACTTAAGTTAGAGTTACTAACTTAACAACTGCAGTGATTCATTCTCTTAGTAAGAGAAATTTTGGGCTGAATTGTGATCATATGTCGAGGACTACCTGTATGTATTTATAGAGTTAGATTTTATGGGTTTAATTATAGATGCTATTGATCTAGGTTCACAACGAAGTTATCGGTTCATTTCTTCAAATCACCTGACACGTTTCCTAGAAATTCCTTTACTGCAAATATCTGAGACAACAGGATGCCGATATTTAAACAGAACTGGTGTATGAAAATCATGGCTCCTCGATAGTTCCTCGGGGCTATTTCACCCACATATAAAGGAACAAAACTTAAAATGAAACCTGGTTGGAAGAGAAAGCAAAGAATAATACGCAACATGCAAACTACATTGTGCACAGAAATGTATGAACAGATTTGTTGCTGGCTGACAAACTGAACTCAATGAGTAGACTTTAATGGTACTACATACACATGGAGACAAGTAAGCAGTGGGGGTACCGTCTTAGGCCCAGTACTCTTCAATATCTTCATAAGTGACTTAAATCATCGGTGTCAAACATAAGGCCCAAGAGCTGGAGCTGGCTCACTGGGCACTTAGATCTGGCCAGCGAGACTGCCCTGGAAGTGGGCTGTTTCCAGGACCAGATCTGAACACCAGCCTTGATGGGATCCAGCCCCCAGGCCTTGAGCCCCCAGGCCTTGAGTTTCACACCCCTGATGTAATGTATCCCCAAATTGTTGCAGAGTTCTGTCATTTTTCTCCCATAGGAGAGAAGTTTGAAAGAGATTTGTTGAAATCCATGAGCTGCAAAGAACTGTCCTCCTACATAATTCTTTCTGAAATGCTCCTAATCGAGACAAATGCAAGCACACACACACACACACACACACACACACACACACACACAAATAATCTGGAGCAGAGTCAAAGACATTCATTTGGTAAGAGGCAGATATTCGGAAGGCACATCTTTGCTTGCAAATGTCATTCAATTCTGCTGTGATACTTTAAGCCAGGGGTCTCCAATTTTGGCAACTTTACGACTTGTGGGCTTCAACTCACAAGTCATCCACAATTGGACGACTTGTGACGTCCACAAGTCATAAAGTTGCCAAGGTTGGGGACCCCTGCTTTAGGCAACATCTTCCTTTCAAAATTCAAAAGTCACATTCTGGAAGTCAGTTATTAATTTTCTATGCTAGCCAAAAAGATGTAGAAAGCGTCAACACTGAGACAGTTGAATCCCCCACCAAACAGTTCAAAGAGAGATTGATTTCAAAATTCAAATTAGAGAACCAGGTTGGTGTAATGGTTAAAGCACCAGTCTAAAAATCGAGTCGCTTTAAGTCCTAATCCTGCCTTAGAGCCGTGGTGGTGCAGTGGATAGAATGCGGTATTTCAGGCTAACTGTGCCAATTGCCAGCAGTTCGATCCTGACTGGCTCAAGGTTGACTCAGCCTTCCATCCTTCCGAGGCCGATAATATGAGGAGCTATATTATTGGGGACAATATACTGACTTTGTAAACCGCTTGGAGAGGGCTGTAAAGCACTGTGAAGCGGTATGAAAGTCTATGTGCTATTGCTTAGACATAAAAGCAATTGGGAGACCTTGGGCCAGTCATTCTCTCTCAGCCGTGGGAAGGGGGGCAATGGCAAATCTTGCCAAGAAAACTGCAAGGACTTGCTCAGGCAGTCGCCAGGAGTCAATGATGACTCAAAGGCAACAAAAAATAATAATTTGCAGGAAAAAAAATATGGTTTCGTTATATCCCTATTTTTTAGCATATGTTTTCCCTGTTACATTCTGATGGCAGATGTTTTGTGCCACGTTAGCAAATCAAAGAATTACAGCTTCATTCCTATACACACATAGGCACCTAATTTATTTCCTTACCTTCCTCCTTTGCATATACTTTCCTAATATTAAAGTCTGGATCCTCATTTTACCCACCTCAGAATGATGGGAGGCTGAGTCAACCTTGACCCTGGTGAGATTTGAACTGCCAAATTGCAGGCAGCCGGCAGTCAGCAGAAGTAGCCTGCAGTACTGCATTCTAACCACTGTGCCACCATGGCTCATGGCTATAGTTTTATAGTCCTTATTTCTATACCGAAATCATAAATCGTTCAGTTTTGTTCTCCTCTAAGATTTCTTAATTGCATTGTGTAGCATGGTGGCTCAGAAAAAATTTATCCATGTGGTCATAAAGACTTAACACTGTGGATGGTTCACCATTGGTCTTGTTATTTGTGTGTGTTTGGGTTTCTCAAGTGTTCTTTTAAAAATGATTTGAGCTTGTTTGCAAATGCTTGATGGAACATTGCAAGCTATTGATCAATATGCGGTAGAACAGAATGGAATTAATAAAAGCAGATGAGTAACCGAAACCTTGTAAAGACTTAAATTATTATATCCGTAGATAGGACCCACCTGAAGATAATCCAGTGAACAAGTGAGATAAAAAGGTGAATTCGAGGCTGTTTATAATATGTTGACCACTCATCAAGATTGCAGAAATCATTGCTGTAATATTAGCTATCACCAAAGAGCATTTCCTGAAAAATAAAAGATATCAAGGGAATAAGAAGCTGGAGAGAAATCAGTGAATACATGGTGTCCACCCTTAGCCATGTGTAACATTTTAGGTGAGTTTGAGCCTTGTTTTCACTCCAATCCACATGGCTGTTCCTTTGAAGAATTGTTGCAGGCATCAGCATGGCTACATTGCACTGAGATTTTGAAAGAAGTGTATTAAAAATCTAATGAATTTTTAAAAGAGGTAGAAAATATGGAAGCCAGACAGGGTAGCAAATGGGCTAAGGAAAAATATCCAGAAAATTTCTGAATGAGCCAGAGGTGTTGATCAACAGTTATAGGCAGCACTCGATGTACGACCCCAATTGAGGCCAGAATTTATGTTGCTAAGTGAAAAATTTGTTAAGTGAGTTTCCCCCCATTTTATGACTTTTCTTGCCATATTGGTTAAGTGAATCACTGCAAGTTGTTAAATTGGTAACATGGTTGTCCAGTATTTATAATGTGTTGTGGCCTGCCAGCCACTAGCCCCTCCAGCAGCCGAATCAGAGAAGGAGGAGGCGTGGGAGTCAGGTTCATCATCAAGGCAACCTGAGAGCTCCAAGGGGGAAGAGGAAATGGAGCTATCAGAGAGAGAGAGAAAGGCGGAGTCTGGGCTGTCCATCAGCCCTCAGATGGAGAGTCAACAACCCTCAGGTCTGGAGGTGGCTGATGAGAAAGAGGAGGAACAGCTGGGTCCAGTGCCTGACGCGCAGATGCACAGAAAGCAGAGGAGAGGAGAGGAGTGGAAATCTGTGGGCTGATCCTTGGGACAGAAGAACCACAGCTGCTAGCGAAGCCCCACCGTAGCTCTGGAGATTAAAGGCAGGGGGCAGAGATGAATAGATGTGGCAGACAGCTATTCATTTCCCTGCCAGATGGACTTGTTAGCCTGCGGTGAGAGAAAAACTTTTTGTCAGGGCTGCTGGCAAAAGGAATAATAATAAAGGAATCATTGATTTAACTTCAGAGGGTTTGCCATGTTTCGGGAGCTTGGTCAGAACATAATGATTACAGCATCCCTGAGGTCATGTGATCTCTATTTTCAACCTTTCCAGCTGGATTCAGATAAGCAAAATCAATGAGAAGCTGGATTTGCTCAAAAACCATGTGATTCACTCAATAAGTGGACTTGTTTAACAACTTTGCAAAAAAAGGGCATAAAATCAGGTGTGACTCATTTAACCACCATTTTTCTTAGCAAAAGAAATTCTCATCTCCCCTGTAGCCATAAATTGAGGAGCACCTCAAAAACTCTAACAGATAAGCATGTAAATAGATAAACCTCTATGAAACTGAAAAGAACAAAGGGAAATAGTGGTATTTTTATGTACACAATAATATATCCAGTAATAGAGCATAAAGAAAACATTTTAACACGTTTGGACATATTGAAGGATATTTTTTGAACGATAGTTCCGGAAATTAACCTTGAGAGACACCAATCAGGTAGTGGTAATAATTGGGTAACTCTCATAATTCTAGTGTGGGTAGCTACAAATACTTTTTGGGGAAATTATCTAATTGAGAGAACACCTCAATTACACCTCAACACCTCATGGGAGATGGCAGTTCTCCTCTCACACAACTATGGTTCTGGAGGCTTTTGTTTCCAGAACAATAACTTCAGTCTCAGTTCTTCCACTGAGGATGTCACAGGTTGTGCAGTCCAAGAATCAGGAATGGCAGATCGTGGGTATTTCTTCACTCTGAAAGTGATCTATCCAAGATGTCAGGCCTTCCACTTTTAGTGCCATATGGGTGGTCAGAAGCACTTGAAATGGTCCCTTCCACTTCTCATCCAAGGAGATTGTTGGTCCTCACAGCTTTACAAACACTCAGTCTGCAGGCTGAAACGGGTGCACTGAATGAGCTAGTCCAGGGTATTGATTTTCCTGCAGATAACGGGAAAGAAAATTCATAACCCCAGCGAGTTGTCTTATATATCATATTAGTACAAGGTCAGTCCGCCCACCAGTAGGAAGGACCTCTCCTCTGCCTTTAGGGAGGGCCTCAAAGAGGCTCAAGCCTATTCGCTTTTGAGGTGCAATGTGAAACCTTAACAACATGAGTGGCAAAGTTTGCGGTCAGGACAGGTGAGCCTCCTGGCATACCTTAGCTAGCTGTTGTTTTTGTAAGTCATTACATTACAAGTAGTCCTGCCATAGGACTACTAGCCAAGTGGTAGACTGAGTAAAGCTTCCAAGTGATGTTTAACTGTTCACACAAACCTCAGCTGTGAAATGTGGGCCAGAATGAGACGATACGTTATTTGGTAGCCCAAATATGAATAATTTCTTCCAGTAGGACGTTTACTATTTCATGCTCTTTATTAGTCCTGCAAGCAAAAGCCTCAGGCCATCCTGTGAAGGTACATATGAGTCAGTGGTGGGTTGCCCCCGGTTCAGACCGGTTCGCAAGAACCGGTAGTAAAACCAGCGGGAGGCTCCACCCACCACCCTGGATGTCATCATTGGCAATCTGTGCATGCGCAGAAGCAATGTGTTTGCGAGCGAAGCAAGGCACGCGCACCGATCCCACTGCGAACCGGTAGTAAAGGTAAGTAGAACCCACCCCTGATATGTGTACCAAAATATACTTTAAATCTTGCTTTCTAGGTAATTCAGTGAAGTCTATTTCCGAAATTGTCCCTGGGTAGTTGCCTTTAAGTTGGACTCCTAGGGGTGGGTGCCTGGCTACTTTTGGATTATTTCTGACACAGATTAGACAAGCTGCTACAGCTTGGGAGTCAGTGGAATAGAGACCTATGACTACAACACAACACGTCACAAAGTCTACCAGTGCTTTTGATCCCCAGTGTGTGCTAGAATGTATTTGGTAGAATAGGTCTGCCCTCTACCTTCCACCACCCATCATTCCTCTCCCTGCCTCCAATTGATGTGGCTCATGTCCTATCCTTGGGTGTATAAGAGAGTGGAGAAGTGGGTATGGAGTAATTAGGTAGGCTGTTCATTCTAAGTGTCATAGGGAGGCTTCCTTAGCAGCTCCTTCTCCGGAGACTCAGGGCGGCTTACAATGCGTTAAGCAATAGCCTTCATACTTTATTTTATACAAAATATAAAATATACAAAATATAGTATATTTTATACAAAGTCAGCTTATTGCCCCCACAAACTGGGTCCTCAATTTACCTACCTTAGAAAGGATGGAAGGCTGAGTCAACCTTGAGCCTGGCAAGATTCGAACTTACTTTAATTGCAGACAGCTGGTGTTAAATTACAGTGCTTTAGTCTGCAGAGCTATCCAGGCTCCCAAACAGCCTCCAATAATTTTAAATTTTGTGGGTTATATTTAACGGTTGATTCTATTTCCTTCCATACGGCATTTCCTTCCATACGGCATATGCACCAAAGACAAATTCCTTGTGTGTCCAATCACACACAGCCGAGGTGGCGCAGTGGTTAGGGTGCAGTACTGCAGCTACTTCAGCTGACTGCTAGGTCAGCAGATCAGCGGATCAAATTTCACCGGCTCAAGGTTGATTCAGCCTTCCATCCTTCCGAGGTGGGTAAAATGAGGACCCAGATTGTTGGGGGCAATATGCTATTTAGTATACTGTCTATTGGTGTAAGCCGCCCAGAGTCCTCGGAGAGTGGGCGGCATAGAAATATGATAAATAAAATAAAATAAAATAAAATAAAAAATAAAATAAAATAAAATAAAATAAAATAAAATAAAATAAAATAAAATAAAATAAAATAAAATAAAATAAAATAAAATAAAATAAAATAAAATAAAATAAAATAAAATAAAATAAATAAATCACACTTGGCCAATAAAAAATTCTATTCTATTCTATTCTATTCTATTCTATTCTATTCTATTCTATTCTATTCTATTCTATTCTATTCTATTCTCCATGGGCTTGCAAGACTCCAAAGGAGTATTTGCTATTAATGTTTGTCTCACAGCCAGCTGTAAGGCTCTAGTTAGAGTGACCTATTCAGCTAGTTGAGTAGAAATGCTTACTGGTAATGGGTTGACTTCTACAACTTCCCATGATGTGACCACTGCATATCTTGCCATCCTCTGGCTTTCTACCATAAAGCTACTAGCATTCATAGTCAGCATTAGGGATAGATTGATTACAAAGATTGGGTCTAATGGCATAGACCAGTGATGGCTAACTTTTTTGCCATCGTGTACCAAAAGCAGGGGGGGAGCATGGGGGGGTCGAGCGCATACGTACCCACACCCATAATTCAATGTGCCCCGTCCCCGTGCATGCATGGGCGACCCCCCTGGATGACCCCGCTTTTGGCACTTGATGGTCTGCTGGGCCCGGTAGGCCCATTTTTTTGCCCTCCCCAGGCTCTAATACAGGATACAGGTACGTCATATTTTTTACATAATGACCTGACATACCTGTATCTGAAAAGTCATTGGAGCACAAAGTGGAAAAAGTTATTGAAAATAAGATAGTGTAGATCTTGTGGGGCTTTTGAATACAGAAGGATTGTCAATAACATCGTTGTTGTTGTTGTTGTTGTTATTGTTGTTGTTATCTTTATTCATTAAACATGAAACTCAGTCAACTGAACATTCAAAAATGCATCACAAATACCATTGACTGGTGTTAATGGTTGATATGGTTTGTTGCTAGCGTCCTAGGTATCAACCAAGTACCTTCTTAAGATGTACAATGTTCCAAGTAGTGCAGTTTTTTTGCAGTTCCACTGGTGTTATTGCAGGAAGCTGCAATTTGTTGATGTATCTTATAAAATTCTTGGACATGGTACCAAGTGCCCTGATGACAATGGGTATCACTGTTACATGTTTCATCCATAATCGCATAGTTTCAATGGCCAGGGGACAATATTTTGTGATTTTTTTTTCCCGTTCTTTTTCTTCGACTCTGACATCTCCTGGTACTGCGATGTCAATAAATTGTACATTTTGGTTTTCGACAACTGTGATACCTGGCGTGTTGTGTTCCAAATGACGATCCGTCTGTATTCGAAAGTCCCACAAGATCTTCACCTTCTCATTTTCTATAACTTTTTCCACTTGATGTTCCCATGACTTTTTGGATACAGATAAGTTGTATTTTTTACATAATGACCAGTGGATTAATTTAGCAACTCGGTCGGGTCTAGCTTCGTAATCAGTTTGCGCGATTTTGCTGCATTCACATATTAAATGTGAAACAGTTTCGACTTTGTTGTTGCAAAGTCGGCAGTTTGGATTGTCGGTGGATTTTTGCATCTTTGCTTTCATGGCATTAGTTTGTAGTGCTTGTTCTTGAGCAGCAAGTATTAAACCTTCCGTTTCTTTCTTGATGGTTCCCATCTTAAGCCATGCCCATGTAAAGTTGTCATCACATTTTCCTTCAATGTTTTTCAAGTGCTGTCCATGCAAAGCTTTGGTTTTCCATCTATTTAAACTGTCATCCAGCTGTTTTTCCTTATATTCTGCCTTTGTTTCTGTTGTTTTTATAATGTTCTTTGTTTACACAGCCTGCAGAAATTTTTCTGTACTTTGGTTCACATAATCATTCAAACTTTGTTTTTCTTCTTCTACAGTTTGATGGATTTGAATAGTCCTCTGCCCCCTATTTTTCTTGGTAGGTACAACCTGTCGATGTCACTTCATGGATGTAAAGCGTGGTACATATTGAAAAGTTTGCGCATTTTCCAGTCCAAGTTTTCCAGTTCAGCCAAAGTCCAGTTGATGATTCCATCTGAGTAGCGTATCACTGGAACTGCCCATGTATTAATGCCTCTAATTATGTTTCCAGCATTCAGCTTTGATTTAAATATTTTGCGGACCTTCCTGATGTATTCCTTTTGCGTTGACTCTTTGACTTTTCCATTCAAAATGTTATCTGCTTCCAATATGCCTAGGTATTTGTAACCATCATCCTTTGCTAATGCTTTTACTATGTTTCCATTTCCCAGTTCTATTCCTTCTATTTTTTCCATGTTTCCATCATTTCCATTATTGTTGTTGTTGTTGTTGTTGTTGTTGTTGTTGTTGTTATTATTATTATTATTATTATTATTATTATTTATTGGTTAATCTTTAGTGAGATTCACAGCCTTTGAGGCTGGTTAATTGCTCAGCAGCTCGAGTCCTAACCAAGGACCTAGGAACTGTTAAGGTATCGTTGGAGGATGTAAGCTGTTCCGAGTAAGGTGGCTTTTTGTAGAGTCAAAATGTTCAAGTCCGGCAAATTTAGAATTTCTAAATAGCGGGGTAGCCCTTTGGGTATTGCTCCGAGGGCTCCAATTACAATCGGGACAACACACAATTTCTTTTTCCACAGTCGCTCAACTTCAATTTGTAAGTCCCGGTACTTTGTGATTATTATTATTATTATTATTATTATTATTATTATTATTATTATTATTATTATTATTATTATTATTATTTTACTGTGTTAACTGGATGTAGCGATTTATGGATAGGTAAATGGCACATACAGTATATATTACCAAATAAACCATGAAAACAGCTTACCTGCCGAGGATATCAGCCAAAAATCCAGCCATCACTGAGGCAAATATACCTCCGAGTGGGATTATAGCAATATTGATTGCCAACTCAAGTACTTCATACTTTCTTGAAGATTGTTCGAAAGAAGTGGTGTTAAAAAATTTTTGCAACAGCTAGAAGAGAAACACAAAGCATGCACATGGGATCAAAAACACAAATTGGGGACCAAATGAATTTTGGAGGGCAGTGATACCTCTGGATAAATGTTCTAAATGATCTTAAAGGTAAAGGTTCCCCCGCACATGCGTGCTAGTCATTTCCAGCTCTAGGGGGCGCTACTCATCTAAGTTTCAAAGCTGAAGAGCCAGCGCTGTCCGAAGATGTCTCCGTGGTCATGTAGCCGGCATGACTAAATGCCGAAGGCATTTGGAGTGACCTTCCCACCAAAGTGGTCCCTATTTTTCTACTTGAATTTTTTACGTGCTTTCGAACTGCCAGGTTGGCAGAAGCTAGGACAAGTAACAGGAGCTCACTCCATTACATGGTGCTAGGGATTTGAACCGCTGAACTGCTGACCTTCTGATCGACAAGCTCAGCATCTTAGCCACTGAGCCACCGTGTCCCTAGAAATGGGCTTACAGATGGCTTATTTGTAAGCCATTGTGATTTACTTAATTGATAAAAGAACATTACAATTTGCTAACTCAAGAGTGACATTCATTGGAAGAAAAAAAAAAAAGCCCCATTGGCAGTATAGAATACAGGCAAAAAAAATTGTGGAATATGTATTCTTACATTATCTATCTTATATGACTATTATTCCTTTTTTATTTAATAAAAATGCATAAAAATAAAGATAATCCCTCATTCCAACTTCAAACATATTCATGACCACTTTCCCTCCCGGGCGTGTCTGTGTGTGTGTGTGTGTGTGTGTGTGTGTGTGTGTGTGTGTGTAGATAGAAAGATAGATAGATAGATAGATAGATGATAGATAGATAGATAGATAGATAGATAGATAGATGATAGATAGATAGATAGATGAGAGATAGAGATAGAGATAGAGATAGAGATAGAGATAGAGATAGATAGATAGATAGATAGATAGATAGATAGATAGATAGATAGGAGATAGAGATAGAGATAGAGATAGAGATAGAGATAGAGATAGAGATAGATAGAGATAGATAGATAGATAGATAGATGAGAGATAGAGATAGAGATAGTGATAGAGATAGATAGATAGATAGATAGATAGATAGATAGATGATAGATAGAGATAGAGATAGAGATAGAGATAGATAGATAGATAGATAGATAGATAGATAGATAGATAGATAGATGATAGATAGAGATAGAGATAGAGATAGAGAGATAGATAGATAGATAGATAGATAGAGAGAGAGAGAGAGAGAGAGAGAGAGAGAGAGAGAGAGAGATATGAGAGAGATAGAGAGAGATAGTGATAGTGATAGTGATAGTGATAGTGATAGTGATAGTGATAGTGATAGTGATAGTGATAGTGATAGAGATAGATAGATAGATGATAGATAGAGATAGAGAAGATAGATAGAGATAGTGATAGTGATAGAGATAGAGATAGATAGATAGATAGATGATAGATAGAGATAGAGAAGATAGATAGATAGATAGATAGATAGATAGATAGATAGATAGATAGATGAGAGATAGAGATAGATAGATAGAGAGATAGAGAGATGATAGAGAGATAGAGAGATAGATAGATAGATAGATAGATAGATAGATGATAGATAGAGATAGAGATAGAGATAGAGATAGAGATAGAGATAGAGATAGAGATAGAGATAGAGATAGATAGATAGATAGATAGATAGATAGATAGATAGATAGATAATGATAGATATATATAGAGACACAGACAGACAGACATAATTACTTGAGGGATTGAATCTTATGCATACACCTTAGATTAGAAAGCTATTTGCATTAAAGGAAGTTCTTACCACACCAGGTGAATAAACTATCCAGATAAAGTAACCATAATGCACACTTAGGATGCTGGATGCAAAAGAAACCCAAATAAGTGACTTCGTCAGTTCCTGGGGGGGGGGAATAATAGCACACTGTTAGTTGAACTGACATTTTTTTAATTATTATTAAAAGTGAACTGTCTATGTTTACCGTTATAAAAAAATCACAAAAATTGTAACACCAATAAAGTCTGGTCTGAAAAGCAGAGTGATGTAGTTTTGCTGTTGAGATCTTCACATAATGGACGTATGCTATTTAGAAGCATTTTTTTTAAACTAAATAAAGTTAGCGTAATCCTATGCACTTTCATAATTATGGAACCACAACATGAACCCACAAAAACATCTGTATCTAGTTGTCTATGGAGATTCTCAGTCTTCAAGGTCATGGTTGTCCCAAAGGTGCTTTGTTTTTCCTTGATGGAATGGGACAATTCGCCATGGCCAACTTGCCATGGTCAACTCATTGCCGGGACAATTCAACAATTCAATTTCATCATTCAAAATAATATTTTAATTTTTGTCTTTCACTTTTCATTTTGTCCTTCCTTTGGTGTTCTTTTACTCCATGTCTTCCATATTAGTGTAACTCTTGTCCCACAGTGAGTTGGCCAGGGGGAATTGTCTCATGGCAAGTTAACTGTGGCAACTTGTCAACAGCAAGTTGGTTATGGCAAGTCGTCCATGTTGAGTTGGCAATGGCAAGTCGTCCGTGTTGAGTTGGCGATGGCGAGTCATACCCCCTTCCTTGAAGATGTTTCGCTTCTCATCCAAGCGAACTGAAGAAGCTTCTTGGATGAGAAGCAAAATGTCTTCAAGGAAAAACAAGTGTCAGTTGCCTTTTGAAAATGGACCTTTGGGATGTCTGTATTTAGGTCAGGGGTGTCAAACTCAAGGTCCCAGGAGCCGGAGCCGGCTTAGATCTTAGGTGGCGAGGCCACCATGGAAACAGTGTCATGCCCCTGTCGGAGTCTGCTTCTGAAGAGGAAGAGGAACAGCTGACAGAGAGTGAGAGAGTGGATCCGTTGGCTGTGGAAGAAACTGGAGAAGTGCAAAGTCAGGCTGGGCAGAGCTGGGGAGAAGTAGAACAAGGGAGAGGGGGTTCACATGAAGACCAAGGCCCACCCCCCCTCCTCATCCTAGGCAGCGCAGGGAGGAATGGAGAAGAGAGCAACGTGGGTTGCGTGGCTTACAATGGAGGAAAGAGATCCAATCCTCTTTACAAGGCACAGCTGCTGATGGAGTTTAAAAGTAGAGGCAAATGGGAGGGCCGGTTGACGGGAACAAACACTGAGTTCATCTGGTGCTTATCTGAGTTCCTGGCATCCTCCCAACTGGTTTGATTTACTGCCGTGCTACTTCACTTCTGGAACTCCTTATCTTGCTGCCCTGCGGGACTCATTACCTTATCTTGCCGTGTTGGATTTTTAGTTGAAAGTTTTCTGTTTACAACATTTGGGACTGAAGTATTGTCAGCCAAAAACTATTACAGGTTGGTGGAAGAGCTCTCTCCAGGCCGGAGAGTTGAAAGGGACATTGGGGACACTGTTGGTGATAATAAAGGGACTCATATAAGTTTTCTGGCTGTGTTGCCTTTGTGTCACACCCCGGGTCATCATAAAAAGACTGGCCTGTGCTGCCTCTGCCAGTGAAAATGGAGCTTGGGAGGGCTGCACATGGCCCTCCCAAGCTCCGTTTTCCCTCGCAGAAGGTTGCAAGAGGCTGTTGTAGCCGAAAATGGAGCTCGTGAGGGCTGCTTGCAGCCCTCCCGAGCTATGTTTTTGCTGGCAAAGAGTTGCAGGAGGACATCACAGCTGAAAACAAAGCTTGGGAGCCCATTTTCACTGGCAGAGCACTTGGGCCACCACAGGCACACCTGGCACAAGTGACATTGAGCTGGACACACCCACCCTGGTCATGCCCACCCCAGCACCCTGGGGTCAAACACAACTGTTCTGCCCCAGCTATGGACCCCAAAGAACACAGCATACACAAACTCTATACAAAGCTTATTTACTCAAAATAACTTAGTCTTTATCATTCAAAGGCTGTTAATGAACTGTCTTAACAGCCTACCGGAATTCTAAGATAAGGTAATCACAGTCTTACTAAAGTTGGCAGAAAGCCCAGGAGCAGTTTTGCAGACATGAAAAAGAGTGAACTAAAGTTGTTCTCTATAGCTTGTTGCAAGCAGCGTTCCTTCTTAAATAGGCTAAGGGAGTGGCCAATTAGTCCCAAGCCTTACTCGCAAGGAGACCTCCTCCTGAGGAGCCACTCCTGCCTTTTGGCAGCTCTGCGCACCCGTACATTGAGAAGAGGCTCCTCCTCTTTGTCCTCTTCACTTAAAGGAGCTTCTGGAGGTTCTGATGGCCATGGCTGAATCCCTGCCTCTGGCACCACATCTTCTCCAGTCTCCTCGCTGTCCGACTCGAGCGCCAGCTGCACAGGCTGCTGGCACAGCACCATACCAGTCTGCTCGTTGTTGGAATCACCTACAATTTGCACAGTCCACTGACGGGCCACAACAACAACCCTGAAATGGCCCACAATGAAATCGAAAAAGCTTTAAAATGGATTGTGCACCACTACAATTCAAAAACCCTTCCTTTCCTTGATGCATTGTTTCTGCACTCTCTCACCCCAGTGAGCTGAACACCAGACCTCTTGGGCCTAGAAACAGTTCTTAAGGGTGATGTTGGACCTGTGCAGGAGAACAGTGATTCCTGGAGGCTAAAACATATGATGAACGGTTGCAGAAATTGGGTATGGCTAGTCTAGTGAAAAGAAGGACTAGGGAAGACATGACAGCAGTGTTCCAATATCCAAGGGGCTGCCACAAAGAAGAGGAAGTCAAGCTATTCTCCAAAGCAGCTGAAGGCAGGTCAAGAAGCAATGGATGGAAAGTTATAAAGGAGAGAACCATCCCAGAATTAAGGGGAAATTTCTTGACAGAGAGAAGAATGAACCAATGGAATGGCTTGCCTTCAGAACCTGTGGGTGCTCTATCACTGGAGGCTTTTAAAAAGAGACTGGGCAGCCATGAGCCACGGTGGCACAGTGGTTAGAGTGCAGTATTGCGGGCCACATCTGCTGAATGCCGGCTGCCTGCAATTTGGCAGTTCAAATCTCACCAGGCTCAAGGTTGACTCAGCCTTCCGTCCTTCCGAGGTGTGTAAAATGAGGACCCAAATTGTTGGAGGCAATATGCTGACTCTGTAAAACCACTTAGAGAGGGCGGTAAAGTACTGTAAAGTGGAATATACTGGTAAGTCTAAGTGCTATTGCTATTGTCTGAAATAGTATAGGGCTGTGATGGCAAACCTATGGAACGTGTGCCCAAAGTGGCACATGGAGCCATGTTGCCTGGCACACGTGGCATCACCCGTTCCTCTTCCAGGTTTCTGGCGTGTATGCACAAGCTATGATCATCTGGCCTTTGTGCATGTGGCAATGCTGGAAACCGGAAAAGCTGGTCTTCCATTTTCCAGCATGAGCATGTGCGCCAGCCAGCTGATCAGTGCGTGCGCATCTGAGGCAGTAACCGGAAGACTTACTGGCCAATGCGCATGTGTACGCCAGAAACCGGAAGTACTTTATCAGGCCTGTGCATGCCCCCTGGGCAGCTCCTCTTCCTGGTTGTGGCCCTGATGAGCACACGCACACAGGACATGCATGTATGCATGCACAGTGCTCCCTTTTCGGTGCATGTGCACTCCCTTTTTGGCACTCGGTGCTGAAAAGATTCACCATCACTGGTATAGGGTCTCCTGCTTGAGCAGGGGGTTGGACTAGAACAGGGGTCACCAACCTTTCATACCTCAGGGACCACTAAATTCATAATTTTAAATCCCATGGACTACTAATATGATCTGCCTAATGACTGGCTGGGTGGGCATGGCTAGATGGTCATGTGACAGGGTGGGCATGACCAACTCGATGTCACTCACATCGAGGGGCACCTTGCCAGCCTCTACTCACCCCTCCCCTCCCAGGCACTCCTCGCCTGCTCCTTAGGGCCCCAACAGGAAGCAGTTGTTGGAGCTAAGCAGCCATCATGAGAAAGAGTTGGCTTATTACATAGAAAAATGGGGAACAAGGATGCCAATGATTCACCCACCAACTTGCCCCTTCCCTCCCAAAAAATCAAGGTGATATCTATGAGAAGTGACTGAAGTCCTATTCCTTCTGTATATACCCAACTTTTATATGTGTGTATCAGTGGTGGGTTCCTCCCGGTTTGGCCCGGTTCAGCCAGGCCGGTAGCAGTGACGATATGACCATCAGCACAGGTACTCCTTGACTTCTGACTACAATTGGGACCAGAATTCCTCTTGCAAAGCAAGGCAATTGTGCCTGATTTTTTGACCTTTTTTTTTTTTTGCCATAGATGATAAGCAAATCACTGCAATTATTAAGTGAACCACATGATTGTTAAGTAAATAGCAATGGCCCTTAGACTTATATACTGCTTCACAGTGCTTTACAGCCCTCTCTTAGCAGTTTGCAGAGTCAGTCTATTGCCCCCAACAATCTGGGTCCTCATTTTACCAACCTGGGAAGGATGGAAGGCTGAGTCAACCTTGAGCCTGGTGAGATTCGAACTGCCAAATTGCAGGCAGCTGGCATGCAGCAGAGGTCGCCTGCAGTACTGCACTCTAACCACTGCGCCACTGTGGCTCAATCTGGCTTGCTCCATTGATTTTGTTTGTCGGAAGCCAGTTGGGAAGGTCACAAATGGTGATCACATGACCCCAGGATTCTGCAACCATGGTTAATACATGCTGGTTGCCAAACACTTGGATTTTTGATGCCGTAATGGTTGTAATTGCGAGAACAGGTTGTAAATCACTTTTTTTTTCAATACTGTAACTTTGACAGTTGCTAAACAAATGGCACAAGGCAAGAACTATCTGTAATGCTATAACATGTAGGACAGAGGTCCCCTTCACATTGCTACATTAAATGCCCTTCTTCACTGTGATGCTCTATTCATGGAATTTCCCCACAACAGACAACAGAATAGAATAGAATAGAATAGAATAGAATAGAATAGAATAGAATAGAATAGAATAGAATAGAATAGAATAGAATAGAATAGAATAACAGAGTTGGAAGGGACCTTGAAGATCTTCTAGTCCAACCCCCTGCTTAGGAAGGATATCCTACACCACTTCAGACAAATGGTTATCCAACATCTTCTTAAAAACTTCCAGTGTTGGAGCATTCACAACTTCTGCAGGCAAGTTGTTCCACTGATTAATTGTTCTAACTGTCAGGAAATTTCTCCTTAGTTCTAAGTTGCTTCTCTCCTTGATTAGTTTCCATCCATTGCTTCTTGTCCTACCCTCAGGTCCTTTGAAGAATAGGTTTTTTTTTTTTAATTTGATTTATATGCCGCCCTTCTCCGGAGACTCAGGGCAGCTTACAATGTGCTCAGCAATAGCCTTCATCCTTTTGTATATTTATACAAAGTCAGCTTATTGCCCCCACAAACTGGGTCCTCAATTTACCTACCTTAGAAAGGATGGAAGGCTGAGTCAACCTTGAGCCTTGGCGAGATTCGAACCTGCAGTAATTGCAGGCAGCTGGTCTTAATAACCAGCTTAATAACAGTGTGCCTTAAACCACTGTACTACCAAGAGAGAGTTTGACTCCTTCTTCTTTGTGGCAACCCCTGAGATATTGGAAGACTGCTATCATGTCTCCCCTAGTCCTTCTTTTCATTAAATTAGACATATCCAGTTCCTGCAACAGTTCTTCATAAGTTTTAGCCTCCAGTCCCCTAATCGTCTTTGTTGCTCTTCTCTGCACTCTTTCTAGAGTCTCCACAACTTTTTTACATCGTGGCGACCAAAACTGAATGCAATATTCCAAGCTTGGTATCTTTTCTCCTGAAAAATCAATGCCAAAATAAAAGACCTTTTTACCACCTCACCAGTTTCTAAAAGAGCTGGGTTTAAAGTGTTTGATTTTTTTTTTCATAGGTGTTTTTTTGCATTCGCTGATTTTTACATCATGGATCCTGTCAACCATCCTAGAAATTATATATATTATCTTTATTCCAAAGGTGCTTTTTCAAGAGGCAACTGGTCTTTCTTGTTTTTCTTTGAAGACCTTTCACTTCTCAGATGAGAACCGAAACGTCTTCCAAGAAAAACAGAGTCAAAGAAGTTTCTTGGATAAAAAGTGAAACAGCTTCAAAGAAAAACCAAAAGAGTCCAGTTGCTTCTTGAAAAAGCACCTTTGGGACAACCATGACCTGGATGACTGAGAATCTCCATACACATATACTATCTTTAGTAACTCTACCAAAGTTTAATTAAAATATCACACAAAGCCTTGAAACTTTAGGCTTACCTATCAGTTTGCTCTTAAACCCCATAAACAATGTTAGCAGCTTTGATTGTCATCATATAGTTAAGTTTGTACAAACTCACACGTTTTGGAGATGTCTCCAGGACTTCCTGTTCCCTGACTTCTTTAGTCATTATTTGGACACTTTTCTTGGATTCTTCCATGTTTATGTCCACTAATGGGGAGTACCTCAGGATCACTTGTGGTACAATGAGAACAAGCTTGACAGTTGGTTATCTAGTATCTATTCTACTATCTTTTTAAAGAATGACATATATATGTCAAACGGGATGAAATAGATAAGCCCAGGAAGGAGCAATCCTTTCAATCAGAAATTCAGAAATATATTGACTCTGGAGCACTATAAAATACAACCAAGCAAATCCATCATGTCCAACAGAGTTGGGAGGATTATTGGACCACACAAGTTTCGCATAAATCTTACTTTGAACCCACACCTATTTATGCACCCATACTCATACACATGGATGTGTGTACGAGAAAGGACATTGTGATACGTTTTGATAATTGAAAAACTAGAGGGATTTTTATGATCCCTTGACCGTTGGTGACTATTTGGAGGGGAATTTACTAATTTATTATCCCTGGAATTTCTTGAAGAGCAGAAGCTGAAGGAATCCAGGAACTGATTTATCCAAGCTATCTACAAACTGCCATAAAAGGGGAAGCTGTAGAATCATTCCACCTGAATCAATCTCCCATGACACGAATAAGCAAAGAAAACACGGACTTTCTCTTAGCTGTGGGTGAGGAAGGATTCTAGAATTAGAATCTAGACCAAGCAAAATGGTCTTTGGTTTGAAACAATATTTCAAATTCAAACTCTAACAGCCCCTCAGGAACCAATCAGGTGAAGGACATCAGACTATTCCAGGAGAATCTGTTGACTGTTGGAAGTGGAAAGGATTGATAATCTCTGTCAAGAAAATAGTTTAGGATGATAGTTTCAAAACATCTGAACGTGTTCATTTCTGGCGGTGAAGGAAACAAAGTAGGAATTAGAGAAAAGAAGAAAAATCCACCTAGTTGTGCATAAACTCACTCGTTGGCCTCTGTTAGGTCACTTTCGCATCAAATTTTAATTCCGTCATCTCAAAAGCAGGGTGGATATTGTCACCTTATCTTCTCTGATGGCTTTCGTTGCCTTTGCTTTTCAAACATCTGGAAATTATCTGGAAGTGCTGTCAAACTGTTGGTTTCAAACATCCGCCAATATTTCACGGATAAAAAATAGGTGCAAAAACCGAAAATAAAAATAGAGCCAGTTTGGTGTTGTCGTTAAGATGTTGGCTTAAAACCAGGAGATGGTGGGTTCCAGTCCTGCCAGCCATGGGATTAAAAATTGGCTGGAGATTTTGGGGCCGGTCATTCTCTTTCATCCTAACCTATTTTTAGAGGGCTGCTTTTTGTGGGGAAAATCGGAGGAGGAAAGAGTTGAGGTAGTCCTCAACTTACAACAGTTCATTTAGTGACAATTTGTAGTTACAACAGCACTGGGAAAAAAGGGACAACTTTTCACATCTATGACCATTTCAGCCTCCCCATGGTCATGTGATCAAAATCCAGACAACTAACTCATATTTATGACAGCTACAGTGTCCTAGGTGGGGTGGGGTGGTAATTCATGTCAAACCCCTTTTGCAACTTTCTGACAAGCAAAGTCCGTGGGGAAGCCAGATTCACTTAATAGCCATGTTTCTAACTTAACACCTGCAGTGATTCACTTAACAACGGCAGCAAGAAAAGGATTAAAATGGAACAAAATTCACTTAACCGACATCTCGCTTAGCAATAGAAATATTGGGCTCAATCGTGGTCGTAGGTCAACGACTACTTATTCCTTGCCTTCAGTTATTTATAAAAAATGATAAAAGTGGGATAAAAAAATGAATAATGATCTGAGGACATTTTGGTTGAAGTTCTTTCTCAACCACGTTTTTTTCCAGAGACTTTTCATCAAGGGATGTGTGGTTTTCTCTGAGGTATGGGCCGTTTCCATTGTTTTCAAAGGCTTTTTGTGTTCCTTACGGCTTAATGTTAGTTAAAACATAATTGCTACCTGAGTTGTTATGGTTTCAGCAGCACAGGAGAAACAGTTTAGAAAGGTACTCAGTAAATCATTAGAGAGGGCTCTGAAAATCTTTTGATGTCATGATGGACTTTTTTTTTTTTTTTTTTTTTTTTGTAATTCAGGGCCAATGGTAGAGAGGGAATAGATGAGTGAACCAAAACCCACACATTTCTGAGGCCAAGCAAAAGAGAGCTCTCTTTTTGTAGACCTTCTCTCTCTCACACACAGACCCTCTCTGTTTTCCTGGCATCCTCTTTTCTTCATCTAACAGAATAATGTAAAAGAGATGGCAGGAAACTGTATACCATTTCAAACAAACGGTTGTCCAATCTCTAAGCAGCTGGCTACTTTGAAAGACAATGAAAGAACTTATTAGAGTTCTGATGTTATAACTTGCAAAGATCTTTTGAGTCAGGCCAAAGATAGATAGATGCTAGATAGATAGATGGATGGATGGATGGATGGATGGATGGATGATAGATGGATGGATGGATGGATGGATAGATGATAGATAGATAGATAGATAGATAGATAGATAGATAGATGATAGATAGATAGATAGTTAGATAGATGATAGATGGATGGATGGATGGATGGATGATGGATGGATGGATGGATAGATGATAGATAGATAGATAGATAGATAGATAGATAGATGATAGGTAGATGATAGATAGATAGATAGATAGATAGATAGATGATAGGTAGATGATAGATAGATAGATAGATAGATAGATAGATAGATAGATAGATAGATAATACATAGATGATACATAGATGATAGATAGATAGATAGACAGATAGATAGATAGATAGATGATAGATAGATAGATAGATAGATAGATAGATAATACATAGATGATACATAGATGATGGATGAAAGATAGATAGATAGATAGATAGATAGATAGATAGATAGATAGACAGATAGATAGATAGATAGATAGATAGATAATACATAGATGATACATAGATGATAGATAGATAGATAGACAGATAGATAGATAGATAGATGATAGATAGATAGATAGATAGATAGATAGATAATACATAGATGATACATAGATGATGGATGAAAGATAGATAGATAGATAGATAGATAGATAGATAGATAGATAGATAGATAGACAGATAGATAGATAGATAGATAGATGATAGATAGATGATAGATCAGTGGTGGGATTCAGCCAGTTCGCACCACTTCGGTAGAACCGGTTGTTAACTATCTAAGCAGTTTGGCAAACTGGTTGTTGGAAGAAATCATTAGGGCAGAGAACCAGTTGTTAAATTACGTGAATCCCACCACTGTGATATATGATAGATAGATAGATAGATAGATAGATAGATAGATAGATAGATAGATAGATAATAGATAATAGATAGGAGGAGAGAGAGAGAGAGAGAGAGAGAGAGAGAGAGAGAGAGAGAGAGAGAGAGAGAGAGAGAGAGAGGGAGGGAGGGAGGGAGGGAGGGAGAGAGAGAGAGAGAGAGAGAGAGAGGATACATATAAAAAAATGTGGTAGCCCAATGTAGGCATAATCAAGCAACTTTTGATTGTATTCGAACCAATAGTCCCAAAAATGCTTTTTCAAGAGGCAAATGGACTTTCTGGTTTATTTTTGAAGACTTTTCACTTCTCACCCAAGAAGCTTCTTCAGCTCTGATATATATTCGAACCAATATATTCATGTGAGAACAACTAGATATTTGTACAATGTGAATGCCTAGAAACACTAGGAAGTTTGAAAATTTCTCTGGGGTTCCAAAACTTGGAGAATAGCAATGACAGTTTACACGATTTATTTTTAATGAACACTTTACTCACAGTGAGAAGTCACGTCACCCCTAGTCCTTCTCTTTCTTAGCTTATACATACCCAGTTCCTGCAACCGTGTGTTGTGTTTTTTTTTTACCCTCAAGTCCCCTAAGCATCTTTCTCTGCAGTCTTTCTAGAGCTTCAATATGTGGTGTTTTTGTTGGTTTTTTTGGCATTGTGGTTACCAAAACTGGATGCAATATTCCAAGCGTGGACTTAAAAAGCAATGTAAATCAGTACCAATGCTTCACATGATATTCATACTATCCCTCTGTTGACGTAGCTTAGGACTGCATTAACTTTTTTGGGCAGCTGCTGCAGTGGTGAAATCTAAAATTTGTTACTACTGGTTCTGTGGGCATGGCTTGGTGGTGGTGGGGTAATGTGACTGGGTGGGCGTGGCCAATTTTTTTTTTTTTTTACTTTTAAAACCATTTTTTCTACAACCTCTTCGGCGAAGAGGTTGTAAAAAAATGCTTTCAAAAAGCTCTGACGATCCCAGCTGAGTTGCCTGATCAGCAGAGGCTTTTTTTCTTTTAAATGCCTCTGACGATCAAGCAACTCAGCTTGATCGGCAGAGACTTTTTTTTCTTTTAAATGCCTCTAACGATCAGGCAACTCAGCTCGGATCATCAGAGGCATTTAAAAGAAAAAAAGGGGTTTTTTTCCTTTTAAATGCTCTGACAATCTCAGCTGAGTTGCCTGATCGGCAGAGAATTTTTTTCTTTTAAATGCCTCTGACAATCCAAGCTGAGTAGCCTGATCGTTAGAAGCATTTAAAAGAAAAAAAAAGTCTCTGCCGATCAGGCAACTCAGCTTGGATCATCAGAGGCATTTAAAAGAAAAAAAGTTTTTTTTCTTTTAAAAGCCTTTGATGATCCCAGCTGAGCCGTGTGATCATCAGAGGCTTTTTTTTTTTTTTTTTTTTTACTTTTAAAAGCATTTTTTCATGGGGGTGAGGGCAGGGATTTTTGCTACCAGTTCTCCGACCCACCCACCTCCATCGCTACCGGATCAGGTGATCCGGTCCGAACCGGGAGCATTTCACCCCTGAGCTGCTGGCTCATATTTCAGTGGTTGCCCATTAGGACATCTACATTCTCCTCAGTTACTGCTATTGAGTCAGGTTCCATCTATTTTATACCAGTGCATTGGGGTTTTTTTCTTGCCTAAGTGTAAAACCTAACTTTTCACTGAATTGTATGTTGTTGGATGGGGCCCAGTGTTAAAGTCTAGAAGTCTTGAACGTGCAAAGACTCTCTCTCCTAAATCTGAAAACCTAACAGTTTCCTGAGAATGAGAAACAGAAAAAATGCAAGCCATATTTGCAATGGAAGTCAATTCTGGGGAAATTGGAGGGTATACCATATTTTTCGCTCCGTAAGACACACTTTTTTGTCTCCCAAAAGTGGATAGAAATGTCTTATGGAGTGAATATTGCCGAAGCCTCACCCACCCGACGACCCCTACCCTTCAGCAGTTTTTGACATCCGTGTGTCCCGTTTTTGGCCTCTGCATGCCCAGTTTTTGGCCTCCACGCACCCCATTTTCGGCCTCCATGTGTCCCATTTTTGGCCTCCACATATCCCATTTTCAGCCTCCGTGCACCCCATTTTCAGCATCCACTCACCCCATTTTTGGCCTCCATGCAGGACTTTCATGGAGGCTGAAAATGGGGCATATGGAGGCCAAAAACGGGATTCGTGGAGGCCGAAAACGGGAGTGTGTCTTATCGTCAGGTGCATCTTATGGAGTGACAAATACAGTACTTTGTTAAAATATTAGTCTAAATCTCAGCTAACTTGCTGGTTCTGAACCAGAAGGAATACTCCATAAATCAATCACACTGGACAGTTGAAGAAAAACAAGATTCCGTTTTTAATTCTGATTTCAAAGAAAATACATAAATAAACACAAGGGGCACAAAATTAGTTCAGAAGATAATGCCAAGATTCTTTCTTGCCTTATCTATATTGACTTGGACTTTCCCGCTTTTCTGTTTCTCCATCACTTTTCTGATATCCTTTAAAGTCTGATTTTTGGTCTCTGGGATATACAGGTAGAAGAAAATAAAGACTGCCACACAGAATGGACTGAAGAAGAGTAAGGAGTATGATCCAAGTTCCTTCTCAAGACGTAAAATGATTTTTTTGTGAAAAGGGAAAGAGAGAAACGGTTGTGGGATGCTTTATATCAAAATACATTTTATCCCTTATAATTTTTCCATCTTCCCTTAAACATTAACAGAATCCATAGTGAGAAGCAGTGTCTCCGCTACTTAATTGACAGTCAGTAAATTAATCAAGTAAGAATAGCAAATGTGGTGGTGGGGGGATCTTTTACTCAAACTTCCTTGAACCCCCAAATAAATTACTCAGACTCAATCCACACATCAAAGGAGAAAATCTGTAAACACAAGTAGATTTACTTAAAATGGTCTCCTAGAACAACTACGTATTCACCGGAATAAACTTCACAGATGACACGTGATCAGGGGTGAAATGCTCCCGGTTCAGACCGGTTCGCCTGAACCGGTAGCGATGGCACACAGTGGTTCAGAGAACCAGTAGCGATGGTGGTGCAAGGCTCTGCCCAGCCGCCCGGTCATCGTTATTTTCTCTTTTTAACCAGGAAATAACCTGTTTTTTACCCTCTGTGCATGCGGAGAAGGGTTTGCGCATGTGCAGTGGATCCTCACGACACTTGCATTTCAAAACCAGTTGGGAAGGTAAGTAGATTTCACCCCTGCATATGACACGTACCTACACATGCCCATTCCCCTCAAGTGTTACACACTAGAATCAGCATTTACACATCTACAATTATTAATGACAAGTTCTCCTATAAAACAGTCCTTTTGTACTTTGTTTTCTCTGTAGCTAACCCCACAGGCAAATCTCTTTGCTCTTGGGAATAAATAAAATTGCCTTTCCTCACAGCTGTCGGGATTTCATTTTGAATGGTTCTTGCATAACCCCGGCTCAAGTTGGAACCCCAAATTATTCTTCTGAGAGTGCCCATATAGAAGTTTATTTGTTTATTGCAAATATTGGGGACACTTCCCCACACTGTGCTCCTCCAAAGGCTACATACAAGCTGCTTCCATTCCTAGTAAATTTCATCAATGCAAAATCTTAACAACAGTTTCTTTCTTAGAAGCTAGTAGTGTATCACTTGCTTCTAGATAGCAAATAATAGCTCATCTTTTGAACCAGGGAAAACACTGAGTGGAAGGCTGAAGTGAAACAAGAGGTACCAATAAATGAGAATCATCATCATCTTTTAACAACCCCTAAATCCCTTACGGGGTGCAGTCTGGGCAACTGAATGGAGCTAGCAGAGTGTTTACTGGCCAAATGCCCTTCCTGTCACCGATGCGGAGTTTTGTTCAGCAGATATATTCCCATTGTGCCCAGAGAGAGAAATATCTGCCTCTACCTAGGATCAAACTCACAGCCTCCTGATTGTGAGATGAGAGCTCTACCTCTAGGCCACTGCATCACTCTGTACCAATAAATGAGAATATTTGTAACTGAAGGTTGAAATGAGAGGTCCTCGGTGCTCTCTGAACTTGGTGGTTTTCTTATATTTTCTTCTTTCACAAGAAGAGTCCTCCACTCCTCTGCTCGCAACAAAATACCTTATGCCACCAGGCTTGAAATAGATAGATAATAGATAAACTGGATTTAGAAAATTTAGAACTACGGCGCCTTCGGTATGACCTAAGCATAGCTCATAAAATCATCTGCAACAATGTCCTACCTATCAATGACTACTTCAGCTTCAACCACAGCAATACACAAACACACAACAGATACAAACTTAAAGTGAACCACTCCAAACTCGATAGCAGAAAATATGACTTCAGCAACAGAGTGGTCAATGCCTGGAATGCAACCCCCAAAAAATTTTAACCTAAAACTGTCTACTGTTGACCTCACCCCATTCCTAAGAGGTCTGTAAGGGGCGTGCATAGGAACACCAGCGTGCCTACTGTCCCTGTCCTGATGTTCTCTTTAATTGTATTCATTTTATGTATTCAATTTATGCTTATATATATATTTTCTAATATGTACTCGACAAAATAAATAAAATAAAATAAAATAAATAAAATATATCTTGCATTACCCAAACTAGGTAACATCATCAGTGCACCAAGGACCACTCATGGAACAAAAAGATTGAACGGAATGAAAAGTGTATCGGGATCAAAACAAGAACTACGTTAAATCAAAACAGTCAGTATGATTTGCCCCTTTGCATATTCCATCATTAAGCTGTTTTTTTTTTTGCCCAGGCCACCACCAACTGCTTTTGAAATAAATAGTTCTTTCCCTAGCCCTCTAATGCTCATTCATAACAGAAGCTAATCTATCAAGAAAAAAACTGAGATAGCTGTTCCAGGAAGTGTATGTGTGTGTGTGAAGGGGGGAGGGGTAATCCAGAGCAAGTGTAGTTACCCTATACATGATCCGGATCAGTGGTGGGATTCAAATTTTTTTACTACCGGTTCTGTGGGCGTGGCTTGGTGGGAGTGGCATGGCTTGGTAGCATGGCTTGGTGGGCATGGCAGGGGAAGATTACTGGAAAATCCCCATTTCTTCCCGATCAGCTGGGACTCGGGAGGCAGAGAATAGATGGGGGCGGGGCCAGTCAGAGGTGGTATTTACCAGTTCTCCGAACTACTCAAAATTTCCGCTACCGGTTCTCCAGAACTGGTCAGAACCTGATGAATACCACCTCTGATCCAGATAGCAGCCTTTGTACATATGCAGAATGCTGATGTTATACAGAAGGTGTAGAATTTCAATCAAACAACATGAATATTATTATTATTGGTTAATCTTTAATGAGATTCACAGCCTTTGAGGCTGGTTAATAGCTCAGCAGCTCGAGTCCTAACCAAGGACCTAGGAACTGTTATTATTATTATTATTATTATTATTATTATTATTATTATTATTATTGTTGTTGTTGTTGTTGTTGTTGTTGTTGTTGTTGTTGTTATTGTTATTAGTCCAATTTATATGCCGCCCTTCTCCGTGGACTCAGGGCGGCTTACAATGCATTATAGCAATAGCTTACATACTTTTTTCTATATACCTGCTTATTAGGGCTTTTGCCTCCCCATCTCCCAAGCGGTGCTGTTCTATACAAATTTGGCTTATTACCCCCACAATCCGGGTCCTCAATTTACCTACCTCGAAAGGATGGAAGGCTGAGTCAACCTTGAGCCTGGTGAGATTCGAACTTGCACTAATTGCAGGCAGCTGGCAGCTAAATGCTAGCACTTAACAGCACTTTAGTCCGCTGCACCACCGAGGCTCTACGTCATAGTCAAGGCTCATCTTGACTATGGTTTTTTTCCCCTCAAGATAGAGGATTTGGGATGCCACTATAGGGCATTGCATGCCCAAACCACTAGATACAAAGATGTGCCATGACTGCTGAACACTTAATTCCCACAGTACTATCTCATTTCTCATCTTTTCTCATCCTCTCATCTGTCCTACTATATTCTCCTGTTGACTCCTTATGAATTGTGGTTTGCTATGATCTATGACCTCTTACTTGCTGTTTATATGTACACTGGGAGCTTATTCTTTGTGTGTCCAATCACACTTGGCCAATGAAGAATTCTATGATTCTACGATTTAGCATTATAACCTAAGCCCACCCCACTTGTTCTGTTCAAGGTTGTAATGCAGGGTCCTTGGTGCTCTGTGTTAATTGTTACTCATTAACATAGTTAATCATAGTTCATCTATGTTGACCTGAGTGCTGATTATTGGAAGAGAAGCACTGGAGTATTTTTTTTTTCCACCTTTGGGGCTGGTTGACTGTCTCTTTTGCATAGTCTGTAGATGTTGTTAATGTCTATGTGTCTATTGATGGCTGATTTGTCAGAGTGCCAGGCTTCTAGAAATTCCCTGGCATTTTTGGATTTGGCCTGGTCTAGGGTTGCAACATTTTCCCAGTTGTACATGATTGTAAACTCAATGAACATAAAATGGGGTACGACTTGGATTTTAACACACCCTCTGCCATCTGGAAGTCCAACACTGGAAGTTTTTAAGAAGATGTTGGGTAACCATTTGTCTGAAGTGGTGTAGGGTTTCCTGCCTAAGCTTAGGCAGGAAAACCTACACTACTTCAGACAAATGGCTGTCCAATCTCTTTTTAAAAAATTTCAGTCTTGGAGCATTTACAACTACTGGAGGCAAGTTGTTCCACTGATTAATTGTTCTAACTATCAGGAAATTTCTCCTTAGTTCTAAGTTGCTTCTCTCCTTGATTAGTTTCCACCCATTGCTTCTTGTCCTGCCCTCAGGTGCTTTGGAGAATAGCTTGTCTCCCTTTTCTTTGTGGCAGCCCCTGAGATACTGGAACACTGCTATCATGTCACCCCTAGTCCTTCTTTTCATCAGACTAGACATACCCAGTTCCAGCAACCGTTCTTTATATGTTTTAGCCTCCAGCCCCCTAATCATCTTTATTGCTCTTCTCTGCACTCTTTCTAGAGTCTCAACATCTTTTTTACATCGTGGCGACCAAAACTGAATGCAGTATTCCAAGTGTGTCCTTACCAAGGCCTTATAAAGTGGTATTAACACTTCACGTGATCTTGATTTTATCCCTCTGTTTATGCAGACTAGGACTGTGTTGGCTTTTTTGGCAGCTGCTGCACACTGCTGGCTCATATTTAAATGGTTGTCCACTAGGTCTCCAAGATCCCTCTCACAGTTACTACTATTGAGCAAGGTACCACATATACCATACCTGTGCATTTTGTTTTTCTTGCCTAAATGTAGAACCTTACTTTTTTCACGATTGAATTTCATTTTGTTAGATAGCGCCCAATGTTCAAGTCTTTCAAGATCCTTCTGTATACCAGTGAAATCCTCTGTGAGGTTCTGTGAGTTGGCTACTGTGTGCGCTTCATGCGTGCATGTGTGCTATGCGCCCATGTGCTCCTGAGGCGTGCCCACGCAGCACTAAAAAAGATTTTGAAGTTTTCTGAGTCTGCAAAGGTAAGTAGAACAGCAAGGGGGGGGGGAATCCACTGTGCCATGCGATTTAGATTAGCTAGAAAGCAGGAAAGCCGATGATTCTACCTAATATAAATTGTGCGTCACAGCTGATCATCGCCCAGCTATTCGTTGGAAATACCGATTCGCCCAAACCGGTAGCATTTTTTACTACCGGTTTGGGAGAACTGGTCTGAACCGGTAGCATTTCACCTCTGCTTCTGTATCTTAAGCCTATCATAATAAATTCTGTTCAATAAACCACAGCATTTCCACTAAGCTTCAGAGTCACTCACCTTCATTTTACCATGCATCAATGTTAGGAAAATATTGGCTGCGCAGTATTCAAATCCTGCAATTGCAAAAGCTGATGCTCGTGATGACTGAAGGAACAATTCCAGTGAAATTATTACTGAAATTATATCTTGGTAGAGAGAAAAAGATGTAAGTCACGGAATGTCCTTTCCCATTGATCAGGATCCTCCCCCCCCCCCACATCCCCATCTGTTCCCAAAACTTGCATTTCATTCACTTACTTGGTCCCATGCAAAATGCAGCAATGAAAATGACAAGCAGACTGACGCAGAAATAATTCAACAAACTGGTTTTCTGTGGGAGAAAATCGATCAGAATTGAGCAAAGCGTCTATGAAATTGCAACGTTTGTTGGAAAGGAACATCCTAAAGATTGTCATGGAAAAATCCAATGAAAGGAACAAAAGGCAGCAACACAAAACACAAAATTCTTACTTTGAGATCCAGAGGTTTATTTTTCTAACAACTTGGAACATAAACAACAATCATAACACAACTGACAGTAATAACCCATTGCAAGGAGGTTCACTCACATAGCTGGGCGAGCAAGGATCAGCTATAGGCCAGTGGCCTCAAACACATTCCTAGGCCTGTGGTTTATACTCTTCTGCACACATTTCACAATTAACTTCCTTGTTCTTTTTTACTGACCACTACTTTCTAAATACCAGTGGTGGGTTCCTCCCGGTTCAGTCCAGTTTGGCAGAGCTGGTAGCGGTGACAATATGACGTTACCAAACCAGTTCTCTTTGTTTGGGAGGTGGCCCCTTCACCCCCCACCCATGCTATTCTTACCTTTTATTTGGCCCCAATCTATTGCTGCCTCCCAAGTCCCAGCTGATCGGCTAGAAGGAAAAAATCTGTTTAAACTCTTGCTGTGGGTCTTCAAAGATCAAAGCTAGAGCTGATCAGCGTTAAAAGGCAGTGTGGTGGTAGACCGGTGCCTCTAAAAACAAATGAGTAGACCGGTGCCTCCAAAAACAAATGAGTAGATTGGTATAGCTCTGCAAGTAGTTAAAAGCCTGGTAGATCAGTACCTCTGCTAAATCCTAAAGAATTGTCACATGATCATCAATAATAATAATAATAATAATAATAATAATAATAATAATAATAATAATAATAATAATAATAATAATAATAATAATAATAATAATAATAATTTTATTTCTATACCGCCCTTCTCCCGAAGGACTCAGGGCGGTGTACAGCCTATTAAAAGCACAGACAAACATCAATTAAAATAATTTAAAATTATTAAATAATTTGGCTCAATATAAAACCCCAGAAATTTAAAACACCCAATTTAAAATTATTATGTGGATAGCCCGGCCTGGCGGAACAACAGGGTCTTGAGTGCACAGCGAAATACCCGGAGGTCGGAGATCTTACGCATTTCCGGGGGCAGTTCATTCCACAGGGCTGGGGCTCCCACAGAGAAGGCCCTCCCCCTGGGTGTCGCCAGCCGACATAATTTGGCCGATGGCACCCTGAGGAGACCCTCTCTGTGAGAGCGAACTGGCCGGTGGCAGAAGTCGGTCTCGAAGGTACCCGGGTCCTATGCCATGGAGCGCTTTAAAGGTGGTGACCAACACCTTGAATCGCACCCGGAAGACCACTGGGAGCCAGTGCAGCTTGCGTAGGAGGGGTGTCACGTGGGCACAATGAGTTGTGCCCATAACCACCCATGCGGCTGCATTCTGGACCAGTTGGAGCCTCTGAGTGCTCTTCAAGGGGAGCCCCATGTAGAGAGCATTACAATAGTCCAGCTGGGAGGTGACAAGGGCATGAGTGACCGTGCGCAAGGCGTCCCGGTCCAGAAAGGGCTGCAACTGGCAAATCAGGCGAACCTGATAAAAGGCCCCCCTGGCCACAGCCGTCATATGCTCTTCTAAAGACAGCCGTGCATCCAGGAGGACGCCCAGCTTGCGAGCCCTCTCTGTGGGGGGCAAAGATTCACCCCCAATAGTCAGCGATGGCACCTGCTGACTATATCGGGACGCCGGAAGTCACAGCCACTCGGTCTTGGAAGGGTTGAGTCTGAGCCTGTTCCTCCCCATCCAGACCCGCACAGCCTCCAGGCAGCGAGACATCACATCAAGGGCATCGTTGGGGTGGACTGGGGTGGAGATATACAGCCACACCCGCAAAATAAGCCACGCCCACAGAACCGGTAGTAAAAAAAATTAGAACCCACCCCTGCTAAATACATATATGTACATCTGAAGCAGTGGAGAAATACAAATTTTTGTACTACCGGTTCTGTGGGCATGGCTTGGTGGGTGTGGTGTGGTTTGGGCATGGCAGGGGAAGGATACTGCAAAATCCCAATTCCATCCCCACTCCTGGGAGAAGGATATTGCAAAATCTCCATTTCCACCCCACTCTAGGGCCAGCCAGAGGTGGTATTTGGAGGCGGTTCTCCAAACTACTTAAAATTTCCACTACCGGGTTCTCCAGAACCTGTCAGAACCTGCTGGATTTCACCCCTGATCTGAAGCCTCTATCCATCTGCCACTTTCAGTCCCATATTTTTCACAGTTTCAACCTTCTATGTCCAAATTTATTTATTTATTTATTTATTTATTTATTTATTTATTTATTTATTTATTTATTTATTTATTATATTTATATACCGCTCTTCTCCCAAAAGACTCAGGGCGGTGAACAGCCAAGATCAAATACATAAATATAAAAATTAAAAACAATTTAAAACCTGATTAAATACTTTGGCCCATAATTAAAAAGATCCCATTAAAATCCAATTTAAACTTTAAAACCGTTAAAATTAGGCTAGCCCGGCTTGCTGGAATAACAAAGTCTTCAGGGCACGGCGGAAGGTACGCAAGTCCAAGATCCTCCGTACCTCCGGGGGCAGCTTGTTCCAGAGGGCAGGAGCCCCCACTGAGAAGGCTCTTCCCCGGGGGGTCGCCAGTCAGCATTGTCTGACCAACGGCACCCTGAAGAGCCCCGCCCTGTGGGAGCGTACTGGCCGGTGGGAGGCTGTCAGTATCAGAAGGCGGTCCCGTAAGTACCCGCAAATGCTTTGCAAAATCATGTTTCACAATTAGCAACAGCTCAGCAGGATTACAAACAGTTCTGGTACATTTTGAAACTAAGTTCAGGCATTTTCAGAAACTGTTGTTCCTGTCCGTAACTTTTCTTTAAGGGCTCTGAAATTTTGACAGCCAACTGTGACATTTGGAGTTTGTATCATTCTTGGCTTTTTTTTTTTTTCCCTCCATCTTGGCTTCTTTACCTGATATCGCAATATTTCAAGCACCACAACCATCAAAATGAGACTAACAGTACAAATTGCAAGGCCACTGAGAAAAAGAATCCTTCGGCCCAAGTGGTCAACAAGATATGCCTGAAAAATATTAAAGATCAGGAAGCATGAAGAGGTGATAGGTTAACACAAAGGCAAACTATAATAGAAGGTTCCAAAGAGCAAGTAACAGCCAGAAGGATTAACCAGGTGTACCCCTACACAAATCTACTTGTCTTTCAATTGCATCCACTTCTGGATTGAAGTGTCCTATTCATTGTCCCAAAGGGTTTTTTTTCAAGACGCAACTGGACTTTCTGGTTTTTCTCTGAAGACGTTTCGCTTCTCATCCAAGAAGCTTCTTCAGCTCTGATTGGATGGTGGGAAACGGAAGGATTTATACTCCTTGCAGCAGTGGTGAAATGTAAAATTTGTTACTACCAGTTCTGTGGGCATGGCTTGAAGTGGGGGAGGGGGTAATGTGAATGGGTGAGCGTGGCTAACTTTTTTTTTTTTTCCTTTTACAAGCATTTTTTCTGCAAACTCTTCGGCTGAAGAGGTTGTAAAAAAAATGCTTTTAAAAGGCTCTGACAATCCCAACTGAGTTGCCTGATCGTCAGAGGCTTTTGTTTTCTTTTAAAAGCATTTTTTTTTTGCTTTAAAAGAAAAAAAAGCCTCTGACGATCAGGCAACTCAGCTGGGATCGTCAGAGCCTTTTAAAAGCATTTTTTCTACAAGTCCTTCGGCCAAAGAGATTGTAGAAAAAATGCTTTTAAAAGGCTCTGACGATCCCAGCTGAGCCGCATGATCATGAGAGGCTTTTTTTTTTTTTTTACTTTTAAAAGCAATTTTTTTGGCCAAAGAAAAAATGCTTTTAAAAGTAAAAAAAAAAAAAAAAGCGTCTCATGATTGCGCGGCTCAGCTGGGCATGTGGGAGGGCAGGGATTTTTGCTACCGGTTCTCCGAACCACCTGCCACCATCGCTACCGGATCGGGCGATTCGGTCTGAACCGGGAGCATTTCACCCCTGCCTTGCAGACAGCTGGTCATTTGTATTCTTTTAACAGATCATTAAGGTCACTTGGAGGTTTATCTGTGTCATCAAGATCACCTGAGTGGTTCAAATTGGTGTGGAGCCTTCTTGGAACTGTTGAGAGTTTGATAAAGTTGCGTGGGTATCCGTTTTCTTGGAATATGTTACATAGATGCTCTATTTCCCTTTTCTGCTGTTCCAGGATAATATGATGAGACAGACAGCGTTAAACCTGTGTGTCTCATCATATTATATCTAGACTACGGCTACCTGTCCTGTATATAAATTTATCATGAGGACAATTAGATGTTCCACAGACTGACACAGCTAACACAATCAAATGCCTTTAATCGATGAAACATATATTGACTACTTTTTTAAAATCATTTTTGGCCTTTTCTAATTATCCCATGTGCATTAATAATACTGTCTCTTTTGAAAAACCATCCCGAACATCTGGCATCTCTCTTTCCATATAAAGCTGAGCATTATTTTGCTACCAAGGAAAATTACAATATTTGGTTTCAAAATTTTTGGAGCATTATTTTTAAATATGTAAAGGTTCTTTGCAAAACTTCTATTTTGCAAAGAGAAAAAAAACAACAACAGAATATTTTGATAGCTTATCGCTGAATGCCAGCAGTAGAATCTCATCAGGTGCGACAATAATTTTTGGGGTCCAGATGCAATCCAGAGGATAGAGAGTATCCATTCTCAAATTAGAAGTTAAGAGGAATGGAAGAAAAACAAAAACTTACCGCTAGCATAGATGTGAAGCAGAGAAGGAAGCTTATGCCTATTTTCAGAAGCCACATGGTTTTGTAAGTCAATTCTGTACTCCGCAAAATTTCATAATTATGATAATAAAACTGAAAGCAGACAAGAGCAATTAAACAGTTTTAGCTGAATGGAAGAAGCTACTGAGGCTTCAAGATGTTTCCAAACTGTAACTTCTAGCCTCCAAGGAAGCATAGACTATGGTAAGGGGTGCTGGGAATTGTATTTATTTATTTATTTTTATTATTCAAACTTCTATACCACCCTTCTCCTTTCGGACTCAGGGCGGTGAACAGCCAAAATGAAAACATTTATACATAACATTACAATTAAAAACAGATTTAAAATAATTAATAAATTTGGCCCATAATTTAAAATTTGTCAATTTAAAATCAGTATCAAAATTTTAAAAACCAACCCTAAAATCAAGACAGACCGGCTAACTGAAAAAAGTAAGTTTTTAGGGCCCGACGAAAAGTCCTGAGGTCTGGTATCGTGCGTATCTCTGGGGGTAGGTCGTTCCAGAGGTCAGGTGCTGCCACAGAGAAGGCTCTCCTCCTGGGGGTCGCCAGCCGGCATTGACTGGCCAACGGCACCCTGAGGAGGCCCTCTCTATGGGAGCGAACTGGCCGGTGGGAGGCTATTGGTGGCAGAAGGCGGTCCCGTAAGTACCCTGGCCCCAAGCCATGGAGCGCTTTAAAGGTGATCACCAACACCTTGAAGCGCACCCGGAAGTCCACTGGAAGCCAATGCAGCTCGCGCTTAGCTCCTCAGAGAACCAAGGAGCTAAGTGAGTTCAGTGCCGGGTCAGAGGCCGCAAAGGCACGACCTGGTCCAAAGCCCCGGCAGCCGCCCTATCCCAGGCAGCCACCAGGTCATCAGCCGAGTCATGAGCTAGAGTCTCAGGAAATGGCCCAAGCCATTTAGTTCAGAAATGTCTTCAATGCTATCACTTGTCTACTTCTAATATGAATATTTTGAGAATCTGATAAACAAATTGAAATGGGAGAGTCAGCTGCCCTTTGAGTATCTTTATTTCCTAGAAAATATTGTTTGTCTGAAACCAGTCTTCCATATCCTAGAATTCTTCAGATGTGGGAAGCTATTATATGAATGACTCCCAGACCCATGACAAGATCCATCATAAGATCTTCACCTGATATGTCCCTTCCATCATCGGGGCTACTGATCACACGAAGCCCTTATAAGCAGAAAAACACCAACACCGACATTCCCTAAACTCCACTGAAGCTGTTACCTAGCCTGGTAATGAAATGTTTGGAAGCCAACCCACAAGCACAGAGAAAGAACTTCCATTCTGATTTCTAGGACTATCAGGCTACACATCTAAAGGTATCAGGTAGATGTTTTAGATTTATTTCCCCAAATTTGTGGACTGAATCATGACATCTTCCCAGAACATGTCTTCAACAGTGAAATGGCTTTCTTCTCCCCTCCAAAAAATTTAATAACAATAGGAACTAAAAAAACGACAGATTTAAAAAAGATGGGAACAAGAATGCTTAATGCACAAAAAATGGAAGGATCTTTGGATTCCCACAATGGACAAATGTCTGCAAAAGGTGATGGAGTTAGCAGAGATGGCTAAATTGACTGCACTGATTAAAGGGGAAAAAAAAAACAATTAATTTTGTGTCTATTTGGAAACCACTTTTGGACTTTGTGCTTGAGGTGAGAAAAAAATGAAATGATTTTCGATTTTTCTGATTAGATAGGTTTGTTGTTATAAAAATGGCTAGTATATACTATTATATAAAAGTAAAAAGTTGAGGTTTGTGTTCTGTCCCCGTCTCCACACACACACACACACATACACACACACACATACACAGCCAGCCGAGGGTTAAAGGAAGCACTTGGCACGCACAGTTTGTTGTCAAAAACTTGGCAGCAATACGAGCACCGACTGCCAAGTGCTTTTTACTTAATATCCCTTCACCAGATAAACAGAAATACACACATTTTGCAAATAGTCCAGTTCCAAACAAGAAACCTTCGGCAGCTTTAAGCGTTGTTCAAGTGACTAGCCAGAGTTAGTTTTTGTCCGTCACAGAGTCTTAAATGGCCACCACACTCTCTTATATAGTCTCTGGGGTGTGGTCCAGTGACTCAGTTATAATCCCTGGCACGCCTCCTTAACTGCTGCAACCGTTTACCATGCCTTCGTTGGCGTGGATCCAGGAACGACAGATCACCTCCCTCGCTCTCATCGGAGACACCTGGCTCCTGGCTAGTCTCCTCTTCCTCGGCCGGAACTTGAGGCAGTACCAGAGAGGAGGGGCCTGGAGAGGGAGGCCTGGCCGACTCCTCTTCTTCATGTTTGGAGCCTTCTTCCTCCGATGAGATAGGCTCGGAGGGCGGGGCCACAACAGTTTGATAAAGGTAAAGGTTCCCCTCGCACATATGTGCCACTCGTTCCCGACTTTAGGGGGTGGTGCTCATCTCCGTTTCTGAGCCAAAGAGCCAGCGCTGTCCGAAGACATCTCCATGATCAAGTGGCCAACATGACTAAAAGCGCATGGAACGCTGCTACCTTCCCACCAAAGGTGGTCTGTATTTTTCTACTTGCATTTTTTATGTGCTTTTGAACTGCTAGGTTGGCAGAAGCTGGGACAAGTAACGGGAGTTCACCCCGATACACGACACTAGGGATTCAAACCACTGAACTGCCAACCTTTTGATCGACAAGCTCAGCATCTTAGCCACTGAGCCACCATGTCCCTTCTGAGGTTTGATGTTACTACCTTATTCTACTGCACCAAAATGAATCAGAAGTTAATGCTTTTCTTTTTCCCTTCTCTTTTTCTCTTCCCCTTTTTCTCCTTTATTTCCCCATTATCTTCATGTTTCTTTGTATGACCATGTTTTATATTTTTGATAAGTTAATAAACATATTTGAACCTGAAGGAATAAAAAACCTGACAACCCCAAACTAAGAAAAAAGAAAAGAAATCTTATATATTATATTTATTAATAATCGCTGGTTTACTAATCAATCCACTGCTATAATAGAATCAATGTAAAATTGTATTGCAAAATAAAATTACAATTGTAAAACTGTAACACCTCTGACATAGTAACATATATTGCTGCACTCTTTGGTTAGTAGAAATGATTGCTTTTTCCAGAACAGGTAGATCACCTATTTCTGATCACCATTTCTTAGCATCTGGAATAAACTCACATTTCCAATATCTCAGTGCCATCCTTTTATCCACTCTCCATACTCAGTGCAATCATAATTCCTGATTACAATCAGATGCCAAAGCTTAGGTAGATACTTCAGCATCATATTAACATCTTTAACAGGGAAGATTTTCCCCTTAATTCATAAAAACAATCAAATGATCACAATAATCATATCATGTAGCAGAGTTGGAAGGATCCTTTTTTTTAAAAAAAAATTTGATTTATATGCCGCCCTTCTCCGGAGACTCAGGGCGGCCTACAATGCGTTAAGCAATAGCCTTCATACTTTTGTATATTTATACAAAGTCAGCTTATTGCCCCCACAAACTCTGTACTTTGTGGCAGCCTCTCAATTATGGGAACACTGTTATCATGTCATCCCTAGTCCTTCTTTTTGTTAAACTAACCATACTCTATTCCCGCAACCATTCTTCATATGTTTTATCCTCCAATCTCCTAATCATCTTTCTTGCGCTTCTCTGCACTTTTTTCTATAACTTTTTTATATTGTGGTGACCAAAACTGGATGCGGTATTCAAAGTATTCCAAGCTCATGTCCAGTCAGTCACCCCAATTCTACTCCAAATTAAAGGACTCGAAAGTCATAAAAATAAAATTAAAAAATCCCTGGTTCTGAAAAATCCTTTTCTTGTGCTAATTAAAGTAAGAGTGTAGAGATGCTAGTGCTCGACTCACAGCCATTCATTCAGCGATCGTTTGAAGTTATGATGGCATTGAATGATGGTTATGACCAATCTTTGGAACTTCATTCCCAACTGGTGTTCCTTGCACACCTTCACTTTATGACCACATCACTTAGCAATGGAAATTCTACTCTCCATTTTCATTTTTGAGGATTACCCTGTACTGTATCTGGAAGGTACCCAGAAACCTATACTTAGATAAATGTACAGAGCCTGTAGTACAGTGGACTAAAGCACTGTTATTAACAGATTAACATCTGCTGCTTGCAATTACTGCAAATTCAAATCTCACCAGGCTCAAGGTTGACTCAGCCTTGAGGTGAAATGAGGACCCAGATTGTGGGGGCAATAAGCTGACTTTTTATAAATATACAAAAGTATGAAGGCTATTGCTTAACACATTGTAAGCCGCCCTGAGTCTCCGGAGAAGGGCGGCATATAAATTAAAAAGAAAAAAAAAATGTGTCTAAGGATAGGAGAGGCTACTGTGGCAAGGCTGAGGGAGAGAATGGGATAGGATAGGGGAGGCTTCTGTGGGGCAAGGCTGAGGGAGAGAATGGGATAGGATAGGGGAGGCTTCTGTGGGGCAAGGCTGAGGGAGAAAATGGGAAAGGATAGAGGAGGCTTCTGTGGGGCAAGGCTGAGGGAAAGAATGGGATAGGATAGGGGAGGCTTCTGTGGGGCAAGGCTGAGGGAGAGAATGGGATAGGATAGAGGAGGCTTCTGTGGGGCAAGGCTGAGGGAAAGAATGGGATAGGATAGGGGAGGCTTCTGTGGGGCAAGGCTGAGGGAAAGAATGGGATAGGATAGGGGAGGCTTCTGTGGGGCAAGGCTGAGGGAGAGAATGGGATAGGATAGGGGAGGCTTCTGTGGGGCAAGGCTGAGGGAGAGAATGGGATAGGATAGGGGAGGCTTCTGTGGGGCAAGGCTGAGGGAAAGAATGGGATAGGATAGAGGAGGCTTCTGTGGGGCAAGGCTGAGGGAGAGAATGGGATAGGATAGAGGAGGCTTCTGTGGGGCAAGGCTGAGGGAGAAAATGGGAAAGGATAGAGGAGGCTTCTGTGGGGCAAGGCTGAGGGAAAGAATGGGATAGGATAGAGGAGGCTTCTGTGGGGCAAGGCTGAGGGAGAGAATGGGATAGGATAGAGGAGGCTTCTGTGGGGCAAGGCTGAGGGAAAGAATGGGATAGGATAGAGGAGGCTTCTGTGGGGCAAGGCTGAGGGAGAGAATGGGATAGGATAGGGGAGGCTTCTGTGGGGCAAGGCTGAGGGAGAGAATGGGATAGGATAGGGGAGGCTTCTGTGGGGCAAGGCTGAGGGAGAGAATGGGATAGGATAGGGGAGGCTTCTGTGGGGCAAGGCTGAGGGAGAGAATGGGATAGGATAGGGGAGGCTTCTGTGGGGCATGGCTGAGGGAGAGAATGGGAAAGGATAGAGGAGGCTTCTGTGGGGCAAGGCTGAGGGAGAGAATGGGATAGGATAGAGGAGGCTTCTGTGGGGCAAGGCTGAGGGAGAGAATGGGATAGGATAGGGGAGGCTTCTGTGGGGCAAGGCTGAGGGAGAGAATGGGATAGGATAGAGGAGGCTTCTGTGGGGCAAGGCTGAGGGAGAGAATGGGATAGGATAGGGGAGGCTTCTGTGGGGCAAGGCTGAGGGAGAGAATGGGATAGGATAGGGGAGGCTTCTGTGGGGCAAGGCTGAGGGAGAAAATGGGAAAGGATAGAGGAGGCTTCTGTGGGGCAAGGCTGAGGGAAAGAATGGGATAGGATAGGGGAGGCTTCTGTGGGGCAAGGCTGAGGGAGAGAATGGGATAGGATAGAGGAGGCTTCTGTGGGGCAAGGCTGAGGGAAAGAATGGGATAGGATAGGGGAGGCTTCTGTGGGGCAAGGCTGAGGGAAAGAATGGGATAGGATAGGGGAGGCTTCTGTGGGGCAAGGCTGAGGGAGAGAATGGGATAGGATAGGGGAGGCTTCTGTGGGGCAAGGCTGAGGGAGAGAATGGGATAGGATAGGGGAGGCTTCTGTGGGGCAAGGCTGAGGGAGAGAATGGGATAGGATAGGGGAGGCTTCTGTGGGGCAAGGCTGAGGGAGAGAATGGGATAGGATAAGGGAGGCTTCTGTGGGGCAAGGCTGAGGGAGAGAATGGGATAGGATAGGGGAGGCTTCTGTGGGGCAAGGCTGAGGGAGAAAATGGGAAAGGATAGAGGAGGCTTCTGTGGGGCAAGGCTGAGGGAAAGAATGGGATAGGATAGAGGAGGCTTCTGTGGGGCAAGGCTGAGGGAGAGAATGGGATAGGATAGAGGAGGCTTCTGTGGGGCAAGGCTGAGGGAAAGAATGGGATAGGATAAGGGAGGCTTCTGTGGGGCAAGGCTGAGGGAGAGAATGGGATAGGATAGAGGAGGCTTCTGTGGGGCAAGGCTGAGGGAGAGAATGGGATAGGATAGGGGAGGCTTCTGTGGGGCAAGGCTGAGGGAGAGAATGGGATAGGATAGGGGAGGCTTCTGTGGGGCAAGGCTGAGGGAGAGAATGGGATAGGATAGGGGAGGCTTCTGTGGGGCAAGGCTGAGGGAGAGAATGGGATAGGATAGGGGAGGCTTCTGTGGGGCATGGCTGAGGGAGAGAATGGGAAAGGATAGAGGAGGCTTCTGTGGGGCAAGGCTGAGGGAGAGAATGAGATAGGATAGGGGAGGCTTCTGTGGGGAAGCCTGAGGGAGAGAATGGGATAGGATAGAGGAGGCTTCTGTGGGGCAAGGCTGAGGGAGAGAATGGGATAGGATAGGGGAGGCTTCTGTGGGGCAAGGCTGAGGGAGAGAATGGGAATAGGATAAAGGAGGCTTCTGTGGGGCAAGGCTGAGGGAGAGAATGGGATAGGATAGAGGAGGCTTCTGTGGGGCAAGGCTGAGGGAGAGAATGGGATAGGATAGAATAGAGGAGGCTTCTGTGAGGCAAGGCTGAGGGAGAGAATGGGATAGGATAGAGGAGGCTTCTGTGGGGCAAGGCTGAGGGAGAGAATGGGATAGGATAGGGGAGGCTTCTGTGGGGCAAGGCTGAGGGAGAGAAGGGGAGAGGGGAGGCCGATTATAATTACTCATTAATTTTCAAGCTGTAACTGTCAATTTATCAAGCCTGATCACATAGTTTCGTAGTGGAGCACGGGTATTCAGCTACTTTTGATATATGTGTCTGACTTACTTCATGAAAGCCAGAAAGCTGTGTCCCGGCCATTATGACAACCATACAAAAATGGCTCCATGTGACATTTGAGATTTTGCCCAAATGAATTATATCTGTTTTCTTCTCTTCCTTCTCTGAAAGGTTCTCTTGCTGAAGTTCTTCAATTTCTTGTTCCACGTCTCCAGTCACCCTTAACCTGCACAAGACTGAGTGGGAAGAAAAGAAGAAAACAAACTCTGAAATGGAAGTGAAGGAATGACTTTCAGCTCCTAACCCCTTCTTGCTCATCAAGACCAAGATTGAAGACAAGTTTGTAGACATCTCCAGGAGAAGGAACCGATAGGTTTTAATACTGTTTTTTTTTTTTTTTGTTCAAATTAAATAAGAGATATCATTCAGCCACCATTTTTAGGGATAGAATAGGGAACCTGAAATGACGAAGTCTATTACCTACCTTAGAATATATTTTCTTGCAATGGAATTGGTCGAAAGAGCATTAGGTGCATTACATCAAATTTTATTTATTTATTTTATTTGTTGTTGTTAGTTGCAAAGTCGTGTCCGACCCATCGTGACCCCATGGACAATGTTCCTCCAGGCCTTCCTGTTCTCTACCATTCCCCGGAGTCCATTGAAGCTCACGCCAACTGCTTCAGTGACTCCATCCAGCCACCTCATTCTCTGTCGTCCCCTTCTTCTTTTTCCCTCAATCATTCCCATAATCACTGGAGAAGTGATTATTTCTATCTCAGTTTTATTGCTTGAGGTAGCAAACATATCCAGCACAACTTCTTTCTCCTATTTTCTCCACAACAACAACCCTGTGAGGTGGATTGGGCTGAGAAAGACTGACTGGATCAAAGTCACCCAGTCAGTTGTCATACCTAAGGTGGGACTAGAACTCGCTGTCTCCTGGTGATTAGTCCAAAGTCACCCAGATAACTTTCATGGCTAAAGCAGGATTAGAACTCACAGTCTCCTGGTGATTGGCCCAAATTCATCCATTTCAGAGGTGGGTTGCAACAGGTTCTGACCAATTCTGGAGAACCAGTACCGGAAATTTTGAGTAGTTCAGAGAACCGATAGTAAAAATTCTGATTGGCCCCGCCCCAATCTATTCTCTGCCTTCCAAGTCCCAGATGATTGGGAGGAAATTGCTGAGCACATTGTAAGCCGCCCTGAGTCTTCGGAGAAGGGCGGCATATAAATCAAATTAAAAAAATAAAAAAAAAATTGGGATTTTGCAATTTAACCTTCCCCTGGAGTGGGTTGGGAATGGAGATTTTAGTTTCCTTCCCCTGGAGTGGTTTATCTTATATTCTGAAAAATACGGTAGTTGTCTATTGTATACCTTTTTGAATTCATATTAGGGTTGCCAGGTCTGCTTCCAAAAAATAGCGGGCAAGCGGGGGGGGGGTGTTAAGTAGTAAAAAAAAAAATTACAATTAAATTATATATTTTCTTACAAACATTTTAACACGTATTAAAATAATCACTTCAAAACTTTACTTAAAATTCAAAACAGCAAATATATTATAATAATATGTAAAATATTAAATTACATTTTACTTTGCTGTCATGTATATTTTTTATTTGACTGCGCAACTTTGATCAATTCTTTGTGTTTAAGGAATAATTCTTTAATTTCAGTACAACGTTGAGAAATATTAAAAAATATACAAAGTTCACTTCGAACTGATACAAGCAGTCGGTTACGTTCATCAGTCCACAAATTTCCCATGATGCTGAAAATTCTTTCAACGTTTGCATTTGATACCGGAATTGATGCACAATACTGGAACAGTTTCAGTAAACTCGGAGCTGGCTCTTTCTTGAAAAAGTATGTCCACTTATCAAGGGATGAATCGCCCTGCAGATGAACATAAACTTCTTCTAAGGTAGAAATTTCATCGAAGAGAGTATTGGGTGGAAGTTCTTCTCGCCATGGTGATAATAACCAGATGTTTGTCATTTCTTCTAAAGTTGGAGGATTATTGCGATCAATTAGATTGAAACAATTTAGCGTCTCATATACTGAATCGGTGAAATTATACACTTTTCTAGGTACGCAATGGCTCTTTGATACACGTTGATGGCTTCTTTCTTGAATTTTTGCACGGCATTCTCAGGCAAATGTTTTTTACGTAAGGCAAATAAAACTTTCATTCCAAAAACTGCTCATCGTATTTTTTTTGCAAAGAATCACGCAGCTTACACATGATAATGTGAAGATCACATGCAAGAATTTTCTTACTTTCCAGCTTCAGTAGGGTGTCTTGCATTATTGACGTGAAGAAGTGCGTGAAATATAAATACAATTCTGAAATTGTTGGTTCATCGTCCTTTGCGAGTTCATTTTCCTGATCTGAAATAAGGTTCCAGATAACCTTATGGCACTCATCAGATCCAAGAGAAATAAAATATGATTTTAGAGGTATCCAGTTTAAAAGAAGTCTTTCGACCACTTTAAACAAACTTAACCAACGTGTTGGAACATGGCGCAAAACTTCATGGAATTCTGACTCGCAAAACTCAAAAAATGATTTCAACTCTTCTCGTTTCTTCGCAGAATTCGAAAATTCGGCAAAAATTCAGCACTACATTTTTGATATCAAAAGATAACTGCTTTAATGCATTTTTTGCGCTGTTGTGTAAAATATGATTATTGCAATGAGCATTCGATCTTTGTCTCATTCTAACTTATGAAAAAAAAGACAAAACGCGATTCTCCTGTCCTTATTCTCTTAGACTGTACAGCTTTAGATTACGTACCATTTCATCATAAAGCTTTTGAATAAAAAAAATGTCCACTATTTTGTGAAAAAAAATAGTGAACATAATGTGAAAAAAGTGGACTGTCCGCTCAAATAGTGGACACCTGGCAACCCTAATTCATATTGTCACCGCTACCGGCTCGGTGAAACCGGGAGGAACTCACCACTGGGTGGGGAGAAACCAAAGGAGGCAGGGAATCCCTCAAGTATCCTACTCCTGTGCCAAGTATGACTTCATCAGTGATAATCAGTACCATTAATTGCACCCAGAAACCTACTGAGTGCAGCTCCCAAACCAGTGATGTTACATGGGCATACCATGATGTCCCCAAACTCTGTTTTCTAAGCACAAACACTAGAATTTCCCTTTCTGTCCTCCATTGCCATCGAATTACAGTTCCCCAAATTATAGAATAACAGAGTCGGAAGGGACCATTGAGGTCTTCTAGTCCAACCCCCTGCTTAGGCAAGAAACCCTACACCACTTCAGACAAATGCTTATCCAACACCTTCTTTAAAACTTCTGGTGTTGGAGCATTCACAATTTCTGGAGGCAAGTTGTTCCACTGATAAATTGTTCTAACTGTCAGGAAATTTCTCCTTAGTTCTAAGTTGCTTCCCTCCTTGATTAGTTTCCACCCATTGCTTCTTGTCCTACTCTCAGATGCTTTGGAGAATAGTTTGACTCCCTCTTCTCTGTGGCGGCCTCTGAGATATTGGAAAACTGCTAAAATGTCATCCCTAGTCCTTCTTTTTATAAGACTGGACATATCCAGTTCCAGCAACCATTCTTTATATGTTTTAGCCTCCAGTCCCCTAATCATCTTTCTTGCTCTTCTCTGCTGTTTTTAAGTGATTGTCCACTGGGACTCCAAGATCCCTCTCACAGTCACTGCTATTGATCACAATACCACATAATTCCTTTGAGAAAAATAATAGCCCTCAGATCAATTTAGATCCACGCGCTTCACTGACGTTCACATATAACAAATTCCAATGTTATTTAAAACAATAATAGTGCTGACCACTTTGTATAATGTGGTGAAAAAAGATGGGAAAGTCCTGTCAGGGCAAACAACTTCTGTACAGTACACTTTAGAGTAATTTTACCATTCCTTGCTGCCTCTTCATCTTCCTTTTGGATCAGTAGGTAACTAGGACTTTCAGGGATTCTGGGTAGTAGGAAGGTCAGAGCCAAAGGAATTATTGCAGCCAGAATTACCATTAGATACCAGCCTGCACAAGAGGACACAACAATAACACTGAATTACCTGTGAACTGTTTTAAATCAAGATGGATTTTGCAAGCATGTGTCTACATACTGTATGTTCACCTTTTTCAAATACAAGAAAGCACGTATTTTTAATAGGCTGCCTGCCACTATGCTCATGGTTAAAATAGTGGGATACTCTAAATCAGGGGTGTCAAACTCAAGACCCAGGGCCCAGATCCGGCCCAGAGGGTGCTTAGATCTGCCCCACGGGACCATCCTGGAAACAGCAAATGACTGGCCCATGGTGCCTCTGCCAGGGAAAATGGAGCTACTGGTAATATTCACTAGATTCTTTGAATCTCATTACAGTCAGAAAACAATGACGATTCCTCTGAATTATTATCTCTATGGGGTCCTTGGTGCTCTCTGAGCTTGGAGGTTTTCTTCATGATGGTGAACCTTTTTTCCTCGGGTGCCAAAAGTGGATGTGTGTACACAATATTATGCATGTGTGTGCCCACACCCATAATGCAATGCCCCACATACACACCCTGCCCCCCTGCACATGAACACACAATCCCCCCCACGCTGCCCCGTCCCCCCTGTGCAGGTGCGTGCAACTCTCCCCAGCTGCACTCCCCTAACCTCCCCCTCACCCCATGCATGTACGTGTGACCCAGCTGCACCCCCTTTTGGGCCTACCAGGCCTCCCTGAAGCCTCCGAATGCCAGAAACGGCCCATTTCCGAACTTCTGGTAGGCCCGTTTTTTTGCCACCTGGAGGCTCCTGAGGTTTTCCTGGAGCCTCCAAGAAGGCGAAAACTATCTCCCCCGGCCCTACAGAGACTCTCCGGAGGCCCGAAATGGCCCATTTCCGGACTTTCAGTAAGCCCGTTTTTCTCCCTCTCAGAGCTTTCGCACGAGCCCTGTACTTCCCTGGCATCCAAAATGGACTGTGTGTAGACTCCTGGGAGGGGAGGGGCAGTATGGGCATGCGTGCGCGTCTCCCGCATCCGTGGGAGAGACCTGAAAATCAGGTGGCTGGCGGGAGGCACGTGTGCCTGCGCGGTGGAGCTGATCTAGGGCGACGGCTCATGTGCCCGCCGAATTGGCTCCGTGTGGCACCTGTGGCATGCGTGCCATAGGTTCGCCATTGTGGATCTATGTTAATCATTAGCACCAATGATGTTAGCTAATTGGGTAATGAAATGTCTGCAGGAAAACCAAGAAGCTCAAAGAACACCAAGGAATCCCCTGAATTACAAATATTTTGTCTGATTGGTAGTATTGCTATATATTTTTCTTCGTTAGTTTTAATGTTTATAATTTATAGGGACATAAAAAGGGCATTCTTAAAAACACATACCATTCTTGTGTCCTATGTTTGAAGGAAAGGTGAGAATCTGAGCAATCACGTTGCCCAGTTTTACAAAGGAATCTGATAGCATGACGACACCTCCCCTTATGCATCTGGGAGAAATCTCAAAGAGGTATACATACATAATGCAGAGGTTTACACCTGGTTAGAATATAAGTTAAAAGGTAATTCAAATGTATATGGGACACAATGTAGAGAAGAAAATTAAGAGAGCATTAGAAACCATGCAGATACAATTACAGAAAGTGTATCGATTGGTTACAAATCTTTTGTGCTTAATCCCATATCCAAAATTCTCTTATTTGACAATTTATTATATCCCTTTGTATTATTATTCTCATTTACCAATTATTTAACAATGGCTTATCTCCCATAAAAAAACCCCGCTTTATATATTTTATTATTACATCCATTTCATATTTCATTTCCATGCTTTATTATCTAGCCATTGATAAAATAAATCCCATATCAGGTAATATTGTTTATCTTCCTGTTCTCTAATTTCAAATGTCAATTTACTCATTTCAGCACATTCCAAAATTTTCTTAATAACATCATCATCAGTAGGTATCTTTTCTCCTTTCCAGTTTTTAGCAAATAAAATTTTAGCCGCTGTTAAGACATTCACAATTAAGTATCTCAGTTCTCTGTTATATGTTTCCGGTAAAATCCCTAATAAAAATATCTCTGGTTTAAAATCAATATGTTTCTTTATCATTTTTTCCAACCATGTGTGGATTTTAGTCCAATATCTTTTAGCTTCTGCACATGTCCACCACATATGGTAGTATGAACCCGGAATCTGATGACACTTCCAATAATTCTCCAATTTGTTCTTGAACATTCTGGCTATTCTCGTCAGGGGTAGATGCCACCTGTAAAACATCTTATACAAATTCTCCTTATATGCTGTTGACATTGTCATTTTATAATTCTGCAACCACAATTTCTGCCATTTCTCTAAATCAATCCCATGAGCAAAATTTTTCCCCCATGCAATCATTGTTTAACTTCTTCTTTTACTTCTAATAGATAACCATATAAATTTTTAATAACATAGTCATCAGAGCCTGTTAAAATTTTATCTAAATTCGTCAAATTACTGTAAAAACCCTCAGTCTTAGAATCTTCATCATATCTAGACTGTATTTGCATATATGAAAACCAATCCATTTCTATCTCTTGTTCTTCTAATTCTTGCTTCGATTTAAGTTCACCCTTTTCATTCAGTATTTCACCATATCTAACAATTTGTTCCTTTCTAAATGTTATTGAGTGTGAGAATGCTTCAATAGAAGATTGAACTGGAATTTTTAAGTAATGATATTTTTTGATCTTCTCCCAATTTAATAACAAAGACTCTCGTATAATATGTCTTCTGAAAGAAACCATGCAGATACGATCATTGCTCTTCACCCCAAGCCATTTTACATGGAACTTTCCAAAATGTCATTCTGCCCTATACAATGTATAGGGTAGATCATTGTCTGGGTTCGAATCCCAGAAGGGCATGGCTAGCTGAGGAGAGCTAAATAGTTTGAAATAGATCTATACTAGTCTCCCTTTATTTCTTTGTCAGTAAACATAAATTTAATACAAAAATAGTTTGTCACAAGAGCAATTAAGGAGGGAGTGGGTCACTCTAATCAGGGCCGCTGGGTGGTTTTCTTCAGATGCAATGAGAGCGGTGAAGTGATCTCGCCTCGCCGCTTCCATCACCACAATATAAGACCTAATATGGGTTCTTAACTGTGTTCGATCAGATTCAGACCGGGAGGACCTCCAACACTCCTCTAGGTGTCTTTTCCGATGCTTCATTTCCCAGAGCTCCATGGAGAACCAAGGAGCCACCCGGGATCTGCGTCGGGTCAGAGGCCGCAAAGGTGCGATTCTGTCCAAGGCGTCGGCAGCCGCCCGCTCCCAGGATGCCACCAGCGCCTCGGCCAAGTCGCGGGATTGGGAAGCGGGGAATGTATCAAGCTCCATCAGGAACCTCTCAGGGTCCACCAGGCACCTGGGGCGGAACCATTTTACTGATTCCACCTCCCAGCTGCGAGGGTTGGCAGGTTGAAAGTCCAGTCTAACGAGGGAATGGTCGGTCCATGACAGGGGGACAATGGAAAATCCCCCCTACCTTGGCCATTTATCCACTGCCCAGAGAGAAAAACCAGGTCAAGTGTGTGCCCTCCCCTATGCGTTGGGCCCTGAACCACCTGAGTGGGGTCCATGGCCGTCATGGAGGCCATGAACTCCCGAACTGGCTCAGATGTCTCACCGATCGATGGCAGATTGAAATCTCCCACAACCAGAAGGTTGGGGAGTTCAACTGCCAGTTCGGCCAAGACATCGAGCAGTGCGGGCAGGGCAGTAGCCACGTAGCTGGGAGATAGGTACGTGACCAACAAACCCGGATGAACTCCAGGGTCCCACTTCAATAGGAGAGACTCACACCTGCCTATCTGAGGGACAGTGACCTCCCTAGGACTAAGACTTTCTCTAACCACCACCGCCACCACCACCCCGCCCCTTCCCTGGTGTCATGGCTGGTGCAGTACACGAAAGCCTGGGGGGCATAAATCAGAGAGAGGAACTCCTCCCTCCTGCCCCAACCAGGTCTCCGTAATGTAAGCCAGGTCCGCGCCCTCTTCCTCAATAAGATCTTGTACGAGGAGGGCTTTATTTACTACGGACTTGGCATGATGTGGTCGAATTCAGCCAACACAGCAGTCCTGGAAATTATACAGGGCTGGCCTGTGTCGCTTTGGCCCAGTCCACGCATATGCACAGGTGGTGGCGGGCCAGCATTGCCTTGTCCATAGCTCACCTCTGAGCCACCGCCTCCTCCTCCTCATCCTAGCCCTCCAGGAAGTTTCCACCTGGCCCATTTTATCATGGCAGGTGCGCCTGTGCACAGGAGGCAGCTGGGATGGTGGGGATGGGGCCTGCGTGCCCACCAACTCCTATGCACGGATGTGCCTGCTGACTCCTCCCCTCACCTTGGAACACTGATCTGACCCACAAAGAAACCAAGTTTGACAGCCATGAGCTAACTGATGAGAGCTAAATAGCTTGAAATAGATCTATACTAGTCTCCCTTTATTTCGTTGTCGGTAAACATAAATTCAACACAAAAATAATTTTTGTGTTGGCTCTTGGATTGGAGCTGAAAGGCGAAAGCGGAAGCAGTATGCTCCATCCCATAATTGGGTAGATCAGGCTGCCCTGATAGACCGGTCTCACTGGAAAAAACACTTATTGAACCACTACTGTCATGTCCCCACTTAGCCCTTCTTTTCTCCAGACTACCCATACCCAAATCCTGCAACTATTCTTCATATTTTTTAATCTCCAGGCCACCTGAGAAACATCATGGATCCCCTTGCAATTTGCCTACCGAACAAATAGATCGACAGATGATGCTATTAATATGACTCTGCACTACATCCTACAACACATTGAATCTCCAAAGACCTATGCAAGGGGCCTCTTTGTAGACTTCAGCTCAGCATTCAATACCATCATTCCAGATATTCTTCTAACGAAACTAAATCAGCTAGTTGTACCTGATCCCACTTGTAAATGGATCACAAGCTTCCTAACAGACAGGAACTAGCAGGTGAAGCTAGGCAAAATCACATCAGATACCTGCACAATTAGCACAGGAGCCCTCCAGGGTTGTGTGCTCTCTCCACTTCTCTTCCCTCTATACACCAATGACTGGATCTCAAAAGATCCCTCTGCTAAAATACTGAAGTTTGCAGATGATACAACAGTGATCGGTCTCATTCAAGACAACAATGAATCTGTATACAGATGGGAGGTTGAACAACTAGCCTTGTGGTGCAGCCAGAACAATCTTGAACTAAATACACTCAAAATCGTAGAAATGGTGGTGGATTTAAGAAGAAAACCTCCTATACTACCACCTCTTACAATACTAGATAACACAATATCAACAGTAGAGATCTTCAAGTTTCTAGGCTCTACCATATCTCAAGACTTAAAATGGACACCTAATATCAAAAACGTCATCAAAAAAGCACAACAAAGAATGTTCTTTCTGTGCCAACTCAGAAAGCTCAAACTGCCCAAGGAGCTGCTAATCCAGTTCTACAGAGGAATTATTGAGTCTGTCATCTGCACCTCTATAACTGTCCGGTTTGGTTCTGCAACCCAACAAGACAGACACAGACTTCATAGGATAATTAGAACTGCAGAAAAAACAATGGCTACCAACTGCACAAGTCAAAAAGAGGGCTGTGAAAATATCTACAGACCCCTCACACCCTGGACATAAATAGTTTCAACTTCTGCCCTCAAAATGATGCTATAGAGCACTGCACACCAGAACAACAAGACACAAGGACAATTTTTTCCCACATGCCATCATTCTGCTTAACAACTAATTCCCACAACACTGTCAAATAATTTACTAAGATTTTATTACTATTATTCTTCTCTTCCTTCCTAGTATCTATCTCTTCCCACTTATGACTATAACCATGTTGCTTGTATCTTTCAATTATATTGTTTTTATTTGTTTCCTAATACGATTTGATAGCCTATTAGCAACCATAACTATCACTAAGTGTTGTATCTTTTTATTCTTGATGAATGTATTTTATTCTCCTTATGTACACTGAGAGCATATGCACCAAAGACAAATTCCTTGCGTGTCCAATCACACTTGGCCAATAAAGAATTCTATTCTACTCTATCTTTTCTTAATCATTTTAGTTGCTCTCTACCATATGGATGCATATGTGTGCCTTGGATTGTTACTCGGAGTCTCTGATCGAATTACCGGAAAGGCATAAAGCATTTCAGGCCTGACTGGTTTTCTTTAAAGAATACACAAAGCCAAAACAATCGTGACTCTACTCACCTAAACATACCCCAGTGAGCAAATGTGCACAAATGGTGAATTCGTAAACATATAACTCTGTGTCACAAGCCAAAAAGATGACCGAGGTTATGGACAAAAAATTAGTTACCACCAAAGAGCCTTTCCTAAAAAAAAAAAAAATGAAAAAAATGAAAAACATGGGTAACAAGGTGAAAAATAAAATTAATGTAAATCAAAAGAACTGCAGTGAGCTTACTGGGAATCTGCATGTTTTGAAAATGATTTGAAATAAGCATTGCACAAGACATAGATGCCTCCAGGGTAGAGCCATCCGTGTCTTAAGCATCCACGTCTGCTTTCCACCTTCTTCATGAGCTTGAAAACATATCTGTCTGCTTCAATCAGCGGATTCCTAATCCTTATCATTCGGAAGAATTTGTTTTGGATCTACTAGTTATGAGACAGACAGAATTTACTCAAGTTGTTTCCAAGTTTTATAAATTTCAATCAGATACCTTTAGCTTCTCAGATCCCAGCAAGCTCTGCTCAAACACTTTCATAGCAATTAGAAACATCCCTCTCCTCCACTCTCTCTTTCCCTCCCTCTTTCTTTCTCCTCCCCCTGCCTACCCTTTTGTGACTTTGTTTGCTAATGGTCAAAATTATTCCTAAAGAATAGATCATCAGTAGTTGGTTTCTTTTATTCACGAGAGCCTATTCCTACAACAGAACACCAGATTGACCAAATGACATGATTCTCTAATGCAGGGGCGTCAAACTGCATTTCATTGAGGGTCTCATCAGGGTTGTCTTGGACCTTGGGGGCCCAGGTGGGCATGGCTGGGGTGGGTGTGATTGGGGTAGTTGCAGCCCCCCGGGCCCCATTTTCAGCTGGGATGGCTCCCTGCAGCCCTCTGTCAGCAAAAATGGACTTGGGGGGGGTTGTGTGTTACGCCCTGGGTCGGCTGAAGAGGTTGTAAAAAATGCTTTTAAAAGCCTCTGATGATCAGGCAACTCAGCTGGGATTGTCAGAGGCTTTTAAAAGCATTTCTTCCTACAACCTCTTTGGCAGAAGAGGTTACAGAAAAAACTGCTTTTAAAAGGCTCTGACGATCCCAGCTGAGCCACGCGATCATCAGAGGCTTTTTTTTTTTTTTTTTACTTTTAAAAGCATTTTTTCAGCCGAAGAGGTTGTAGAAAAAATGCTTTTAAAAGTTAAAAAAACAGCCTCTGATGATGGCGCAGCTCAGCTGGGCTTGGGGGGGGGGCAGGGATTTTTGCTACCAGTTCTCCGAACCACCAGCCACCATCGCTACCGGATCAGGCGATCCGATCCGAACCGGGAGCAATTCACCCCTGCACCACTGACAAGGCCCTTCTTCTGGGTTCCGCTAGATGTACTTCTTTAGGAGACGGGACCCGCAACACTCTTTGCTTCCCCGATCTAGTGGATCAGGAGGATGCGACTAGCAAGAGAAGGTCCCTCAGATTACCCAGCCTCAAGCCATGAAAGGGCTTTAAGGGTGACAACCAGCACACCTTGAATTGCACCTAGAAGCAAATTGGCAACCAATGTGGCTCCCGCAGGAGAGATGACACATGTGCACACCTAAGTATGGGCAAAACTGTGCGGGAAGCTGCATTTTGAACCAACTGGATTTACTGGATGCTTTCCAAGGGCAACCCCATGTAAAGTGCATCACAATAGTCATAGTTAATGGGTCTTTTTACCATATTTTCCCCAAAATAAGACCCTGTCTTATATTTTTTTGAACCCTGAAATAAGCGCTTGGCCTTATTGCCATGCCCTCAAAAGCCCTATTGGGCTTATTATCAGGGCATAACTTATTTTGGGGGAAACAGGGTAATAGATCTTCCTCCCCATGATGATATGTTACTTTGTTCCTGCAATTTTTTTCTTCTTCAAATTATTCATTGCTGGTTGCAAAGAAGATAAAACTTTGAAAGCAAGTGCATTTTTCTCTGATTGGATTATACCACAAATTCTAGAATGGGTATCCCCGTATTAAGAGTGATGTCCACTTGCCTGCCAAATCTGTCTCCTATATAGCCAGACGAAAGTGATCCTATTAAGGCTCCAAGTGGGAATACGTCAATGGCAAGTTCCAAGAAGAACAGCTGAGTAGACTGGTCAGGCAACTCCTCTGGATCCGACACATTAAAAAAGAAATAAACGAGCTAAGGAAAGAAGGACACAGATTGGTTGTTAGAATTTTTCCTAACATTACTTGTCTCGGTAAGGTTAACATGGAGTCAGATTCATCCTGGACAAACTGGGACTGTAAACTAGATGAGAAAGTTGAAAAATATCCCAGAAGAATGCAAAGGCAAAATGTTTAGGATAATTCTCAACCCTACCCGGGAAGCATTAAGGAAGTCACCAGAAACTGACCTTCATATAAACAAGAAACACCTCAAGTTAAGTCTTGAGGGCAATGAAACATCTGGATAACTGCAGACCAGGGTTATCAAATTCAATTTCATTGAATTTCATCAGGGTTGTATTTGACCTTGTGGGGCTGGATTGGGTATGACCAGGGTGGGTGTGTCCAGCTTGATATCACATGTCAGAGATCCCTATGGGGCCTGAGTGCTCTGCCAGAGAAAATGGGCTCCCAAGCTCCATTTTCGGCTGCGATGTCCTCCTGCAACACTCTGCGAGCGAAAACAGAGCTCAGGAGTACTGCCTGTGACCCTTACGAGCTCTGTTTTCAGCTGCAACAGCCTCCTGAAATCTTCCGCCAGTGAAAATGAAGCTTGGGAGAACTTCATGCACTCTTCATAAGCTTCATTTTCAGCTGTGATGGCCTCCTGCCACCCTCTGTCAGCAAAAACGGAGCTCGTGAGGACCGTGTGTGGCCCTCCCGAGCTCCATTTTCACTGGCAGAGGAGCCATGGGCCAGTCCTTTGCTGTTTCCAGGGTGACCCCGTGGGCCAGATCTAAGCACCCTGTGGGCCAAATTCAGCCCCCCGGCCTTGAATTTTACACCCCTGCTGTAGACCCTAGAATTAATGGCCCAATGGAAAGAGGAGAGGTACACATCCATATGACTAAAATGATTTTCAAAACCAACTCAAATTATGGGGTCCTTGATGCTCTCTGAGTCTGGTTGTTTTATTGCAGATGTTTCATTAGCAAACTAGGTAATTTGTAATTCCTTGATTACACTGTTGTTTACTATTAGCTTTATTATTGGTCTGAGTTGGTAGTTTCTTGATTAGGGTATTGTGTACTTCTTGATTGTTGGTGTAGTGTTGATCTTGGTGTTAATCTCTGCTCATCTGGGTATTGGGTGCTGGTAAAGAGGTGTTTTAGTCCTTTTGTTTTCTTTTTGGCTTTTTGATCCTCTCTTTTCAATGGTGTGTAGATTTTGTTTATCTCTATGTGCCTGTTGATGGCTGTTCTCAGGACCAAGGAACTACCAACTCAGACAAACAAGTAAACAATAAAAGACAGCCTAATGAAAAAACTACCAGGACCACTGGCAAGGCAAGCCACTAGTATATAAAATGACAGCTAAAGCAACTCCCTTCTAGTATTGATGGTATTATCTAGGTGGGTAATGAAATGTCTACAAGAAAACAACCAAGCTCAGAGAGCAACAAGGACTTCACAATTCAACCCTGAGGTGCAAATATTGCCTTCCATCAGTAACTTAAATTAGTCTGATCCATGTCATCAACTTGACTCCAGAATTCAACATGGGATTGAAATTCAGAACTGGTAAAGGAAGAGCTGTCTGCCCTCCATGGGATAAAGACGGCCGTGGCCGGGAGGACTTTTTATCAGGTCCGCCTGATTTGCCAGTTGTGTCCCTTTCTGGATCGGGATGCCTTACACACAGTCACTCATGCCCTCGTCACTTCCCGCCTGGACTACTGTAATGCTCTCTACATGGGGCTCCCCTTGAGGAGCACCTGGAGGCTCCAACTGGTCCAGAATGTGGCCGTGCAGGTGGTTATGGGAGCGATGTGGCGTTCCCATGTAACACCTCTCCCGCGCGAGCTGCACTGGCTCCCAGTGGTCTTCTGGGTGCACTTCAAGGTCTTGGTTACCACCTTTAGAGCGCTCCATGGCTTAGGACCCGGGTACTTATGAGACCGCCTTCTGCCACCAGTAGCCTCTCACCGGCCAGTACGCTCCCATAGAGAGGGGCTCCTCCGGGTGCCGTCGGCCAAACAGTGTCGACTGGTGGCCCCCAGGGAGAGAGCCTTCTCTGTGGGGGCACCTGCCCTCTAGAACGAGCTCCCCCCGGAGATACGGAGGATCCCGGACTTACGCACTTTCCGTCGTGCCCTTAAAACCTTTTTATTTCAACAGGCTGGCCTGGCCGAACCGCCTTTTAATTGTTAATTTTAAATTTGTTTTAAAAATAATAGGGGTGTTTTAAATTGTTTGGGCCAAATTATTTAATGTGTTTTTACATTGTTTTTAAATTTTGTATTATGTGTGTTTTATCTTTTGGCTGTTCACCGCCCTGAGTCCTTCGGGAGTAGGGCGGTATATAAATTCAAAATAAAGTTAAATAAAAGTAAAAAGAGCTGTCTGCCCTCCAGGGGATAAAATGTAGGTTGGCCTTATGTTTCCAAGTTTTGTTTTGTTTTGTTTTTTTGTAGATATTAACATGTTTAATAGCATAGCTAATCTTAAACTAGGCATGGTTTATTATTTGTAGTTGAGGGACAGCTTCACATGAATTCAAAAGGGTTTGTAGTCTTCTACTAGAGCTTAATGGAAAGGAAGAAATGTGGAGGGAAAATCAGCCCAAAACAAATTTTCTGCATTCAAACAACATGACAAACAAACAAACAAACAATCTATGTTTGGAAGGCCAGGCCTGTCACAAGTAAATGCCTTATTCTCCAATAGGGGAACTGTATATACTCGGGGTATTAGGGGTTAATTTATTCTTCCTCTCTTAATATATTCATATGTAACCACTCCCATCTTTTACTCCGCCTTGTGAATATAAAAGGAGTTGTATGCACCTCGCCTTGCTTCTATCTACGATTACTCAGAGAATATAGAATGCCTACTGTAAATAAATAGTGTTATGTTTGAATACTTTATTCTTGAATCATTTATTGAGTCTGATCCTTAAAATTACACAACAAGGCCACCTTCTTAGGCTTAATAGGGGTTATGGAGATTCATTGTCATACAGGTCATGGTTGTCCCAAAGGTGCTTTTTCCTTACATACGTTTTGCTTCTCATCCAAAAAGCTTCTTCAGTTCTGACAAAGTTCAGTTCTGAAGAAGGTTCTTGGATGAGAAGCAAAATATCTTCAAGCAAAAAAAAAAAAAAAAAAAGTCGAGTTGTCTTTTGGAAAAAGCAACTTTGGAGCAGTGGTGAAATCCAAATTTTTTTACTACTGGTTCTGTGGGTGTGGCTTGGGGGCATGGCAGGGAAAGGATACTTCAAAATCTCCATTCCTACCCCACTCCAGGGGAAGGATACTGCAAAATCTCCATTCCTACCCCACTCCAGGGGAAGGATACTGCAAAATCCCCATTCCCACACCATTCCTGAGGGAAGGATATAGCAAAATCTCCATTCCCACCCCATTCTGGGGCCAGCCTGAGGTGGTATTTGCTGGTTCTCCAAACTACTCAAAATTTCCACTACCGGTTCTCCAGAACGTGTCAGAACCTGTTGGATTTCACCCCTGCTTTGGACTTAATAGCATTTTATATGGGGGAAAGGAGGGAAGTGGATATGACTTATTGTTAATTTATTAAACAAATTTACAAAATTAACCTCGGAAGGATGTGAGGCTGAGTCAATCTTGAGCCTGGTGAGATTCGAACTGCCAAATTGCAGGCAGCCGGCAGTGAGCAGAAATAGCCTGCAGTACTGCATTCTAACCACTGCATCACCTCGGCTCTTGATCAGCTCTGATCAACTCTGTATCAATCTGGGGCCTTCAGGCCCACTAAGAAAACCACTTCCTTTCTGAAAAGTATCAAAGTGAGGGTCTTATCTCTGGGGAGATAATATTCCATAGAGAGGGAGCCACCACAGAAAAGGCCCTTTTTCTTGGACTCCCTAAATGTACTTTTCTAATAGATGGGACCCACAACATTTCCTGCCTTTCCGCTTGGGTGGGCTGGGTAGATGCGACTGTAGAGAGACAATTCTTCAAATAACCTGTCTCCAAGCCATGTGGCAATTAAAAGGTGATAGCCAGCACCTTGAATTGCACCCAGAAGCAAATTGGCAGTCAATGCAGCTGTCCAGGAATGGATGCAATGGGTGTAGAACTCACATATGTGCAAAACCTCCACAACTGCCACCTACTGCATAAGCAGGAGTTAGAAGTTCGGGACAACCATCAGATTATGCGCCAGCTGTGTCTGGAGCAGTGCAGCCAATCCATGACCATTCTCCAAGACCCAAGTAGCCTTGAACCCACAGCCAGGCCAACTTTCCAGAGTTCAGTTTTAACCTGTTGCTCCCCATTCATAGCTCAACAACTTTGTGTTGGATTTAAATTTACAGACAAAGAATTAAAGGGAGACTAGTATAGATCTGCTGAAGAAGACTCCTGCAAGTCCCTTGGGCTGCAAGGCGGATCAAACCGGTCAGTCCTAGAGGAGATCAACCCTGACTGATCTTTAGAAGGCCAGATCCTGAAGATGAAGCTCAAATACTTTGGCCATCTAATGAGAAGGAAAGACTCACTGGAGAAGAGCTTAATGCTGGGAAAGACTGAGGGCAAAAGAAGAAAGGGACGACAGAGAAGGAGGTGGCTGGATGGAGTCACTGAAGCAGTCGGTGTGAGCTTAAATGGACGCTAGAGGATGGTAGAGGACAGGAAGGCCTGGAGGAACGTTGTCCATGGGGTTGCAATGGGTTAGAAATGACTTTGGAACTAGCAACAACAACAATATAAATCTATTTCAAGCTATTTTGCTCTCATCAGCTAGCCATACCCTTCTGGGATTCGAACGTGGGCTGCTTGCATCTTAGGTAGATGTATTAACATCTAAGTCAGGGGCTCTACTTGCTAAATAGCTTGAAATAGATCTATACTAGTCTCCCTTTATTTCTTTGTTGGTAATTTAAATTTAACACAAAAATAATTTGTTGTGAAAGTGACTGCCTGTGAAGGCTCCTGAATTGGGGTTGAAAGGTGAAAGCAGAAGCAGCATGCTCTGTCCCATATTTGGGTAGATCAAGTTTAACATGAACAATGTGACACCGACCCCCATGGAACCCGCATCCATGACAAAGAAATTTCTTGAGAAAGCAGAGTAATGGGCTCATTTAAGAGAAGAAGAGTTGATCTCTAATCAAGGGAGAGATGTGTTGCTTAAACCAGGGGTCCCCAACCTTTCAGACCTCAGGGACCACTACATTCATAATTTTAAATCCCATGGACCACTAATATGATCTGCCTAATGAGCAGCTGGGTGGGCATGGCCAACTCGATGTCACTCAGATCGAGGGGTGTTACACCAGCCTCTACTCACCCCTCTCCTGCCAGCCACTCCTTGCCTCCCCGCCCAGGCTCCTTAGGGCGCCAAAAGGAAGCAGTTGTTGGAGCTAAGCAGCCACCATGAGAAAGAGTTGGCAAAACAGCTCAGTCCAAATTGGATCTGACTGAGAAGGAGGCTCAGCAGAAGCACCTCACTGAGGACTATGAGCATAGGCTTTCCAAGCAGAGGGAAGACCTACAGGAGCGCAAGACCAGATACTGGCACCTGGAGGCTCAGCAGGCTGATAGTTAGCTAGTTCCAGGCCATGATGCAATCCCACTGGAACAAGGCCCTCTGGCTCTTCGCCACCAGTGGCACTTCCCTCCAGCCTTCGCCCAAAGCCCCACACCAGGAGGCTGAAGCAGACCCCAAGTCGGAATTTCTGCCCCCCTCCAGCCCACACAAAGACCCCAAAGGGGGAGACTCTCTGCAGCAACACAACATACATTGCATGTATCTGTCCCAGGGGCCATAGTTTGAGGACCCCTGATTTAATGCAATATAAAAAAAGACCACCCAAATTTTCTCACGGACCACCAGTGGTCCACGGACCACCAATTGGTGACCGTTGGCTTAAACAACAACACCTTCTTTAAGACCATATCGGCTTTTCACGACGCTTTTCTTACCACTTCGGGAGAATAAAGAATCCAGCTGTAGAACCCAAAATGCAAAGAGATCGCATAGCAGGCCAGCACACTGCAAACAAAGTACTTTGATACGTCCTAAGGGGGGGAAGGGAAATTAGCAGCTCTTGTGATGTCAGTTAAGGTAGCTACAGAGTTATAAGAGTCAATTACACAAGGCAGAGAGATGGACAGGTGGACAGACAAACAGACAGACAATCTGAAAGTGGCATGACAGAAGGATGGTGGACAGAGCTATTGATTAGTTCTTAAGACTAATTTTGTTTTTGCTTTTTTTTAATGATGCATTTTAAATTAACTAAACCTTCCTTCCTTCCTTCCTCTTCCCTCTCTTCTTCCCTTCCTCTTCCTTCCCTCCCTCCCTTCCTCTTCCCTCCCTTCTTTCCTTCCTCTTCCCTCCCTTCTTCTCTTCCTCCTCCTTCCCTTCTTTCCTTCCTCTTCCCTCCTTTCTTTCCTTCCTCTTCCCTCCCTCCCTCCTTCATTCCTCCCTCCCTCATTTCCTCTTCCCTCCCTTCTTTCCTTCCTCTTCCCTCCCTTCTTTCTTCCTCTTCCCTCCCTCCCTCCTTCATTCCTCCCTCCCTTCCTTCCTCTTCCCTCCCTTCTTTCCTTCCCCTCCCTTCCTCTCTCCCTCCCTTCCTCTACCCTCCTTCCCTTTTTCCCTCCCCCCTTCCTTTCCTTCCCTTTTCTTCTTTTTCCCTGCCTGCCCTTCAGATTACGCTTTGTTCCATAGAAATCCAATATTCTGTCTTCCCTAACTTTGTAAAACCCTAAGTTTTGTAACATGGTATCTTAGAGATGTGAAAGGTAGCCACCGTCAGGGATTACACATCTGCAGGTGGGCCTTGCATTTTATTCCACCCCTTTTCAAAGTGTGGTGCTCGTAATGCTGCCATCCCAGGAATTGCCTATTTCAGGTTATATGAAACATTCTGCATCTATTAATGTTAATATCCCATGTTATATAATCTTGTCATATACCAACTCAGAAGTCTTGGATCTAAACATCAAGCTAGATAGCTAATAATCATAAACCAGCAGATTAGACAAACTACCTTCCAAGCAGTCGTGACTTCAGACATGTCTTTCGTAGGGAGCAATCTGGACCACCTGTTGGGAAATGAGAGGATCCTTGAGAGACATTTGAAATATCCTTATACAGTAGGATTAACCTGCTCTTTGCTCTCTGGATTACTGACCTGCAAATTCTCCAATCTGGGTGGCCTCGTCAGTTGCAATGGTTGCATGTACACCTTATATTTATTTAGGATGTTTTTGAGTCAGTTTTTCACTCCTGGCCACTACCTCCTGGCCAACTCCCTGTAGTTTTCTTGGCAAGGTTTTTCAAAAGTGGTTTGCCATTGCCTACTTCCCAGTGCTGAGAGAGAAGGATTGGCCTAGAGATCTTGGCCTAGAAACTAGGAGATTGTGAGTTCTAGTCCTCTGTCAATGCCAGCTGGGTAACTTTAGGCCAGTCATTCTCTCTTAGCTCACCTCACAGGTTGTTTTTTCTTGTGGGGAAAAATAGAAGGAGTATGATAAATGTTCACTGCCTTGAGTTACCTATAAAGTCATTAGACTTAGAAGAGACAGAATTGTCACTGCGGTTTTTTTTTTTGTATTTGTCAGCTGTGCTTGAACTCTAAGACTTACGGTAGCTGAAAACTCTTATCACTAAGCTACTGCGCATGTCCACATTCTTTTTTCCACATTCTTTCACTTTCTTCTAACTTTTTTTGTTCGCCTGCCAAGAGGTAAGACAGGAACGCTGCCAAGATGTAATCATTAGCTAGTAAGACTGTTTTTATTTCTTTATAATAAAATGTTTTTTATTAGAATATATCTCGGGTTTTATTTTCTTTAAAAAGTATACTCCAAGGAAAAGCCACGGTCCCGTCTCTAATCAGGTGCAATTACCCCAAAGGGATTAATTGCCATCCTGACAAGAATAACTTCATTGTCACTTTGAATGTACACTGATTGGCATGCATTGAAATGAAATTACGTTGCATGCAGCCCTCAAAGGGTCACCACCTCTAATACAAACATAAACATCACAAGATGAATAAACAAACAAACAAACAAATAAAAAATTATGCATGTAACTACATATATTATATGACACGGAGAACTAGAACACAGTCTAGTTCGGATGTATACATGTACATGGTGAGAGAAATGAATCTTGCAATTTTACCAGACAGATGGCCTAGGGAACAAAGCTGTTATAGAATCTAAAAGTCCTGCTACAAATACTTCCAAATCTCCCCCCAAGAGGGGAGCAACAGAAACAAACCCACCCCACAGGGTGTGCGGGGTCTCTGACAATGCTTTCAGCTCTAAGCACCTAGCGCTTATAAGCAGTATCCTGAATGACAGGAAACAAGCTTCCTATAACCTTCTCGGCTGTCCTTACCACTCTCTGTATGGACTTTCTATCTGAGGCACTGCTGCCAACTGCTAATAAAAGTGGAACAAAAAGTCAAATCAAACAAATAAATTTGCCCAGCTGACTTTGTGGCACACTAGAACTTACAATCTCCCAGTTTCTAGCTTGTTGCGTTCACCACTACATCAAACTAGCTCTCCAGCATGCACTTCAAATATTTTAAAAGCTACACACTGCATCTTTTGCCACTTCAAAGTGTTGGAGGGTTTGGTCATTCCCTGCCATTTTAAGGGAATTGATCAATTCATTAATTCCCTTTTTTATCTCCCGGTAATCTTTTAATTCATGGTAGAGTCAGATTACCCATGAATATTTTATTGAAGGCAGAAACTGAGAGGAGGTCAAAAGCTGTTGCTTCTGAAGTAATTCTTCCCCAAATGTACCAAGACAGTTAAGTATCCACTGTCACTTTGGCCATAATTGAATGGTTGTGAGCTTTCAATCAATCAGGATAGAGCTGGAAAAGACCTTGGAGGTCTTCTAGTCCAACCCCCTGCTCGAGCAGAAGACCCTAGACCATTTCAGACAAGTGGCTGTCCAGTCTATTCTTAAAAACCTCCAGTGATGAAGCTCCCACAACTGGTTAATTGTTCTCACTGTTAGGAAGTTCCTCCTTAATTCTAGGTTGCTTGATTAGTTCCCATCCATTGTTTCTTGTCTTGACTTCTAGTGCTTTGGAAAATAAGTTGACCCCTCCCCCTTCTCTTTGTGGCAGCCCCTCAAATACTAGAATACTGCTATCATGTCACCCCTAGTCCTTGTTTTCTCTAGACTAGCCATACCCAATTCCTGCAACCGTCCTTCATATGTTTTACTCTCCAGGCCCCTAGCTGTCCATGTTGGTTCTTATGCTCTACTCTGTTATTTTTATTTTATTATTAATTTTATTCATTATCTTATCTTATCTTATCTTATCTTATCTTATCTTATCTTATCTTATCTTATCTTATCTCATCTCATCTCATCTCATCTCATCTCATCTCATCTCATCTCATCTCATCTCATCTCATCTCATCTTATCTTATCTATTTATTTATTTGTTTATATTTATATACCACCCTTCTCCTGAAGGACTCGGGGAGGGTGAACAGCCAACAGATAAAACACAAGAAATACAAAATTTAAAACAGTATTAAAATCCAATTAATTTAATTTGGCCCAAAATTAAAACACCCCTATATTAAAACCGATAATTAACAATTTAAGAATTAAAACAAATTAAAAGAGTTAGGCCAGCCCGGCTTGCTGGAATAAAAAGGTCTTTAGGGAACGACGAAAGGTGCGAAGATCCGGGATTTGCCATATCTCTGGGGGGAGCTCATTCCAGAGGGTGAGTGCCCCCACAGAGAAGGCTCTCCCCCTGGGAGCCACCAGTCGACATTGTTTGATCGACAGCACCCTTAGGAGCCCCTCTCTGTGGAAGCGTACTGGTCGGTGGGAGGCTATTGGTGGCAGAAGGAGGTCTCGTAAATACCCGGTTCCTAAGCCATGGAGCGCTCTAAAGGTGGTAACCAATACCTTGAAGCGCACCCGGAAGACCACCGGGAGCCAGTGCAGCTCACGCAGGAGAGGTGTTACATGGGAGCACCGAGTCGCCCCCATAACCACCCGCGCGGCCGCATTCTGGACCAGCTGGAGCCTCCGGGTGCTCCTCAAGGGGAGCCCCATGTAGAGAGCATTACAGTAGTCCAGGCGGGAGGTGACGAGAGCATGAGTGACCGTGCGTAAGGCATCCCGATCCAGAAAGTGACACAACTGGCGGATCAAGAGAACCTGATAAAAAGCCCCCCTGGCCACAGCTGTCATATGCTCTTCTAAAGACAGCCGTGCATCCAGGAGGACACCCAAGTTGCGAGCCCTATCTTCTCTTCTCTTCTCTTCTCTTCTCTTCTCTTCTCTTCTCTTCTCTTCTCTTCTCTTCTCTTCTCTTCTCTTCTCTTCTCTTCTCTTCCCTTCCCTTCCCTTCCCTTCCCTTCCCTTCCCTTCCCTTCCCTTCCCTTCCCTTCTTCTATCTTATCTTATCTTATCTTATCTTATCTTATCTTATCTTATCTTATCTTATCTTATCTATTAATTATAGCCTAAGCTGAATCTCGTGGTTTTATAAATATTGTAAATAAATAATCCCAAAGCTGCTGTTTTTACAAGAGGCAACTGGACTTTCTGGTTTTTCTTTGAAGACATTTTGCTTCTCATCCAAGAAAACTCTTCAAAGAAAAAACAGAAAGTCCAGTTGCCTCTTGAAAAAAATAATCACCACCTTTGGGACAACCATGACCTGCATGACTGAGGATCTCAATAGACATGTAAATAAATAACACACACAATGACCTAAAGCCCAAGGAATTAATCTTAAGGCAACCCTCTAAATTGCTCTTCCAGAGAAGCACACCAAAATGAATAGGCCAAAGACCTAGACTTACCTCCCTTCCTTGTGCTATTGACTGGGAGACAAGTTCAGATACACCCTAGGATTTTCTTTGAAACAAAAGGCGAGGATTCTAACATTTGCTCAGGAGCCAATCAGACAAGAGCAGTGACAAAATTCCGGGAATTACTGTTGACAGTTGTAAGTAGAAAGGAGCCTTAAATGGCTTGTCCAGGAAAGAGATTATGACAGCAAGATCTTCTTGAAATAGTTTAGATGAATTGCCAGAGAGAATTGAATTGCCAATAGGGGGATTTTCCCCCGCTCCACTTGCCACCCTCCTTGATAAAGAGACGGCGGGGAAGGGAAGCAGCCAGACTGCTGTTGCAATTGGGGCATGTGGAGCAAGATGGGGTTCCTCTTGCCATCTTACCTGACTTCCAGCTTCATTGCCTGTTGTGTGCAGGGAAACAAGTTGTATGGTAAAAAAAAAAAAAAACTTCTCGAGAGTTCGAGGAAGTCGGACTAAATGGACTCGTGAGAAGTTTTTTTTTTAACCATACAACTTGTTTCCCTGCATACAATGGCAAGAAATGTGACAGAGCTGGAAGTCAGGTAAGACATGCATCTCACTTCTCCCCCTCCCCACCTGCCACCCCCCCCCCTCAATAAAGACACAGGTGTGGACAGGGAAAATTGGTGGAAGTTGTACGAGGAACAAAGTGAGTGCTGTGGAAAAGGGAGTCGGGCAGGAGTAGGCTTTGGGCCCGCACCACAACGATGCCTGGGAGGAAAAAGGGTGGGGGGTGAGGGGAAGGGCGTTGGGTTTGCGCTGTTCCTCGAGTGCAGCAAGTCTGGAGGGCAATGCACGGGGCATCTGGGGCTGCTGAGGGTTGCCTGGTGGAGAGGCAGGAGCGGGCAGGGAGTTTATAGGTGAGGGGATGGATGGATGCATGCATAGATGGATGGATGGATGGATGGATGGATTGATGATAGATGGATGATGGATGATGGATGATGGATGATGGATGATGGATGATGGATGATGGATGGATGGATGGATGGGTGGGTGGGTGGATGGGTGGATGGGTGGATGGGTGGATGGATGGGAGGCAGGCAAGCTAGCACCAAGAGTGCCAGGGAGATTCCCACCTTTGGTTGCCCCAGTTGCAGGTAGTGGTGCGGTGCGAAGAGCAACAGGTTGCTTGTGTGAAAGTGCAGATTGTCAGATGTAAATGCCTTATTCTCTATTGTGTAAATAATGTATATATGGGACATCAGGGGTTAACTTATTCTTTGGATTTTAATGTATTCATAATTTACCACTCCCATTCCTGGCTCCACCCCTTGTATATATAAGGAGCCACCCTCACCATTTTCTTTGCTTCTATCTTGAATATTCAGCGAATATAGAATGCCTATTATTATTAAAGAGAAATATATTTAAATCTCTAATTCTTATTATCTTTATTGAGTCTGATCCTGAAAATATTGCAACAAGCTGGTAGCAGAGGATGGTTAATTGACTCAATAAATAATTAAAAATGTCTAAGAAAGATAGGCCCAACACCAGGGCCTACAGCAAGGAAATAGAAACTGAACAAGAGATGATCAACGAATCCACTAACGCGATTTCGAGAGAATCCGAAGAATACACCACTGAAGAAGAAGAACTGATAAATGAAAATAATGACCAGGAAGAAATCGAAATAGAAAATAACGAACTCAGGTCAGAGATATTGAAGATACTAAAAAGCCAGAAGAACGATGAAAGCCTCATCGCGAACCTCCAAGAAATGCTGAAGAACAACGGAGCAGCGAGAGAGAAAAACGTCGTTAAAGAAAAACCCAAAGATCAAAAAACTGTGAGTGAAATGAATACTGAGAAAGTCGTTGTGAAAAAGAAAAGATGTGATCCCGCGCGAAATTTTGAATGGCAGCCATCTTGGTTTCAACGAACTTCAAAAGAGAGTGAAGCAGAGCCAATCAAAACGCTCAGTTCAAAATTTCTGGCGCGAAAAACGCTATCAGACGACAAAAGTGAAAAAGAAGACTCAAACTCTTCAGAAGAACCAGAATCAGAAAGTGAAGACGATTTAACAAAGTCTCAAGTAAAGTCAGCAATGAAAACGCTTTTTGCTGCTTTTGGGCCAAGATTGAAAATTTCCAAGGCACCAACGAAGAAGCAAGAGATCAAACCGACAACTCGAGACCTGCACGCTCCCATCCTGACTTCGAAGGCGACGACACCTGAGCCCAGAGAGCCATGCCGATTCCGTCCTACACCGCAGACCGGATCAAGTGCCAACGCACACGAAAGAAAGAGAAGAGCTGTCGCCACCACCAGAACCCCTAAAACCGAACCAGAGACCGACTCATCTGAAGAGGAGCGGAACGAGAGAGCTGAAATGGAGAGAACCTTCCACGACGACGCCAAGGAAGAAATGAGCAACGCGCATGTGCAAAGCTACGTAGACGGCCCCGAAAGACTTGAACTGGCCAGAGAACCGCGCAGACTCGTTGCGAGCATCCCCATGCCGTTCTGTAATTTCCTGCACTTGCGAGACCACGGACTGCCTCAGGTTGTAAGTAATGGACAAAATAATGTGGGGAACTTACCCAGTGACTTCCCAAAACTTAGAATTGATGGCATTAATTTACAAGAGTGGTATCAACAACTTCAGGTTGTCTTTATGAAAGAAAATTTACTATTCTTTATAACTAGTCCTCCAAGAAGACCTTGGACTTTAAAAATAGATTGTTTACATCATAGAGCATTTTTCATAATAATATCTAGCGTGTCTCCTGCAATGTATCATAGCATCAAATCAAACCTAACTGTGTCAGAAATAATCCAATGCATGTTTAATCTATTTCACAGCGATAGCGTAGCTACAACTACAAGAATGTCTAAGGATTTCTTTTCTTCTAGAGTGAAACCAGGGGTTTCTATAAGTGAGCATTTGATATCTCTAAACAAAATAAGAGCTGAGCTGCAATTGAGGGGGGAAGTGATTTCAGATCAAACAATGAAAAGTGTTATTATCAATTCACTTGATTCATCATGGGATAGCTTTATGTCACACTTAGATACTATTAATTTAGGATATTTAACCATAGAAAGTCTATCTAACAAATTGATAGCAGAAGACAATTCAAGAAAAAATCGTTCCAGTAATCAAACAGAACACAAATCTTTTAGGAAAGTAGCTTTCCAAGAAAAATATAATGAAGCCTTTAGATGCCACAATTGTGGATCCAGGGAACACAGTAGAAGAGACTGTCCCAAAGTCTCAAGGGAGAGACATAGGCCAGAATATAGGAGCAAATACAATTATAGACAGTCTTCCACAGATAGACACAAATATAGAAGCCCACCAAATTACAGAGAAAGTAGAGGGGGTAGAGAAAATTCAAAAGAGAGAAAATCTGGGTCACTAAATGGACTAAACAAACAAGAAAGCACCAAAACACAACAAAATGAGAACAATAATTGGCTTATTGATTCTGGTGCAACCAATCACACCACTAACAACAAAAGTATATTATCTTCATTTACAGAAGATAAGTTTGTGATAAAGGTAGCTAATCAAGAAAAGGTTCAAGTATTAGGCAGAGGAAATGTGACCTTGCCTGGTTTAGGTAAAATAGAGGGGGTATTATTAATCCCAGAAATACCTCATAACATACTAAGTGCTATAAAACTAAGCAGAGATTCTGACATCAATATAGTTTTCTCAAAGGGGAAAGCAACTTTAGAGAAGGACAAAACAAATATAGGCACTGTGATGATAAAAGGAGGTCTACCCTATCTGATAACAAAAGAAAGATGGTTACATAACATTGATTCAAATATGGAAGATTGTATTGAAGCAGATGATGAAAATGTTAGTAACAGTGACAATGATGAATGTAAAATACCTCATGATCACAAAAATACACACAATGAGAAGAAACCAAAAATAGGCAAACCAATTCATGATGAGTGTGCTCACATCTTACATAGGAAGTTAGGACATGCAAGCTTTCCTGTAGTTCAAAAAATGACTGAACACGCAGAAGGTGTCAAAATAAAAAATTGTGATAATTATTTGGAATGCTCAGTATGTAAATCCACCAAACTAAAAACCAGTCCCAGACCAAAAAAATCTAACAGATCAACTAACAATATTTTTGACTTAGTACATATGGATTTAGTTGGTCCATTAACTCCATCAATTACCTATAGGAAACGTTACTTTCTAACAATAGTGGATGATTATAGTCGCTATGGTTTTGTTTACACATTAAAGCACAAGGATGAAACCTTTCAGAAATTTAAGGAATTCTACAAACGCATAGAAACACAACATAATATCAAAATAAAACAAATTATGACAGATAGGGGATGTGAATTCATGTCTAAAGAATTCTCCCAATGGTTAAAGGATAGGGGAATGCTACATTTCACGTCCAATCCATTTTCTGCGTTTCAAAACGGGATTGCAGAGAGAAAGAATTCCACACTACAAACCATGATTAGATGCACATTAGAGGATGCTGGTTTAGGCAAACAATTCTGGTCAGAAGCCCTACATTATTCAAATTACACTCAAAATAGAACCTGGTCCAGTATTGTGAATAAGACACCGTATGAGGTGATGTACAATAGGAAACCTAAATTAGCACACATGCACATATTTGGAGTCACTGCAGATGTGCACATACCTAAGCAGTTGAGGAGAAAGGGAGAAAACGTATCCAGAAGATTAAGATTTATGGGATATGAAACTGGAACCAAAGGGTACAGATTCATTGATAATAATAACAAATTTATAGTCTCCAGAACAGCTGTGTTCCATGAGCAGGCCAATTGGTCTAAACTGCACCTTAATGAAATATTTCCAAATAAATGCAAAGATGCGATATCTTGCGAGGAAGGGACAATAGAAAATCAAAACATTAACAAAAATAAGAACAAAACCAAAACTTGGACAAATAGTCAGCATAAAATAAAGACAGACACATTAACAAAAAAAGAAGCTAGATATTTGCACGACAACCATAGCAAACCTGAAAGAGCTATTAGAAACAATAGAAATCAAATACCAAGTAAATACAAAGATTACATAATGCATATGAATGGAGAACAAATAACACCTAATACATATGAGGAAGTATTAAAACTCCCTCGTGAAGAAAGAGAAAAATGGGAACTAGCTATGAAAAAAGAGATGGAAAGTTTGCAAGGATTAAATGTATTCACTCCTGCGATCGCACCTAAAGATAAAACAATTATAGGTACCAGGTGGATTTATAAAATTAAGAACCTAGAAGGAGGCAATACTTTATACAAGGCTAGACTAGTTGCACAAGGTTATGCACAAAAATATCCAGAAGACTATACTGACACATACTCCCCCACGGTGAGGACAGAGAGTGTTAAAACAGCTCTAGTAGTAGCATCTGCACTCAATCTGGACGTATTTCAATATGACATACAGACTGCGTATTTACACGCAAAACTAGATAAGGAAATATATGTAAGAGCACCACATAGTCAATACACTAATAAGAATGAAATTTGGTTATTAAATAAGAGTCTATACGGATTAAAGCAATCTGGCAAGAGATGGTACGATTGCTTGGTAAAAGTACTAAAGACCATGGATTTCAACGCTACCACTGCTGATAACTGTTTCTTTGTAAAAAAGAGTGATGATCACATTGAATTTGTATTAATTTATGTGGATGATATTTTATATATAGGAAAACACAAAGAGAGCAGAGAAATCTTTGTAAATAAGTTAAACGAACATTTCTCGTTGAAATCTCTAGGTAAAGTGAATAAATACCTTGGTGTACAAATTAACAAAACTAGAAGGGGATTCAAACTTACTCAGAAAGATAAGATCATTGAACTTCTAAACAAATGTAATTTAAACAATGCCAAAACCTGTGACACTCCTATGCAAACTGATTTCCTTAGAAACACTGATGAGTCTTCCCCTGAATTTAAAGATAATACATTTTACAGATCAGTTATAGGCTCACTCCTTTATATATCTAATTGGACCAGACCAGATATTGCATTACCTCTCAATTTATTGTCAAGATATGTTAGCAAACCAACCATGTATCATTGGGAAGCTGTCAAAAGAATTCTAAGATATTTGAAAAGTACATTAGATTTTTGTTTAGTATTAGAACCTAATAATGACAAAGAACCAAAAATTACCTGTTATGCGGATGCAGATTGGGCTGGTGATACATCATGCAGAAAGAGTACTTCTGGTTATATTTTTCTATTGAATGATTGTCCAGTTTACTGGTACACTGGTAAACAAGAACTGGTAGCCACTTCAACCACAGAAGCGGAATATGTTTGTTTATCCAAAGCTGCAAATAACCTTGTATGGTTCAATGACTTGATCTCAGATGTTTGGAAAAAACCTGCATTACCTTTTGTTGTGCATGAAGATAATAAAGCAGCCATTGAAATATCCAGATCCGATGCCATTGGACAAAGGTCCAGGCATATTGATATAAAATTTAAGCACGTGAGACAATTATCTCAAGATGGGTTCATCAAAGCAATACATTGTGATACTTCTGAACAATTAGCTGACATATTAACGAAGCCTTTACCTTCTAAACAGCACAAATATTTAACTTCTAAATTGTATGTATTATATTGTCCTGAATCTGAATGTAATTGGTGTTGTATAGCGAACCGGCATTTAGAGGGGGATTTGTCAGATGTAAATGCCTTATTCTCTATTGTGTAAATAATGTATATATGGGACATCAGGGGTTAACTTATTCTTTGGATTTTAATGTATTCATAATTTACCACTCCCATTCCTGGCTCCACCCCTTGTATATATAAGGAGCCACCCTCACCATTTTCTTTGCTTCTATCTTGAATATTCAGCGAATATAGAATGCCTATTATTATTAAAGAGAAATATATTTAAATCTCTAATTCTTATTATCTTTATTGAGTCTGATCCTGAAAATATTGCAACACAGATGATGCCGGAAATGAGTCTTTGTGAGACTTATCGTGCCACTGCCACTAATTGTTAACTAATAATTGTTAACTAATGTTAACCCATAAGTAGGGTAAGCACAAGAAGCCTTTGAAAACAACAGAAATGGCCATGCCAGTGCTGCTTGTGGCCAGATCCAGCCAGGAGAGTGGCTTGCTGATGAGCAGCTGGCTGGCACTGCCCTGACATGTCCCGCCGCCTGCCTCTTGGAGCAGGACTCTACAAGGCTTGTTGTACCATTGCATGAACGAACATCATTACTGCCACGAGGTTCGACATATTGGCACAGCCATGAGTGGCAGGATGCCAGCTGTGCCAGTATGATGAAGCTGCAGTTTCTAGAGCTTCAATATGTGGTGGGTTTTTTGGGGGGCATCGTGGTTACCAAAACTGGATGCAATATTCCTAGCGTGGACTTAAAAAGCAATATAAATCAGTATTAATACTTCACATGATATTCATACTATCCCTCTGTTGACACAGCCTAGGACTGCATTAACTTTTTTGGGCAGCTGCTGGCTCATATTTCAGCGGTTTCCCATTAGGACATCTACATTCTCCTCAGTTACTGCTATTGGGTCAGGTTCCACCTATTCTATACCAGTGCATTGGGTTTTTTTTTCTTGCCTAAGTGTAAAACTTAACTTTTCTCACCACTGAATTGTATGTTGTTGGATGGGGCCCAGTGTTAAAGTCTAGAAGTCTTGAACGTGCAAAGACTCTCTCTCCTAAATCTGAAAACCTAACAGTTCCCTGAGAATGAGAAACAGAAAAAATGCAAGCCATATTTGCAATGGAAGTCAATTCTGGGGAAATTGGAGGGTATACCATATTTTTCGCTCCGTAAGACACACTTTTTTGTCTCCCAAAAGTGGATAGAAATGTCTTATGGAGTGAATATTGCCGAAGCCTCACCCACCCGACGACCCCTACCCTTCAGCAGTTTTTGACATCCGTGTGTCCCGTTTTTGGCCTCTGCATGCCCAGTTTTTGGCCTCCACGCACCCCATTTTTGGCCTCCATGTGTCCCATTTTTGGCCTCCACATGTCCCATTTTCAGCCTCCGTGCACCCCATTTTCAGCATCCACTCACCCCGTTTTTGGCCTCCATGCAGGACTTTCGTGGAGGCTGAAAATGGTGTGTGTAGAGGCCGAAAACAGGATTCGTGGAGGCCAAAAACGGGAGTGTGTCTTATCCTCAGGTGCATCTTATGGAGTGACAAATACAGTACTTTGCTAAAATATTAGTCTAAATCTCAGCTAACTTGCTGGTTCTGAACCAGAAGGAATACTCCATAAATCAATCACACTGGACAGTTGAAGAAAAACAAGATTCCGTTTTTAATTCTGATTTCAAAGAAAATGCATAAATAAACACAAGGGGCACAAAATTAGTTCAGGAGATAATGCCAGGCTCCTTTCGTGCCTCATCTGTCTTGACGTGGACCTTCCCGCTTTTCTGTCTCGCCATCATTTTTCTGATATCCTTTAAAGTCTGATTTTTGGTCTCTGGGATATACAGGTAGAAGAAAATAAAGAGTGCCACACAGAATGGACTGAAGATGAGTAAGGAGTACGATCCAAGTTCCTTCTATAGACATAAAAGGATATTTGGGGGGGGGGAGAGAGAGAAATGGTTGTGGGATGCTTTATGTCAAAATACATTTTGTTCCTTATAATTTCTCCATTCCCTTAAACATCAGCAGAATCCACAGTGAGAAGCAGTGTCTCCGCTACTTAATTGGCAGTAACTAAGTTAATCAAGTAAAAATAGCAAATGGGAGGAGGGGAAAATATTTTACTCAAACTTCCTTGAACCCCCAAATAAGTTACCCAGACTCAATCCACACATCAAAGGAGAAGGTCTGAAAACATAAGTAGATTTAATTAAAACTGTCTCCTAAAAGAACTACATGTTCACCATAATAAATTTCACAGATGAGACATACCTAGACATCAGTGGTGGGTTTCAAATTTTTTTACTACCGGTTCTGTGGGCGTAGCTTGGTGGGTGTGACATAGCTTGGTGGGCATGGCTTGGTGGGCATGGCAGGGGAAGGATACTATAAAAATGCCATTACCACCCACTCGGGGGGAAGGATACTGCAAAATCCCCATTTCCACCTGATCAGCTGGGACTTGGGAGGCAGGGAATAGATGGGGGTGGGGCAGGGCTGAAATGCTCCTGGTTTGGACCGGATCGCTTGATAAGTAGCGAGTGGTTGGAAGAACTGGTAGCAAAAATCCCTGTGCTCCCCCCCCCCCATGCCCAGCTGAGAAGCACGATCATCAAAGGCTGTTTTTTTTAACTTTTAAAAGCATTTTTTCTACAACCTCTTCGGCCAAAATAATGCTTTTAAAAGTTTTTTAAAAAGCCTCTGATGATTGCACAGCTCAGCTGGAATCATCAGAGGCTTTTAAAAGCGTTTTTTCTACAACCTCTTCGGCTGAAGAGGCTGTAGAAAAAAAATGCCTTTAAAAGCCTCTGGCAATCCCAGCTGAGTTGCCTGATCGTCAGAGGCTTCCAAAAGCATTTTTTTCTGTAAAAATAATGCTTTTAAAAGTTAAAAAAAAAAAAAGTTGGCCACGCCCATCCAGTCACATTACCCCCACCCCCACCAAGCCACAGAACCGGTAGTAACAAATTTTAGATTTCACCTCTGGGGCGGGGCCAGTCAGAATTTTTACTACCGGTTCTCCGAACTACTCAAAATTTCCGCTACCGGTTCTCCAGAACTGGTCAGAACCTGCTGAAACCCACCTCTGCTACACATGCCCATTCCCCTCTAGTGTTACATCTTTTTTACATTGTGGCGACCAAAATTGGATGCAGTATTCCAAGTGTGGCCTTACCAAGGCATTATAAAGTGGTATTTGTCAGCACTTCAACCTGCATTTACTCTAGTGCTGACATAAGAAGGAGAAGAGCCTACTTATTTTCCCTGAAGATAATGTCCCCTAGGAGATGAGATGGGAGGGGGGACATTCCTGGGAGCTGAAGTACTAGATATGGGGAGAGTGATTTGGAAGAGGGCCAATGAGATGCCGAGAATTGGGGAACGGAAAGGGAAGGTTTTGGGTCAGGAAGTCAGTGTTGATTTCTTCAAAGATTACTTGTTTGGAAATGCAATTTATTTTATTTAAGACGACATCAAAACCTGACAGTATTAACACTTCACGTGATCTTGATTCTATCCCTCTGTTTATGCAGCCTAGAACTGTGTTGGCTTTTTTGGCAGCTGCTGCACACTGCTGGCTCATATTTAAATGGTTGTCCATTAGGACTCCAAGATCCCTCTCACAGCTACTACTATTGAGCAAGGTACCACCTATACTGTACCTTTGCACTTTGTTTTTCTTGCCTAAATGTAGAACCTTACTTTTTTCACCATTGAATTTCATTGTGTTAGATAGCACCCAGTGTTCAAGTCTGTCAAGATCCTTTTGTACCTTCAGCCTATCCTAATAAACTCTGCTTAATAAACCACACCATTTCCACTAAGCTTCAGAGTCACTCACCTTCATTTTGCCTTGCAGCAATGTTAGGAAAATATTGGCTAGGCAGTATACGGATCCTGCAATTGCAAAAGCTGATGCTCGTGATGACTGAAGGAACAACTCCAGTGAAATTATTACTGAAATTACATCTTGGTAGAGAGAAAAAGATGTAAGTCACGGAATGTCCTTTCCCATTGATCACGATTCCCCCCCCCCACATCCCCATCTCTTCCCAAAACTTGCATTTCATTCACTTACTTGGTCCTATGCTATATGCAGCAAGGAAAATGACAAGCAGACAGACGCAGAATGAAGACCACACACTGGCCCTCTGTGGGAGAAAATCAGTCAGAATTGAGCAAAGTGTCTATGAAATTGCAACATTTGTTGGAAAGGAACATCCTAAAGATTGTCGTGGAAAAAAACCCAATGAAAGAAACAAAAGGCAGCAACACAAAACAACAATTCTTACTTTGAGACCCAGAGGTTGATTTTGCTAATGATTTGGAACATAAACAACTATCATAACACAACTAAATAACACAACTGACAGTAATAAGCCATTGCAATGAGGTTCACTCACATAGCTGGGTAAGCAAGGATCAGCTATAGGCCAGTGGCCTCAAACACATTCCTAGGCCTGTGGTTTATACTCTTCTGCACACATTTTAAAACTTACTTCAAAACTTACACACACACACACACGCACACACACAGAATTCTCATGAGTGGAAAAACGTGGCTTTCTACATATTCATTTGTAAGATTCAAAGAAGAGTGTCAGCGCAATCTTTAAGTGGACAGTCTTCAGGCACCTGTTTCTTTCCCCTCTTCCCACACTTCCATTAAACCTGGAATTATTCCAATATCAGGCTGTAAAAAAGAGGCAGTGGGAGATTTGTATTTCCAGACCTTTACGTTTCTGTAATGTAGACTTACAGTACAATATAATTATTTCATCTGAATAGAATAGAATAGAATAGAATAGAATAGAATAGAATAGAATAGAATAGAATAGAATAGAATAGAATAGAATAGAATAACAGAGTTGGAAGGGACCTTGGAGATCTTCTAGCCCAACCCCCTGCTTAGGCAGGAGACCTTACACCACTTCAGACAAATGGTTATCCAACATCTCCTTAAAAACTTCCAGTGTTGGAGCATTCACAACTTCTGGAGGCAAGTTGTTCCACTGATTAATTGTTCTAACTGTCAGGAAATTTCTCCTCAGCTCTAAGTTGCTTCTCTCCTTGATTAGTTTCCACCCATTGCTTCTTGTCCTGCCCTCAGGTGCTTTAGAGAATAGTTTGACTCCCTCTTCTTTGTGGCAGCCCCTGAGATATTGGAACACTGCTATCCTGTCTCCCTTAGTCCTTCTTTTCATTAAACTAGACATACCCAGTTCCTGCAACCGTTCTTCATATGTTTTAGCCTCCAGTCCCCTAATCGTCTTCGTTATGCTTCTCTGCACTCTTTCTAGAGTCTCCACATCTTTTTTTACATTGTGGCAACCAAAACTGAATGCAGTATTCCAAGTGTGGCCTTACCAAGGCATTATAAACTGGTATTAACACTTCACGTGATCTTGATTCTATCCCTCTGTTTATGTAGCCCAGAACTGTGTTGGCTTTTTTGGGAGCTGCTGCACACTGCTGGCTCATATTTAAATAGTTGTCTATTACGACTCCAAGATCCCTCTCAGAGTCGCCACTATTGAGGAAGTTACCACATATACGGTACCTGTGTATTTATTTTTTCTTCCCTAAATGTAGAACCTTGCTTTTTTCACCATTGAATTTCATTTTGTTAGATAACCAACCGACCAATTTAGGATCAGGTCCTTCCTAAATTTCTTTCTCTGACCATTAAGCAGATGAGGGCTCCTCACACTGTTATCTGATCATTTCTTAGCAACTCAAGGCCATTCTCCTGCATCATTACAATGGGAGGATTTTTTTTTTTTTTAAAGAAATTAGGTAGTGAAAATGCTGCAGGTTGATAAAGTTATAGCATAGTTGGAGAATTCGAAAGGGCATTGAAAATGAGCATTTGAAATGTGGATTTACAGACAGCTGTTACATACAAGCTGGGTTCATGAAATCAGAAATAAAGACGTGATAAGCCGCCTGGGAAAGCAAAGGGAAATCAACGAAACCATTAAACAACGAAAGTTAGGATATTTTGGACATGTGATGAGACACTTGGAAAAATATGCCATACTTCACTTAATCCTTGGCTGGCAACACCCAGGGGGAGGGTCTTCTCTGTGGAGCCCCTGCCCTTTGGAATGAGCTGCCCCCAGAAATTCGTAAAATCTCTGATCTCCGTGTATTTCGCTGTGCCCTCAAAACCTTGTTGTTCCGCCAGGCTGGACTATCAAGGTAAAGATTTTAATTGGGTTTTAAAATATGGGATTTTAAATTTGGGGTTTTAAATTGAGCCTATCATTTAATAATTTTAATTATTTTAAATTTCTGTCTGTCTTTGTACTTTTAATCAGGCTGTACACCGCCCTGAGTCCTCCGGGAGAAGGGCAGTATAGAAATAAAATAAATAAATAAATAAATAAATAAATAAATAAATAAATAAATAAATAAATAAATAAATAAATCAATCCTCCAGGGAAAGATTGAAGGCAAACGAGGTCCAGGCAGAAGAAAAACATCATGGCTTCAAAATCTAAGGGACTGGTTTGGACAAAACTCAGCAGCACTTTTTCATGCGGCTGTTGATAAAAATAGGATCGCCAACGTGATCGCCAACGTCCGATGACGGATATGGCACAAGAAGAAGATTGAAAATGACATAAAAAACTGACACCTCTAGAGCAATGTAGGGTTCTAAAGCAACCTCTCTCTCCAATCTCTTTCTCCATAACCTCTTATTCAAAAGTTCAGGCATTTTCGGAAACTGTTGTTCCTATCTATAACTTTTCTTTAAGGGCTCTGAAATTTTGACAGCTAACCGTGACATTTGGAGTTTGTATCCTTTTTAGCTTCCCACCCACCCACCCCCACCCTCTGTCTTGGCTTCTTTACCTGATATCGTAATATTTCAAGCACCACAACCATCAAAATGAGACTAAGAGTACAAATTGCAAGGCCACAGAGAAAAAGAATCCTTCGGCCCAAGAAGTCAACAAGATATGTCTGAAAAATATTAAAGATCAGGAAGCATGAAGAGGTGATAGGTTAACACAAAGGCAAACTATAACAAAAGGTTCCAAAGAGCAAGTAACAGCCAGAAGGATTAACCAGGTGTACCCCTACACAAATCTACTTGTGTTTAAATTGCATCCACTTCTGGATTGAAGTGTCCTATCCATTGTCCCAAAGGGTTCTTTTTTTTTTTCCAAGACACAACTGGACTTTCTGGTTTTTCTCTGAAGACGTTTCGCTTCTCATCCAAGAAGCTTCTTCAGCTCTGATTGGATGGTGGGAAACGGAAGGATTTATACTCCTTGCAGCAGTGGTGAAATGTAAAATTTGTGGGCGTAGCTTGTGGGGGTTGTGGTAATGTGAATGGGTGGCCGTGGCCAACTTTTTTTTTCTTTCTTACTTTTACAAGCATTTTTTCTACAAAGTCTTCGGCAAAAGAAGTTATAAAAAATGCTTTTAAAAGACTCTGACAATCCCAGCTGAGTTGCCTGATCGTCAGAGGCTTTTGTTTTCTTTTAAAAGCATTTTTTCTACAATTTCTTCGGCCGAAGAGGTTGTAGAAAAAAATGCTTTTAAAAGGCTCTGACGATCCCAGCTGAGCTACATGATCATGAGAGGCTTTTTTTAAAAAAAACTTTTAAAAGCATTTTTTCAGCCAAAAAGCTGAAAGACGCAACTGGGCTTTCTGGTTTTTCTCTGAAGACGTTTCGCTTCTCATTCAAGAAGCTTCTTCAGCTCTGATTGGATGATGGGAAACAGAAGGATTTATACTCCTTGCAGACAGAGCTGGTCATTTGCATTCTTTTTAGAGAATCCTTGAAGTCATTTGGAGGTTTATCTGTATCATCAGGGTCACCTGAGTGGTTCAAATTGGTGTGGAGCCTTTTTGGAACCGTTGAGAGTTTGATAAAGTTGTGTGGGTATCCGTTTTCTTGGAATATGTTACATAGATGTTCTATTTCCTTTTTCTGCTGTTCCAGGATAATATGATGAGACAGACAGCGTTAAACCTGTGTGTCTCATCATATTATGTCTAGACTACGGCTACCTGTCCTGTATATAAATTTATCATGAGGGTAATTAGACCTTCCACAGACTGACACGGCTAACACAATCAAATACCTTTAATCGACTAAACATATATTGACAACTTTATTAAAAAATCATTTTTGGCTTTTTCTAATTATCCCATGTGCATTAATAATACTGTCTCTTTTCAAAAACCATCCTGAGCATCTGGCATCTCCCTTTCCATATAAAGCTGAGCATTATTTTGCTACCAAGGAAAATTACAATATTTGGTTTCAAAATTTTTGGAGCATTATTTTTAAATATGTAAAGGTTCTTTGCAAAACTTCTATTTTGCAAAGAGAAAAAAAACCAACAGAATATTTTGATAGCTTATCACTGAATGCCAGCAGTAGAATCTCATCAGGTGGGACAATATTATTTGGGGTCCAGATGCAATCCAGAGGATAGAGAGTATCCATTCTTGAATTAGAAGTTAAGAGGAATGAAGTTAAAACAAAAACTTACTGCTAGCAAAGATACGAAGCAGAGAAGGAAGCTTATGGCTATTTTCATGAGCCACATGGCATGGTAAGTCAATTGTGTATTCCGCAAAATTTCATAATTTTGATAATATACCTGAAAGCAGACAAGAGAGCAATTAAACAGTTTTAGCTGAATGGAAGAAGCTACTGAGGCTTTAACGCTTTGGTAGAAAACTGATAGAACTCAAGATGTTCCTAAACTGTAACTCCTAGCCTGCCAAGGAAGCATAGACTATGGTAAGGGGTGCTGGGAATTGTAGTTCAGAAATGTCTTCAATGCTACCACTTGTCTACTTCTAATATGAACGTTTTGAGAATCTGATAAACAAATTGAAATGGGAGGGTCAGCTGCCCTTTGAGTATCTTTATTTCCTAAAGAATATTGTTTGTCTGAAACCAGTCTTCCATATCCTGGAATTATTCAGATGTGGGAAGCTATTATATGAATGACTCCCAGCTTTTCCTTCAGAGATTTCGTTGGTTGGTTGTAAGGTTGTATTGAATTCTTAGGGGTTCATAGGTTGGTTGTAGATTGATGTGTCTGTTGATGGAATTGCTTGTGGAGTGCCAGACTTTGACCTACAACCAGCCTACAAGCTGTTGAGAATTCAAATCCACCATACAAGCAACCAGAGATGGCATTGACCCTCTACCAACCCATGCAACCCTCCCACCAGCACTTCACCTCCTAGTGACCCTCACTTGACGTCACCTCCCCATCACAAGATTCTCACATGATGTGACCCACACCTGACTCCTCAGAAGACCCTGACAAGACCCATCATAAGACCTTCACCTGACATGACCCTTCCATCATAGGGGCTACTGATCACACGAAGCCCTTATAAGCAGAAAAACACCAACACTGACATTCCCTAAACTCCACTGAAGCTGTTACCTAGCCTGGTAATGAAACGTTTGGAAGCCAACCCACAAGCACAGAGAACGAACTTCTACTCTGATTTCTAGGACTATCAGGCTACACATCTAAAGGTATCAGGTAGATGTTTTAGATTTATTTCCCCAAATTTGTGGACTGAATCATGACATCTTCCCAGAACACGTCTTCAAAAGTGAAATGGCTTTCTTCTCCCCTCCAAAAAATTTAATAACAATAGGAACTAAAAAAACGACAGATTTAAAAAAGATGGGAACAAGAATGCTTAATGCACAAAAAATGGAAGGATCCTTGGATTCCCACAATGGACAAATGGCTGCAAAAGGTGATGGAGTTAGCAGAGATGGCTAAATTGACTGCACTGATTAAAGGGGAAAAAGAACCAATTAATTTTGTGCCTATTTGGAAACCACTTTTGGACTTTGTGCTTGAGGTGAGAAAAAAATGAAACGTTGATTTTCGGTTTTTCTGATTAGATAGGTTTGTTGTTATAAAAATGGCTAGTATATAATATTATATAAAAGTAAAAAGTTGAAGTTTGATTCTACTGCACCAAAAGGAATCAGAAGTGAATGCATTTCTTTTTCTTTTTCCCTTCTTTTTTTCTCTTCCCCTTTTCCTCCCTTATTTCCCCATTATCTTCATGTTTCTTTGTATGACTGTATTTTATATTTTTTCATAAGTTAACAAACATATTTGAACCTGAAGAAATTAAAAAACAGGCAACCCCAAATAAGAAAAAGAAAAGAAATCTTATATATTATATTTATTAATAATCTCTGGTTTACTAATCAATCCACTGCTATAATAGAATCAATGTAAAATTGTATTGCAAAATAAAATTACAATTGTAAAACTGTAACACCTCTGACATAGTAACATACATTGCTGCACTCTTTGGTTAGTAGAAATGATTGCTTTTTCCAGAACAGGTAGATCACCCATTTCTGATCACCATTTCTTAGCATCTGGAATAAGATCACATTTCCAATATCTCAGTGCCATCCTTTTATCCACTCTCCATGCTCAGTGCAATCATAATTCCTGATTACAATCAGACGCCAAAGCTTAGGTAGATACTTCAGCATTATATTAACAACTTTAACATGGAAGATTTTCCCCTTAATTCATAAAAACAATCAAATGATCACAATAGTCGTATCATGTAGCAGAAGAACAGAGTTGGAAGGGTCCTTGGAGATCTTTTAGTCCAACACCCTGCTCAAAGAGGAGATGCTATATCATTTCAGACAAATGGTTGTCCAATCTCTTCTTTAAAACTTTCAGTGTTGGAGCACCCACTGCAAGGCGTTCCACTGGTTAATAGTTCTCACTCTCTCAGGAAACTTCTCCTTATTTCTAGGTTGCTTCTCTCCTTGATTAGTTTCCATCTATTGCTTCTTGTCCTGCCTTCAGGTGCTTTGGAGACTAAGTTGACCCAGGGATGAAATCTACTTACCTTCCCTACCATTTCAGAAGTGCATACTCCACGCATGTCACGTTCAATTTTGGACCCTCTACGCATGCACAAAGCCTTCTGTGCATGCGCAGAGGGTCAAAAACAGGTTACTTCCTGTTTAAAACCAGGAAGTAATGTCGTCTGGGTGGGTGGTGGTGCTTTGTGCTGCCGCCGTTACCAGCTCACTGAACCATGATCCACTGCTACCGGTTTGCCCAAACCGGTGCGAACCGGTAGCATTTCACCCCTGGGTTGACCCTCAGTTTATTTATTTTATTTATTTTATTTGATTTCTATACTGCCCTACTCCCGAAGGACTCAGGGCGGTGCACAGCCAAACAATAAAACACATACATACAAAATTTAAAAGTAGAATAAAATCAAATTAAATAATTTTGGCCCCGACAAATTTAAAACCCCAAACTTTTAAAACCAATTTAAAATTGAATGTATAAAATACTAAAAGATATTTGAAAATTAAAAATCTTTTATAAAAGAGGGAGAAAATTAGGCCAGGCCCGCCTGGTGAAATAGTAAGGTCTTTAAAGCGCGGCGGAAGGTGCGCAGATCCGGGATCCTCCATATCTCTGGGGGGAGCTCGTTCCAGATAGTAGGTGCCCCCACAGAGAAGGCTCTCCCCCTGGGGGCCGCCAGTCGGCATTGTTTGGCTGATGGCAACCGGAGGAGCCCCTCTCTATGGGAACTTACCAGCCGGTGGGAGGCTATTGGTGGTAGTAGTTCTTTGTGGCAGCCTCTCAATTATGGGAACACTGCTATCATGTCACCCCTAGTCCTTCTTTTTGTTAAACTAGCCATACCCAATTCCTGCAACCATTCTTCATATGTTTTATCCTCCAATCTCCTAATCCTCTTTCTTGCTCTTCTCTGCACTTTTTCTAGAGTCTCAATAACTTGTTCATATTGTGGTGACCAAAACTGGATGCAGTATTCCAAGTATTCCAAGCTCACGTCCATCCAGTCACCCCAATTCTACTCCAAATTAAGGGACTCGAAGGTCATAAAAATAAAATTTAAAAAATCCCTGGTTCTGAAAAATCCTTTTCTCGTGCTAATTAAAGTCAGAGTGTAGAGATGCTAGTGCTCGACTCACAGCCATTCATTCAGCAATTGTTTGAAGTTATGATGGCATTGAATGATGGTTATGACCAATCTTTGGAACTTCATTCCCAACTGGTGTCTCTTGCATATACTCGTTTTATGACCACATCACTTATCAATGGAAATTCTGGTCTCTATTGTCATTGTTGTGGACTACCCTGCACTATATCTGGAAGGTATCCAGAAGCCTATATCTATACACATATAAAAGTGAAATACCACTCACACATCATTACAAAATCTCCAGAAACGTAAAGCCTACAAACTTGAAATTTGCCACATATGTTTCTCTTGGCTTCTAGGTGCTCACTAAGAAAGGATTTTTCGAAATGACCATCAGAGCATTAGTATTTCCTATATTATTATTCACATGCTCTGATGCTAAGGAGTTCTAATCACCCTCCCCATCTGAAAAGAAACCTGTTCCAAATGCAAAACACAAGCAGAGGAGAGGAGTTTCACTTTCAGTTTTACTTTCACAGCAGCAAGCAGGGGATAGGATAGGGGAGGCTTCTGTGGGGCAAGCCTGAGGGAGAGAAGGGGAGAGGAGAGGCCAATCATAACTACTTATTAATTTTCAAGCTGTAACTGTCGATTTCTCAAGCCCGATCACATAGTTTCGTAGTGGAGAACGGGTATTCAGCTACTTTTGATATATGTATCTGACTTACTTCATGAAAGCCAGCAAGCTGTGTCCCGACCATTATGACAATTATACTGAAGAGACTCCATGAGACACTTGAGATTTTGCCTAAATGAATTATATCTGTTTTCTTCTCTTCGACCTCTTCGAGGCTCTCTTCTTGAAGGTCTTCAATTTCTTCTTCCACGTCTTCAAACATCCTTAACCTCCACAAGACTGAGTGGGAAGAAAAGAAGAAAACAAACTCTGAAATGGAAGTGAAGGAATGACTTTCAGCTCCTAACCCCTTCTTGCTCATCAAGACCAAGATTGAAGACAAGTTCCTAGACATCTCCAGAAGAAGGAATCGATAAGTTTTAATACTGGTTTTTTTTTGTTTTGTTCAAATTAAATAAGAGATATCATTCAGCCACCATTTTTAGGGATAGAATAGAGAACCTAAAATGACGAAGTCTATTACCTACCTTAGAATATATTATCTTGCAATGGAATTGGCCGAAAGAGCACTAGGTGCTCTTTCAAATTTTATTTATTTATTTTATTTCTTGTTGTTAGTTGCAAAGTCGTGTCCAACCCAATTCCTTTTCTAAGCAGAAACACTAGAATTTCCCTTTCCGTCCTCCATTGCCATTGAATTAGTTCCCCAAATTATAGAATAACAGAGAATTATCTCATCTGAATAGAATAGAATAGAATAGAATAACAGAGTTGGAAGGGACCTTGGAGGTCTTCTAGCCCAACCCCCTGCTTAGGCAGGAAACCCTACACCACTTCAGACAAATGGTCATCCAACATCTTTTTAAAATTTCCAATGTTGGAGTATTTACAACTTCTGGAGGCAAGTTGTTCCACTGATTAATTGTTCTAACTGTCAGGAAATTTCTCCTTAGTTCTAAGTTGCTTCTCTCCTTGATTAGTTTCCACCCATTGCTTCTTGTCCTGCCCTCAGGTGCTTTGGAGAATAGCTTGACTCCCTCTTCTTTGTACCAGCCCCTCAAATACTGGAAGACTGCTATCATGTCTCCCCTGGTCCTTCTTTTCATCAACTAGACATACCTAGTTCCAACAATCATTCTTTATGTTTTAGCCTCCAGTCCCCTAATCAGCTCTTCTCTGCATTCTTTCTAGAGTCTCAACATCTTTTTTACATCATGGTGACCAAAACTGGATGCAGTATTCCAAGTATGGCCTTACCAAGGCATTATAAAGTGATATTAACACTTCACATGATCTTGATTCTATCCTTCTGTTTATGCAGCCTAGAACTCTGTTGGCTTTTTTGGCAGCTGCTGCAGAGTGCTGGTTCATATCTAAATGGTTGTTCACTAGGACTCCAAGATCCCTCTCACAGTCACTGCTATTGAACAGGGTTCCACATAATTCCTTGGAGAAAAATAATAGCCCTTAGATCAATTTAGATCCATGTGCTTCACTGATGATCACATATCATCATATGTGATGTCATATGTCACATATGACATCATATATGATGATATCTGATGTTGTTTAGAACTAACAGTGCTGACCATTTTGTATAATGTGGTCAAAAAAGATGGGAAAGTCTAATCAGGGCAAACATCTGGAGTTAATTTAACTTGTCCTCTTCTTTCTCTTTGGTAATCCTTCTTACTCTCAGCATGCATTCCATCTCAATGTAAGACATCCAATTTTTATGTAAAAATATATGATGGTATGTTGTGTATCTGAAACACAATCTGACACTAATATTGATGTATGTGATCAACAACACTGAAATAACAACAATTGGTTAACCGTTGCTGAGAAAGGGCTCTTTCAGTTTGTCCCATTTCTCATTGTCTTCCAAGTTGACCCACTATGTGTGAAATTACACTTGAGCTCTTCCTTCTGTTCAGTACACTTTAGAGTAATTTTACCATTCCTTGCTGCCTCTTCATCTTCCTTTTGGATCAGTAGGTATCTAGGACTTTCAGGTATTCTGAGTAGTAGGAACATCAGAGCCAAAGGAATTATTGCAGCCAGAAGTACTACTAGATACCAGCCTGCACAAGAGGACACAACAATAACACTGAATTACCTGTGATCTGTTTTAAATCAAGATGGATTTTGCAAGCATGTGTCTACATATGTTCACCTTTTTCAAATACACGAAAGCATGTATTTTTAATAGGCTGCCTGCCACTATGCTCATGGTTAAAATAGTGGAATACTCTAAATCAGGGGTGTCAAACTCAAGACCCAGGGCCCAGATCCGGCCCAGAGGGTGCTTAGATCTGCCCCACGGGACCATCCTGGAAACAGCAAATGATGGCCCACGGTGCCTGTGCCAGGGAAAATGGAGCTACCGGTAATATTCACTAGATTCTTTGAATCTCATTACAGTCAGAAAACAACGACGATTCCTCTGAATTATTATTTCTATGGGGTCCTTGGTGCTCTCTGAGCTTGGTGTTTAATTACCCAACTAGCTAGCATCATCCATGTTAATCTTTAGCACTGATGATGTTAACCTAGAAGGGTAATGGAACATCTGCAAGAAAACCAAGAAGCTCAAAGAGCACCAAGGTGAATTACAAATATTTTGTTCGATTGGTATTATTTCTATATATTTTTCTTCGTTAGTTTTAATGTTTATGATTTATAGGGACATAAAAAGGGCATTCTTAAAAACACATACCATTCTGGTGTCCTATGTTTGAAGGAAAGGTCAGAATCTGAGCAATTGTGTTGCCCAGTTTTACAAAGACATCTGTTAGCATGATGACACCTCCCCTTATGCGTCTGGGAGCAATCTCAAAGAGGTATACATACATAATGCAGAAGTTTAAACCTGGTTAGAAAAAAAAAGTTAAAAGGTAATTCAAATGTATATGGGACACAATGTGCAGAAGTAAATTAAGAGAGCGTTAGAAACCATGCAGATACGATCATTGCTCTTCACCTCAAGCCATTCTACCTGGAACTTTCCAAAATTTTATTCTGCTCTATACAATATATTGTATTGTATTGTAAAACAATCATTGTCTAGGTTCGAATCCCAGAAGGGCATGGCTAGCTGAGAAGAGCTAAGTAGCTCGAAATAGATCTATACTAGTCTCCCTTTATTTCTTTGTCGGTAAACATAAATTTAACATGAAAATAATATGTCGCGAAAGCGACTGATGGGAGCTGAAAGGCAAAAGTGGAAGCTGTATACTCCATCCCATAACTGGGTAGACCAGGTTGCCCTGAGAGACCGGTCTCAATGAAAAAAAACACTTAATCTCTCCCCTGGTATTGCTGACAAAGCGAGGAGAGCCTGTGATTTAGAGGTTAATACATCTACCTAAAATGCAAATAGCATGTGTTTGAATCCCAGAAGGGTATGGTTAGGTCAGGGGTGTCAAACTCAAGACCCCTGGGCCAGATCCAGCCCACAATATGGTCCTATTCGGCCCAGGCAGCAGTCCTGGAAATTGCAAGGGGCCAGTCCATGCCACCTTGACTCGACCCATGCTATCCCAGCGGGCATGCATGTGCACAGGTGGTGGCAGGCTAACGTTGTCTCGTCTATCACTCACCCCTCAGCCACCACCGCCACCTTCTCCTCCTGGCCCTCTGGGAAGTCTTGGCCTGGCCCATTCTATCATAATAGGCACACTTGTGCACAGGAGGTGCCCACCAACACCTGCGCATGGATGTGCTTGCTGACTCCTCCCCCCACCACTGGCCCACAAAAGACAACTAAAACACTGATCCGGCCCGCAAAGAAATCAAGTTTGACAGGCCTGGGATAGCTAATGAGAGCTAAATAGCTTGAAATAGATCTGTACTAGTCTCCCTTCATTCATTTATTTTATTTGTCGGTAAACATAAATTCAACACAAACACAATTTGTGACTGCCTGCAAAGCAGGTGTGAAATGCTACCAGTTCAGGCCGGTTCACGCGAACCGGTAGTTTAAAGTTCTACTGGTCTGCCAAACCGATAGTAAAAAAAAAAGTTCTGACAATCAGCTGAGCGATCCGCAATTGTTTGAACTTTTTTCTTTTACTTTTTTAGCATTCTCTAGAACCGGTAGTTAAAAATGCTTTGAAAAGCAAAAGGAAAAAGTGCAGACAATCTCACGTCGCTCAGCTAATCGTCGGAACTTTTTTCTTTACTTTTTAGGCATTTTTTACTACCGGTTCTGGCGAATAGGTAGTAAAAAAATGCTTTAAAGAAGTAAAAAAAAACGGTTCCAATGATTGCCAGAGCCTTTTTTTTACTTTTTTAAAGCATTTTTACTACCTATTTCCCCGAGCCGGTAGTAAAAAATGTTTTTTATAAGTTTTTAAAAAGGTTCCCACGCACGCCACAGCTGATCACAACCACCTCCCCCCCCCGCAATGCTGTTCTACTTACCTTCCCAAGCCTCCTTTTGGAACGCAATGCGCATCCACGTGCACAGCTCACGTTTGGTGCAAAGTGTGCATGCATGCACACAGTGCATGTTTGACGCATGGCACGCATGCGCGGCCAGCGAACTGGTAGTAAACCGGTTCAGATTTCACCACTGCTGCAAAGGCTCCTGGATTGGTGCTGAAAGGCGAAAGCGGAAGCAATATGCTCCATCCCATAATTGAGTAGATCAGGTTGCCCTGATAGACCGGTCTCACTGGAAAAAATCACTTATCGAACCACTGCTATTATGTCACCACTTAGCCCTTCTTTTTTCCAGAATACCCATACCCAAATCCTGCAACTATTCTTCATACATTTTGATCTGTCCCCGTCCACACACACACACAAACACAGCCAGCCGAGGGTTAAGGAAGCACTTGGCACACACCCAGGTCTTTATCTCCAACTTGGCAGCGATATACACACCGTCTGCCAAGTGCTTTTATTTCCACAGAAACAGAAAGATAATATACTCAGCGTACAAGAGTCCAACAGAATTAATATTCCTCTCAGCAGTTTCGGACGAGGCTTTAGTGATTATCCAAGGTTTATTTTTGTTCGTCACAGGGATCACTGGCTACCACCCTCTATTATATAGTCTCTGGGGTGTGGTCCAGTGACTCAGTTCTAATCCCTAGCACGCCTCCTGAGCTGCTGCAATCGTTTATCACGCCTTCGGAGGCGTGCGTCCAGGAATGATGTCTCTCCCTCGCTCTCATTCGAGCCACCTGTCTCCCTGCTAATCTCCTCTCCCTCGGCCAGCACCTGAGGCAGTGCCAGAGGGGAGGGGCCTGGAGAGGGAGGCCTGGCTGACTCCTCTTCCTCATGCTCGGAGCTTTCTTCCTCCGATGGGACAGGCTCAGAGGGCGGGGCCACAACACATTTCAGTCTCCAGGCCTTTAATCATCTTAGTTGCTCTCTACCATATGGATGCATATGTGTGCCTTGGATTGTTACTCGGAGTCTCTGATCGAATTACCGGAAAGGCATAAAGCATTTCAGGCCTGACTGGTTTTCTTTAAAGAATACACAAAGCCAAAACAATCGTGACTCTACTCACCTAAACATACCCCAGTGAGCAAATGTGCACAAATGGTGAATTCGTAAACATATACCGTTGTGTCAAAAGCCAAAAAGATGATCGAGGTTATGGACAAAAAATTAGTTACCACCAAAGAGCCTTTCCTAAAAAAAAATGAAAAAAATGAAAAAAGTGGGTAACAAGGTGAAAAATAAAATGAATGTAAATCAAAAGAACTGCAGTGAGCTTACTGGGAATCTGCATGTTTTGAAAATGATTTGAAATAAGCATTGCACAAGACATAGATGCCTCCAGGGTAGAGCTATCCGTGTCTTAAGCATCCACGTCTGCTTTCCACCTTCTTCATGAGCTTGAAAACATATCTGTCTGCTTCAATCAGCGGATTTCTAATCCTTATCATTCGGAAGAATTTGTTTTGGATCTACTGGTTATGAGACAGACAGAATTTACTCAAGTTGTTTCCAAGTTTTATAAATTTCAATCAGATACCTTTAGCTTCTCAGATCCCAGCAAGCTCTGCTCAAACACTTTCATAGCAATTAGAAACATCCCTCTCCTCCACTCTCTCTTTCCCTCCCTCTTTCTTTTCCCTCCTCCTATTTATTTATTTATTTATTTAATTTATTTTATTTATTTATTAGTTCAATTTATGTGCCACCCTTCTCCGGAGACTCAGGGCAGCTTACAATGCATTAAGCAATAGCCTTCATACTTTTGTATATACCTGCTTAGTAGGGCTTTCGGGCCCCCTCTAAGCGGTGTTCTTTTTTATACAAAGTCAGCTTATTGCCCCCACAACCGGGTCCTCCTGCCTACCCTTTTGTGACTTTATTTATTTATTTAATTTATTTAATTTATTCAATTTATATGACCCAGGGCGGCTCACAATACACTCAAAATACACTCAAAATACACTCACAATACACTCTGGATGGGGAGGAACAGGCTCAAGCTCAACCCTTCCAAGACTGAGTGGCTGTGGCTCCCGGCATCCCGATATAGTCAGTTGACTCCATCACTGACTATTGGGGGCGAGTCTTTGGCCCCCACAGAAAGGGCTCACAATCTGGGAGTCCTCCTGGATATGCAGCTGTCCTTGGAGGAACATCTGATGGCTGTAACCAGGGGGACCTTTTATCAGGTTCGTCTGATTCGCCAGTTGCGACCCTTTCTTGATCGGGATTCCCTGTGCACAGTCACTCACGCCCTCGTCACCTCTCGCCTTGACTACTGCAATGCTACATGGGGCTCCCCTTGATGAGCACCCGGAGGCTCCAGCTGGTCCAGAACACAGCAGCGCGGGTAGTGACGGGAGCAGCATGGCGCTCCCATGTAACACCACTCCTGCGCGAGCTGCACTGGCTCCCGGTGGCCTTCCGGGTGCGCTTCAAGGTGTTGGTTATCACCTTTAGAGCGCTCCATGGCATAGGGCCTAGCTATCTTCGAGGCCGCCTGCTGCTACCAACGACCTCCCAGCGACCTGTGCGCTCCCACAGAGAGGGCCTCCTCAGGGTGCCATCAGCCAAACAATGTAGGCTGGTGACCTCCAGGGGGAGAGCCTTCTCTGTGGGGGCACCTACCCTCTGGAATCAGCTGCCCCCAGAGATAAGGAGAATCCAAGACCTCAGTGCCTTCCGCCGTGCCCTTAAAACTCACTTTTTCCAGCAAGCCGGGCTGGTTTAGGAAGAAATTTTTTAAAATTTTTAAATGTTTAATTGGTTTGTGGTTTTTTAAATTTTGGGCCAAATTTATATAGATTTTAATTGTTTTTAATATTTGTGTTTCATGTTTTTAATTCTGGCTGTGCACCGCCCTGAGTCCTCAGGGAGAAGGGCGGTATATAAATTGAAAATAAATAAATAAATAAAATAAATAAAAAAATCACTATAAAAACACTTAAAAATTAAAAACCTTAAAGACATTAAAACCCATTCACACCATTCATGGCCGGATCTCGTCAGGCCACAAAGTGAGATCAACGGCCCCAGGCCTGCCGGAAAAGCCAAGTCTTCACCACTTTTCAGAAGGCCAATAGGGTGGGGATGGTCTGCATCTCAGGAGGTAACTGGTTCCAGAGAGCTGGGGCAGCCACAGAGAAGGCCCTCCCCCGCGGGCCCACCAGCCGGCATTGTTTAGCTAACGGGACCCGGAGGAGACCAACTCTGTGGGATCTTACCGGTTGCTGGGAGCTATGCAGTAGAAGGCGGTCTCGAAGATAACCTGGCCCTGAGCCATGTAGGGCTTTAAAGGTAATAACCAACACCTTGAATTGTGCCCGAAGACCAATAGGGAGCCAGTGCAGCTCGCGGAGAATTAGTTTGCTAATTGTCAAAATTTGGACATCAACTGCTCTGCAATTCTCTTATGGGCATTATTCCAAAAGAATAGATCAGCAATAGTTGGTTTCTTTTATCCAATACAGTCTATTCCGACAACAGGAAATTGACCAAATGACATGATTCTCTAATGCAGGGATGTCAAACTCGATTTCATTGAGGGTCACATTAGGGTTGGGTTTGACCTTGGGGGGCCGGGTGGTCATGGCTGGGGTGGGCGTGGTTGGAGTGGGTGTGATCCCCTTGGATCCCATTTTCAGCTGGGATGGCCTTCTGAAGCCATCTGCCAGCGAAAACAGAACCCATGGTTTGTTGTAGAAAAAATGCTCTTAAAAGTAAAAAAAAAACAGCCTCTGATGATGGCGCAGCTCAGCTAGGCATGGGGGTGGGCGGTGGGCAAAGGGATTTTTACTACCAGTTCTCCAAACCACTGGCTGCCATCGCTACCGGATCAGGAGATCTGGTCTGAACCGGGAGCATTTCACCCTAGCACCACTGACAAGGCCCTTCTTCTGGGTCCTGCCAGATGTACTTCTTTAGGAGACGGGACACACAACACACTTTGTCTCCCTGATCTAGTGGATCAGGAGGTGTTGTGGCCCACCAGTGGCTTGCGCGGATTGTTGCTGATCCTGACGATAAGGAGGCTGGTGTGGTGTTGCGCCAGCAGCCTGTGCAGCTGGCACTCAAGTCGGACAGCGAGGAGGCTGAAGAAGATGTGGTGCCAGAGGCAGGGATTCTGCCAGGGGCTTCAGAACCTCCAGAGGCTCCTTTAAGTGCAGAGGATGAAGAAGTGGAGCCTCTTCTCAATGCACGGGCATGCAGAGCTGCCAAAGGGCAGGAGTGGTTCCTCAGGAGGAGGCCTCCTCGAGAGTAAGGCTTGGAGCTAATTGGCCACGCCCTTAGCCTATTTAAGAAAGAACACAGCTTGCAACAAGCTGCAGGAAACAACTTCAGTTCATTAATCATCGCGTTGGGATTTCTCTGCAATCTTGCTTCTGGGCTTTCTGCCAACTCCAGTAAGACTCTGACTATCTTATCTGTGGAATTCTGGCAGGCTGTTAAGAACGCTTATTAACAGCCGGCATTTGCTAAAACTGTGTTATTTGAGTAAACTAAGTTTTGTTCAGAGTTCGTGTGTGCTGTGTTCTTTGGGATCCGTAGCCGGGGCAGAACAGGAGGATGCGACTAGCAAGAGAAGGTCCCTCAGATTACCCAGCCTCAAGCCATGAAGGGGCTTTAAGGGTGACAACCAGCACACCTTGAATTGCACCTAGAAGCAAATTGGCAACCAATGTGGATCCCGCAGGAGAGATAACACATGTGCACACCTAAGTATGGACAAAACTGTGCGGAAAGCTGCATTTTGAACCAACTGGAATTACTGGATGCTTTCCAAGGGCAACCCCAGGTACAGTGCATCACAATAGTCATAGTTAATGGGTCTTTTTACCATATTTTCCCCAAAATAAGACCTGTCTTATATTTTTTTGAACCCTGAAATAAGCGCTTGGCCTTATTGCCATGCCCTCAAAAGCCCGATTGGGCTTATTATCAGGACATGACTTATTTTGGGGGAAACAGGGTAATAGTTCTTCCTCCCCATGATGATATGTTACTTTGTTCCTGCATTTGTTCTTCTTCAAATTATTCATTGCTGGTTGCAAAGAAGATAAAATTCCACAAATTCTAGAATGGGTATCCCCGTATTGAGAGTGATGTCCACTTACCTGCCAAATCTGTCTCCTATATAGCCAGACAAAAGTGATCCTACTAGGGCTCCAACTGGGAATAAGTCAATGGCAAGTTCCAAGAAGAACAACTGAGTAGACTGGTCAGGCAACTCATCTGGTTGCGACACATTAAAAAAGAAATAAACGAGCTAAGGAAAAAAGGACACAGGTTGGTTCTTAGAATTTTTCCTGACATTATTTGTCTTGGTAAGATTAACATTTGAGTCAGATTCGTCCTGGACAAACTGGGACTGTAAACTAGATGAGTGTCAGACTGCGGTGCTATCTCAAACTTAAATGAATTTCCAAACTGCCAATCTTTAAGGAAATCTTTCTTTAATTGAGCTCAGCCACTGGATCATGACTCTGCGCAGACAAGACTGACCATTTGCCTCCCAATCCCTCCCTTTCCAATCCCCAAATCTCTGCTTCTCATTGGCTGTCTTCCAAGTCATTCTTCAGACTTCTTTTCCTCATCATTTCCCAGGAATGTGCCCCCTCCCCTCATTTCCACGACAACCGGGCTTCAAAGGGATTTAGCAGGCAAAAGTTTCAGATGTTATCTTTCGCTCTCCTCTGCTCTCTCTCTATGCCAGCGTTGCAACACTGACAATGAGAAAGTTGAAAAATGTCCCAAAAGAATGCAAAGGCAAAATATTTAGTATAATTCTCAACCCTACCCTGGAAGCATTAAGGAAGTCACCAGAATCTGACCTTAATATAAACAAGAAACTCAGAAGAGTATGGCTAGCTGATGAGAGCTAAATAGCTTGAAATAGAGCTATACTTGTCTTCCTGTATTTCTTTGTCGGTAATTATAAATTCAACACAAAAACAGTTTGTCGCGAAAGCAACTGCCTGCAAAGGCTCCTGGATTGGTGCTGAAAGGCGAAAACAGAAGCTGTATGCGCCATCCCATATTTGGGTAGACCAGGTTGCCTTAATAGACTGGTCTCACTGGAAAAAAAACACTTTTTCTCAATATCTTCCAGGCACCTAGAAAGGTCAGACACAGCATTACTTAATTCATCAAGGGCGGAGACGCACAACTTGGTATCTTCCGAATATGATGATATCTCACCCCAATGGTGAAGGAGGATCACTGCAGCAGTTTTGTGTAGGTCCGGGGTCTCGAACCTTAGCAACTTTAAGACTTTAAGAGCTGGCTGAGGAACTCTGGGAGTTGAAGTCCACAAGTCTTAAAGTTGCCAAGGTTCGAGACCCCGGTGTAGATGTTTAACATGAGCACTGTGACACCGAACCCCGCATCCATGACAAAGAAATTTCCTGGGAAAGCAGAGAAACGGGCTCATTTAAGAGAAAAAGAGTTGATCTCTAATCAGGGGAGAGATCCATTGCTTAAACAACAACGCCTTCTTTAAGACGGTATTGGCTTTTCACGACGCTTTTCTTACCACTTCGGGAGAATAAAGAATCCAGCTGTAGAACCCAAAATGCAAAGAGATCGCATAGCAGGTCAGCACACTGCAAACAAAGTAGTTTGATACGCCCTAAGGGAGGGAGGGGAAATAGCAGCTCTTATGATGTGAGTTAAGGTAGCTACAGAGTTATGAGTGAATTACACAAAGCAGAGAGACGGACAGACGGACAGATGGACAGATGGACAATCTGAAAGAGGCATGACAGAGAAAAAGGAATGGTGGACAGCGCTGTTGATTAGTTCTTAAAACTAATTTTGTTTTTGCTTTTTTTTAATAAGATGCATTTTAAATTAGCTAAATCTTCCTTCCTTTCCCTTCCCTCCCTCCCTCCCTTCCTCTTCCTCTTCCCTCCCTTCTTTCCTTCCTCTTCCCCCCTCCCTCCTTTTTCCCTCCCTCCCTTCGACTTCTGCTTCTGCTTCCGCTTCCCCTTCCCTCCCTCCCTCCCTTCCTCTTCCTCTTGCCTCCCTTCTTCCCTTCCTCTTCCCTCCCTTTTTCCCTCCCTCCTTTCCGCTTCCCCTTCCCCTTCCCTCCTTCCCTTCTTTCCTTCCCCTTTCCTCCCTCCTTTTTTCCCTCCCTCCCTCCCTCCTTCCCTTCCCTCCCTCCTTTTTTCCTCCTTCCCTTCCTGCCCTCCCTTTTTCCCTCCCTCCCTCCTTTCCTTTCGTTCCTTTTCTCTTCCTGCCTGCCTTTCAGATTATGCATCATTCCAGAGAAATCCAATATTCTGTCTTCCCTAACTTTGTAAAATCCTAAAATTTTTTATCATGGTATCTTAGAGATGTGAAAGGTAGCCACCGTCAGGGATCACACATGTGCAAGTGAGCCTTGCATTTTATTCCACCCCTTTTCAAAGTGTGGTGCTCGTAATGCTGCCATCCCAGGAATTGTCTATTTCAGGTTATATGAAACGTTCTGCATCTATTAATGTTAATATCCCATGTTATATAATCTTGTCATATACCAACTCAGAAGTCTTGGATCTAAACATCAAGCTTGATAACTAATAATCATAAACCAGCAGATTAGACAAACTACCTTCCAAGCAGTCGTGATTTCAGACATGTCTTTCGTAGGGAGCAATCAGAAATCTGGACCACCTGCTGGGAAATGAGAGGATCCTTGAGAGACATTTGAAATATTCTTATACAGTAGGATTAACCTGCTCTTTGCTCTCTGGATTACTGACCTGCAAATTCTCCAATCTGGGTGGCCTCGTCAGTTGCAATGGTTGCATGTACACCTTATATTTATTTAGGATGTTTTTGAGTCAGTTTTTCACTCCTGGCCACTACCTCCTGGCCAACTCCCTGTAGTTTTCTTGGCAAGGTTTTTCAAAAGTGGTTTGCCATTGCCTACTTCCCAGTGCTGAGAGAGAAGGATTGGCCTAGAGATCTTGGCCTAGAAACTAGGAGATTGTGAGTTCTAGTCCTCTGTCAATGCCAGCTGGGTAACTTTAGGCCAGTCATTCTCTCTTAGCTCACCTCACAGGTTGTTTTTTCTTGTGGGGAAAAACAGAAGGAGTATGATATATGTTCACTGCCTTGAGTTACCTATAAAGTCATTAGACTTAGAAGAGACTTACAATAACTGTATTGTCACTTTGAATGTACACTAATTGGCATACATTAAAATGAAATTTCATCGCATACAGCTCTCAAAGGGTCACCACCTCTAATATAAACATAAACATCACAAGATGAATAAATAAATAAATAAATAAATAAATAAATAAATAAATAAATATGCATGTACCCACGTATATTATATGACATGGAGAACTAGAACAGTCTAGTTCAGATGTGTACATGGTGAGAGAAATGAATCTTGCAAATTTACCAGACGGATGGCCTAGCGAATAAAGCTCTTACAGAATCTGGAAGTCCGGCTAGAAATACTTCAAAACCTCCTCCCAGAGGGGAGCAACAGAAACAGACCGTGAAGGGGTCTCTAACAATGATTTGAGTTCTAAGCATATAGTGTATATAAACAGTATCCTGAATGATGGGAAGCGAGCTTCCTATAATCTTCTCGGCTGTCCTTACCACTCTCTGTATGGACTTTCTATCTGAGGCACTGCTGCCAACTGCTAATAAAAGTGGAACGAAAATCAAATCAAATAAATAAATTTGCCCAGCTGATTTTGTGCCACACTAGTATTTACGATCTCCCAGTTTCTAGCTTGTTGCTTTCACCACTACATCTGTTGTGACCTAGGCTTCCTGAGTCATTAAAACACTGAGTAGTCCCAAAAACCTCTTTTATTGCAACAGCTGTGAATTACGTTCATTCACAGCTTAGTCCCAATCAGTTGCAAAAACTCCTTCGTGAGAAGTCCTTCGGGGATAATCATCAATCTTTATCTCCCTTGACATGCTGTCAAAGACCTTCTTAGCAAAGCCGCACAGAGTCCAGAATCAAACAGAGATGCCGACTGGGAACAGAATTAACAACATTGCTTTCCTGCAAAGGCCCCACGTGCCTTTGCTCCTCTTTTAAGCATTATGAGAGGGGCCAATCATCTCCAGGCCTTACTCCTGAGTTGTCCCTTTAGTTTTAACTGTTCTTGTCTTCTGGCAGGTCTGTGCATACGTGCACTAGGAACAGGCTCCTCCTGTTTCTGATGTCTGACTCTGGAGGCTCCGGAGTTTGGCCATAACTCCCACATGGCCCTGGCCCCATCTCTGCCTCCGACGCAGAACCCTCTTCCTTCTCTGCCTCCGATGCAGAACCCTCTTCCCCTTCCCCAGACTCCAGGACTGGCCCATATTTCTCCCCAGCCTCCTCACAGTGGAGTCACTGTGTGACTCCACTGCCAGCTCCACAGGCTGCTGGCAGACCACAACAACATCAAACTAGCTCTCCAGCATGCACTTCAAATATTTTAAAAGCTACACACTGCATCTTTTGCCCCTGCAAAGATTGTTGGAGAGTTTGGTCATTCCCTGCCATTTTAAGGGAATTGATCAATTCATTAATTCCCTTTTTTATCTCCCTATAATCCCTTAATTCATGGTAGAGTCGGATTACCCCATGAATATTTTATTGAAGGCAGAAGCTGAGAAGAGGTCAAAAACTGTTGCTTCTGAAGTAATTCTTCCCCAAATGTACCAAGGCAGTTAAGTATCCATTGTCACTTTGGCCATAATTGAATGGTTGTGAGCTTTCAATCAATCAGGATAGAGCTGGAAAGGACCTTGGAGGTCTTCTAGTCTAACCCCCTGCTCAAGCAGGAGAACCTATACTATTTCAGACAAGTGGCTGTCCAGTCTATTCTTAAAAAACCTCCAGTGATGAAGCTCCCACAACTGGTTAATTGTTCTCACTTGTAGGAAGTTCCTCCTTAATTCTAGGTTGCTTGATTAGCTCCCATCCATTGTTTCTTGTCTTGCCTTCTAGTGCTTTGGAAAATAAGTTGACCCACCTCCCTTCTTCTTTGTGGCAGCCCCTCAAATACTAGAATACGGCTATCATGTCACCCCTAGTCCTTCTTTTCTCTAGACTAGCTATACCCAATTCCTGCAACCGTTCTTCATATGTTTTACTCTCCAGGCCTCCAGCTGTCCATCTTGGCTCTTATGCTCTACTCTGTTATTTTTATTTTATTATTAATTTTACTCATTATCTTATCTTATCTTATCTTATCTTATCTTATCTTATCTTATCTTATCTTATCTATTTATTTGTTTATATTTATATACCACCCTTCTCCTGAAGGACTCGGGGAGGTGAACAGCCAACAGATAAAACACAAGAAATACAAAATTTAAAACAGTATTAAAATCCAATTAATTTAATTTGGCCCAAAATTAAAACACCCCTATATTAAAACCGATAATTAACAATTTAATTATCAATCTTATCTTATCTTATCTATTTATAGCCTAAGTGGAATCTTGTGTTTTTATAAATATTGTAAATAAATAATCCCAAAGGTGATCTTTTTTTTTTCAAGAGGCAACTGGACTTTCTGGTTTTTCTTTGAAGACATTTTGCTTCTCATCCAAGAAAACTCTTCAAAGAAAAAACAGAAAGTCCAGTTACCTCTTGGAAAAAAAAAATCACCACCTTTGGGACAACCATGACCTGCATGACTGAGGTTCTCCATAGACATGTAAATAAATAACACACATAATGACCTAAAGCCCATGGAATTAATCTTAAGGCAACCCTCTAAATTGCTCTTCCAGAGAAGCACACCAAAATGAATAGGCCAAAGACCTAGACTTACCTCCCTTCCTTCTGCTATTGATTGGGAGACAAGTTCAGATAAATCCTAGGATTTTCTTTGAAACAAAAGACCAGGAGTTCTAACATTTCCTCAGGAGCCAATCAGACAAAAGCGGTGACAAAATTCCGGGAATTACTGTTGACAGTTGTAAGTAGAAAGGAGCCTTAAATGGCTTGTCCATGAAAGAGATTATGACAGCAAGGTCTTCTTGAAATAGTTTAGATGAGTTGCCAGAGAGAATTGAATAGTCAATAAAGGAATTTGGAATAAAATCCCAATCTGTTGTAAAGGAACAGAGTCAGACTTTAGCAGGGTATTTCTTTAAGAAGCCTTTAGCCCATCATTTGCAATAGAATTTGCAAGTCGCCCAAAGTTACTTAGTAAGGCAGGGATGTCAAACTGGATTCCTTCGAGGGCTGGATCAACATTGTAGTTCTCCTCCACAGGCTGGCTGGGGAGGGGAGGAGGAAAGACGGGACAGATGCATCCTGTAGCACCATTCTGGCCAAAATGGGGTACGGAGGGGCGTGAAGCCCCCTGTGTCCCATTTTGGCCAGCAGAGTGCTGTAGGAGGCTGTCCGGGCTGAAAACGGGGCACGGGGGGGGGAATATTGACTGGAATTTTAGGTTTCATTATTAGCCTTTTAATAAACATGATTTTAGCATTTATTTTGGCATCCATGCATATCTTCTGAAGTATAGGAAACCATGTTTTTCTTTTTAGTCAAAACAATTTCCTTTGCTGTTCAAAATCTAATCTATTAACTGAATAACAGAATTGGAAGGGACCTTGAAGGTCTTTCAGTCCAACCTAACAGCACCATTTCAGACAAATAGTTGTCCAATCTCTTCTTAAAAACCTCTGGTGTTGGAAGACCCGCCATTTCTGGAGGCAAGACGTTCCACTGATTAATTGTTCTCACTGTCAGGAAAGTTCTCCTTAATTCTATAGGTTGCTTCTCTCCTTGATTAGTTTTCATCCATTGCTTCTTGTCCTGCTTCAGGTGCTTTGGAGAATAAGTTGATCCCCTCTTCTTTGCAGCAGCCCCTTAGATATTGGAACACTCCTATCATATCACCCCTAGTTTTTCTTTTCATTAAATTAGACATTCCCAATTGCTGCAACCATTCTTCGTATTCGGACATTAAACATTAGGGCTGCATTCTGACTTCCCTGAATATATAAGTGTTACAAGCCCAGCTGGGAAAGAAGGAGATGCAACACATCGGCGTCTGAATCTGAGGGGGAAGATGAACAGCTGACAGAGAGCGAGATAGTGGCTCCATTGGCTGTGGAGGAAACTGGGGAAGGGCAAACGCAGGCTGGGCAGAGCAGGGGGAGGTAGAACAAGGGAGAGAGGGTTCAGATGAAGAACAAGGCCCACCCCCTCCTCATCCTAGGGCATGCAGGAACAAATGGAGAAGAGAGCAACATGGGTTGCATGCCTTATGAGGGAGGGAAGGTCCCTGATTCCCTTCACAAGGCACACCTGGGGATGGAGTTTAAAGGAGAGATAAATAGAAGGGGCAGTTGTGGGGAACAAACACTGAGTTCATCTTGTGTTAACTGTTCTATCTGAGTTCCTGGCATCCTCCCAACTGGTTTGATTTACTGCCATGCTACTTCACTCTGGAACTCCTTATCTTGCTTGCTCTGCCGGATTAATTACCTTATCTTGCCTTGTTGGAATTTTAGTTGGAAGTTTTCTGTTTATAACATTTGAGACTGAAGTATTGTCAGCTAATGGCTGATACCGTTTTGTGGGAGAGTTTTTCTCTAGACCGGAGAGTAAAAGGGACATTGGGAGCAAAGTTGGATCTAATAAAGGGACTCACACTTATTCTCTGGCGGTGTTCCCTTTGTGCCATGCCCCGGGTCATCACAGCACCTTGGTTCAGATGGCTCATATATAGTAAGATTTATTTCAGTTTTTTTTCTGATTTCCCCACACTTCTCAAATATTAGGCAAATTCCATTGAAAGACAGGAAAAAGAGAGTGAGAAAGTGTAGGGAAAAATGCATTGACTTGGCATAGAAGAGAAAAAGGTGAAGGAGAAGAAAGTAGAATTGATGGACTGTTCCCAAACCTCTTTTATTCTAAAATAGCTTCAGGTTTTAGGAGCTACCAATGCCATCAGCTACACTGGTTACTTCTACAGCAACTGCTCAGGTAAAACATTCTGGACAGGTTCCAAAAGTGATTTTTTTCCCCCCAAAAGCCAATTGGAGTTTCTTGGTATTTTCTTTGAAAACATTTCACTTTTCATCCAAGAAGCTTATTCAGTTCTTCAGAAGCTTCTTAGATGAGAAGTGAAACATTTTCAAAGAAAACATCAAGAATACACCAGTTACAGTGGTGAAATGTAAAATTTGTTACTACTGGTTCTGTGAGCATGGCTTGATGGGAGGTAATGTGACTGAGTGGCCAATTTTTTTTAAAACTTTTAAAACCATTTTTTCCACAACCTCTTCGGCTAAAGATGTTGTAAAAAAAAATGCTTTTAAAAGCCTCTGACGATCAGGCAACTCAGCTGAAGAGGTTGTAGAAAAAATGCTTTTAAAAGCCTCTGATGATCCCAGCTGAGTTGCCTGATTGTCAGAGCCTTTTTTTTTTTTACTTTTAAAAGCATTTTTTCAGCCGAAGAGGTTGTAGAAAAAATGCTTTTAAAAATTAAAAAAAAAAAGCCTCTGATGATCGCTGGGCATGATGGGGGGCAGGGATTTTTGCTACCAGTTTTCCGAACCACCCGCCACCATTGCTACCAGATCGGGCAATCCGGTCCGAACCGGGAGCATTTCACCCCTGACCAGTTACCTTTTGGTGGGGAAAAAACCCACCTTTCGGACAATCATGACCTGGATGATTGACAAACTTCATAGACTATCTGGACGGGTGAGCATTTTAGATACAACTAAGCAGCTATTTTGGTCTACAGTTAGAAGAATCATAGGTGAGAACTTGGTCTCCCTTTGTCAAACTTATCAGAAGTTAAAAAGAGGAAGGAGAAGGGGACTTTGAGAAGCCTAGCTCCTTCCAATGTCATTATCGGAGAATCAGAAGGAATAAAATAGCTGAAGCCAAAATTCTACTATTTTGCACTGTAAGAGAAAATGCTGAAAGCATCTCAAGGCCAGTGCTTCCTGTTATTCATGGCATTATGCAAATGAATGCCCGGAGGGCTGCTACAAATCTGGAACTGAGGCAGCTTGGAACAGATGGGGCAAACAGACTATAGACAGGAGACGATGAAAATAATCTTCAGGAAGCAACCGCATGAAGGCTTTGGATACTTGTAATGATAATAAATGGAACTGATGACCATGTCCAATTTGGAAAGGGTGTATGCAGTGTTTCTCCACCTTGGGAACTTTAAGCGGTGTGGACTTCAACTCCCAGAATTCCCCAGCCAGCATGGTGGATTTCCCTAGCTGGTGCGGACTTCAACTCCCAGAATTCCCTAACCAGCATGGTGGGTTTCCCTAGCTGGTGTGGACTTCAACTCCCAGAATTCCCTAACCAGCATGGTGGATTTCCCTAGCTGGTGTGGACTTCAACTCCCAGAATTCCCTAACCAGCATGGTGGATTTCCCTAGCTGGTGTGGACTTCAACTCCCAGAATTCCCTAACCAGCATGGTGGATTTCCCTAGCTGGTGCAGACTTCAATTCCTTAGACAGCATGGCTGAGTTGAAGTCCACAAAGCTTCAAGTTTCCAAGGTGAAGAAACATTGGTCTATAGAAAAACAAAGGAAAAAAGAGATGGGAGGGATAGAAATATATGTATAGAGAGAATAAATTTATTCCAATTTTGTCCTTCCTGTAACACACACCACCCACCACCATTGAGGTTCATAAGTCATTTTGAGGGCCCTCAAGTTTTTCTTGCAATGCAGAACACATTGGGCTACAATAAAATCTTCAAAAGAAAGAGCTACATTGCAGTGAAAATTGCAACGCTATGTCCTTCGGAGATGGGGGTGGGGAGAAGAGAGAGTGTTAGAAAATGATCAGATAAGAGTGAGTGAGCCCACAGCTGTATAACGGCATGAAAATTAGTCCAAAAAGGATTCTTCCTAACTTACCAGGCTGTTAAAAAAAAAAGAGGGTGGGAGATTTGTACTTTTAGACTCCCAACACTGCATTAACATAGCTTTACAATAAAGTATATAAAGGTCTTAAGCAAGGAATAGGTAAATTTTCTGTTTTACTTTGTTCGGTTTCTCATGTGACCAAACACAATTACATATATACATATACTAGCTGGATACCCGTGCTTCACTACAAAACTATGTGATTGGGCATGATAAATTGAACTAACTAGTTCTGGAGTAACACCCAGGTAGATTCCACAACGGATGTCCCTCTCATTGTCATCACCACCAACAAAGTATATCTGGAGAAATGAAGGCTGCTGCTGAGGCCCCGCCATGATACTCCCTACCCTGTGGTAGACCTTCCCCTGCCCTTTGAATGTTGATATATTTAGCTGTAGCTGCCTGATTAACGTAGCGGTTATTAGATGTGTATTCTTTTTACAGCCTCTCTACTGACTTTGACGATACTTTTTTGCAGCTTCCCTTACTTGTGTTTTCCTAATTGCATCTGTGAATCTTTTCTTGCATTTTTTTTCACCCTCTTTTCCCTTTAACTGGAGTTACAGTAGAAGGAACAGATTCATCTGAACTGAGGAGGTCAGTGTAAGAAGTGAGTTGGGGCTGGGACACTATGCAGGAGAAATTCGGTTCACAATCCATTGGCTCAGTGGTGGTTGGTGATTGAAACTCATGAGGGAATATCTCTCCCGCCACCTTGAGTCCGGAAGCAGTTCCATAAGTGAAAGGCATAGACATTTTGATGAGGTAGAGATGTTTAGCACTGTAAGGAACCCCAGATGGCTCCTGAGTGAAGGAGTGGAATGTCTGCCAGTTTGAACTGAGGTAACGGAATGTGAGGTAAATGGCAGTTGGAACTTTTCAGGTGCGGAGGGGGAGTAGAACATCTAACTCCTTAGCATCAGAGCGTGTGAATATAATACTGTGTATGAAATACTAATGATCTGATGGTTATTTCGAAAAATCCTTTCTTAGCGAGCACCTAGAAGCCAAGAGGAACGTACGTGCCAAATTTCAAATTTGTAGGCTTTACTGTTCTGGAGATTTTGTGATGAGTGAGTGGATTTCACTTTTATATATATGTAAATTTCACTATGCTAGGACACACACTTCTAATCTACACTTCTTTTTTCTGGAAGGCTCCTTGTTTCCATTTTTTTTTTTTTTTTTTGCCAGCAATTTGTCTCTACTTGTTTCTTCTGCATGTTTTTGAAGTAGGCTAGACTCTCATCGATGCATTTTCATTTACAATTGCTTTCCGTCGATATATGTTATTTTAATTACGATCTGCATCACAAAATTCTGTGAAGTCCATATCTCATGGCACATGGCAATTTTGAATTAAATTAAGGAAAAAATAAAAACCCAGAACAGATGGAAAGGTTTGTTCACCCAACTCTGTTTGGATGAAGCCCCATTGGAACTCTTTTTGGGGAAACTCAGTTTCTCCTCTCCCTGCCTTTATTAACAAAATTAAGTGAATTACTGCAGCTGTTAAGCTAATAACATGGTTGCTAAGTGAATCCGGTTTCTCCCTTGACTTTGTTTGTCAGAAGGTCAGAAAGGGTGATCACACGACCCCCGACCACTGCAACTGTCATAAATATTGTCAGGGTGCTAATTAATCCCATTCTGCTTTGGGGTAATTGCACCTTGATTTAGAGAAGTGAATCGAGACTTTTCCCTTGAAGTATACTTTAAGAAAATAAACCCGAAGATATATTTTCTAAGAAAAACTCATGTATTTGTTATAAAAAAAATAAAACATCTTACTAATCTAATTAGTTACATCTTGGCAACGTTTTCCCGGCCACCTCTCCTGGCCGGAGAACAAAACAAGATAGAAGAAAGTGAAAGAAATGTAGACATTCGCAGTATCAGTTACTGATAAGAACTTGGCAAGCTATGGTAAGTCTTAAAGTTCAAAAATAAGAGCTCATCTGGTAAATACAAAAACGCAGTGACAAATATGAATCAGTTGTCATGTATCTGAATTTTGACAATGGGCATGCTGTAATGGTCATAAGTGTGAAAAAATAGCAATAGTGATAGCACTTAGACTTATATACCCCTTTACAATGCTTTACAGCCCTCTCTAAGTGGTTTACAGAGTCAGCCTATTGTCCCCAACAATCTGGGTCCTCATTTTACCCGTCTCGGAAGGATGGAAGGCCGAGTCAACCTTGAGCCTGGTGAGATTTGAACTGCAAAATGGGAAGATAAATAAGTTCAGAAACAGTTCTTCCTAACTCATCAGGCTGTAAAATGAGATGGTGTGAGATCTGTACTTTTAGACCTGCAACATTGTGTTAATGTAGACTTACAATTAAGTAGAATTAGTTCACTCGGTTGTATTTTGTGTTTCGTTCTGGCCTACCTGGGAAGGCTGACAGAAATAAGCAACATGAGCTCTATATCTATATCTATATCTATATCTATATCTATATCTATATCTATATCTATATCTATATCTATATCTATATCTATATCTATATCTATCTCTGTGTGTGTAATATATATATTTCCAGTGCATCTTTACCCATCTCAATGTTCTTCAAGAAATTTGGATGACATTCTAATATATTTCAGCGTAGCCATCATCAGCACAAATTGGGACCTCTAGAAATTAATTTACTTGCTAATCTGGAGGTGACCTGCCCAGGAAATAAACTTTGCTTATTGTTTTCCTTTGGCCAATAAATTAATGGGGTTATTTACCATTTTCTGCTCCAGCATTTTCTGGCACACAGTTGTGAAATGGATGCATCTGGGAAGCTCACAGGCCTGGATTGCAGGTGAGATCTCTTCTTTTTTTTTTTTCTGTGGGCGTGGCTTGGTGGGCGTGGTGTGGCTTGATGAGTGTGGCTTGGTGGGCGTGGCAGGGGAAGGATACTGCAAAATCTCCATTCCCACCCCACTCTGGGGCCAGCCAGAGGTGGTATTTGCCGGTTCTCCGAACTATTCAAAATTTCCGCTACTAGTTCTCTGAACTGCTCAAAATTTCTGCTAGCGGTTCTCCAGAACCTATCAGAACCTGCTGGATTTCAGCCCTAGAACATAGTCATCAATGTTTCGTTATTATTATCAGAAGAATTCGAGCTGGGGTTACGCAAGGACAAATCGGAATGAAATCCAGGCATGCTGTGTGGAAAGGAGTTGATTTACTTATTCCCAAAAGCAAAGAGGGTTGCTTCCGATGATAGCTACAGAGAAAATGAGGTACAGAGAGGTTGTTTTAATGGGGGAACTTGTCCTTGGTGTAGGTTTGAGGGATCTGGGAGTGTACAGTATGTGCTGTATGTTCTAGAGAGCGACTCTGTCCAAAGATCAATCTTAATTGTCCTTCCTTGTGTCTGTCAGCTTGCCTTTGTTGTGTAGATGGTATCTGGGCAGCCTATTTGTGGGTTTGTGGAAGTGTGGATGAACGGATTCTTTGTTTAATTATTCTTGCCCAATTAATTGATTTTTACTATTATTCAGTTGACTGAGCAGTCTTTGTTAAAATCTACCTATTGAGTTGCAACGTAGCACTTAGTCTTGGTCAATTATCTGAGACAGTGAGGGAAAAAAGGAGCCTTGGTAGTACAGTGGTTTAATGCACCCTGTTATTAACACAGCTGCCTGCAATTTTTGCAGGTTCGAATCTTACCAGGCTCAAGGTTGACTCAGCCTTCCATCCTTTCTAAGGTAAGTTAAATGAGGACCCAGTTTGTGGGGGCAATAAGCTGACTTTGTATAAATATACAAAAGGATGAAGGCTATTGCTTAACGCATTGTAAGCCGCCCTGAGTCTCCAGAGAAGGGCGGCATATAAATCAATTTAAAAAAAAAAAAAGAATCTATGATTATTATTAAAATTCTTCTCATATTGTTATTAGAATTGAATCTCCCCTGACTGACCAAATCCCTGCACTCTTCTTGGCAAGATTTTGCCATTGCCTCCTGCTTAGGACTTAGAAAGCATTACTGGCTCACCCAGTCAGTTTTCATGCATAAGGCAGAACTAGAACTCATAGTCTCCAGGTGATTGGCCCAAAATCACCCAGCTGGCTTTCATGGTTAAAGTGGAACTAGAACTCACACTCTCCCAGTTTCTAGCCTGGTACCTTAAGCACTAGACCAAACTGGTCACTTTTTGTTTCTTCTTCCATGAACTTCAATCTTTCTTCTCTAATTTTTACATTGGTCCACTGAATGATGGCACTAATAATTTCTTTAGAAAATAATAATTCCCAAATCTCTAAGGGAGTAGGTGAATTTCTGAGATTTCTAGCTGTTGGCCGTAGTCCAAGTAACTGCACAACAATATTGTGATTATTCTGTTCTGGATCTATTGCTTCCAAAAGATGCAGAAGACCATTTGAATTTGTTCTTGCCATATAAATTATTGCACGATGTAGATTGTACCTGGTCATCAATTTCATTGGGAGCTTCATCATCGCTGATGTCAGAAACACTGGCAGCGGTGGGTTCCTCATCGTCCATTAAAAATTTTTCATCACAATCTGATTCCACTTCACTTAGATCACTCTCTGTTTCTCCATACCATTTCAGAACAGTTTCTTCAAAGTTTGGATCAGCAAATCACACACTTTTTGGCGGAAAACTTGACCCCGACATTATTTTTTTAAAAAAGTGTGTTAACAAAGATCTGCGGTCAAAATGACCGAAACTCAAATTCAAATGTCGCTACAGAAAACATCAAATCACTGATGCAAGCGTGATGCTGCATACACTCTTATTGGTGGGAAACCAAAAGCTATCCGCAACCGGAATGGTCCATTTCTAAAAATAGGGATGTTCCGAACATTTTGGAAAACTGTTGCAGTCACTATGAGCATAGGTCTGTGGTTATGGGTTAATAATAGGGTTAATCCTATTATGTCCTGAAGGGTCATGTCTTAATCCCTTCACCCTGGAGCTGAAGGTCTTTTGTTTTGTAGATAGGCTGGCCTAGTCTTTCTTAATGGCCACAAGATATCTGCTGGGGGCAGGGAGCTGGGGCTCTGAGTTTCTAGCTCCCTTAAGATTTTTATTTCTCTTTTAGGGAAAATATTTTATCCTGCCTTTTTAAAATTTCCCAAAATATTTCATTCTTCTAGGAAGGGGTGTGTGTGGCTTCCCACAAAGGGAAGACAGAGTTATATTGATATCATTTTTACGTTATTTTTTAAAAAAAGAAAGAGCTATTCTAATTCACAATACTTAAAACAGAGTTTGTGAACTCTGGGCCACACTGGGAAACACTTGCAACTTGGCTTAGCTTGCCTTGTAATTAACCTAATTAGGAAGTGTGAAAATAAGCTTCTTTGGGTACTGTGCCAATCTTCTGCCATTTAGGTGACTGAGACAAATTTTGCCAGCCTTAGAACATTTAAGAATCTCCAGTCAAGCTTTCCTTCAAAGCCATAAGATAAAACTGTTTTTCCATTTATTTCCTGTTTTCTGAGATTCTGGAGTTTAGAGTTGTTAACACAAATGGAATTGTTCTCCGCCCCTTTTTGGTTAAAAAAAATAATAATTACAAATTGTTCCATTATATTTTGCAATGAGTTCACAAAATCTACAAACACAGAGTGGATCCATGGTTATTTAATAATTCAGGAGGAAATTGTCTTTTAGGATGAAGACAATAATTAGCCTTTCAGGAACAATATTACAAGAATAGGGGTAAATATATGTACGTTTGTGTGTAAATGAGAGTTTTAGTAGTGTATAGGGAGGGAGGGAAGGAAGGAAGGAAGGAAGGAAGGAAGGAAGGAAGGAAGGAAGGAAGGAAGGACAAGGGGAGAATAATGAAGGGAGGAAGGGAAAGGGAAAGGGAAAAGGAAAAAGGGGAGGAAAAGAAATAGGAAACAGGAAAGGAAAGGAGAAAAGAAAGAGGAAAAGGAGAAAGGGAAGGGAAAGGGGGAAGGGAATAGGGAATAGGGAAAAGAAAGGAAAAGAAAGGGAGAAAGGGGGAAAGGAAAAAGGGAAGGGAAAATGAAAGACACAAAGGAAAGGGAAGGGAAGGGAAGGGAAAGGAAGGGAAGGGAAGGGAAGGGAAGGATATTCTACATGGAGAAATTAGAATAAATTATCAACTCCATTTCTCCGCTCACAAATTAGGTCAAACATTTTAAAAAACCATTCATGGACTTTTCTTCGAGAATTGAATTGGACACCGCTGAGAAATGGCCTCAACCTTTCATCCATGTACCAAATTGACCAAGCCTGAATACTTTAATGATTTCTTCATGTCCCTTCTCATCCTTCCATTTTTATCAGAGCCGTTTTTTCCCCCCTTTGACACTTGTTATTAGAATATCATCCGAGAAACATGTCTAACCTTTACAGAGGCTTAACTAGCTTTACAGAGAAGATACCAACAGGAATTCACTTCTATTTGTCAGACAGATGTCAGTTTATTCCAACTCAGATATATTCTCCTTAACTCCTACATAGGTTTCATTAAAACGGAGAGGGTAAAATCATAGTTTTATTCCTACATTTCAGTGGCAGAATGATTCTATTGTTTTCCAGACTGGGTTTTTTTTCTCCAACCAAATTGAAAACTATATATATATAGTTTATATATATATATATATATATATATATATATTCTTCATAAAATCTTTGCCTGTTCCTTTCATGACCATGAATTGCATTGGGTGACTCCAGGTGTGTCAATCCAAACTTACACCACAGGGTTGATGTTGGGTTGATAAAATGAAGGGTGATTCAAATATAACACCTTGAACTTCTTTATTACTGAAATCAAATAAAAACAAAACAAAGAAACCAATCCTTGTTTCCTTTAATATATATATATATATATATATATATATATATATATATATATATATATATATATATGTGTGTGTGTGTGTGTGTGTGTGTGTGTGTGTGTGTGTGTGTGTGTGTGTCTTTGGTTATTCGGGTTTTCTCCCACGTAAAATTGGAGGTTTCTTGGCAATGTTTCGACGAAGTCTCATTCGTCATCTTCAGGCTGGTGTTCTCGGCTTCGTGCTTCCAGGAGCAATGTGTGTGATCGCAGCTGTATATATATATATATATATATATTTTCTTACTTCTTCATAGGGTTTATGTGTGTTTTTCCTCTAGCCGGCTGACGACCCCCAGGAGGAGAGCCTTCTCTGTGGTGGCACCTACCCTATGGAACAATCTATTCCCAGAGATACGAGTGATCTCCGACCTCCGGATTTTTCGTCGGGCCCTAAAAACTTATTTTTTTCAGCTAGCCGGTCTGTCCTGATTTTAGGGTTAGTTTTAAAAATTTTAATATTTATTTTAATTGACAAGTTTTAAATTATGGGCCAAATTTATAAATTATTTTAACTTTATTTTTTAACTGTGATGTTTGTATAGATGTTTTTTATCTGGCTGTTCACCGCCCTGAGTCCGACAGGAGAAGGGCGGTATAGAAATTCGAATAAATGAAAAATAAATGAAATTATCATTGCAAATAACTTACGGTGGCAGATGTGCCCAATACACCTTCCTCTTATTATTTTCCCCACAGCAACAACCAGTGGTGGGATTCAGCCAGTTCTCTCCAGATTGTGCGAACTGGCAGCGGTGACAGTGGGAGGCTCCGCCCGCCCACCCAGATGTAATGTGCGACTACTGCGCATGCACAGAAGGTCACGCACATGTGCAGAGGTGGCACGCACGCTCACATTTTCAAACCAGTAGGGAAGATAAGTGAATCCCACCTCTGGCAACAACCCTGTGAGGTGGGTTGGGCTGAGAGAAAGTGACTGGCCCAGAGTCACCTACCTGGCTTTTACGACTAAGGTGGGACTAGAACTCACAGACTCCTGGTGATTGGCCCACAGTCATTCAGCTGGCTTTTATGGTTAAGCAGGATCTGAGCTCAAAGTTTCCTGTTTTCTAGTGCCTGTTGTGATCTGCCAGCAGCCTGCAGAACTGGCAGCGGAGTTGGACAGTGAAGATGTTGGAGAGGAACTTGGGCCAGTCCTGGAGTCTGGGGAAGGCTCGGACGAGGGCTCTGCATCATAGCCAGAGATGGGGCCAGGGCCATCTGGGAGTGATGCACAGACTCCAGAGCCCCAGAGTCAGACAGCAGAGAGGCAGAGGAACAGGAGGAGCCTATTCCTAGTGCATGCATGTGCAGAGCTGCCAGAAGGCAAGAGTAGCTAAAGCAAAAGGGATGACTTGGGAGTAAGGCCAGGAGATGATTGGCTCCTCCCATAATGCTTAAAAGAGAAAAAAGGCACTTGGGCCTTTTTGCAGGAAAGCAACATTGCTAACTCTGTTTCCAGTCGGCATCTCTTGTTTGTTTCTGAACTTCGTGGGGCTTTGCCAAGTAAGGCCTTTGGCAGGGTGTCAAAGAAGATAAAGGTTGGTGATTATCCCGAAGGACTTCTTCTGAAGGACTTGTTTTGCAACTAATTGGGACTCAGCTGGGAATGAACATAATTCTTAGCTGTTATAATAAAATAGGTTTGTTTAGGACTAATTGTGTATTGTTATGACTTAGTAAGCCTAGGTTACAACAGTGCCTTAACCATTAGACCATCCTGGCTCTCTTAATTGTTTAATTGATTTTAATTCTGTTTAATTGCTAAAGTTGTGTCTTTTGCATCTTTCTCTGTTTGGACTGTGAGACGAATAATGCTTACAAACATTGAACATTATTAATTATAATTCTTATACGCTTGAAGGTTGATATATTATCTTCTATAGCATCATTTTCCTCCTCAAAGTTCCAAGAAGGAAAAGTGAAAAAAAAAAAATTCCTCATTCAATCTGTGTAGAACATTTCCTTGTGATTTTTCTTCAAAGGTGGTTGAGGTACAGGTAAATGTTTCCCTGTCAGTCATGTCTGACTCTAAGGCACAGTGTTCATCTTCATTTCTTGACTGAAGGAACCAGCATTGTCCAAAGACAAATGCCATGGTAATGTGGCTAAGAGTGCACAGAATGCTATAACCTTCCCATGGAAGTGGTACCATGTTTCCCTGAAAATAAGACCAGGTCTTATATTATTTTTTGCTCCAAAAGATGCATTAGGGCTTATTTTCTGGTTAGATCTTATTTTGGGGAAAATACGGTACTAAATGCATCCATCTGGCTGACAATCTTAACTGGAGCTTATTTTGGGGGGTAGGGCTTATATTATGAGCATCCTAAAAAAATCATGCTAGGACTTATTTTCTGGTTGGGTCTTATTTTCAGGAAAACAGAGTACTTGTTAATCTACTTCCATTTGCATGCTTCTAAACTGGGGCAACCAGGAGCTGGGGCAAGTAACAGGAGCTCAGGTGGACAAGTTACTGGGGAGACCAAATGCAATCACATAACCAAGGGGTGCCCATTGGAACTTCAAATCCAGGTCATATGTAGCCCCGAGGAGGTCTGTTGTAATTTCAATCAATTGCTAAGGGACACATCCTAAGCCGAGGACTACTCTCATTCTAGCCTTTCTCCAGATCTAGTTATTAACAGAATAACAGATTTGGAAGGGACCTTGGAGGTCTTCTAGTCCAACCCCCTGCTCAAGCAGGAAACCATATACCATTTCAGTCAAATGGCTGCCCGATCTTTTCTTTAAAAAATCTCTAGTGTTGGAGTACCCACAATTTCTCAAGCCAAGCTGTTCCACTGATTAATTATTCTAACTGTCAGGAAATGTCTCCTTAGTTCTAGATTGTGTTTCTCGTTAATTAGTTTCCATCCATTGCTTCTTGTCCTGCCTTCAGTACTTTGGAGAATAGATTGACCTCCCTCTTCTTTGGGACAACTGATTGTAGGTTTATTGAACCTTATTGAAGGTATCTTGAAGGACTTTTTCTTGGCAAGGGTTACGTTCGCTTGCTGAGATCAGTACTTCTAACCGCTCACTGCATTGCACGGAGCTTGAGTGTCAAACCTGTGCTGACAAACTCAGTGCCTTTAATCGCTGAGCCATCACAGGCCCTTCCAGATGGTTGAATTTCCATGTATTTCTCACTTTCCAGGGGAGAAAAAAGAGAACAGCATGCAAATCCAGAAATTGGCTCTCAATTGGTCTCTCACTCACATTTCTTACAAAATAGGGAAAAGACATCTCCACGACATGGGATTTTGGAAGCAGGTCGTGAAATGTTGTTGCACATCTGTATGGTGAGCACCTGGGTTGTAATCTCTGGTTGCTCCCCACAATTCACAGCCACCCTTCTGAATCTCTGGCAGTTTTAAATGTCTCTAGGCAGATCGTTGACAAGGAACGGGCTCGAGCAGATGGCTTTTATTTATTTAATTAATTTGGCCGAAGAGTGTTGGGAAGAATGAAAGAGAATGAAATATAAGCCGTTGCAGCTACATCATAAATAAGAGAAGCCGGGGGTGGGGGGGGAGACAAACGTATATGTTGTGGCCCGCCAGCAGCCTGTGCGGATCGTGGCTGATCCCGACGAGGAGGAGGCTGGTGTGGGGTCGCGCCAGCAGCCTGCGCAGCCGGCACTCACATCGGACAGCGAGGAGGCTGAAGAGGATGTGGTGCCAGAGGCAGAGACTCAGCCAGGGCCTTCAGAACCTCCAGAGGCTCCTTCAAGTGGAGAGAGCGAAGTGGAGGAACCTCTCCTCAATGCTCGAGCACGCAGGGCTGCCAAAAGGCAGGAGTGGCTACTCAGGAGGAGAAGGTCTACTTGAGAGTAGGGCTTGAGGATAATTGGCCACTCCCTTAGCCTATTTAAGTTGCACACAGCTAGTGCGTTCTTGCTGGAAACAACTTGTATTATTATGAGAGTATTTTGGTTTATCATATCTTGTTTTCTGGGCTGGTTGCCAACCTTTGCCGGTCTTGTTTATTCTTGTTACTTAATAAATTTGATAAGGACGTTGGTGTGTGTCAATATCCTCGGAAATCCGGAGCTGGGGGAGAACAGTATATTTCTTTAAAAATATATATGCAGAGGAGTCTGTAAAATGAAGCAAAGGAACATAAGTAATTGATTATTAAAAAAACAAAATCAAAGATTTTGGGTTAGCCTATATTGGGTAAGTCCTTTAAATATTTCAAGCAGTGGTAAAAGCTTTTTTTTTTTTAATCTTCCTCTCTTTGCACTTATTTTCTTGGAGGTTGTGTAGCCGATATTACTTGTAAAGTAAATTAAAAGATTTGTATCATCAGGATACATAAAGCTAAAGAGGCTGGCTAAGAATCAGAGGATTTTACGTTCGAATTTGGCTTGAAGAAAATGTCATGGTCAGCTCTGAATTAAAGGAAAACAAGCTAGAGCTAATCATGCCTTCTGCTCTACACCCAACCGAAGATGAAAGGGACTTGAAATTATTTATTTATTCATTTGCTGATGGATGATGATGGGGCAATGTGGCGGCTCAGCAGTGAAGACGCTGGCTTGTTGGCTGGCAGCCCAGGTTCGAGACCCGAGCGTCACATGATGGGAAGAGCTCCTGTCCTCACCTCAGCTCCTGCCAACTCAGCAGTTTGAAAGCATGCAAATGCAAGTAGATAAATAGGTTTCACGTATATGGGAAGGAAACAGCGCTGGCTTAATGGCTTTGAAATGGAGATGAGCACTGCCCCCTATAGTCAGTAAGGACTAGAGGAGTAAAATTATTAAGGACTCCTTTTACTTTGCTGATTAAGACCCCCTGCCTCCAGAAGTTGTAAATGCTCCAACACTGGAAGTTTTAAAGAAGAGATTGGACACCCATTTGTCTGAAATGGTATAGGGTCTCCTGCCTAAGCAGGGGGTTGGACTAGAAGACCTCCAAGGTCCCTTCCAACTCTGTTATTCTATTCTAAATCATCACATGATACATTCATATGTATCATGCTATTCACATGGGAGTAAACATGCCAGCAGATCCCCAAAAACAAGGAAGAAATTTGAAAAAAGCACGTGTTAACAAAAAAAACAACAATTGAAAATAGTTTACATAAATGCCATTATTTATAGGGGTAGTATCTGCAGGATGTCTGTGTTCAAATAGGTGACTGTGGCATTGCAGTCTAAGTGCCCCTCCCCTCCTCCTCCTCTTCCTCCCCACTTCCCCTCCTCCTCCTCTTTCTTCCCTTTTCCTCTTCCTCCTCCCCTCTTCCTCCTCCTCACTTCCCCTCCTCCTCCTCTTTCTTCCCTTTTTCTCTTCCTCCTCCCCTCTTCCTCCTCCTCACTTCCCCTCCTCCTCATCTTTCTTCCCTTTTCCTCTTCCTCCTCCCCTCTTCCTCCTCCTCACTTCCCCTCCTCCTCCTCCTCTTCTCCCTATTTCCCCTCCTTCTCCCCCACTTCCTATCTTCCTCCCCTCTTCCTCCTCTTCTTCCTCCCCACTTCCCCTCCACCTCTTTCTTCCCTCTTCCTTCCTCCTCCCTCTTCCTCCTCCCCTCTTCCTCTTCCTCACTTCCCCTCCACCTCCTCCTCTCCTCCCTACTTCCCCTCCTTCCCCTCCTTCTCCCCCACTTCCTCTCTTTCTCCTCCTCTTCCTCCCCTCTTCTTCCTCACTTCCCCTCCACCTCCTCCTCTCCTCCCTACTTCCCCTCCTTCTCCCCCACTTCCTCTCTTCCTCCTCCTCTTCTTCCTCTTCCTCCCCACTTCCCCTCCTCCTCCTCTTTCCCCTCCTTCTCCCCCACTTCCTCTCTTCTTCCTCCTCTTCCTCCCCTCTTCCTCCTCCTCTTCCTCCCCATTTCCCCTCCTCCCCCTCCTCCTCCTCTTTCTTCCCTCTTCCTCTTCCTCCTCCTCACTTCCCCTCCACCTCCTCTCCTCCCCCTCCTTCTCCCCCACTTCCTCTCTTCCTCCTCCTCTTCCTCCCCTCTTCCTCCTCCTCTTCCTCCCCATTTCCCCTCCTCCTCCCCCTTCTTCTTTTTCCATTCAGTTGAATGCCAGGAGTAAACTAATCAAAAGTTAACAACACATCTCTCTTCAATATGACAACAAGCTGCTGAACAGAGCTGAAGAAGCTTCTTATGTAAGAAGTGAAATGTCTTTAAAAACACAAACACACAGAGAAAGCCCAGTTGCCTCTGGAAAAAGCACCTTTGGGAAGCTGCTGCAGCGGCTTCTACCTTTGATAGTCCTCGACTTACAACTGTAATTGCCGGCCATCATAAACCTCTCCCCATTTTTTTTGTGGTAATTGTTAAGTAAATCCATTGCCTTCAATGGGCATTTATTTTGCTGGAAACTGGTAGTAAACACTGGTTTCTGGCAAAAAATATAAAAATAAAAAAAGTTGTAAATTGCTGTCATGTGACTGCAGAATCCTGCAAACACCTGTAAATGCAGGTGAGTTACTAAGAATGCAAAATAAAATAATGTGACTGTGTGTGCAGCGGTGGGAAATTCAAATCCAGGTCATAAGTAGCCCTGAGGAGGTCTGTTGTAATTTCAGTTGCTAACTGATGCCTTGTAAGTCGACGGCTATTCACATTCTAACCTTTCTCCGGATCTAGTTATTTTATTTTATTTTATTTTATTTTATTTTATTTTATTTTATTTTATTTTATTTTATTTTATTTTATTTTATTTTATTTTATTATTTTATTTTATTTTATTTTATTTTATTATTTTATTTTATTTTATTTTATTTTATTTTTATTTTTATTTTTATTTTGAATTTGTATACCGCCCTTCTCCCTGAGGACTCAGGGCGGTGAACAGCCAAGTAAAAACATCAAGTACAAATATTAAAATACAGTTAAAAATATACATATATAAATTTGGCCCCGTTAATTAAAAACAATAAACAAAACACTTAAAAACACTTAAAAAATTAGGCCAGCCCGGCTTGCTGGAAAAGGAAGGTTTTAAGGGCACGGCGGAAGGCACTGAGGTCTTGGATTCTCCTTATCTCTGGAGGCAGTTGATTCCAGAGGGTAGGTGCCCCCACAGAGAAGGCCCTCCCCCTGGGGGTCACCAACCTACACTGTTTGGCTGATGGCACCCGGAGGAGGCCCTCTCTGTGGGAGCGCACAGGTCTTGTTATTAATAGAATAACAGAGTTGGAAGGGACCTTGGAGGTCTTCTAGTCCAACCCAACTCAAGCAAGAAACCCTTTACCATTTCAGACAAATGGTTGTTCAATCCCTTCTTAAAAACCTCCAGGGTTCCAGCGCCCACAACTTCTGGAGGCAAGTCGTTCCACTGATGAATTGTTCTCACCATCAGGTGATTTCTCCTCCGTTCTATAGGTTGCTTCAATCCTTGATTAGTTTCCATCCGTTGCTTCTTATCTTGCCTTCAGGTGCTTTGGAGGGTAGCTTGAACCCTTCTTCTTTGTGGCAGCTTGTTGAAGGTTTATTGAACCTTATTGAATGTATCTGAAGGGTTTTTTTTTTCCCTTGGCAAAGATTACATTCACTTGCTGAGATCAGTACTTCTAACTGCTGGGATGAAGCATCTGTCTGATGCTTTCTTTCTCCTGTTTTTGCTCATCTTTTCAGAGGCAATTAAGTTGGCAAGCCTCTTTCCTAAGCTGATGGTGTCAAACGACGGAGAGGTTGGTTTGGCGCTTTTGAGGAAACAGCTGGCTGGCTGGGCCTTTCTTTTCGGAGTGCCAAAATCCTCTTTCTTTTGTCTTTTTCTTCCCTCCCTCAATGGCCAACATTCCTTCTTCTTCCCTTGGCATGCCAAGACCCTCTAAATGGGGATTTAGGATAAGCCGAAGATCATAAAAGTCTACAATCTCATTTGGAGAGCTACATCGTTTAAGGACTTCCAGTAATAATAAAACTGAATTTGGTGGGAAGATCGGCCGCCATGTTTAGCCAAAAGGAAGAGAATATTGGCTGCATAATTTAATTGGTTACAGGCGATTCACCCATATAAAGAATGGGAAAATATAAGAACAATAAAACAAGGTCGGAAAATTACTTTCAAAAGGGATATAACCGAGCCAAGATGTTTTGGAAAGTGGACCGATAGGAAACTTGTAAGAACAGTACTTAGGAACCTGAGGAAAGTAAAAGCAGTCCGACTAGGTGGCTCAGTGGCTAAGGCACTGAGCTTGCTGATCAGAAAGGTTGGCAGTTCAGCGGTTCGAATCCCAAGTACAGGTCTCCTGCGTGAGCAGGGGGTTGGACTAGATGACCTTCGAGGTCCCTTCCAACTCTGTTACTGTTACTGAGATCCTTTCTCTGTTATTCCTTTCCTCTATTGCTGAAGTTTTAAGCCCATCAATACATATTGTCCAGTGAAGGAAGGAAAAGAGAGAGGCTTTTGTGAGGTTAGCAACTTTTTAATTAACGAGAAACTTATTTCTACTTAATATGTTTAGACTTGGTCTAAACTGGTTTATAATGAATCAATTATTTCTCCTTTCACAAGATACTATGTGCCCACAGAGAGGGCTCTGCCTGCCAGCTCTGGCACACGTGCCATAGATTTGCCATCATGGGAATATGATATCAGATGTAATGATGTAATTTAGTAGACTCTCCTATTGATGTTAATCTTAACAATCTACAGGTAAGCCTCAATTTAAAACAATTTGTTTAGTGACTATTCAAAGCAGTGGTGAAATCCATTTTTTTTTTGCTACCGGTTCTGTGGGCGTGGCTTGGTGGGTGTGACTTGGTGGGCGTATCAGGGGAAGGATACTGCAAAATCTCCATTCCCACCCCACTCCAGGGAAATGATATTGCAAAATCTCCATTCCCACCCCACTTTGGGGCCAGCCAGAGGTGGTATTTGCCGGTTCTCCAAACTGCTCAAATTTTCCACTACTGGTTCTCCAGAACCTGCTGGATATCACCCCTGATTCAAAGGTACAGCAACACTGGAAAAAGTGACACTTTTCACACTTGCAACTGTTGTAGCATCCCCATGGTCATAGGATCAAAATTCAGTTGCTTGGCAACTGGTTCATATTTATGATGGTTGCAGTGTCCCGAGGTCATGGGATCACGTTTTGCGACTTTCTGACAAGCAAGGGCAATGGGGAAGCCAGATTCACTCAACAACCATGTTCCTAACTTAACAACCGCCATGATTCACTTAACAGCTGTGGCAAGAAAGGTCATGAAATGGGCCAAAACTCACTTAACAAATGAGTGATTTAGCAGCATAAATTTTGGGCTCAGTTGTGGCTGTAAATCAAGGACTACCTGCCAGTGGTGAAATGTAAAATTTGTTACTACTGGTTCTGTGGGCGTGGCTTGATGGGGGGAGGGTAATATGACTGAGTGGGCGTGGCCAGCCTTTTTTTTTTTACTTTTAAAACCATTTTTTCTACAACCTCTTCAGCTGAAGAGGTTGTAAAAAAATGCTTTTAAAAGCCTCTGATGATCCAGACGCAAAGGAGAGTGAACGAAGTTGTTCCCTGCAAATTGCCTCAGTCGTCATCCTTCCTTAAATAGGCTAAGGGAGTGCCAATTAGCCCCAAACCTTACTCTCGAGGAGACCTCTTCCTGAACAACCACTCCTGCCTTTTGGCAGCTCTGTGCACCCGTGCATCGAGAAGAGGCTCCTCCTCTTCTTCCTCTTCACTTATGGGAGCTTCTGGAGGTTCTGAAGGCCCTGGCTGAATCCCCACCTCTGGCACCACATCTTTTCTAGCCTCCTCATTGTCCGACTCGAGTGCCAGCTGCACAGGCTGCTAGCGCAGCACCACACCAGCCTCCTCACTGTCGGAATCAGCTACTAGCTGCACAGGCCGCTGACGGGCCACAACAATGTAAGCCAGTGACCAAAAGCCCAAAATGGAATGTGAACATGGTGGTGTAGCAGCCATAACTTCAAGAACACTCTTTTCGAGTCCGTCATAACTTTGAGTGGTCATTTTATCAGATAGTGGTGCTCTTTCTGTTACAGGTTTTGTGAGAAATTGGAAGAAAAAAATACATAACGGTGTTTAATGCTATTGCTGCTTTATCCTGATGCAAAAAAAAAAATGTAATATTTATTGTGGTAAACTATATGATTCAGAATAGCAGGACACCAGAAAATTAAAATAAAGATTTCTTTGGATTATTGGCATTTGAAAATATGAGCAGCCTGGTGGCTTAGTAGTAAAGACACTTACCTCCCGCTTGGAAAGTTGAGACGTCAAATCTAGGTAGCAGCAGATGTTTTTCTTTCCTAAGGAATAAAGAGAAAATATTTGCTGCAAACTCCACATAGGTGTCAGGAAGGGCATCCGGCCAGGAAACGCTCAGCTCCATCCAATTGCCACAACTCTACTCTGAATTCAGGGATTACAGGGTCATAAAAAGGGAGTTATTTTTACTGGCATTTGAAAATGTAGAGAATGTTGACAGATGAACAGCAGAAAATCTCAAACTTTTCATCAAGGATTTCAATCTTTATTTGCATTGACTCAGGGGTGAAACCTACTTATCTTCCTTACCGGTTCAGACGTGCACGTGCGCGCACACACCTGCGCATGCTCAAAACCTTCTGCACATGTGCAGAAGGTTAAAAAAAAATTACTTCCTGATTAAAACCAGGAAGTAATGACACCCAGGCAGCAATTGCTACTGGATCGCCAAACCACAGGGAAAAATTGCTACCAGATTGAGCGATCCGGTCCGATCCGGGAGCATTTCACCCCTGCATTGACTTCTGCCTTGTAAATTAAGCAATTTCTTATTATGCGACTCTCTCTATACCAACGTTATTTTGTTGTCCCTCGCTTGAAAGTTGCAAATGTGCATTTAGGGTTATGTAGAGACTTCAAGAGACAAAGCTTCAACACATGGTTAATTGAAGTGCCCACGAAATGTCTCAGCAAAAGAATGGTCTGCTTGCTTCTAAATGACAGTGTGAAGCACATAAGAAGCAGTTGTGCATGTCACAAGGCATTGTCCTCAAAGTCCAGAGGCTGATGATCAAGACAGATAAGTCCTTCCTCAAAGTTTTTAATTAAACTGCCACTTCCACGATGTGACTTGTGAAGCAGAGAACAAAATCTCTGTGGTGCACAGCTTTGCATCCAGCCAAATGTCCCTGCTTTACACCTTTAAGAATTTTTCATTAAATCTCAGAATTGGAAGGACTCTTAGAATACAGGGTTCAGAATAACAGAGTTGGAAGGGACCTTGGAGGTCTTCTATTCCAGGAGTCACCAACCTTTCAGATCTCAGGGATCACTACATTCATAATTTTAAATCCCATAGACCACTAATATGATCTGCCTAATGACCGGCTGGGTGGGCATGGTTAGGTGGTCATGTGACTGGGTGGTCATGGCCAACTCGATGTCACTCACATCGAGGGGTACCTCGCCGGCCTGTACTTGCCCCTCCCCTCCCAGCTACTCCTTGCCTGCCTGCCCGGGCTCTTTAGGGCCCCAACAGGAAGCAGTTGTTGGAGCTAAGCAGCCACCATGAGAAAGAGTTGGCAAAACAGCTGGCTCTTGTTCAAATTGGATCTGGCCGAGAAGGAGGCTCAGCAGAAGCACCTCACTGAGGACTACAAGCATAGGCTTTCCAAGCAGAGAGAAGACCTGCAGGAGTGCAAGGCCAGATACTGGCACCTGGAGGCTCAGCGGGCTGAGATGGTTAACTAGTTCCAGGCCATGAAGCACTCCCACTGGAACAAGGCCCTCTGGCTTTTCGCCATCAGTAGCACTTCCTTCCAGCTTTCGCCCAAAGTCCTGCACCAGGAGGCTGAAGCAGACCCCAAGTCAGAATTTCTGCCCCCTCTTACCCACACAAAAAGACCCTGAAGGGGGAGACTCTCTGCAGCAACACAAATATTCATTGCACCTATCTGGCCCAGGAGCCATAATTTGAGGACCCCTGATTTAGTACAATATGAAAAATGCAAATAATTTTTCTGTGGACCACCAAAATTTTCTCCACTGTTCTAGTCCAACTCCCTGCTCAAGCAGGAGATTCTATACCATTCTGGAAAAATGGTTGTCCAATCTCTGGAGATCTAAAAATCTCCAGTGATGGAGCACCCACAACTTCTGAAGGCAAGCCATTCCACTGATTAATTGTTCTCACTGTCAGGAAATTTGTCCTTAGTTCTACGTTCTAGTTATGCTTCCATTCGTTACTTCTTGTCTTGCCCTTGGATCAGCGGTGAAATCCACTTACCATCCCTACCGGTTCGGAATGCGCAGAAGGTAAAAAATGAGACGTAATGACATCCTGGCGGGTGGGTGGAGCCTCCCGTCGTCAGCACTACCAGTTTATGCGAACCGATAGATCCGGCCAGATTTCACCACTGCCTCGGATACTTTGGAGAATAGGTTGTCTCCATCTTCTTTGTAATGGCAGTCAAATATTGGAAGACTGCTATCATGTCACCCCTACTCTTTCTCTTCCTTAGACTACACATACTGAGTTCCTGAAACCGTTCTTCACATCCTTTAGCCCAGGGATGAAATCCAGCAGGTTGTGACAGGTTCTGGAGAACCAGTAGCAGAAATTTTAAGTAGTTCAGAGCACTGATAGTTGAAATTTTGTGTAGTTCGGAGAACCTCTGGCTGGTCCCAGAGTAGGGTGAGAATAGAGATTTTGCAATATCCTTCCCCCAGGAGTGGGGTGGAAATGGAGATTTTGCAGTATTATCCTTCCCTATCACACCTACCAAGCCACGCCCACCAAGTCACACCACACCCACCAAGCCACGCCCACAGAACCGGTAGTAAAAAAAATTGAATTTCACCACTGCTTTAGCCTCCAGTCCCCTAATCATCTTTCTCTTTGTTTCATTACCCAATACTCCTTCCTTCTTCTAGTTTCCACACAACAACAACCCTGGGAGGTGCGTTGGGCTGAGAGAGAGTGATCGGCTCAAAGTCCTCCACCTAGCTTTCATACCTAAGGCAGGACTAGAACTCCCAGTCTCCTGGTGATTGGTTAAAATTACCCAGTTAATGGCTAAAATTACCCAGTTTCATGCTTAAAGTGGATTAGAAACTCACTATCTCCTGATGATTGGCCTAAATTTATCCATCTGACCACCATGCCACAGGCAGGATTCAAATTCACAGTCTCTGGTGTCTTAACCACTAGACCAAACTATTGTTTTTTTTAAAAAAAAATCTTAGTAATTATTTTCCATATTTGTTTTAATATTTTGTCAATTTCTCTTGGTTTCAGCAAAAAAACCCTCTGTGTCTCTTTCCCAAGAATTAAATCTGTAATTCCACCATTGAATTTACCTCAGGATCTTGACCCCAACAGTACTGAAGCTACAAAAGGCACACTGGCTGCACGGCCTAACCATCTACTTTATAGCATAAATTGAATTTGAGCTTCTAACCTGCATTCAACCTGCATATCATTCAACGTGGAGTGATGTCCTCTCCCAGCAATTAAATTTAATCCGAAGACTTAAATAGCGAAGGAGCCTCTGGTTCTGTTGCCAAGGTTGCATGAGGGACCATCTACCTCATAAAATGCTTAAGATCATTAGTGTTTCAATTAAATGGTCTATTGTTGCTCTCAAACACTCCAGCAAAAATTATTGTTCTTTTCTCTTCTTTGTATTTCCTTTGTTACACATCTTTGGGAGCACCAACTATTGGAGGTGAAGTGGAAATATATGTAAAATACGTTGAAGAGGCCTCTCTTCATCTCCTAATTTTAATTACTGCTCTGGGACTTGCTAGTCATATTTCTTTCAAAAAGAAAAAAAGAAAAGAAATCCATGAAGGTTTGTAACTGCTTTGCTTTTGTGAAGCTGGCTTCAGCGGTCAAACATTGTTATGAATAATTCAGTTCCAGCTTTCAGGAGCTTTGGTCATTGGAGATGGGATTCTTTTTGGAGAGCCACTAGAAATTGCCAAAAAGAATATCCCTGGGATAGACATGACATTATTTTTTTTCAAAAGACTCCTGAAACAACATTTCTGGGAATATATAGGCAGTCCTCAATTTACGACCATAATGAAGCCTGCCCACCACTGTTGCAAATTCTGAAAACTATGACTTGGTTCACTCACATGACCAATCTGATTTTACAACTTCTTTCGGGTAGCCATGAATAGAATAGAATAGAATAGAATAGAGTAGAGTAGAGTAGAGTAGAGTAGAGTAGAGTAGAGTAGAGTAGAGTAGAGTAGAGTAGAATAGAATAGAATAGAATAGAATAGAATAGAATAGAATAGAATAGAATAGAATAGAATAGAATAGAATAGAATAGAATTTTTTATTGGCCAAGTGTGACTGGGCACACAAGGAATTTGTCTGGGTGCATACACTCTCACTGTACACAAAAGAAAAGATACATTCATCAAAAATCATAAGGTACAACACTTAATGATAGTCATAGGGAATAAATAAGCAATCAAATCCTATTAGGAAATAGTCAATATAAATTGTAAAGATACCCGCAACAAGGTTACAGTCATACAATAAGTGGGAGGAGATGGGTGGTGGGAATGATGAGAAGATTAATAGTAATGCAGATGTAGTAAATAGTTTGACAGTGTTGAGGGAATTATTTGTTTAGCAGAGTGATGGCATTCAGGAAAAAAACGTTCTTGTGTCTAGTTGTTCTGGTGTGCAGTGCCCTATAGTGTCTTTTTGAGGGTAGGAGTTGAAACAATTTATGTCCAGGATGCGAGGGGTCTGTAAATATTTTTACGGTCCTCTTTTTGACTCGTGCAGTATACAGGTCCTCAATGGAAGGCAGGTTGGTAGCTATTGTTTTTTCTGCAGTTCTAATTATACTCTGAAATCTGTGTCTGTCTTATTGGATTGCAGAACCAAACCAGACGGTTATAGAGGTGCAGATGACAGTCTGTGGTCATTAAATAAACCAGCAATTTGCTATGGGCTGCTTTTGCCAAAAAAAGTAAATTCCAGTTTTCAGTAAACCATCGTAACATATGATCATGTGGCTATGGACCATAAATGAGGGCAGGCGGCCGAGTGCATGATGTGTGGTCACATGATTGCAAAGGAGGAATTAGGAATTTTAGACCTGGATTGTAAGTACTAGTAGGTCAATTATAACTTCAGTTGGTTGCTAAGCAACCAGTCATAATTCAAGGACTACCTGTAGCTGTGAATGTATCAACTTTAAAAAAGAAAAACAGGATGATCGGGTAGCTGGTGAAAATCCCCATAGGAAATGCCGATCAAATTGTCAACTTCTGATTCCTTCTAATTGCTTTCTCTTCATGTCATGAAATCCTACACTATATTGTTTTAACTTGTGAGGATCCAGATTGTTGGGGGCAATAGGCTGACTCTGTAAACCTCTTAGAGAGGGCTGTAAAGCACTGCAAAGCGGTATATAAGTCTAACTGCTATTGCTATTAAATGGTCTGTAGGCTGTTCTATGGATTGCCTAGCCATTCATTCATTCATTCATTCATTCATTCATTCATTCATTCAGTCAGTCAGTCAGTCAGTCAGTCAGTCAAGCATATATAAGATAACAGGTTAAAATATAAGCATAATTTGAATACATGAAAAGAGTAAGTAAAAAGGAATATTAGGACAGGGATGGTAGGCACGCTGGTGCACTTATGCACACCCCTTACAGACCTCTTAGGAATGGGGTGAGGTCAACAGTAGACAGTTTAAGATTAAAGTTTTGGGGGTTTGGGGAAGAAACTACAGAGTCAGGTAGTGCATTCCAGGTATTTATGCCCGATAGGCAGTGCGGGTTCCAGACAGATGAGCTGTATTCAAGAATTGGTCTAGCAAATGTTTTGTGTGCTCTAGTTAGTAGTACAATATTACCAGAGAAGAAGCTATGCAAGATTAGGTTATCAACTCTTCATGCCTTTTGGGCAATGTTGTTACAGTGAGCTCTGGCACTTAGATCTTTAGAAATGAGTACTCCAAGGTCCTTGAGAGAGTGAGGGTCATCCCTTGTTATGTCAACACCCACCCAGCCCAAAAAAGTAGCAGTGTAGTTAAAGAATTGTAATCAGTTATATGTGGAATATAGGTCTGAGATAGGGGAAGAAATGGGCTTCATAGAACATAGAATCATAGGGTTGGAAGGGATCTCCAAGGTCTTCTAGTCCAACCCCCTTGCTATCATCTCAGTCAAATGGTAGTCCAGTCTCTTTTTTAAAACCTCCAGTAATGTGGCACCCACAACTTCAGGAGGCAATCTATTGCAATGGATTAATTGTTCTCGCTGTCATAAAATTATGCCTTACTTCTAGGTTGGATCTCTCTCTTTAACAAGCTTCCATCCATTATTTCTTCTCTAGATGCCCAGACATTCCCCTTCCTTTTAAAGATTTTACATATATGTATTTCTGTATCCATCAATCTTTCTCCAAAACTGTTGCTATGGGTGTTTGGTGAAGGAATGATGCCATTTTAGATGTATAAGGAAATGCATTCAGAAAATGAAGTCAGCTTTGCTATCTAGCCTGCAGGTTGGTTTAGGATTGCTGAACTTTGTAATTCAAGGTTCGTCAAATTCATGTGCATTGTTTTATGTGGATAGAATCCTTTCATATTATGCCCAGGCAGGAAAGTATGGCAACACCCCTATGTAGGTAAGCTGGAACAGATATACACATTGTCAGGTTTTGGTGTCGTCTCAAATAAATTGCATTTCCAAACAAATAGTCTTTGATGAAATCTTTCATTTATTAAGCACGACAATCTGTTCCCGACTACGTCGTAGCCAATACTGACTTCCTGACCCCAAACCTTCCCTTTCCATTCCCCAATTCTCTGCGTCTCATTGGCCATCTTCTAAATCACTCTTCCCATATCTACTACTTCAGCTCCCAGGAATGTCCCCCCTCCCAACCCATCTCCTAGGGGATATTATCTTCAGGGAAAATAAGTAGGTGAAAAGTCAAGCGTCCTCATGCCAGCTACCCCCTCTTCTCCTCCTTATGTCAGCACTGGAACGAATGTAGTTTGGAGTGCTGACACACATATCAAGAAATAACTGTCAACCCTGAAGCAAACCTGGCTGAGGCCATCTTTCTGAGTTCAGGGTTGCCACAAGGCAGAAGGGTGGGGGGGGGATAGTTAGCAGGGTTTTGTTGTCAAAACCAAAAGTTTTCCTGTGAGAACCAAGGTCATTCCAACAGGTGGCCGGGAGAAGAGGAGCGGAGTAAGCAACAGACCAGCACCTCTATTGGACAAAGTGACTGATGACTTGGGGGGAAAGGAAAAACTTTCATTTTTTAATTAGGTAAAAACCGCAGGAACATTCAGAGTCCGTTTTCACCGGTTGTGCTAATATGATGTATCCAGAAAATTGTTCTTTGAGGAATCTACCTGCCTGCTTTAAATGGGTGCATTACTTGGAATGCTGACATTAACTCTATAGCTGTAGGAGAAGAGTAGGGGGCAGAGTTAAACATACCATCGGCTCAGAGTTCTTACATTGCCACAAACAATCCAGGTCCAGCCTCCCTTGAATTCTATTGACTCTTATCTAGTGCCAATGATGTTGACCATTAGCTGACTAGATTCTTGTGTATACGCCTGAATAAATCTCCTGAATAAATAGTCCTGATTCTTTGGGCCTGACAAGGGCATAGCTTTGATGTTGAAACATTGGGCGCTATCTGACAAAATGAAATTCATCAGTGAAAAAAGCAAGGTTCTACATTTAGGGAAGATAAACAAAATGCATAGGTACTGTATATGTGGTACCTTGCTCAATAGTAGTAACTGTGAAAGAGATCTTGGAGTCCTAGTGGGCAACCATTGAGATATGAGCCAGCCGTGTGCAGCAGCGGCCAAAAAAGCCAACACAGTTCTGGGCTGCATCAACAGAGGGATAGAATCAAGATCACGTGAAATGTTAATACCACTTTATAATGCCTTAGTAAGGCCACACTTGGAATATTGCAATCAGTTTTGGTCATCACGATGTAAAAAAGATGTTGAGACTCTAGAAAAAGTGCAGAGAAGAGCACCAAAGAGGATTAGGGGACTGGAGGCTAAAACATAGGAAGAACGATTGCAGGAACTGGGTATGTCTAGTTTGATGAAAAGAAGGACTAGGGGAGACATAATAGCAATGTTCCAATATCTCAGGGGTTGCCACAAAGAAGAAGGAGTCAAACTATTCTTCAAAGCACCTGAAGGTAGAACAAGAAGCAATGGGTGGAAACTAATCAAGGAGAGAAGCAATTTAGAACTAAGGAGAAATTTCCTGACAGTTAGAACAATTAATCAGTGGAACAACTTGCCTGCAGAAGTTGTGAATGCCCCAACACTGGAAATTTTTAAGAAGATGTTGGATAACCATTTGTCTGAAGTGATGTAGGGTTTCCTGCCTGGGCAGGGGGTTGGACTAGAAGACCTCCAAGGTCCCTTCCAACTCTGCTTTTCTATTCTATTCTATGTGTGCAACTAAATCAGCCAATGAACCAGTCAATTAATCTTCTTACTCAGTCACGCCGTCAATCTTATAAAAGATTTAGTAATAGTCAAACACATTCCTGTAACAGTCTTGTTTTATTGGAGAACTGCAATTCTAAAATATTTTAGCAAGTTGCTAACATTGTAGAATAATGCACTGCTTTCATATGCATGTACAGCAGGTGGTATGATGTGATTATATTTTTTTTTTCTTGCTGCAATAGCTGCTACCAGCAGGAAACCCCATTTGGGAAGTAAGACAAAATATGTGCACAGAGAGAGAGCAAATGGATTAAATTCATCTGAATAGAAGGAAATTGCAAAGATTTGGCCATTTTGTCAGAATTAAACAACATTTGAAATGTTTTGAGCCTTCGCTGTACAAGAAACCGACGTGAGTAACAGATCTGCTAAATCATTTAAATATATTTAAATATATATAATAAGCCAACAAATAAAATCAGGCATCTTTTGGAATTTAATTTGACCAAGAATTAATTAGCAACTGGAATTGGCATGAAGTCCTTGATGGTCTCTGAGTGTGGTTTTTTGCTTGTAGATGCAGATGTTTCATTACCCAACTAGGTAATATCATCAGGGTGAGTGAGGGTGGGGCTTGCTCTTTATTTATATTCATCAAATATCTCAGAAACAGCCAACAGACTATTACAACCATACATCACTGCAGCACTCAAAGCAACTAAAGCACTCCAAAACTTCTTAAGTAAACCAAAAAACACAGTAGCCCTAGAAGAAAAGAAGCATGTCATCTATAACATAATTTCAGGGTATGTAGATTTAATAGTTGTAAGCTGATGGAAGGTTGTAAGTGGAGGCAACTGAAAGCTGATACAATGGGAATTAGGCAGCAGGGTTACTGCCACTTTTAGAAGCTGGGTCAGAAGTTGCCTATATAAGGGAAGCCATTAGAGGGCGTTCCTTTTCCTCATGTTCTCTCTTGTCATGTATCTCATTGCTCTCCTTGTGTCAGTAGCTGTATGATAAGGTATTTAACCATGTATATGTATGTAAATATTTAGCTGTATATAAACTACTATTATTTATCTAAAGGCTCTGTGTGCTGTGTTTTTGCTCCTCATTTATCTCAAAATACTAGTTATGCTGCCTAACCTCTGGCACATAAGGAGTGTAACAAATACTGTGTAGGACAAGCAGGCAGAACCCACCCATAAACCCATCCATACCAACCAGAAGTTAGAAGACAAATGAAAACTCCTTAATCCCAGTACCCATGGACAGATTCAGCCATAATTTCAACTCAGCAACCTAGAATTCTAGAAGAAGCCAAATCCAAAAAGAAATGTTAGGGAATTCCTAGAAGCTTGGCATTCAAACAAATCAGTAGACCCAAATGTAATGTGATTATATTTACACAGCATTTAAAGCAGATGATTAAAAAGCTAAGAAGGAACAACAACAACAGGATGTGAAGATTCCGAAAGATGCCCTAATTAATTCATGAGCCATGAGCCAAACTTCAAAAGAAATACAGTCATTTATTAGGAGCACCACTTTGGCAATATCCAGATATAGTTAGAACGAATCCCACATAGATTTACGTTCCCCTATGACCCTGTCTCTCCCCTCCTCCCTGGCCATGTCATAAATCACATTCTCCAATTAACCACTTTGGCTGGCTGTGAAATCCAACACCCTCCTTCTGATTGTGGTAAGAAAGCATGTATGGAATGAAGCTTCAGTTAGGGAAATCAATCAGCTCTATCAGTTCTCCCTCCCTCCTGCTCATGGCAACTTGAAAGCTTTGCAAGTTGACATTCGGCTCCCCTCACTTCCCAAGGGCAATCAAAACAATTTGAGTACAGATGTAGAGTTTAGGGACGTGATCCCCCACCTGGCTTGTTTCCTATTCAGGAGTCAAAACCCAGATAAACGGATTAACACCAGACAAACAAACAAGCAAACAATAATAGTCCAGTCAAGGAACTACCAAGAAAAAAACCACACCCCCACCAACACTGGCAGGCATGCTGTTATATATAAACAAGGAGTAAAACCTCGACATTCACACTGATGACATTACCTACCTGCGTAATGAAATGTCTGCAAGAAACCAATCAGGCTCAGAGAGCACCAAGGATCCCAAGTTCAACCCTGAGCTATAGATATTCTATTTGAATTTGTATGTTGATTTCCCATTGTTAATTCCCAGATGTGCATTTGAAAGGTCTGAACTGATGTTCTCCTAAGGTCGTATGTTAAACTTGATAAAGACTATGTCCTTGCTTCAATAACGATAGCCCTAAATGTTTTCACCATCATGTTCTTTCCAACTTGGTCTTTGCCTATCCAACTGTTTTAGCACTATTAAGAAGCTGTATGCCTAAATATTGGCATCCAAAAATTGAATTACATTGGATACCTCCTGGGGAACAGAGGAAACAGGGTTGCCAAACACTTAAGGAATATTTTAGGATTATTAATATTCCTTGGGATGATGCTGAAGGTGCTGTGAATGATTGAAACCGGTGGAAAACACTTGCTGCCCAATGTGCTCTGCACAGGATCTAATGATGATGAAGATTCATTCATTCATTCATTCATTCATTCATTCATTCATTCATTCATTCATTTATATCCCATCTTTATTATTTTCACAAATAACTCAAGGCAGTCAGTTCTTCCTCCTTCTATTCCTTCCTCCTTCTATTTTCCCAACAACAACTCTGTGAGGTCACCATACTACAGAAAACGTGTTGAGACTTTGGAAAAAATTCAGAGAACAGCAACTAAGACGATCAAAGGCCTGGAGACTGAAACATATGAAGAATGGCTGCAGGATTTGGGTTTGGCTAAGTCTAAAGAAAAGAAGAATTAGGGGTAACATGATAGCAGTATTCCAGTATTTGAGGGGCTGCCACAAAGAAGAGGGGGTCAAATTATTCTCCAAAGCACCGAGGGCAGGATAAGAAATAATGGATGGAAACTGGTCAAGGAGAGAAGCAACCTGGATTTTTTTTTTCTGCTTTAATTTATATGCCGCCCTTCTCCGGAGACTCAGGGCGGCTTACAATGCGTTAAGCAATAGCCTTCATACTTTTGTATATTTTATACAAAGTCAGCTTATTGCCCCCACAATCTGGGTCCTCATTTCACCTACCTTTGAAAGGATGGAAGGCTGAGTCAACCTTGAGCCTGGTGAGATTTGAACTTGCAGTAATTGCAAGCAGCAGTTGTTAATAACAGTGCTTTAGTCCACTGTACTACAGGCTGTGTAGTACAGAATTAAGGAGAAACTTCCTAACAGTGAGGATAATAAACCAGTGGAACAGCCTGCCTTCAGAAGATGTGGGTGTTTCATCACTGGAGATTTTTAAGAAGGGTTTAGACCAGTGATGGCTAACCTTTTTGCCATCGGGTGCCAAAAGTGGGGGGAGCGCAGTGGAGTCACATGCACGCGTGCCCACATCCATAATTCTATGCACCCCACCCCCCCGTGCTCCCCCCGCTTAGGAGCCTGGGGAGGGCAAAAACGGCCTCCCCCCCCAGAGGCCCTCTGGAGACCGGAAACAGTGTATTTCCTGAAGGCCCAAAAATCAGATGGCTGGCGCACGCATGCATGCCAGAGCTGAGCTCACGTGCCCACCGATATGGCTCCGCGTGCCACCTGTGGCACCCGTGCCAGAGGTTCGCCATCACGGGTTTAGACAGTCACTTATCTGAAATGGTAGAGGTTCTCCTGCTTGAGCAGAGGGCTGGACTAGAAGACCTCCAAAGTCCATTCTAGCTCATTCTATTCCATTCCATTCCATATTTTATTGTTCTGTTCTGTTCTGTTCTGTTCTGTTCAAGGTCAGTTGGGCTGAGAGTGACTGGCCTAAGGTCGCCCAGCTGGTTTTTATGGCTATGGTGTGACTAGAACTCACAGTCTCCAGGGTCTCTAATCTGGTGCCTTAACCAGTAGCACAAACAGGCCCTCTATATCCCTGGTGCTAGGAACAAACACAGCGTTTCCAGAAAAATTAAAACTCTAGCACGGATGTGTCAATCTCAAAGTGAGCAGATACCTCCAAGATAACACAGAATAGCTGATAACACACAGCACTTCACCATAGGGGCTTTCTATTGACCAAGAATTCAGACTGTGAGCTGCAGCCCTGGCTAATCACATGATGTCAGCAGAGTCTGAAAAGCTGACTCAGTTTCTCACTGGCACAGCTATCACACGCACTTAACATTTGCCTCCAGCACTGTGCAACGTTGCAGTCGGTGTGTTCTTTCATTGATGCAGACTTTTCCTTCATCCCCACTCCATATTGTGTTCTTCACTTGTGTTCCTGTTGCAGTTCAGCCACTACAGGGTTTGAGGCAGTGGTGAAATGTAAAATTTGTTACTACCGGTTCCGTGAGCATAGCTTGGTGGGGCGGTAATGTGACTGGGTGGGCGTGGCCAACTTTTATTTTTTTTTTACTTTTAAAAACATTTTTTCTACAACCTCTTCAGACAAAGAAGCTGTTTAAAAAATGCTTTTAAAAGCCTCTGATGATCCCAGCTGAGTTGCCTGATCATCAGAGGCTTTTTTTTTCTTTTAAAAGCATTTTTTCTACAACCTCCAAGAGCCTTGGTGGTGCAGCGGACTAAAGTGCTGTTATGTAGCACTTAGCTTGCAGCTGCCTGCAATTAGTGCGAGTTCAAATCTCACCAGGTTCAAGGTTTACTCAGCCTTCCATTCTTCTGAGGTAGGTAAATTGAAGACCCGGATTGTGGGGGCAATAAAATGACTTTGTAGAAACACTGCTTATGGGGGGCCAAAAGCCCTAATAAGCAAGTATATACAAAAAAATGAAGGCTATTGCTACAAGTGCATTATAAGCCGCCCTGAGTCTTCGGAGGAGGGTGGCATATAAATTGAACTAATAAATAATAAATAAATAAATAAACCTGAAAGAGGTTGTAGAAAAAATGCTTTGAAAAGCCTCTGACGATCCCAGCTGAGCCGTGCGGTCATCAGAGGCTTTTTTTTTTTTTTTTTACTTTTAAAAGCATTTTTTCGGCGGAAGAGGTTGTAGAAAAAATGCTTTTAAAAGTTAAAAAAAAAGCCTCTGATGATCACGCGGCTCAGCTGGGCATGGGGAAAAGGGCGCACAGGGATTTTTGCTACTGGTTCTCTGAACCACCTGCCGCCATCGCTACCGGATCGAGCGATCCGGTCTGAACCGGGAGCATTTCACCCCTGGTTTGAGGGATCCTTGGTGCTCTCCAAGCTTGGTGATTTTTTAGCATGTGATCTGGTTTGGTAATGAAACATCTGCCAAAAAAAAATAAAAAATCACCAGGGTCAGAGAGCACCAAAGACTCCACAGTTGACCCCTGAGCTACAAATATTCTCCTCTGTCAGTACTACAGGATTTGTCCCACATTTTGAACTCAGTGGAAATGAAGACAATTGCAGAACGGTTTCAGTCTCTTTTAAAGATTTGAGGAATGAACAAGGGGGATCAAGTAAGACTGGAACGTAATAAAGCAAGACTATGGGATGTAACTCATAACTGATGCTTTCTAAATATTACAGTTGCTGGAATTCATGCTGGCTGGACCCAGTGAAATTGTAATTTCAGCACAGCTGGAAGAACCAGGAAAATGAAGGCTGCCTTAAATAACAACTGATCTGTGGTTGTGAGTAGGAGTTGGTGTGACAATCGGACAGAAGAACAGAACAACAGAGTTGGAAGGGACCTTGGAGGTCTTCTAGTTCAATCCTGTGGTGAAATCTAAAATTTGTTACTACCGGTTCTGTGGGCGTGGCTTGGTGCTGGGGGTAATGTGACTGGGTGGGCGTGGCCATTTTTTTTTTTTACTTTTAAAACCATTTTTTCTACAACCTCTTCGGCGAAGAGGTTGAAAAAAAATGCTTTCAAAAGGCTCTGACGATCCCAGCTGAGTTGCCTGATCAGCAGAGGCTTTTTTAAAAACTCAGCTTGGATCGTCAGAGGCATTTAAAAGAAAAAAAGTTTTTTTTTCCTTTTAAAAGCCTTTGACGATCCCAGCTGAGCCGCGCAATCATCAGAGGCTTTTCTTTTTACTTTTAAAAGCATTTTTTTGGCCGAAGAGGTTGTAGAAAAAATGCTTTTAAAAGTAAAAAAAAGCCTCTGATGATTGTGCAGCTCAGATGGGCATGGGGGGGGGGGCAGGATTTTTGCTACTGGTTCTCCGAACCACCTGCCTCCATCACTACCAGATCGAGCGATCTGGTCTGAACCGGAAGCATTTCACCCCTGGTCCAATCCCCTGGTCAAGCAAGAGACCCTATACTAGGGGTGTCAAATTCGCGTCATCCTCACATGATGTGTCGGGAATTTTTTCCCCTTCGCTAAACTGGGCAGGGGTGGGGCCATCACGTGACATATCCAGACTTTGGGCCGTGAATTTGACACCCTGCCCTATTGCATTCTAGACAAATGGCAATCCAATATCTTCTTTAAAAGCTCCAATGATGAAGCGCCCACAACTTCTGAAGGCAAACCGTTCCACTGATTGATTGGTTAATTATTGATTGATGATTAATTGACCAACTGATTAATTGACGGACAGTCCAATTCCTTCTGTTATCATTTTAACATTCTTTCTTTGAATCCTGGGGAGACAAGTAAAGTTCTATGGCTGATTTTGTAAAACTTTTTTTTTTAAGGAGCTCGTAGGTAATCACTTAAAAAATAAATGTGAATTCAGAAAACTTGTCATTTTCTTCATGTTTTTTTTACCCCTCATTTCTGATGCTTCTTCTGTTTTCAGTTTCCCACTTTCACAGTTTGCCTTTATGCTAAAAATAGGTGTTATAACTGTGAATATAATTGCATCTCTTTCATAACACACCACTTCAAAATGTGTTTTTTTCCCCCCTCCCGATTGCTTATGTTCTTAATTGATTGTCTAGGATGGCAAGTCATTGCACTAAAACTGCAGTTGATGATTTGCATGCCTTCAATCAATCAATTACGTTGAGTGGGATGATTCTTTTGCTGACATTGGCAATAGGCTGTATGGGGAATTTCTTGGTAGGTCAACAAAGTGGGGGAAAATGTGGGGTTTTCCACTAAAAGGAGATGTTCTGAGGCAAGGCTTCCTCCAATTTCTGATTCAGAAAAGTATATTATCTTAATCTTAAAACTTTGGGGGAAATGTCAAGGGATGTAGAAGTTTAAAGAACGTACCAAAAACACTTAGAGAGTTCACTAAAAATTGGCCAGGTCCAAGGATAGGGGAAAGAAAGAAAGAGAGAGAATGCAAGGAAAAGAAAAATATATTTCCATGCTAATGAAGGCAGATTTCACTGAAATGTACCTTTATTTCCATTCATTCAGTCAGTCATTTATTCAACTTCTATTTCTTTAATTTATATCCGTCTATTATCTATCTGCCATAAGGAAGGCTGAGTGCCAAAGAATTGAGGCCTTTGAACTATGGTGCTGAAGGAAGACTCCTGCGAATCCCTTGGACTGCAAGGCAGTCAAACCAATCAGTCCTAGAGGAGATCAACCCTGACTGCTCTTTAGAAGGCCAGATCCTGAAGATGAAACTCAAATACTTTGGCCACCTAATGAGAAGGAAGGACTCATTGGAGAAGAGCCTAATGCTGGGAAAGACTGAGAGCAAAAGAAGAAGGGGATGACAGAGAATGAAGTGGCTGGATGGATGGAGTCACTGAAGCAGTAGGCGTGAGCTTAAATGGATTCCAGAGGATGGTAGAGGACAGGAAGGCCTGGAGGAACATTGTCTATGGGGTTGCGATGGGTCGGACACGACTTCGCAACTAACAACAATTGTCTGTCTGTCTGTCTGTCTGCCTGCCTGCCTGCCTGCCTGCCTGCCTGCCTGCCTGTCATCTATCTACTGTATCCTATCTACTGTATCTGTCTGTCTGTCTGTCTGTCTGTCTGTCTGTCTGTCTGTCTGTCTACATACATGCAAATCAGTAAAGGTAGCAAACATACCTAATGCTCCTTCCTCCTATTTTCCTTGAAACAACAGCCAGCTTTCATCCCTAAGGCGGGACTAGAACTCTCAGTCTCCCGGTGATTGACCCAAAGTCACCCAGACAGATTTCAAGCCTGAGGTAGGATTAGAACTCACAGTGACCTGGTGATTGGAGAAAGACACGCCTAAGAGATGACTAGAACTCACAGTCTCCTGGTGATTGGCCCAAAGTCAGTCAGGTAGCTTTCAAGCCTGATGTGTGACTAGAACTCACAATGTCCTGGTAATCGGCCCAAACTCAACCAGGAAGCTTTCATGCCTAAGGCAGGACTAGGACTCACAGTGTCCTGGTGATTGGCCCAAAATCACCCAGTTGACTTTTATGACTAAAGCAGGACTAGAACTCACAGTCTCCTGGTTTCTAATCTGGTGCTTCATAACTGGATGAGATTGGCTCTCTCACATGGCTACTATGTTATAGTCACCCTGGTTAGAGTGCAGACAATTAAAAAAAAAAACAATTATTAAAAAAAATACATATCAAAACAACATCATACTTTGGCAGCTAAAGATCCTAAATCTTCCCCATGTTTCTGAGTCTTGTCTGAGATCCTAAGTCCATTGACTCACAAAGTCTTCCAAACTGATTGAAATTCTTCATAAATAGCCTTTGGGGAAAAATTATCAGATGTGGGGAAAGGCCTATATTAGGAGTCAGTGTGAACAGGCACCTGAGACTGATGATTAGGGGATTGGAGGCTAAAACATATAAAGAACAGTTGCAGGAACTGGGTATGTCTAGTTTGATGAAAAGAAGGACTAGGGGAGACATGATAGCAGTGTTCCAATATCTCAGGGGCTTCCACAAAGAAGAGGGAGTCAAACTATTCTCCAAAGCACCTGAGGGTAGGACAAGAAGCGATGGGTGGAAACTAATCAAGGAGAGAAGCAACTTAGAACTAAGGAGAAATTTCCTGATGGTTAGAACAATGAATCAGTGGAACGACTTGCCTCCAGAAGTTGTGGATGCTCCAACACTGGACGTTTTTAAGAAGATGTTGGATAACCATTTGTCTGAAGTGGTGTTGGGTTTCCTGCCTAAGCAGGGGGTTGGACGAGAAGACCTCCAAGCAGGGGTGAAATCCAGCAGGTTCTGACAGGTTCTGGAGAACCGGTAGCAGAAATTTCGAGCAGTTCGGAGAATTGATAGCGGAAATTTTGAATAGTTTGGAGAACCGGCAAATACCATCTCTGGCTGGGCCCAGAGTGGGGTGGGAATGGAGATTTTGCAATATCCTTCCCCCAGGAGTGGGGAGGGAATGTGGATTTTGCAGTACCCTTCCCCTGGAGTGGGGTGGGAATGGAGATTTTGCAGTATCCTTCCCCTGGAGTGGGGTGAGAATGGAGATTTTGCAGTTTCCTTCCCCTGCCACGCCCAGAAAGCCACACCACGCCCACCAAACCACGCTGACAGAACCGGTAGTAAAAAAAAAAAAAACAACAATTGGATTTCACTACTGCCTCCAACATTCCTTCCAACTCTGTTATTCTATTCTATTCTACTATGGAAAGAGAAAATTCTCTCGTTTGTTTTTTCTGCATGTATCTTGTGACCAGGATGATTGCCTCTTTTGTGGGAAGCTGGCTTTTAAAAGACTCCAACGTTCACTTCTAAACCTGGCTGTGAAATACGTTGCAGTCCAGTTGATAATCATGTGCCTCGGAAGGCTGTTATAAATATTTAAGTGGGCTTATGTATTAGGTAGTTCTGCCAAAGGCTACACGTCCATCTGCTGTATCCTTTCCCATCGAAGAAAGCCGAGGAGAAGTAAACGACACTATAATATTTGCACCTGCTTTTTATCAGGAGGCCATGAAAATAAAAATAATATTTACTTAAGAGCCCGGGAATTTCATTAGACTGTGCATCCGCCGACTGAATTTGGCACCCCAAATCCACCCAATTATCCTCCAACGTTTTTATTAACAAGATATTTTATTTTACTGAATTTAAATAAACACGCAACTGGTTGGTGAGTACATTATAATTAGAGATTACAGACTAATTGGGGTGTTCTTTATGCTTGAAGATTATGTAGTAATTATACAAGAGGCTATTATGGAAAACAGGATGGGGGAGCCTGGCAGAGGCTATAAAAGTGCATTTACTCTCAAAATTAGAAGTAGATGCCATTTGCTTCTCTGATTATCTTAACCACGTGAAATAAGGTTACCTACTAAATAGAGAATAAATAAGACTGGGTTTATTTGCGGTACGGACCGCTTAATGAAATGTAAGGAATGCTGACATGTGTTGCATTTTTCTAGTTGAAAACTCTCTGCTAACACTGTGAAAATGTGCATAGGAAATAATTAATCTGACACACACTCCCAATTTATTTATAGTATACAATATTAGAGTAAAATTATTATTTACCAGATTTTCATCCTGCCTTTATATCATTATAGGTAATGCAAGGCAGCGAACATTGCTAACACTTAAAAGTCAGTAGAGATTCTCAGTCATCCAGGTCATGGTTGTCCCAAAGGCAGGGGTGAAATGCTCCCGGTTCAGACCGGATCGCCCGATCCGGTAGCAATAAAGGCAGGTGGTTCAGAGAACCGGTAGCAAAAATCCCTGCCCCCCCCCATGCCCGGCTGAGCCGCACAATCATCAGAGGCTTTTTTTTTTATTTTTAAAAGCATTTTTTTCTACAACCTCTTCGGCCAAAAAATGCTTTTAAAAGTTAAAAAAATAAAAGCCTCTGATGATCGCCCAGCTCAGCTGGGATCGTCAAAGGCTTTTAAAAGAAAAAAAAAACCCTTTTTTCTTTTAAATGCCTCTGACGAGCCCAGCTGAGTTGCCTGATCGGCAGAGGCCTTTTTAAAAAGCCTCTGCCGATCAGGCAACTCAGCTGGGCTCGTCAGAGCCTTTTGAAAGCATTTTCAAAAGCATTCTCATTTCGCCGAAGAGGTTGTAGAAAAAATGCTTTTAAAAGTTTTTTTTAAAAAATGGCCACGCCCACCCAGTCACATTACCCCGCCCCCTCACCAAGCCACGCCCACAGAACTGGTAGTAACAAATTTTAGATTTCACCACTGCCCAAAGGTGTTTTTTCAGGAGTCAACTGGAATTTCTTGGTTTTTTTTTCTTTTGAAGACGTTTCACTTCTCATCCAAGCTTGATCTTGAGAGTTTGGCTGCCTCCTGAAAAAAAGCACAGTTGTTAAGTGGTGTTAAATTAATAACATGGTTGTTAAGCGAATCTGGCTCCCCCCCCCCCCCCGCCCCCATTGACTTTGCTTGTCTGAAGGCCTGAAAAGGTGATCATAAGACTCTGGCATGCAGCAACTTTCATAAATATGAACCAGTCGCCAATTTTTTTTTTTTTAATTTGATTTATATGCCGCCCTTCTCCGGAGACTCAGGGCGGCTTACAATGCGTTAAGCAATAGCCTTCATTCTTTTGTATATTTTATACAAAGTCAGCTTATTGCCCCCACCACCTGGGTCCTCATTTCACCTACCTTAGAAAGGATGGAAGGCTGAGTCAACCTTGAGCCTTGGAGAGATTCGAACCAGCAGTAAATTGCAGGCAGCTGTGTTAATAACAGGGTGCATTAAACCACTGTACTTTTGATCACATGACCACGGGGATGCTGCAAGGATAGTAAGTGTGAAAAACAGTCCCGAGTCACTTTTTTCAGTGCCCCAGAGGTGTTTTTTCAAAAGGCAACTGGATTTTGTTTTTCCTGGAAGATGTTAGGAAGTGATAATTACCTAACTTGTTGGGTAGGCAATATATAAACCCTCAATATAGCTTTAAGACTGTATTGCTGTATTGCATCATACTGTGTCCTGATTGGTTAGCTCTGTAGCCAAGAGCCTTGGTAGTACAAGGGTTTAAAGCACCCTGTTATTAAGCTGCTTAAGACCAGCTGCCTGCAATTACTGCAGGGTTCGAATCTCGCCAAGGCTCAAGGTTGACTCAGCCTTCCATCCTTTCTAAGGTAGGTGAAATGAGGACCCAGTTTGTGGGGGCAATAAGCTGACTTTGTATAAATATACAAAAAGGATGAAGGCTATTGCTGAGCACATTGTAAGCCGCCCTGAGTCTTCGGAGAAGGGCGGCATATAAATCAAATTAAAAAAAAAAAAAAAAAAAAAACGTCCTTAAGAGGAAGCTTGAAACATGGTTAGTTTCTCTTTGCTTCTCTTTGCTGATCGTTACTGCTCTTTGTTGATGGTTACTGCTATTTGCTGTGTTTGCTACTGTTTGCAACTGTTTATTGTGTATGACTACAACGACTGGTAAGAAGACTTTGTTATTGGAATATGCCTGGACTATTGTTTTACTATAGGGCCTGGTGGCTCAGCAGACTGATAGCATTGTGATTAACACCAGCTGTCTGCAATTACTGTAAGTTCGAACCTCACCAGGCTCAAGGTTGACTCAGCCTTCCATCCTTTCTAAGGTAGGTAAATTGAGGACCCAGTTTGTGGGGGCAATAAGCTGACTTTGTATAAATATACAAAAGTATGAAGGCTCTTGCTTTAACGCATTGTAAACCGCCCTGAGTCTCCTGAGAAGGGCGGCATATAAAATCAAATTAAAAAAAAACAAAAACTATCTACTGCTTTATCTGTGTATGACCTGGACTGTTTATTGGATTGTGCCTTATTACTATTTCCTAAAAGTAAACACAACTCAGTGTATATGTGTGTTGGCTGTGATTATTTACAACTGCTCTCAGTCGCTTTCATATGCACACCCTGGCTACTCTAGGGTTGCTCTGCGAATTCCTTAACAAAAGACATTTCGCATCTCATCCAAGAAGCTTCTTCAGTTCTGATTCTCATCCAAGAATCTTGAGAGTCAGAACTGAAGAAGCTTCTTGGCTGAGAAGTAAAACGTCTTCAAGCAAAACAAAGAAAGTCCAGTTGCCTTTTGAAAAAGTACCTTTGGGACAACTATGACCTGGATGACTGACAATCTCCATAGACATGACATTTTTTACAGTGCCAGTGTAACTTCAAAAGTTCATCAAACAAATAGTTGTAAATTGAGGATTACCTGCAATTGTTAGCAAAATTAATGCTTAGATTTATATTCAATTTAAACCCTTTCGTGGAAATACTTGAAGCATTTTAAGATGTTTAAATCAAAGGGCTGTAAGCAACCTTTTGCACCAAGGAGCCCAACCCCAATTCCTGCTCAATGCAGGAATTCAAACGAGTAACTTCCTCCCAGGTGGCGATGCAGCCTCTGTTTGAACTCATCCAAAGAAAGGCAATTCTTGTGTCCCAGAGTAACTGTGAAGAAATTATATGTATATCTATGAGTAAAAAGGCTAAGCCTCAGCCTTAATGTATCCTGCACGATACAGTTTCTACTTGATTGAATTGATATTAACTTTGAAAAGCAAAAGAAATGCAAAAGCAATAGAGCTAGTGGAAATACCGTATTTTTTTGAGTATAAGATGCTCCGGACTATAAGATGCACCTAAGGAAAACAAGAAAAAGAAATCTGCCTCTGCCTCCCAGAATTTTTGCCTCCTTGCAGCAAACAGAAAATAGCCTGCTTTACTTTCATTTTCGTTTTCAGCATAGCTTGATTAGCACAAGAAAAAAAAAATTGCTCCCAGCAATTTACCTCCTTGCAGCAAGCAGCAGAGGCCCGTGCAGCAATAGGCAATGGCAATCCCTGCAGCCTGAAACAGCTGAGAGTCGGGAGGCCGATCCAACGGACAATCAACTTGTGCTAATTTGACTGTGCTGAAGCTGAAATGGGCTGTTTCTTCTTGCTGCTTGCTGCAAGGAGGTAAATTGCTGGGAGGCAGAGGCCAAAGGATGGGGGCCAGTGGGTGGGTGGGGCTACATTCGGTGTATAAGATGCCCCTAAATTTTCACCCCCTTTTGGGTGGGGGGAAGTGTGTCTTATACTCTGAAAAATATGGTAGGTTAAGAAATACAGATGAGACACAAAGATACTCCTTGACTTACAATCATAACTGGAAGCCTGAATTTCTTCATATGTGGTGGACTTGTGTTAAAGCTAAAAACATTTGGGCAAAAATACATACACAGATGTCTAGAAAAGATGATAGGGAAACATGTAGATTTTAAACCTGAATTGTTTTTATTAGGGATGATATATATCCCTAATAACTGTATGTCCTCTAACCTGAGAAAAATAGGAGGGTTTTTTATTTTTTTTAATTTAACATCATCCTAGACCAGTGGTGAAATCCAAATTTTTTTACTACCGGTTCTGTGGACGTGGCTTGGTGGGCTTGGTGGGTGTGGCTTGGTGGGCATGGCAGGGGAAGGATACTGCAAAATTTCCATTCCCACCCCACTCCAGGGAAAGGATACTGCAAAATCCCCATTCCCTCCCCACTCCTGGGGAAAGGATATTGCAAAATCTTCATTCCCACTCCGCTCTGGGGCCAGCCAGAGGTGGTATTTGCAGGTTCTCTAAACTCAAAATTTCCGCTACCGGTTCCCCAGAACCTGTCAGAACCTCCTGGATTTCACCCCTGTCCTAGACCAAGTAGAGCAAAAAAAAATAAAAAATCAAAGAGATAGCATGTCTCAAGGTGGATCTTCCGTATACAATCTTTTCTCAATGTCACTCAACATCTCTGTCATGCCCCCGTCGGACTCTGAATCTGAGACGGACATGAGCTGGAATAAGAACTGAGTGAGTGAGAGGGCAGCTCCGTTGGCCTTAGAGGAAGCTGGGGAAGGGTAGAGTCAGTCCAGGCAAGGCTGTTCAGAATTAGTAAGGCCTGCAGGCAGGGAGGAATAGAGGAAGGATGAACAGGACAGACAGAGCTCAGACGAGGAGCAAGACTACCCCCTCCTGGTGTAAGGGCTTGGAGAGTGTAGAGAAGGCAGGATCAGCGCAGACGGAGCAGGCCACTCGTGAGGAGAGTGCCCCACATGTTCTGCCCCAGCTCTGGATTTCCAAGGAAATTGACACACACCAACGGTCCTTATCAAATTTATTAAGTAGCAAGAATAAACAAGACCGGCAAAGGTTGGCAACCAGCCCAGAAAACAAGATATGATAAACCAAAATACTCTGATAATAATACGAATTGTTTCTAGCAAGAAACTTACTAACAGCGTGTGACTTAAATAGGCTAAGGGAGTGGCCAATTATCCTCAAGCCTTACTCTCGAGGAGACCTCCTCCTCCTGAGTAGCCACTCCTGCCTTTTGGCAGCCCTGCGTGCTCGAGCATTGAGGAGAGGCTCCTCCACTTGACTCTCTTCACTTCAAGGAGCCTCTGGAGGTTCTGAAGGCCCTGGCTGAGTCTCTGCCTCTGGCACCACATCCTCTTCAGCCTCCTCGCTGTCTGACGCGAGCGCCGGCTGCACAGGCTGCTGGCTTGACACCACACCAGCCTCCTCGTCATCGGGATCAGCCACGATCCACGCAGGCCACTGGTGGGCCACAACACCACCCATCTTCACCAGGCACACCTGGGGAATGAAACTTAAGGAGATGCCGTGGGGAGGGGCATTTGTCGGGAACAAACCCTGAGTTCCTGAAGTCTTGTGTGCCGACAGTTGAACTTGCCAAGAGTCCTTGAATTCCTTGTTGGTGTTCTGGACTAATTATCTGAATCTTTTGCTCCTTGCTTTGGTCTTGTTTTGCCAAATACATTTGGGATTTATTGCTGTGCAGCCTTGGTGCAGACAGCACTGGGTTGGACTGAATTGCAGCCAGAGGGGGCTTGTTATCATTCTGCTCTGGGACTTTCCAGAAACGTGGGAGCGTTTGGGGAGATTTGGAGCAACAAAGGGGCGGTTTGAACTTCCAGCTGTTTGTATTATCTCTGTGCTGTCCCTTCCCATTTGTTATCAGGGAGGTACGATCAGATACAGGGGAGTTTCCACCCCCTCCCCTTCCTTCTCCTAACAAGCACCTGATGCTGTTTCCCTTCCTCCTTCCCTCTCTCATTCTAGGGCTAGGATACCCACCCGAAACAAAAACTCCTTTGGATGAAGCCAGTGTACTTACCGCCTCCACCCCTGCTCTTCCCTTCCCATTCATTCATTACAGGTAGGCACGATCAGGTACAAGGGAGCTTCCACCCCCTCCCTTTCCTTCTCCTAACAAGCACCTGAGACTCTTTGGCTGCAGCATCTCCTCCATCCCCCACCCCTGTGATCGATTGCACCATGGCTTCTGGCTGCCAGCATTGGCACCTAGCCAATTGGCTGGTGGCTAACTGACCCAAAAGCCCGGGACAAACAGTGTGGCATCAAATGGGCTGTGCTGAAGCACATGGGATGGATGGTCCATGGTCCATTGGCCAGGGTGAACAGCTAGGGGCGTGTCAGCCGAGGAGAAAAGTTAGTGGTGAATGTCCGGAGGCGGAACCCTGGCAGAGAAACAGGCACAGCCAAGGGTAGGAGCCAAAAACTATTGACTACTGTAATGCTCTCTACCTGGGGCTGCCCTTGAGGATCACTCAGAGGCTTCAGCTGGTGCAGAATGCGGCCGCGCGGGTTGTGATGGGAGGGTCCCGATACTCCCATGTTACACCTCTCCTGCGCGACTTGCATTGGTTACCGGTTGCCCTCTGGGTGAGATTCAAGGTGCTGGTGATGACCTATTAAGCCCTACATGGTTTAGACCCAGGATATCTGTCGGACCATCTGCAGCCAGCAACGGCTTCCCATTGCCCGGTGCGTTCTCACAGGGAGGGCCTTCTCCGGGTGCCGTCAGCTAGACAATGTCGGCTGGCGGCCCCCAGGGGTAAAACTTTCTCTGTGGGTGCACCCATTCTTTGGAATCAACTCCCCCTGGGGCTCCGGTTGGCTCCTGACCTTTGCACCTTCCGCCGCGAATTAAAAACATGGCTGTTCACATCGCCCAGCCCGGACTGAGGTTTTTTTTTTATTATTTTAATTTATTTATTTATTTATTTATTTTATTGGATTTCTATACTGCCCTACTCCCGAAGGACACAGGGCGGTGAACAGAATAAAACACATAAATACAAAAATTTAAAATAGAATAAAAACGAATTAAATAATTTGGCTGAGACAAATTTAAAATACCCAATAATTTAAAAACAAATTAAAATTTACATTTAAAAGGGGAGAAGATTTAGGCCAGGCCAGCTTGATGAAATAAGAAAGTCTTGTGGGTTTTAATATATGTTTAAATTATATATTTATACATTTATGTATTTTATGTATGCATATTTACATATTTTATGTTTTATGGGGTTTGTTTTTATTTGTTGTGAGTCACCCTGAGTCCTACGGAGATAGGGCGGCATACAAATTATATTAAATAAATAAAATAAATAAAAAGTCCCATTCCGACTATGGGTGGCTGCCTTCAGGAATATTTGGGATGGAGCTTTATCAGCTGTGGTAAGGCCATTTGTCATGGAATAGCAGAAGAATAAAGGACTTTATTGAAGGCTGCATCTGCCTAGGAGACCTGGGTCATAACAATCTCTGACAAATAACAGCTTTCATTGTGCATCCTTAAGTAAGCCAAAGTTTTGATAGAACAATGGCAAAAAGTTACAAATAAATACATCGGGTTGGATGTAGCTCACTGCAATTGATGTATCTGAATGACTCCATATATAGACCTTGGCTGAACAGAGAAATTAGGAAACTGGTATCCTTTTGTGCTGAATCTCTACTGAATAAATGCTACAAATGCAGTTTTGATTGTGCCTCGCTGGAGCCAGACAAAAGTAGCGAACATACAAAGGGCAACTCTTCATCCTGGCTTGGTCCAATTTTGTACTCAGTAGGAAGAGCTACATAAAATGTCTCTTGTGTTTGTTTTCACCATCAAAACCGCTTTTATTATTAGGCTGTTTTTCTTGATATTCAACCAGGTCATGCTGCCAAAACGTCAGCAGGAAACTGCTGGAAAAAGCTTGCTTTCTGCGGGAAGGCAAATAAAATAGGTTTATTAAATCTGTTGAATATAGAGAAATAATCAGCTCTTGGAGGAAATGAAGGCCACGGATACGTGCGTTGTTGTTGTTGTTGTTGTTTTAGCAACCAAGTGGACTTTGATTTGGATGAGGGGTTCTTGGTCCCTTGATCTGGATCCCTGATTCTAGGGATACGTGATTAGGAGGAAAAATATTGCAGTGTGTATCACTTTACTGCTAATCATACTGCAACAGGTTGTCCACGGTTGTTCCTCCATCAAAAATGAACGGCATTATGTTCGAGACGAAAAGCACCTGTCTTGTGTTTTAACAGACCCAGCAATAGAGGTAGTCCTCAACTTACAACAGTTTGTTTAGTGACAGTTCAAAGTTACAATGGCACTGAAAAAAAAAGTGATTTATGACCATTGAGGTCGGTAAAATGAAGACCCAGATTGTTGGGGGCAATATGTTGACTCTGTAAACCGCTTAGAGACATCTGTAAATCACTGTGAAGCAGTATAGAAGTCTTAAGTGCTATTGCTAGGCTATTTTCCACACTTTAAAACAATGGTCGATTTCCCATGGTCATGTGATTAAAATTTGGACAACAAACATATATTTAAGACGGTTGCAGTGTCCCAGGGCCATGTGATTACCTTTTGACAAGCAAAATCAATGGGGAATCCTGATTCACTTAGTAACCATCTTACTAACTTAAGAACTGCAGTGATTTTGCTTAACAGCTGTGGCAAGAAAGGTTGTATAATGGGTAAAACTCACTTAACAACTGTCTCACTTAACAACATAAATTTGGGGCTCAGTTGTGGTTGTCAGTCAAGGACTACTTGTACTGTGGAAGGAAACATGAGTTTAATACGCAACCTCATGCATTCATTGCATCATTTGCAGAGCGTCTCTCCTATGCATCCAGCTGCTGCATTTGATGAAGGTTTGTTCATATGCCTGCTTGTTGTAATTTGAACAGGACATGAACATCCAATATTGCCTCCAACCTGCCCAGAATCCAATGTATGGGCAGCTTCTATTTATGTAAAAGAAATTAGAATGATCTTGGAAAATGAGTGGGTGGAGGTGAGAAGAGATATTGCCTAGGAGACAAGGACCAAGAAGAGAAGCAACTCAGAACTAAGGAGAAATTTCCTAACAGTGAGAACAGTGATGGTGAACCTTTTAGACACCGAGTGCCGGAACTGCATGCGTGTGCATGCCCAAACTGAAAGGTGCACCTGCGTGCACTCAAGTGCAAACAGGCACATGTGCGGACATGCGTACGGATATGTGCGGACATGCACGCCTGCACAGCAGAGACCCAAAGACCAGCTAGCTGGTGGGAGATAGGGCATCCCAACACTGGCAGTGTGGCAAGAGGTAAGATCTTTTTCTTTCGTGAGCTTCTGTTTTGTCGTTTGCAGGGAAATAGAAGCTCACGAAAGAAATGCCACGGAGATCTGACCTGGGGCGACGGCTCATGTGCCAGCAGAGAGGGCTCCCTGTGCCACCTCTGGCACCCGTGCCATAGGTTCGCCATCACGGAGTGAGAACAATCAACCAATGGAACAGCTTGCCTTCAGAAGTTGTGGGTGCTCCATCACTGGAGGCTTTGGACAACCATTTATCTGAAATGCTCGAGCAAGGGGGTTGAACTAGAAGATCTCCAAGGTCCCTTCCAAATCTATTATTCTATGTTCTAAATCAGGGGTGTCAAACTCGGTTTCATTGAGGGCCGCATCAGGGGTGTGTTTAACCTCGGGGGCCTGGTGTGGGCGTGGCCAGGGTGGGCATGGCCATCTTAAGATCAATTATGTCGGGGGCACATGTGGTGGCCCAAGCACTCTGCCAGCAAGCTCATGAGCTCCGTTTTTGGCCACGACGGCCTCCTGTTGCCCTCTGCCAGTGAAAATGGAGCTCAGGAGGACCACGCACAGCCCCTGGGCTCTGTTTTCAGCCACAACTGCCTCCTGCCACTCTCTGCCAGTGAAAACAGAGCTCAATAGGGCACACACATTTTTACTGGCAGAGGCACCGAGCTCCATTTTCACTGGCAGAGGCACCGCGGGCCGTTCCTTCACTGTTTCCAGGGCGGTCCTGCAGGCCAGATCTAAACACCCCGGAAGCTGGATTCGGCCCAAGGAACTTGAGTTTGACACCCCTGTTCTAGATAAAGAAGGGGCAAGCCCACAACTGAGTAATGAGCAAAGAAAGAAAACCAGAAAGGATCTACCCTAACTGATCAGCTGGTAAAAGGAGATGGTGGATAATTTGTACTTTCAAGACTTGCAAGATTCTACTAGTCTAGCCTTATGTTCCCAGTTCAGTCCACCTTGTCTAATCCCTCCTATATTCCTTTCTTGGAGAAAGGTGTTTTTTTTTTTCCCCCACTGTGGATGGTGTTCCAGGAACTGCCAGCCTAATAAGGTAGAATTAGCTTGTTTTGTTGTGTTTTCCCTCTGGTCTATTGGGGAAGCAGATAATTTGTCTTTTCTTGCTCTCCACCAGAAGGGTTGTTTTCTGACTTCTGCAGGCACAAGAGAACAAAATCTGCTTCTGCCTCCCATCATCCATCTGGTATTCATCTGGCCTGTTCGCCACAGCCCATTTGCTGCTGCCCGTTTGCTGCCCCTCGTTCACTGCTGCCCATTGGCCACTGCTGCCCATTTGCCATGGCCCTTTCACTGCTGCCCATTCGCTGCTGCTCGTTCACCACCACCCATTCACCACACCGTCCATTCAGCACAGCCCGTTTGCCATGGCCTTTTTGGCATGGCCCGTTTGCCACTACCCATTTGTCACCACGGCCCATTTGCTGCTGCTCATTTACCGCCACCCATTCACTATTGCCACCCGTTCTAGAACAGCTGATCAGTGCCGCACCAACCCCCCTTCCCCCCAAGTGCAATATTTGCTGTATAAGACGCACAGACATTTCCACTCACTTTTTTGGGGGGGAGGAATGCATCTTATACAGGGGTGGGTTCTAAAATTTTTTACTACTGGCTCTGTGGGCATGGCTTATTTTGTGGGCGTGGCTTGATGGTCATGTGACAATTATTTAGGATTTAGCAGAGGTACTGGTCTACCAGGCTTTTAACTGCTTGCAGAGCTGTACCGATCTACCATTTATTTTTACAGGCACTGATCTACTCATGTATTTTTGCAGGCACTGATCTACTTATGTATTTTTGCAGGCACTGGTTTACTCATGTATTTTTGCAGGCACTGGTCTACCCATTTATTTTTACAGGCACCAGTCTACTCATTTGTTTTCTTTTAACACTAATCAGCTGTAGGGCGGCCCTTTGAAGCCCCACGGCAAGAGTTTAAACAGTTTTTTTCCCTCTAGCCATCAGCTGGGACTCAGGAGGCAGCAATAGATTGGGGGTGGGGCCAAATAAAAGGTAAGAATAATGCGGGGGTGGGGGAATGCATGGGGGGTGGGGGCGGGGGGGGGAGAACCGGTTTGGTGATGTCATATCGTCACCGCTACTGGCTCGGGAGAACCAGGTCGAACCAGGAGGAACCCACCACTGATCTTATACTCCAAAAAATACAGTATTTGTGGGATCCTTGGTGCTCTCTGAGTTTACTTGTTTTCTTCCATCCATTTCATTCCCCAACTAGAAACAAGAAAACACACAAGCTCCCAGAGCATCAAGGAACCCACGGTTCAACCCCTGAGCTACAAATATTCTCTTCTGCTGATAGAACTTATTTATTTGTTATAGTTAACAGGTGGTAGAGTATTTGAAAAGTTCTCCATCAGTGCAGTTCTGCAGCAACTCTTGTTCGTGTCACAAGAGCTCTATTAAGTATCCGCAGAAAGACGACAGAAGTCAGGGGTTGGGAAAGGTTAAAATCAACTCGCCTTTTCCTTTCTCCAAATTGGAGTGTTCCTAATGTGAACTCAGGCTTTAAAAAAGAATGACACAACAGTTGGCCGCTGTCTCACTTCTGGGACTCGGTGGTCAATGTTCACAGCCATGCCGTCTTGATGGCTGACTATCTGATTTCACATCCCAAGGGTCAAGGCAGAGGTGAGACCTTGTTGCTCATTGTCAAATCTGTCAGCTCGATGCTTCGAATCATGACACCCGCTCTTCCTACTCTTTGTCATCACATTTATGAAGAGCTGTAGAGCATTTCGGATCATTTGAGGGAAAAAAACAAAAACAAACCCTGCCTCTTTGCAAGGGATATGCTGGCTCACTGAATAGCTTTTCCTAAAGTTTACCATAGGATACTAACTATACTTTTTGCTGTTGGGCTGTGGTAACATCAAGGCTGAAGGAAGAAAACTCACAATTGGCTGAAGGACAACTGTAAAACTTCAGAACAAAAGTTTCCAAGATAAATTCCTTTCCTTTCCTTTCCTTTCCTTTCCTTTCCTTTCCTTTCCTTCCCTTCCCTTCCCTTCCCTTCCCTTCCCTTCCCTTCCCTTCCCTTCCTTCCCTTCCCTTCTCTTCCCTTCCCTTCCCTTTCCCTTCCCTTCCTTTCCTTTCCTTTCCTTCCCTTCCCTTCCTTTCCCTTCCCTTCCCTTCCCTTTCCTTTCCTTTCCTTTCCTTTCCCTTCCTTCCCCTCCCCTCCCCTCCCCTCCCTTCCCTTCCCTTCCCTTTCCTTTCCCTTCCTTCCCCTCCCCTCCCCTCCCCTCACTTTCCTTTCCTTTCCTTTCCTTTCCTTTCCTTTCCTTTCCTTTCCTTTCCTTTCCTTCTCTTTTTTCCTTACCTCTTTCCTCTTTCCTCTCGCCTCTCCTCTCCTCTCCTGTCCTCTCCCCCTTCCCCTTCCCCAGTCCAGTCTTGTCTTGTCTAGTCCAGTCTATATTCCTTTCTTGGAGAAAGTATTATTTTTCTGTGGATGGTGTTCCAGGATTTTATTTATTTAGTGTATGGCAAAAACATGGATTTATAGTAGTTCAAATGTTAATGTCCAGTCCATCCAGCTTGTTGAAAAAAATCAGACATTGAGCCGGTGTGAGCTCTTGATGGATATTTGGACACATTGTGGTGGATATTTTGTCGAGGAGGACCACAGTCACATTGAGGGGTAGAGACAAGACCCCACTTAAACATTGAATCCTGGTAGACACCATGTTGGGTAAGGAGCCTGTTCAGAGTGGACCAATGCTGGCGAGGAAGATTAAAACCTGACAATCCCTTCTTCCACATGGTATCATATGCTGCAATAAGGTTGATGAACACAGCTGTGGCTTTTAAGCCTCTCTGGAAACCAGCCTTGATATGGTGTTCCAGGAACTGCCAGCCTAATAAATAAATTGGGACTAAGAAAATGAACTGGAAGAGGCAAGGATGAACATGAATATTTGACTGTATCTGAATTTAATCCAGATTAAATGCATGTGATTACTTCTTCCTTCCTAGTCATTTTGTACCTTCTTCCACTTTCAAAGTGCAATTCAGCAGTTGCTTCTGCTGGAGTTCTTGGTGATTCTTCCACAGATCTCAGAGCCAACATGACAGACAGCTAATCAAACAATCCGACATTAGACCATGGCTCAGAACTATCCAAACAAACAACATTCAGACTAATTTGCATCTCATAAAAAGGTATTTCAAGACCTGTGTTCTGACAGACGAGCACAACTCAAAACACACTGATGATGTCTCCTCGAATGGTGATGAAACGTTTGCAACCAAATTGCTGAGCTCGGAGTTCAACCCAACAGCCTAACTACCAAAACGTGCTACTAATATTCAAACACATTTCCAACAGTCCTAAAGTCATTAATGGTATATATCTGTTCTTATCCTTCCAAAGTGTTCTGTCCCTGTCCCCACACACGCACAAACAGCCAGCCGGGGGTTAAAGAATTACTTGGCACACACAAGGTTCATTATCAGGAACTTGGCAGCAATACGATAACCGTCTGCCAAATGCTTTACTTCAAGAAGAGGGAGTGTTCCTCCACCAGATAATCACCAACAAATACACACAGTTTTCAAAAACAGTCCAGCTCAAACAGAAACCTTCAGCAGATTTAGGCGTTGTACAAAGTGACTAGCCAGAAGTTAGCTTTGTCCGTCACAGAGTCTAAATGGCCACCACACTCTCTTATATAGCCTGTGGGGTGTGGTCCAGTGACTCAGCTTAATCCCTGGCATGCCTCCTCATCTGCTGCAAACGTTTATCTCGCCTTCGTTAGTGTGGATCCAGGAACGACTTATACCCGTCATCGCTGTCATCGGAGACACCTGGCTCCTGGCCAATCTCCTCTCCCTCGGCAGACACCTGAGGCATTGCCAGAGAGGAGGGGCCTGGAGAGGGAGGCCTGGCTGGCTCCTCTCCTTCATGTTCAGAGCCTTCTTCCTCCGATAAAATGGGCTCAGGGGTCAGAGCTACAACACGAAGGTTCTCCCAAGGAAGAACCATCACTTAGTAATATAATCTGCCAAAGGATCTATGTTTAATTAATGCTGGGCCCAAGCACTCCTGAAATGTTCATAAGTGATGGGCAGTTGGAAGATGACTATAATTTCTATAAGGGGAAGAGAAATTGATAACTTCTCAAAGATAGATCTTACCCTCAGTTGAGGCAAAGGCTCTGCTACTAAACGTAGAAGAAAGAATGTTCTCCTGGAAACTTTTTCTGAAGTTCCACTATGAAAAACCAAGAAGCCATGGAAGAGGATCACAGATCACTGGAAAGATGACGGTATGCATCCTCCTCTAGAGAATCAAACAGAACAAACGGATAAAAGCTCTCAACTTTGGTGACTCCATTAATAAATAAGGGAAGAAAAGAACTATAGGAATGTCATTGATATTCTTTTCTCCTTTGGAAGACATTTCAAAAAAAAAAATTCTCTTTCATCAAATTGAGTGAGAACTTGGAACAAAAAAAAATGCAGGAAAATTCTGTTGTATGTTGTTCAGTTCTTGGCATCTCTACCTAAAATACAATTGCAAGACTTCTTTTAGGCTGAGAGCTACATATACCATATTTGGAAATTTATTTATTTATTTATTTATTTATTTATTTATTTATTTATTTGTCAAACACATATAAGATTACAGATAGAAGTATAAACATGCTTATGAATACAGGATAAGGATACGAATAAATGGGGACAGTAGGACAGGGATGGTAGGCACGCTGGTGCTCTTATGCACACCCCCTTACAGACCTCTTAGGAATGGGGTGAGGTCAACAGTAGACAGTCTAAGGTTAAAGTTTTGGGGGTTTGGGGAAGTAACCACAGAGACAGGTAGTGCATTCCAGGCATTGACCACTCTGTTGCTGAAGTCGTATTTTCTGCAGTCGAGTTTGGAGCAGTTTACCTTAAGTTTGTATCTATTGTGTGCTCATGTGTTGTTGTGGTTGAAGCTGAAGTAGTCATTGATAGGTAGGATGTTATAGCAGATAATTTTGTGTACTACACTTAGGTCAGACTGAAGGTGGCGTAGTTCTAAATTCTCTAATCCCAAAATTTCAAGCCTGTGGTGGTATAAGGTATTCTGTTGTTCTGAGGCACACCTTTCAAAAGTAGTGGGGTGGCTCCCAACATGTGTCTGAAATGAAATTTGAATTTCATGACATTTATAGTTAATTTCCATGAATGTAACAAACATGAGTACTCAAAAGATACAGCTTCTTTTGAATCCAGTTCAATTTTGGGAGTTGGCATGGACACATCCATAGAGTTTTCTTTGAATAGTAACAGGAGGGGGTTATATTGACTTCTTCTGAAATGTTTGTTCCAATTTCACTGTCTGGCCTACAATTCCAATAGCAGAGAAGATATGTAGCTCAGGATTACACTGTTGGGTTCTTGGTGTTCTCTGAACTTCATTGTTTTCTTGCAGGTATTTCAATGTGAGTCCAAGTAACATCATCAGTGTGCATGGAGATCAGAAGTACTGGAGTTGTTACCTAGTCCAGTAATGAAATGTCTGGAAGGAAATAACCAAGCTTAAAGTTCACAAAGAACCCAACTACCTTCAGTCCAAGGATCTTCAGGTGGATTCTCATCTCAAGTACAAACCGGAACCAACTTTTCAAATTCAGTCAAAGTTTGGCTAGGCATTACCACTCTCAATAATATTCCTTCTCTTACACCTTAATAATCACAATTCAAGTTGAACTTTTATAGGGGTGTCCAAGGCTCTTAGGAAACACAGGTAAACTTGGTTCTTCAGGTAGGAGGTTAAAAGGTTATCAGGAAATCAGAGTAGATAACAATGAGCTAATCAGACGAATAGTTTGGCCTGATGAAAAGCGATTCTCCATGATTTCGTCTTATTGCTAGAATCCTTTCATTTCAAACATTAGAGACTAAATCGGTGATTTTTTTGCCAGCCAAACACATGTCCTAACATTTAATAATCCAGTATTTTCAGTGATGTCCAAGACACATTCAGGAACTCGAGAATCTGTTTCCAAGATCTGGTTTTGCCAAATCAGATTTAGGGGGAACCAATCATGGACTAAGTGAGAAAACTGTATATCAATTTAAGCAGGAGTGAAATCCAGCAGGTTCTGACAGGTTCTGCAGAACCGGTAGCAGAAATTTTGAGCGGTTCGGAGAACCAGTAGTGGAAATTTTGAGCAGTTCGGAGAACCAGTAGCAGAAATTTTGAGCAGTTTGGAGAACTGGTAGTGGAAATTTTGAGTAGTTCGGAGAACTGGCAAATACCACCTCTGGCTGGTCCCAGAGTGGGATGAGAATGGAGATTTTGCAATATCCTTCCCCCAGGAGTGGGGAGGGAATGGGGATTTTGCAGTATCCTTCCCCTGGAGTGAGATGGGAATGAAGATTTTGTAGTATCCTTCCCCTGCCAGCCCACCAAGCCACGCCCACCAAGCCACACCACACCCACCAAGCCACGCCCACAGAATCGGTAGTAAAAAAATTTAGATTTCACCACTGAATTTAAACCATAATATTTCAGCTCCTAGGATGGTGGATCTGGTCTCATAAAAATGTTTGCAGGGATTTGTTGTAACAACATTTGGTTTCTTAGGGTTTCATATTCTCATTATTCAGCACACCCCTCTGTGTCCCATTTTTAACAGCCATGAAAAGAAAACCTTGATTTATCCCTTCGAAAATCTTACAAATTTTAATAAAATGCCTGTCTCCCACTCATCTGGCTAATTTGTGGAGGACAAATGAGGTTTCAAATTGTATAATACAAGCCTATAAAAATGCCGTCGAAGAGCTGTAAACTTTTGATTTGTATTTACCACCTGGAGAAGACCTGGGAGGAAGGAGGTAATTATGCATTTTCAGAGCATTAAGATAACCTGCAATAAATCTCTCATCAGGTTACATAAACTGCGAGAATGATTTGTAATGCCTCTTTCTGTTACATTTTAGAATAAATAAGGGGAATGGGCCGGGAATTGAGAACACATTGTCACCTTCTTTCCTGAGATGGGCTTTTAGGATTCCGTTACAGGTAGTCCTCGACTTAGGACCACAATTGAGCCCAAGCATTCTGTTACTGAGTGAGAAATTTGTTAAGTGAGTTTTGCCCCATTTTTACAACCGTTCCTGCCACAGTTGTTAAGTGGCAGACCTCTTAGGAATGGGGTGAGGTTGACAGTAGACAGTCTAAGGTTAAAGTTTTGGGGGTTTGGGGAAGAAACCACAAAGTCAGGTAGTGCATTCCAGGCATTGACCACTTTGTTGCTGAAGTCATATTTTCTGCAATCGAATTTGGAGCGCTTTACCTTGAGTTTGTATCTATTGTGTGCTCGTGTATTGTTTTAGTTGAAGCTGAAGTAGTCATTGACAGGTAGGGCATTGTAGCAGATGATTTTATGAGCTATGCTTAGGTCATACCAAAGGCGGCATAGTTCTAAATTTTCTAAGCCCAAAGTTTCAAGTCTGGTGGCATAAGGTATTTTGTTGCGAGCAGAGGAGTAGAGGACTCTTCTTGTGAAATATTTCTGGACATGTTCAATTGTATTAATGTCCGATATGCAGTGTGGGTTCCAGACAGATGAAATTCCTTCCTTCCTTCCTTCCTTCCTTCCTTCCTTCCTTCCTTCCTTCCTTCCTTCCTTCCTTCCTTCCTTCCTTTCCTCCCTCCCTCTCTCCCTCCCTCCTTTCCTCACACAGGTTGAGAGGCAACCTCAGAAAACTCTCAAGGCAAGTTCAGCGCTCGGGGATAAGGCTACAACCTCAGTATTTCTACAAGAGGTATTTCAACTCACCTCCTCTGCCTCTTGAAGCATCCCTTGAAAGTTTCTGCATGTGGAATAATTTATTCCAAACTACTTGTGAATTATTTTTATGTTTGGTGCTTAATTGCAGTTCTAATTGCTGATATCAGTTTTTGGGGTTTTTTTTTTTTTTAACAACTTATCATTTTTGGTGCTAGTTTATATGTGTGTATAAGTTTTTGAGATGTTGATAATTGCCTCTGGTTTGTAATAATTGTTAACGGTTTGTGGTTATTGTTATATAGGCATGCATCCACCCATACTTTTTGAGAGTTGGGCCGCATATGTGTTTAATAAATTATGATTATCATAATGTTTATGAGTGTTTATATATATTTATGTGTATGAGAGAGAGAAATGTCGCTTTAGCTTATTAAAAAAATAGGAGAATGAAATAACACCCTTTAAAATAAATGAGCATTCCTACTGTAAGAAGAAATATCCTTCTGGGTTCAGCTCCAAGTGGGGAAAAAGACACTGGAAACATGGAGACTGCTTGGAAAGATGGTTTAATGGTGGACAGGATCACATGGCTTGAGTTCCTGAACAGAAAAGGGCAGAGATGCTGCAAGTCCCTGGGTTTTATGCCCTCTCTGGCTTTGAACTTCCTAGGGCCCAGAAAGAGTATCCCGATTGGTTATCAGAGTCCCGGGGGTGGGGGTCTTAGCTAGCCTTGCTGGCTGATGTAATCTTCCCAGGTGCCATGTGGTGAGTTTCTGTTGCTAGATGGGTCCCATTGTATTAGTTTCTGTTGCTAGATGGGTTCTATTGTGTTGCAGATGATGGTCCATTGACAAAGATTGAGTTTCTGCCTCTGGCCCATTGACAAAAGGGGGGGGAGGCAGGAAGGTGGGAACTGCTTCGTCTTTAAAACATGTTTCTCCATTTCTCATCCAGGGAAATATATTCTGCCTTTTTAATATTTCCTAAAATATTTCATTCTTCTAGGAAAGGGGTGGGTGTTAACTTTCTACACTACATATTCCTTAACGGTGCCACATTGTTTTTCTACTGATTTTTCATCAGATTAATGTCTTTTTATTTTGTTGCAGGTTGTAGTAAAGTGTGAGGATGTCCTTGGTGCTCTTTGAGTTGGCTTGTTTTCTTGAAGACGTTTCTAGCGCTGATGATGTTATCTAGTTAAGGGTAATGAAATGACTGCAAGAAAACAAGCCAGCTCAGAGAGCAGCACCAAGGACCCCTCATTTCAGCCCTGAGCTACAAATATTCTCCTTTATTGTAGTACATGTTTATATTACTTTCCAAAAGCAGCAGGGAGTTTGTGTTGGAGTAAGCAAATAAAGAAATAACAGTTTATTTCATTAATTTCAGAACACAAAAAGTGAAGAATCTGCGTGTCAAATTCTCTTCTCAGCCTTATAGATCAGGGGTCTCCAACCTTGGCCACTTTAAGACTTGTGGACTTCAACTCCCAGAATTCCTCTGGGAACTCTGGGAGTTGAAGTCCACAAGTTTTAAAGTGACCAAGGTTGGAGACCCCTGTTATAGATGGTCTGTGTCTTCTACCAGAAGCCTGGAAGTTTGCGGGGTTCTGTGCAGAATCTTAGCCATTCCTAGCACTGCCCTCTTCTGGACAGAAGCTCTGATCTCATTCTTGGGATTTATTGGAGCCACATTCCCAGCTTAGAAGTCACATCCTCAAGTTCTCCTACCACCACTGGAACCACTTTGACCTTTACTTTCTACATTGTCTCCAATTCCTCCTTCAGGTCCTGGTACTTCTCCAGCTTCTCATACTTCTTCTTCCTAATGTTGCTGTCACTTGGTATCATTGGTTGGCCAGTATCTGTCTGTCCCTCTTGATCTGAAAGTCCCACAGGATCTCAGCCTTCTTATTTTCCATGACCTTCTGTGAGATCTCCCATCTTGACTTAGGAGAATCTAGCCCATACACTGTGCAGATGTTCCTGAACACAATGTCCGACTTCAGTCTGACCTAAGCATAGGACATAAAATTATCTGCCACAATGTCCTTCCTGTCAATGACTACTTCAGCTTCAACCACAACAATACACAAGCAAATAATAGATACAAACTCAAGGTAAACTGTTCCAAACTCGATTGCAGAAAATACGACTTCAGTAACAGTGTGGTCAATGCCTGGAATGCACTACCTGACTCTGTGGTTTCTTCCCCAAACCCCCAAACCTTTAACCTTCAACTGTCTACTGTTGACCTCACCCCATTCCTAAGAGGTCTGTAAGGGGCGTGAATAAGTGCACCAGCGTGCCTACTGTCCCTGTCCTAATATTCCTTTCTACTTACTTTTTTTTACTTACTTGGTTGCATCATTATGGATATGTTATTCCTGTCTGCATCTTACACCCTGACATTATGTTTTGGACTCTCTCTGAGGCCCCTCTGTATAATTTGGACCTTGGGTCCTGTCTAGTATAGTAGACCCCTACTTCTTTGGATTTAGTACTTAGTGCCTGTTCTTCTGCTGCTATGATTAGTGCCTCAGTACTGTCATTTAGTCCAGTGCTCAATGGCTGCCATCTCAGCTATCTATTGATGGTACATTGCAAGCAGGTTCTTATCTTCCTCTGCTTGATCTTCCCTCCTTGTCTACTGCTGCTTCAAGCAGCTCATATTTGAGTGCCATTTTACTGATATATTCCTGGATGCTCTCGATTTCATCTAGGACTGTGGCTTTGACACACACAAGTCCTTGACTGCTCTCTTTCCAGCTTGTGTACTATCTCTGGGTCTTGGATTTGGGTGGAAACCTCAATGAGTTGTGAGGAACTTCTGGGTTTTCATATTGGCCATTTCTATGTCCCTCTTTGATCAGTTCTGGCTGACTATTGATAGCATCTAAGATACAGTTACAGATTAACAGAGTTGTAAGGAACCTTGTAGGTCATCTACTCCAACCCCCCGCCCAAACAGACCCTACACCATTTTTGACAGATGGCAGTTCAGTCTCTTCTTAAAAGCTTCCAGTGATGAAGCTCCCACATCTTCTGGAGGCAACCTGTTCCATAGGTTGATTGTTCTCACTGTCAGAAAATTTCTCATTTCTAGGTTGGATCTCTCCTTGATCAGTTTCCATCCATTATTCCTTGTCTGACCTCTGGGAGCCTTGCAAAATAACTTGAACCCCTCCTCTCTGTGACAGCCCTTCAAGTATTGGAACACTGCTATGTCTCCCCTGGTCCTTCTCTTCACTAGACTAACCATGCCCAGTTCCTGTAACCGTTCTTCATATGTTTTAGTTTCCAGTCCCCTAATCATCTTGGTTGCTCTTCTCTGCCCTTTTTCTAGAGTCTCAACATCTTTTTTATAGTGTGGTGACCAAAACTGGATGCAGTACTCTAGATGTGGTCTTACTAAAGCTTTATAGAGTGGTATTAGTACCTCACTTTATCTTGATTGTATCCCTCTGTTAATGCAATTTAAGATTGCATTGGCTTTTTTGGCATGGATCTTGTTCTTCTCATTGATCTGGCTCTTCAAGATCTCTCTGGTTCCTTGGTGAGACTTGAATGTTGTGTCTTCTTTCCTTCCTTATTATGGTTCCCATATGATTGTGGGAGACCAAGGTACTTATAACTGGTCTATATGTCTGCTATGTGGCCCGCTGGTAATTCCACCCTGTCAGTCTAAATTACCTTTCCTCTCTTGACTGCCATCCAGTCACATTTCTTTATTCTGAAATGGCATCCTGCCGTCCTCAGTGTAGGTCCATGTCAGGTGGCTCACCAAATTGATGTCTCACTGACTCTTAGCATACAACTTGATGTTATCCATGTAGAGGTGATGGCAGATGATAGTTCCACTCTTGAACTTTTACTCATATCCAGTCCTAGTGATTATCTGGCTGAGGGGTTCAAGCCGATACAGAACAGCAGTGGTGTTCTGTCCCCTCCCACGAGTGGACTTGCAAAAGCTCAGATAGCCCGGCAGTAACAAATGCAGGCTAGAGAGATTGAAGCTGGCCCTTTAATAAACAGTTCTCTTTCAAAAGTATATCAGTTCAGTAGTTACCGGCAATGTTCCAAAGATATATCAGTTCAGTAATTACCGGGCAATGTTCCAGAGGTCTTGGCAGATGGCCAGCAGACTAATGCAGGAATGCAGACTCCTTTTCAAAACTCAAAACTAGCAGTTCTAAACTCCACTGCATCCAAAACGCCAACACATTGTTCACCACACCTTTCTGCCCCAGCCACACCCCTTTTATACTTTGTAGGGTGTGGCCCTACATCTCCTGACTACACCTCTTGGGACGTGGCAATAGCTGTTCTCTATGACATCTCCTACATCTCTCTCTTGCATCCAATAGGGGCTCCCTCTCCTTGTTACCGTCCTCTGTTTCCTCCTCAATTTGGTTGCGGTCCAGAGGCACATCAGCAACTGTCAGTTCTTGCTGACTCACTAGTGAAGACGGCCCCTCCGACACATAACTTGTGCCAGCTTCCTCCATATCATCCTCCGAATCAGCATGTGAAGATAAATCAGCCTCCGGGGCTGGAGTCACAACAAGTGGGGACAGTGGATCACCTTGGTATATGCAACACTTGATGGCCACATGTGTGAGTTGTCTTAAGTTGACTTTCTGTGCTTTTTTCCATAGTCCCATTGAGTTCTTGAGGAAAGTCCTTAACATCCTGCTGAATTTGTATAGCCCCAGGCATTTACAGATCCATTGCATTGATCTATATATCTTCCCCCAGCTGCATCTGATTTTATTAGCTTGTTGGTTCATATACCAATAAAATTGAATGCATGTTTAATTATTCATTGATATACCGTTAAGGGAACGTATTACATTAACACCAAATATTGCTGAGGTAATTTAAATAACGCTGCTTGGTCTATCGTCCACTGAACCTTTCGAAGATGAAAGGTGTCGTTTAACACGATGAAACACAACACTAGCAAACAGAGCCAGCAGAGTTAAAGGGCTCTTGTGGGTGTATTAGAACTGTGCAATGAGACAAAAATAATTCAAAAGGAGAAATCGGGGCCTAGTGCAAATATGGCACCTCTTTGCAGTTTTATTGAAGGAGTCCATCCTTGCCATTTTTCCAGCTGAGCTTCTAAGAAGGTGAACTTGCTTGAAGAGACATATTGATTTTGGAAAAGAGCTGCTCATTTTCAACTTCACATGGAACCTGTAAAAAAAAAAAAAAAGAAGAGCTTGAAAGAATAGCAGGAAATCCAGAAGATCTAAAGCTTGTTCATTAAATCATTTTATGTATGTGCAGGGTCTCTCTCTCTCTCTCTCTCTCTCTCTCTCTGTCTCTCTCTCTCTCTCTCTCTCTCTCTCTCCCTCACTCTCTATCCTTCTCCCTCCCTCCCTCTCCCTCCCCCCTCTCTCTTTCCCTCCTTCTCTCCCTCCCTCTCTCCCTCCCTTCCTTTCTCTCTCCTTCCCTCTCTCCCTCTCTCCCTCTCTCCCCCTCTCTCCCTCTTGCCCTCCCTCCCTCCCTTCTCTCTCCTTCCCCCCCTTTCTCCTTCCCTCCCCACTCTCTCTCATATACAAACACAGAGACGTTCAGCTAGTTTAAAGCTGGGGATTTTTAAAAATTTTTTGTTTTTTTTTCCCCTAAGCAAATACCTGCCAAAATACAATATATATATATATATAGAGAGAGAGATAATCCTTGACATAAAACCATAATTGAGCCCAAAATTTTCATTCCTGAGCAGGACAGTTTTTAAGGTACCCTATTTTACAACCTTCCTTACCAGATGTGTTAAATGAATCACTGCAGTTGTTAAATTAGTAAGTGTATAAGACAGTCGTAAGTGTTAAAAATGGTCATAAGTCAGGGTTTTTTTAGTGCTGTTGTTAACATTGAATGGCCATTAAACAAACTGTTATAAATCAAGGCTTATCTGTACCTTCTCCCCACTATGCAATCCTAGGCTGCATTAACGGAGGGATAGAATGAGAGATGGGTTTCAGCAGGTTCTGACCAGTTCTGGAGAACCGGTAGCGGAAATTTTGAGTAGTTCAGAGAACCAGTAGTAAAAATTCTGACTGGCCCCGCTCCGATCTATTCTCTGCCTCCCAAGTCCCAGCTGATTGGGAGGAAATGGGGATTTTGCAGTAACCTTCTCCTGGTGTGGGGAGGGAATGGAGATTTTACAGGAGCCTTGGTGCTGCAGCGGACTAAAGTGCTGTTAAGTAGCATTTAGCTGCCAGCTGCCTGCAATTACTGTGTTCAAATCTCACCAGGCTCAAGGTTGACTCAGCCTTCCATCCTTCCGAGGTAGGTAAAACGAGGACCCAGATTGTGGGGGCAATAAGCTGACTTTGTATAAAAAAGAACACCGCTTGGAGGGGCCAAAAGCCCTACTAAGCAGGTATATACAAAAGTATGAAGGCTATTGCTTAACATTAAGCTATTGCATTGTAAGCTGCCCTGAGTCTCCGGAGAAGGGCGGCATATAAATCGAATAAATAAATAAATAAATAAATAAATAAATAAATAAATAAATAAATAAATAAATAAATAAATAAATAAATGCCCTGGGAATGGACATTAACAACTGGGAAACCTTGACCTCCAATCGTTCAGCTTGGAGGCTAAAGAGGCAGCATGGCCTCCTCCAATTCGAAGAGACACTTGTTCGGCAGGCTGAGGCAAAGAGGCAGTCCCAGAACCAGGGAAATCTGGGGGCTGGGCAGGGGACAGAATGTATCTGCCCTCAGTGTGGAAGGGATGGCCACTCTCGAATTGGCCTTTTCAGTCACACTAGATGCTGTTTTAGGACCTCTTTCCAGATCACAATACCATAGTCTCTTGAGACTGAAGGATGTCAATGAACACACAAAACTTGTTGCTATTTTCCAAAGCACCAGAAGGCAAGAGAATAGATGAAAACTAATCGAGGAGAGAAGCAACCTAAAACTGAGGAGAAATTTCCTAACGGTGACAACAATTAACCGATGGAATGGCTTGCCTCCAGAAGTTGTGGGTTCTCCATCACTGGAGGTTTTTAAAAAGAAACTGGTCAGCCATTTGTCTGAAATGTTTATAGGGTCTCCTGCTTGACCAGGGGGGTTCAATTAGAAGACATTCAAAGCCCCCTCCAACTCTGCTATTCCATATTCTATGTAAATGCTTTTTTTATGATAGCAATAGCACTTAGACTTCTATACCGCTTCACAGTGCTTTTACAGCCCTCTCTAAGCGGTTTACAGAGTCAGCATATTGCCCCCAACAATCTGGGTCCTCATTTTACCCACCTCGGAAGGGTGGAAGGCTGAGTCAACCTTGAGCCTGGTGAGAGTCGAACTGCCAAATTGCAGGCAGCAGGCAGTCAGCAGAAGTAGCCTGCAGTACTGCACTCTCACCACTGTGCCACCGTGGCTCGTCCAATAAACTCATGATAGTTTATTTATTTATTTATTGAATTCATTTTCTAACCATTTCACAATGAAATGACTCGGGGTGGCTTCCAGCATTATAACATTAAAATCCTAACAAATAAATGTCTCTAATATACTAAAAATAGAAATCCCAATCAAGATAAAATTAAAGGTAAAACATGGGGAGGGAGAAAACAGGATGAACTGGGATGAGGTGAGAGTGCCTCTTAGATCAGCAACAGCCTCCAGTGTGATTCTGCCCCCAGCACTTCCAGTTTTTGGCAAAACTATGCCCATCATAAACCATTGGTTCCATTAAAGACTGCAGTGCCCAGTTAATAACTAGGGATTCACTTGTTGGAAGAAATATCCTTCTCAGTTCAGTTCCAAGTGGGCTTGGCTGATTGGAAAGATGGTTTTTAATGGTGGACAGGACCACATGGTTTGAGGTCCTGGACAAAAAGCACATGGGTGTGAGAGAGAGAGATTTATACCTTCTGTTTGGCTTTGAATTTGAGCTTGTATTCTGATTGGTTGTCAGACTCCCATGGGGCCATGCAGGGGTAACTTTGTGGTTTGTTTATGTCCCAGGCTTGGTTAAGCCTTGCTAGGTGATGATGTAATGAAGGAGCTTTGGGCAATTCCTATTATGGCTCCGCCTGCAGGAGTTAGATCTTTGTTATGTAGAACAGACTGGCCCAGGTCTTAATGGCTCATTGGCAAAGGTGGGGGAGGGGCTGAGTTTCTGCCTCCCTTTTAGAGGAAATATTCTGCCCTTTTAATATTTCCTAAAATATCTCATTTTCCTAGGAGGGGGTGGGCGATAACTTCCTACACGCTTAACAGCTGTAGTTATCTGCTTAATGACCACTACCAGAAAAGTTTGTAAAATTGCATCGGTCACATGATCAACCTGATTGATGATTGTCACGAATTAGAATTGTGATGGGCAGGTTCCATTACGGTCATCCATCGTGGATTACCTATAAACTACTTTTGCTTTAGTAAGAGTACATAATTTTAATCCACTTAATCCAGTTTAACATTTTATTGAGTTATAAAATATTGTAAGACACAAAAATAAATAGAAAAGCGGTGGGGAGGGAAAGGGGGAAGAGAAGTGAGGAAGGATAAGAAGAAAGAAAAGAAAAAGAAACATTGACTTCCGACTCTCTCTGTTCAGTAAAATAAGGCATTAACATCAAATCACAACTTTTTGCTTTACCGAGTAGATGGATAGATCTTTACTTGGCTTGTTCATATTATTATTTTATTTATTTATTTATTTATTTATTTATTTATTTATTTATTTATTTATTTATTTATTTATAATTTAATTTATATATCGCCCTTCTCCCGAAGGACTTGGGGCAGTGTACAGCCAATTAAAAACACAAGATACAAACAACAGTATTAAAATAGTTAAAAGTATTAAACAATTTCGGCCTGAATTTAAAACCCAAAATTTAAAACCCCCAGTTTAAAATCATTTACATAGATAGCCTGGCCTGGCGGAACAACAGGGTCTTCAATGCACAGCGAAACACCCGGAGGTCGGAGATCTTGCGTATTTCCGGGGGCAGTTCATTCCACAGGGCTGGGGCTCCCACAGAAAAGGCCCTCCCCCTGGGTGTCACCAGCCGACATAACTTGGCCGATGGCACCCTGAGGAGTCCCTCTCTGTGGGAGCGAATTGGCCGGTGGGAGGCTACTGGTGGCAGAAGTTGGTCTCAAAGGTACCCAGGTCCAATGCCATGGAGTGCTTTAAAGGTGGTAACCAACACCTTGAATCGCACCCAGAAGACCACTGGGAGCCAGTGCAGCTCGCGCAGGAGAGGAGTGCATTATGAAAAAGCAAAAAAGTTGTGATTTAATTTTAGCCCACTTTAGTGTTAAACAATTCTTTGTCATTGTCTTGGAGTTGTTCATCATTTCTACTCTACCCCAAATGGTCATGTCTAGCAGGAGAACACATGTTTACCGGCAATTTTCTTCTTCGGGGGTCAAACATGAAAATAACTTTTCAAATAGAGGGTGTAAAACAGCAAGCTTCCAGTCTGTTCCAGAATGTTTGGGGACCAAACTGTTTTGCATGAAATGCTAATGCTAACACATGGAAGCAAGAATCGGTCCCCGTTTCCAGCAGCACTGTGTATCATCATAATCTCTTTAAATACTCTCCTTATCTCATTGTTCTCACTGCCATCTGGCATCTGACTTCAAATTGGATTACGGAGGCAAAAAAGTGTTAAATTCTATGCATAGAATCCTGGTCTGCTCCACAGGACCTAGCATTTTCTTCACATTTGTTGCTTTCAGGAACCTAAATGTGGCTAAAAGCCTAGTACACAGCAGCCAACACAATGGAAACAACACAATCTGAAGCCGTTCTATAAGAAACACCACAGCTGTATTGAAGTCTGTGTTGATTTTGTAGTGCCGTCGGGGAGTGGGAGGGAGTTGAAAGTCTGCAAGATTGTATTTGCGAGCAGAGTCCTGATCTTTTGTATGTGCACTGCATGCATATACCCAAAAGCATAGACGTTGGACCACAATGCCGTGCCTGCCATCTTGCAGAGGTTGTTTCCCTTTGATGGCTGCTGCCAGTGTTTTATTCTGCATGTTCGTTGCTCGGTAGAGAATGTCAGGATTCAGGCTGATTAAAAATAGCATTTCAAAAATGAATAAACAAAACTTCCCGACTGTTGTGACCCAGGCCCAAGTAGGTAGTAATTGACGCAAACAGTTCCAAAACAAACAGACTTTATTAGAACAGCTGAGAATTAACTCATTCTCAGCGTAGTCCAAACTAAACTAAAACAAACTCTTCATAAAATAAATTCTTCAGTCTAATCACCAACCTTGGTATTATTAGGCAAACTGCCAAAGGCTTCTCTTGGCAAAAGTTCAGAAGCAGAAGACGCCGACCAGAGATAAGTGCAGCAAGACTATCAATGTTGTTTTCCAACAAAGAGCCCAAGAGTCGTTGCTGGTCTTTTAAGCCTTATGGGAGGGGCCAATCATCTCTTGGCCCTACTCCCAAGTTATCCTCTTTGCTTTAGCTGCTCTTGCCTTCTGGCAACTCTTCTCATACGTGCACTAGGAACAGGCTCCCCCTGTTCCTCTGCCTCTCTGCTGTCAGCCTCTGGAGGCTCCTGAGTCTGCACATCACTCCCCGATGGCCCTAGCCCCATCTCTGCTTCTGACGCAGAGCCCTCATTCGGGCCTTCCCCAGCCTCCAGGACTGGCCTATGTTCTTCCTCAGCCTCATCACTGTCCGACTCAGCTGCCAGCTCCGCAGGCTGCTGGTGAACCACAACACCGTCAGAGAAATTTCCTGACAGTGAAAGCAGTCAACCTGTGGAATAGCTTGCCTTTAGGGCTTGTGGGTGCACCTGTCATGGCCCAGCAGATCCTGGTTCGGAGGAAGAGAAGGAGTTGGAACTGGGGCCATCTGATGGGGATGGCATTTCCCTGGAATCAGAGGTGGTATTCAGATGGTTCAGACCGGTTCGGGAGAACTGGTTGTGGTGACCTGCCCCGGCGCTATGCCATCCTATTTAGCCACGTTTTTTAAGCCATGCACATGCGTACAAGCCGCGCCCATGAGCAAAGTGCATCCATGGAAGTCTGCATGCATGCATGGAAGGCACGCACATGAGCGAAGTGAGTGTGCATGCACGCTCCCATTTTCAGTGCATGACAAACCGGTGGTAAAATTATGTGAAACCCACCTCTGCCTGGTATGTCTAAAGAGTCTGGAGGCTGAGAACAATCCTATCCCAGGCCGCTCCAGCATTGTGGAGGTAGTTGACTAGTCAGGAAACTGGCTGCCCTCACAAACACAGGGGAAAATCAGTTGCAGACAGACAGCAGTGATGAGGGACAGCAGATCCCCTCTGAATCTCAGGGCATGGAAGGAAGAGGAAGTCTGTGTGGGTGCTGGAAAGGGACCGCCCCACCATGCCTCACAAGAAACATCTGGCTTGAGCTGATTTCACACTTCCACAGCCCTTATAAACTCCGCTTCAGATCATGTTTCTGCTCTGTGGACTCTGACCTTGCTTCTGTACTACGGAACTTGCCTTATGGACTTTGAACTCATTTATGACTCATGGACCTTTCCTTGTGTCTTTGTACCTTGTTTTTGGACTATGGACTTCCTCCTTGCCTTGTGAATCAGCTCTGGTTGTAGTTGTGGAACTGTGTTGCATTCACTGTAGGTTAAAGTTTGGGGTAGAGCTTTACCAGACATTATAGGGCCATTTGATGTGGGATAGCAGAGCATTTACCGGCCAGATGCTCTTCCTGATGCCTATACGGAGTTCACAGCAGACAATAATTCATTGCACCCAGAGATAGAAATATCTGCCACTACCAAGGATCAAACTCACAGCCTCCTGATTGTAAGGCGAGAGCTCCACCTCTAGGCCACTGTGCCATTCTATTTCTTTATATATCCGTTGATGAAAATAAGACGAAGTCACATAGACTTAGTTACTTTAACTCCAAACTCTCCAAAGTGATTTGTTGGAAGTTGTCTTGGGCAGTTGAGTCAAACTTGAGTTTCATATGCCATTCTTGGAGTTCTCTAGCAAAAACTGAAGATCAGTGGTAAAAGATTCTTTACAAGCTTCCAATTGCTATTTTCAGTCACGATGTCAGATGGGGGGAAAAAATGTTTGGATCCATTTTACAGACAGGATACATGAGACTCATTTTATTCCCCTTGACAACATTTTCAAAAACTCGTGAATTTCATCAATTTCTAGAAAATTAAATAACATTTTAAGTGGTGACTTGCTCAATCTGTAGTGAAGTTCAGCTATCACTATTTCAATTATATCATTTTAACAGGACAGAATAACAGAGTTGGAAGGGACCTTGGAGGTCTTCTAGTCCAATCCCCTGCTCAAGCAGGAAACCCTATACACGAGTGGGATTCAAAAATTTTAGCAACCGGTTCTCTGCTGGGTGGGCGTGGCCATGATGGGCGTGACCTACTCGGCCTCCTGCACCTTGGGGGGTGATTTTCACCCTCCCCAAGCTCTGCAGGCTTTTCTCAAGCCTCCAAGAGTGTGGAAACGGCCTCCCCCAGGGTCTAGAGGCCTTCCGGAGGCCCTCCAGAGGCCAGAAACGGGCCTGTTTCTGGACTTCAGGAACTTCCGGGTGGCCTGTTTTTCTCCTGCCCTAGGCTCCACAGGCTTTCTTTGAGACTCCGGGAGGGCAAAAATGACCTCCCCTGGGCTCCAGAAGCCCTCCAAAGGCTGGAAACAGCCCCATTTTCAGACTTCCAGAACTTCCGGGAGGCCCATTTTTCACCCTCCCAGAGCCTCCGCACAGGTGCTGCACTTACCTGGCATCCAAAATGGGCCACATGGAGACTCCTGGGCAGGGTGGGGTGGGGTGGGTGGGGCCAGCCAGTCCTTGCAACTACCGGTTCAGCGAACGAGATGTAAAATTAGCATCCGGTTCTCCTGAACTGGTCCGAACCGGATGAATCCCACCCCTGACCCTATATCATGTCAGACAAATGGTTGTCCAATGTTTTCTTTAAAATTTCCAATGTTGAAGCATTCACAACCACTGGAGGCAAGTTGTTCTGCTGATTAATTGTTCTAATATAATGAGCAGTGATGATAGCATCGCATTTAACCCTTGACATTTCACCTTTAGGTGTGCTCAAGGGGTCAAATAAGGGGTCAAATAAATCAGCCAAATCATAATCTCTCAACTGAAATTCTCAAACGAAGCATGGGTTTTTCCTATAGGATCATAAAATGATAAGAGTTGGGAGGAACTACAAGAATAAATTCATTTCATTTCATTTCATTTATTGGATTTATATACCGCCCTACTCCCGAAGGACTCAAAATTGAAATTAGTTCAACACAGTGCAATTTTCAAGAAAAAGTAAATAAACTGTTCCCAAGAGTTGGCTATCCAGCTGCTTCTTAAAACTCTCAAGAGATGGAGATTCTACACTTTAGACTAGAGAGAAACTGCCCCGTCATTGTATAAAAATGACTGAAAGGAAGTTTTTCCTTATATTTTATGTGATTCTTCAAAAAAAACAGGACAACTTTATCTTATGGATCATAAATCCACCCAGGAATATATTCTCTTAACCACCATCAGATTTCAGTAGGGAAAAAAAAAAACCTTGGAGACTGCTTCCCAAATCTTCACAAAGCAGAGAAAATAATCTTTTCTGAGTAATTAAATATTCCGATACTCAGTGAAGCCAAGATCATCTCAGATTGATTAGCAGAGTATTGGAAGTTAATGCTAGGCAACCGATGATGTAGTTCAACCTGAAAACAGGTAATTACTCCCACCCCAAATTCCAGCATTTTCAGAATACCAGAGATTAGACTGCTGTTTGTCTGAAATGGTATAGAGCAGGGATCGACAATCTTAAACACTTAAAGAGCCACTTGGAGCCGTTTCCTACTGAAAAAAACCACACCGGGAGCCACAAAACCTAGATGGGCATGGCCAACTCAATATCACTCACTCCCACCCAGTCACTCCCACCCAGTCACCCAGTCCCACCTAGCCACGCCTATCTAGCCACAAAACCATTCTCTCTTCCCCTCTCCCTCTCTCCCCCCTCTTTCTGTATCTCTGTCTGTCCCCCTCCCTATCTTCCCCTCTGTCCCCTCTGTGTCTCTCTCCCTCTCCTCTCTTCCCCTCTCTCACCTGCTCTCTATATATCACTCTGTACGTGTCTCTCTATGTCTCTCTCTCTCTCTCTCTCTCTGTATGTGTGTGTGTGTGTGTGTGTGTGTCTCTCCTCCCGCTCCTTTCGGGCGACCGTCTTCCTCCTCCTCCTCCCCCCCCGCATAACTCCCTGGCTGGGAGCTGTTGTGGCCCGCCAGCCGCCTGCACGGATCGTGGCTGATCCCGACGACGAGGAAGCTGGTGTGGTGTCCTGCCAGCAGCTGGCGCAGCCGGTGCTTGCATCGGACAGCGAGGAGGCTGAAGAGGATGTGGTGCCAGAGGCAGAGACTCAGCCAGAGCCTTCAGAACCTCCAGAGGCTCCTTCAAGTGGAGAGAGCGAAGTGGAGGAGCCTCTCCTCAAAGCTCAAGCACGCAGGGCTGCCAAAAGGCAGGAGTGACTACTCAGGAGGAGGAGGAGGTCTCCTCGAGAGTAAGGTTTGAGAATAATTGGCCACTCCCTTAGCCTATTTAAGTCACACACCGTTAGTAAGTTTCTTGCTAGAAACAACTTGTAATTATCATCAGAGCATTTTTGGAAAAGTCTTATCTTGCTTTCTGGGCTGGTTGCCAATCTTTGCCAGACTTTGGTTTATTCTTGCTACTTAATAAATTTGATAAGGACCGTTGGTGTGTGTCTATATCCTTGGGAATCCAGAGCTGGGGCAGAACAGGAGCAAAGCGCAACAAAGGTGCACACGGGGTGGGCAGCCGCTCACTTAAGGAGGGTCTTAACAGGACGTGGGTTCTCTTCTGCACTAATGCTCAGCCATTGCCTTGCCATGTCATCGCCCACCCCCAGCAGCTCTTTGGCCGAGCACACACACACAGAGAGAGACAGAACATGCATGCGTCTTTCCTGAGGGAGTAACTTTAACTGTGTTGAGGCAATTGAAAAGTTCATATGGATGTGTAATAGTTGCATATTAGGAAGTCATGCGAATTGGCAAAGCAATATATCACTCTCTCTTTTATACAACATAAATAGTAATTACCTTGGGGATTTGTATTGTCATTTCAAAGTGAGGGGGTTTCCATTCCTGTCCCATCACTGATTGGCCCCGCCCCTCTTATTTCTTTTTTCTTTTAAATCTCCTCCCTCTTTTAATATGTAAATTTTAATCTGTTTTTAAATTATTGGGGTGTTTTAATCTGTCTGGGCCAAAATGATTTAATTTGATTTTATCTGGTTTTTAAATTTTGTGTATTTATATATTTTATTGCTTGGCTGTTCACCGCCCTGAGTCCTTCAGGAGTAGGGCGGTATACAAATCAAATAAACTAAACTTAACTAAACTTTGGACTCCAGGCCGAAGCAGCAGGAGGCGAAGGCTGCCTTACGTGCAAATGTGGCGTGAAGGCAGGTACAGGGCTGCCTGCACTCTCCGGCAATCCTCCTCCCCCTCTCATAACCCCCTGGCCAGCTGTGGCTGAGCTGGGAGCATGCACATGCACGAGGAGACCCTCCTTAAGTGAGCCACTGCCCGCCCCTCACGCAACTTTCCTGAGCTTTGGCGCTTACTTGAGGAGGGTCTCCCCGCACATGCGCATGCTCCCAGATCAGCCACAGCTGGCCAGGGAGTCTCAGGAGGATGAAGAGGGGAGGAGAATGCAGGAGCGAAGCTGCCTTGTTCCTGCCTTCATGCCACATTTGCGCATAAGGCAGCCTTTGCTTCCTGCCGCTTCAGGCTGGAGTCTAAAAAGAAATGAGGGATAGGACCAACCAGTGATGGAACAGGGAGCCATGGCAGAGGGCCCAAAGAGCTGCTTATGGCTCCAGAGCCGCGGGTTGCTGACTCCTGGTATAGGGGAATTTGACTGGAAGACTTCCAAGGTCCCTTCTGACACTGTTATCCTGTTAAACTCCAACCACGTTTTCCAGTTCACCTCATTTTGAAGAAGCTCAACACAGGTTGAAAGATATCACCAGATAATGGTGGCTTTCAGGGTTGAGCAAAGTCCATTTCTTTTTCCACATTATACTTAGCTGTCCTAAATGTGTTTTTTTTTTTTTCAAAAAAACAAAACAACAACTGGACTTTCTTTGTTTTTTCCACAAAAGGATTTCACCTCCCATCCAAGAAGCAACCTCAGTTCTGACTTCCGCTCTGAAGGAGAAGCATCTGAGGATTCTCTTTCTGATTCTGTTTGAGAAGTCAAATGAATGAGAAGTCAAATGTCATCAAGAAATAACAAGTCCAGTTGCCTTTGGAAAAAGCACTTTTGAGAGAACCATGACTTAGACGATTGAGAATCTACATAGCTATTAGGTTTAGCTACAAATAATAAAACAAATTTTCCTTCACTAGTCAATTCATCACAGCTAATAGCAATAAACGGTAGTGTTTAATTTTTCCAAAACAAGCTCAGCTAAATCTCAGTTCTGAGCTTGACAGGACAATTGAGTCAAGAAAATTTCGGGAATTTCTTCTCAATTTCCTCTCCAATTTAAACAAACAAAAAAAATGTCAGTGCTCAGAATACAAAGAAGAAGTGAAGAAGCTTCTTGGATGAGAAGTGAAACCTCTTCAAACAAAACAAAGTCCAGTTGCCTTTTGAAAAAGCAGACTTGGGACAACCATGATCTGGATGACTGAGACTCCCCATAGACCAGAGGTGGGGAACTATGGCCCTTTTATGACCTGTGGACTTCAACTCCCAGAATTCCTGGGCCAGCTGGCTCAGAAATTCTGGGAGTTGAAGTCCACAGGTCATAAATGGCCCACAGTTCCCCACCCGTAGCCATAGATACTCAGAATGTAAAATTTCAAAAATTGGTCCATTTTCCTTTCATTTGTAGTATTCATTTTAACCAGAGGTGGTATTCATTTACATTCGCTACCGGTTCGCAAATTTGAGCATGCGCGCACACCCACCCACACACTCACTTTGCTTGCACGTGCCACCTCCATGTATGCGCAGGGCCTTCCGCATATGCGCAGAGCATCAAAAACGTGGATAAATGGGATGTGATTACATCTGGGTGAGTGGACAGAGCCACCTGCAGCAGCCGCTACCAGTTTGCCCAAACCGGATATAACCGGCTGAATACCACCACTGATTTTAACACAGATCTAAGCAGAAACAGAGGTACACAATATATGTACACTGTTTTCCCCAAAATAAGACATCCCCTGATAATAAGCCCAATCGGGCTTTTGAGCGCATGGCAATAAGGCCAAATTTTGAAATTGACTTTGAAGGAACCAAATTAATCTCCAAAACTGAACACTTCAGCAAGAGAATAATCATGGAAGCCATCAAAATAGAGAAACACCCCCATAACATGAATAAACGCGATGATACCTCCTGCCTACCAGACATCTGGAAACTAGCCCTAGTCAACAGAAGAGTCCCAGCCACGAAGATTAACACCAGACCCAAGATAACACATGACACCACCACCAATCATCCTCACCAGATTCAAACCCAAACCCATCCCATAGACGAAATACAACCACCATCCAGAAGCCAGACCATGGCGGCATCACCAGCTGCTGCATCCTCCTCCGATCCCCACACAAAGCAAACTGACACACGCCATGAACACATGGCAAGACCTCAAACTCGGAGCCAAAGCAAAGCCCGAGATGTGGCATCACAGCCATCTGCTCAGGACATTACATCAAATAACTCAGGATATCACAACACTAGAATTCAGTATGTTAACACACAGCCCATTACCCAGGTCTTTAAAACACAAAAGACTAATGGGCATACATCAAGAACCTCACCTACACAGGATGTTACAAAATAGCTGACTAATCTGCAAACATCAACTCCATCAACCAATCAAGATGTAACAACATAGGCAACCAACCCGCTCACAGCAACAAAGCCAGCACCCCACACCTCCCCACCAGTATTTATAGAGAGACGGCAGCTTCGATCACGCTTTCCTCGCACAAGCACGAAGCCAAAGACACCAGCCTGAAGATGACGAGTGAGACCTCGTCGAAAGATGCTATCAATCTTACATGGGAAAAGACCCAAATACACCAAAACTTGCATATATATAAATATAAATATAAATATAAATATAAATATAAATATAAATATAAATATAAATATAAATATAAATATAAATATAAATATAAATATAAATATAAATATATACTGTGTTTCCCCAAAAATAAGACCCTGTCTTATATTTTTTTGAACCCCGAAATAAGCACTCGGCCTTATTTTTGGGGATTTCTTATTATTTTGGGGCATGTAGAGCAAGACGGGGCTACTCTTGCCATCTTACCTGATTTCCAGCTCTGTCTCTGTCCCTAACCAGAGGAAATGGTGGGGACCGGCTGCACATGTGGTTAAATATTTTCTGGGAGGGCTTATTCTCGGGGAGGGCTTATTTTGGGGGGGCGGCTTATTTTAGCTCATGCGCTCAAAAGCCCGATTGGGCTTATTATCAGGGAATGTCTTATTTTAGGGGAAACAGGGTATATACCAAAGAATGAGTTCTGAATTTTGGAAACACCCCCTTAAAATAATAAACCACGAATCTGAGGAAACCCTCATTCCTCCATAAAGCTCAGTCAGTCCCAGTGTCAGGAATTGTACACATTTTAAAAATCTTATCCTTAAAATGTAAGGGTGTAAAATTCACCCCCCAGCAAGAAAGTTAGACTAACTCTTTCTCGCTCTCGCTCTCTGCTCATAGACATGGCTTCTTTTTCTTCATTGACCCTGAATGGAGCAGCCTGTTAGCTATTTCAGACGAAGTAAAGCACATTGTTGTCTTGTTTCTCTGACAAAAAGATGGGAATTGATTCAATGTAAGAGAGTTCCAGCTGCCATTAAACAACCGGGGGCTGGACATCTCTGCTGTATTCAAAATGATGGCTAGAGAGGAGAAAAAGACAGATTCTAATTTATCACCGGCTTCCAGATCTGTGGCAAAGGGACGGGTTTTAACTATTCTTGTCCATTTCCACAATACCCAGAGGAGTATATAAATTATCCAATCATCTAAGTGAATGATTTATGACTCCCTTTTGGCTCCGATAGAGGATTTTCTGGCTTCATTCATCTTCTTGGGTATAATTGGAAGTAAAAAAAAAATTAAAAAAAATGCTTTGCTTTTTTTCAGTTCATTGGAATGAAGCTAGCCACAGCTTTAGTGGGAGCTGAAGGTGTGACGTCCATGAAGGCGGCAACGGGATCTTTATTTTTTTCTCACTCTTTCTCCGAAGAGGGAAAAAAAAGGGGGGGGGCATTCACATAGATTGTCACCTATTCCCCGCCCCTCCCAACACTCCCCCAAAGTCACCAGATTTTAACTTCTTCAGGCAGGAAACATCATTTCTAGATGCTGTGCTTCATAAAATGTGTGATTCTTTGCCTTCGCGGCCAAGGTGCTGCATGAAGAAACTGAATGGAAGGACGAGGCTTAAAAGGAAAATCAACCCGTATAATTTATTTCTGCAAAAACCAGGGAATAAATCCCCTGTTTGATTCTGCCCACAGCCTGGAGTTTGATCCTGATGGGCTCAAGGTTGACTCAGCCCTCCATCCTTCTGAGGTTGGTAGAATGAGGACCCAGATTGTTGGGGGAAATATGCCGAATCTGTAAACTGCCCAGAGAGTGCTATAAAAGCATTATGAAGCAGTATATAAGTCTTTGTTGTGGCCTGCCAGCAGCCAGTGCATTAAAAATGAATTAAAGGCAGTTAAAGTTAGGGATGGAGAGAGGGGTGAGAAAATAATTGCTATTTTCACTATTATTGGAGGAGGTGTGTGAGAGGCTTTACAGAAGGGGCAAGATCTAGATCAGTGTTTCTTATCCTTGGTAATTTTAGGATGCACGGACTTCAACTCCCAGAATTCCCCAGCCAGCTTAAGTTTGAGAAACATGGGCCCAAAATGGTGGGGCAGCATCACTGAATGTCCCTTAAGCTCAGAAAAAACATTCAGGCTGATACTTTCTGTTGACTGAAATCATCTGCCAGTTCCTAATTCCTACCCCTCACAACACTCTCACACACACACACATACACACACACACACACACACACACACACACACACACACACTGTGTATTTTCACATGTGCACCTCAACAGACAGATAACCTCACCAAGTCACCTTTGGCTGATTTTGGGAGTACAGCAAGCTTGGCTCTATTTAGAACATGGATGGAGGCCAACAGGATAGGGTTGCTGTTAGGATATGGTTTGAGCCTAGCGAGTTGTCCAGGCAATATATGTGTACTGTAACTTTAATCTGAAAATGTATTATGTGACTTTAAAGTTTTACTGCTGATTCATTGTAATGCTGAGTCATGCTGTAATTAGTTGTGAACATATTTAAGGAAGGTACTGTAAAGTATTCAGTTGGTGATATGCTACCATTGTGTGAGGAGATGATATGATATGCTAACATTGTGTGAGGAGTTGCTATCATTCTGCTAATCATCGTTTGATGGATCTGCTACCATCGTGGTTTGTGAACCAGAGGGCGTTTGTTATTCTAACCAACTACTGTTTGTTTGGTAAGAAGATATCTGTAACTACTGGACTGATTTAACTGGCAAAGACTTGGAATTTGTTTAAAGACTATGAGACTGTTTTTCTATTATAAAGTAAGCCTTTGATAAACCAATTTGCATATCTCTTATTCATTGCTCTCAGCAACGTTTCCTTGTGCATTTACTCTGCTGGTTGGTAACACAACACCAATATCCTTAACAGTTGCCATCAGTGGTAGAATTCAATTTTTTTTACTACCGGTTCTGTGGGTGTGGCTTGGTGGACGTGGCATGACTTGGTGGGCGTGGCAAGGGATGGATACTGCCAAATCTCCATTCCCACCCTACTCCTGGGGAAAGGATATTGCAAGGTCGTGCTGAGGATTTTGCGCATTATCTGCACGATAAAGTCGCTCAGATTCGGGAAGGCTTGGACTCCGACTGGGTAGGTACGGGCGGGTTGTCCGAGGTCTGTCTTGAGACGGTTATCTGGGATGAGTTTGACCCTGTGACTCCCGAGGACGTGGACAGGATGCTGGGGAGGTTGAACGCAACCACATGTTTATTGGACCCGTGTCCCTCCTGGTTGGTGCTGGCTACCCGGGAGGTTACACGAGGCTGGCTCCAGAGGATTATAAACGCTTCCTTGAGTGAGGGGTTCTTGCCTCCCGCCTTGAAAGAGGCGGTGGTGAGGCCCCTCCTCAAGAAGCCCTCTCTGGACCCGGCTGTTTTAGCAAACTATCGTCCAGTTTCCAACCTTCGCTTTCTGGCGAAGGTTGTTGAGAGTGTGGTTGCGCGACAGCTCCCCCAGTACCTGGAGGAAACCGTCTATCTAGATCCGTTCCAGTCCGGCTTCAGGCCCGGGTACAGCACGGAAACGGCATTGGTCGCGTTGGTTGATGATCTCTGGAGGGCTCGGGACAGAGGTTGCTCCTCTGTTCTGGTCCTATTAGACCTCTCAGCGGCTTTTGATACCATCGACCATGGTATCATGCTGCGCCGGTTGGAGGGGTTGGGAGTGGGAGGCACTGTTTTACGGTGGTTCTCCTCCTATCTCTCCGACAGGTCGCAGTCTGTGTTGGCTGGAGGGCAGAGGTCGACCTCAAGGCACTTGGTTTGTGGGGTGCCACAAGGGTCGGTCCTCTCGCCTCTCCTGTTCAACATTTATGTGAAGCCGCTGGGCGAGATCATCCGTGGTTTTGGGGTGCAGTGCCATCTGTACGCTGATGACACCCAGCTGTACATCTCCACCCCAGACCACCCCAACGATGCCCTTGAAGTGATGTCCCGGTGCCTGGAGGCGGTGCGGGTCTGGATGGGGCGGAACAGGCTCCGACTCAATCCCTCCAAGACTGAGTGGCTGTGGCTGCCGGCGTCCCGATATAGTCAGCTGGTGCCATCGCTGACTATTGGGGGCGAGACATTGGCCCCCATGGAGAGGGTGCGTAACTTGGGTGTCCTCCTGGACGCACGGCTGTCATTAGAAGAGCATTTGACGGCCGTGGCCAGGGGGGCTTTCTATCAGGTCCGCCTGATACGCCAGTTGCGCCCCTTTCTGGATCGGGACTCCCTATGCACGGTCACTCATGCCCTCGTTACTTCCCGCCTTGACTACTGTAATGCTCTCTACATGGGGCTCCCCTTGAGGAGCACTCGGAGGCTCCAACTGGTGCAGAATGCGGCCGCGCGGGTACTTATGGGGGCGGCATGGCGCTCCCACGTGACACCTCTCCTGCGCGAGCTGCATTGGCTTCCGGTGGTCTTCCGAGTGCGCTTCAAGGTGTTGGTTCTCATCTTCAAAGCGCTCCATGGCTTAGGACCCAGTTATTTACGAGACCACCTTCTGCCTCCGATAACCTCCCACCGGCCAACACGCTCCCACAGAGAGGGTCTCCTCAGGGTGCCGTCTGTCAGGCAATGTCGGCTGGCGACCCCCCGGGGAAGAGCCTTCTCTGTGGGGGCACCCGCCCTCTGGAATGAGCTGCCCCCAGGGATACGACTAATCCCGGATCTCCGGACCTTCCGCCGGGCCCTGAAGACGTTTTTATTTCAGCAAGCCGGGCTGGGTTAAAAAAATTTTTAATTGGTGAATTTTATGGGTAATGGGGTTTTAAATTGGAGAAGCCTAAGATAATTTAATTCTGTTTTAATGTATTTTAATATTTGTATTGTGTGTTTTTAATTTTGGCTGTTCACCGCCCCGAGTCCTTCGGGAGAGGGGGCGGTATAAAAATTTAATAAAAAAAAAAAAAAAAAAAAAATCTCCATTCCTACCCCACTCTGGGGCCAGCCAGAGGTGGTATTTGCTGGTTCTCTGAACTGCTCAAAATTTCCGCTACCGGTTCTCCAGAACCTGTCAGAACCTGCTGGATTTCACCGCTGCTTGTCATGTGGACTAGTTTGGGAAATTAAAACTGCAACCACAAAAAGAGGTAAAGAAACTCAATTGAGCTTCCCTACTGAAAATGCATGTAAGGGAAGGGAGGGAGGGAGGGAGGGAGGGAGGAAGGAAGGAAGGAAGGAAGGAAGGAAGGAAGGAAGGAAGGAAGGAAGGGGGAAGGAATTTAGAATATTGGGGTGATTTTAATTCATGCACATCTGCCAGGGTGGTTAAAAAAAGTCAAAATGTTGGCAATGACTGTATGGTTAAAGCTGCACGTGGTTTTTGAGTGTCATGCAATGCACATAAAGAGTTGAGTTTTGATTGCCACATCGTCTCTGTTGTGTTGGCTCTTTTGACCATATCCTTGCAAACACCTCAGTTTTAATGTTTTTTAAGTATTTAGGATTTTAATGTTCATGGCTATATTTTAATGTTGTTGTTGTTTTTTAAAAAAAATGCTGGGCTTACTTTATGAGTCTCTTGATAGTCCTCAAAGACAAAAGGTGCATTATTAAAATTAGTTGCACTGTGATTTGTGCTATTAGGGAGGAAGTATGAAATAGAGGCTGGTGATTGCAAAATTCCATTTTGCTTCATTTCTCATTTTTCTGCACTTCAATTTCTCACACCTCCTTACCATGTTTATTTGCAAAGTTATGTTTTTAAATGGGTGCCAATTGCTCGTTATATTCTTAAGTTTACATTACACGCATTGTTATTCAACTCTCCCTTTATATTACTAATAAACAGGTGCAGATGGATAGAAGTCTATAAAGGCTACCTTTATTGATATATAATTGATTGAATCAACTTCCCTGCCATGTTTTACTGCTGCAGCCATACAGTTCTGATTTAGTAACATTTAGGACTGAGATGGCCATGTTGCAACGGAGATCTTTTCTCCATTTAGTGCCAGTCATCAGAAACTTACTTGCATCAGAATTAAACCTGGAAGGGAGGGAGGGAGGGGGGGGGAGGAAGGAAGGAAGGGGAGGGGAGGGGAAGGGAAGGGAAGGGAAGGGATGGAGGCAGGGAAAGGGAAGAGAAGGGATGGAGGAAGGGAGGAAGGAAGGAGGGAGGGAAGAGAGGGAGGGAGAGGAAGTGAAGGGAGGGAGGGGAAGGAAAGGAAAGGGAAGGGAGGGAGGGGAAGAGAAGGGAAGGAAAGGGAGGAAAGGGAAGGGAAGAGAAGGGAAGGGAGGGAGGGGAAGGGAAGGGAAGGGAAGGGAAGGGAAGGGAAGGGAAGGGAAGGGAAGGGAAGGGAAGGGAAGGGAAGGGAAGGGAAGGGAAGGGAAGGGAAGGGACGGAGGAAGGACGGAAGGTAGTTTCCACTTGCTGATATGCCACCTTCTATTCAAAAATTAAAGAAAAAAATGCACAATGCACTGATTCCCCAAAAACATTTGGCTCTGGTTTAGAAAGAGGACCATATCCTTCACAATGCTACCATCTGGCAATTCTCAGGACTAATTCAGCTCCTTTTGTTCCTCAATAACCCAATAATGTTGAGTTCCAGTCAGAGGGACCGCTTCTAAGCATCATGAATGGAAATAGAGTTGCTTAAAAAAGATTTCGGTTCTTCCTAAAACCTTCTAAAGATTTTAGGAAAAACTGACACTGAGGCTGTTCCAGACTGTGCAGTTGACAGATTCCAAAAATTCCATTCATTGGTGAGTTTATTAAATTGGTTCCTGCCTGAACAAATAGCAATAGCACTTAGACTTATATACCGCTTCACAGTGCTTTTACAGCCCTCTCTAAGTGGTTTACAGAGTCAGCCTCTTTCTCCCAACAATCTGGGTCCTCATTTTACCCACCTCGGAAGGATGGAAGGCTGAGTCAACCTTGAGCCTGGTGAGATTTGAACTGCCAAATTGCAGGTAGCCGGCAGGCAGCAGAAGTAGCCTGCAGTACTGCACTCTAACCATTGTGCCACTTACTCTTACATAGCTTTATATTCATGAGATAACAAGAATAAATGTGTGTATGTGTACTCCCACCCCTCTCTTTCACACATATACATGCACACCCACTGACTCACTCACACACACACATACATAGACACAGAGGGAGGCAAATTATGCAAATGTATTGTATGTATTCCCCTAATTTGAAAACAGTGAAAGAATAAAGCAAGTTTCCCCCCTCCCCATAAAATAAGGAAGATTGACTGAGGGGGATGTGGGGAGGAAAGGTGTCACCTTTCAAGGTATTTCTCCCCCCCCCCATTTTCATTCAGACCCAGTCCTGCTGTTCTGCAACCACACGAGGCCTTTGCAATGTTGTAGATCAATCCCAAAGTATGTTAGCATCGATTTAACTTTGGGCTTAATTGGCTTGAAATCTCACCGAGTGCAATAAACTGGAAGTGTTAATTTGCTGAGTAATTCAAAAGTAAGCACAGTAGTACATGTATACGTGTGTGTGTGTGTGTGTGTGGGTGTGGGTGGGTATCCCATGACAATAAGGAGACTTTCTTCCCTTTTCCCTTTCCCATCCATCTTCCCTTTTTCAGGACAATCAGGGTTTTTTTCCTTATTACCTTTATCTCAGAGAATGAATGAATGAATGAATGAATGAATGAATGAATGAATGAATGAATGAGTATAAATGACAATAAGTTAAACTCATTTTTAAGAAGAAAGTCTCAGGTTTAACTTCAGGAAACACACCATTTTTATATGTGGTTTCTTTTGTTTGTTCAGTTTAGTACCAAATGATGGAGCAGTTATATTCCTTAAGGCAGGGGTCAGCAACCTGCGGCTCTGGAGCCACATGTGGCTCTTTCATCACTCTGCTGTGACTCCCTGTCACCAGTCGGCTCCACAATTGATAGCGCTTTCAGTTAGGACAGGTAGAGGAAAAGGGACGCCGCGCAGGAGGAGACTCTATGGTGGGGGAACCAGACCTCCAGACAGCAGAGGAAGAAGGATGCCACGCTTGGAGGAGATGCTATGGTGGGGGAACTGGACTTCCAGTCGGCTTCAGAATTGAACAGGGGAGTTTCCGGTTAGGACCTTTGTGGCTCTTTGAGTGTTTAAGTTTCCCGACCCCTGCCTTAGGGTGATGGAAGGCTGATTATGCAGAGAGATGGAACCACAGGTCAATCATAGGATGTATCACCAGCATTTACAGGACCAAGAGGGCAGTTCCACCAGCCTGATCAGATGTCCACTCCTTTGTACATGGCACAATGTTCTACATGCATACAAAACATATAAAGAACTAAAACGTGTTAAGGATATTGTTGTTGTGTTACCAACCAGCAGAGTGTAGAACACAGAGAAACGTTGCTGGGAGCAATGAATAAGAGATGTGCAAACTGGTTTATCAAAAGTTTACTTTATAGTGAAAAAACAATCTCATAGTCTTTAAATCAATCCAAGTCTTTGCCAGTTAAATCAGTCCAGTGATACAAAAACTTCTTACCACACAAACAGTAGTTGGTTAGAATAACAAACTCACTCTGGTTCACAAACCACGATGGTAGCAGATCCATCCAACGATGATAGCACAATGGATAGCACTCCTCACACTATGGTAGCTTATCATACTCTGGTAGCATATCACATCAGCTTCATACACAATGGCAGCATATCATAGCAGCAACTGAACACGTTACAATACCTTGCTTAAATACATTACAACCAGTCATTACCTAATTACAGCATGACTCAGCATTATAATGATTCAGCAGTAAAGCCTTAAAGTCACACAATACATATTCATATTAAAGTCACAGAACACATACGTATATTGCCTGGACAACTTGTTAGGCTCAAACCATATCCTAACAAAACATATAAAGAACAGTTGCTGGAACTGAGTATGTCTAGTTTAATGAAAAGAAGGACTGGGGGGGGGGTGTTGACATGTAGCAATGTTTCAATATTTGAGGGGCTGCCACAAATAAGAGGGAGTCAAGCTATTCTCCAAAGCACCTGAAGGCAGGAGAAGAAGCAACAACGGATGGAAACTAATCAAGGAGAGAAGCAACCTAGAACTAATTTCCTAATGGTGAAGTACAATTTATCAGTGGAACTACTTGCCCTCCAGAAGTTGTGGATGCTCCAACATTGGAGGTTTTTAAGAAGAGATTGGACAACCTGAAGTCTGAAATGATAGAGGGTTTCCTGCCTGAGCAGGGAGCTGGACTAGAAGTTCTCCAATGTCCCTTCCAACTCTGTTATTCTGTTAAGAACTGAGATTTGATCAAACTTCCATAACTGCCATCTTCTTTGACCCATCTCCCCATCATTTTTCCCATAGACATTGATGGCTGGGATTTTTTATTTTTTGGACTGGGGATTTTTTTTTTTCTTTGATGGGCCTATTCTAGTTTTTCCATAATTGTTTTCGTGCTTTTCTTCTTTGAGTGATAGGCAACATTGGTGCCTCTTATCGGCCTTTAATCTTCCAAATTCAAAGAATCAGTGGACTGAGTTATCAGTGGAAGCTTGGCGAAACTACAAGAATATAGGTTTCTATATCAGGGATATAGACCAAACACTGGTTTATATTTACACTACTTTTCACAGAATTTGAAAGTGATACATTTGCTTTGTGGAGGATGTCTGCTGCCTGGATGCGAAAAAGTGGTATAATTAAATATTGGATAGAATTTGAGAAGTTCTCACTTATTTTTAGTTGTTATTCCCATCATTCATTTGCTATCTCAAATGGTCAAGTGATCATTATAATTTTTTTTTTTAAAAGAGGTGTTTAGGAAAAAATGAAAATAAACTTTCCCTTGGGTCAGGCACAATATTGAGGAACTTCAAGGACACATCCATGCAGTTAATGAAGAAATGATTAGCTATTGTTTTCCTCTGAAATATTTATAATTTCCCAGCCTAGTCTATAATCCTGGGATTTTCTGGACATCTTAGATCCTATATCCAATCCTCATAAGATTGGGCAACCATTTATCAAAGATGATGTAAGGACTCCTGCCTTGGGTGGGGCATTGGAATAGAAAACCCTCCAAGATCTCTTCCAACCTTCTGATTCTATGATTGATTCTATAAATTCCATGATTCCATAAAGCTGGATCTGCTCAACTTCCAATTCTGGACAAGGTCAATCTTCATGATGTCAAGGTTCCAAGTATTATGCCCATAGCAAACAGAACCCTAAAGCAAGTAGGTTCCTCAAAGAATAGTTTTATTGGACATATCATATTGGCAAAGGATGGTGAAAACTGACTCTGAATATTCCCGCAGTTTTCACCTAATTAAAAGTAAAAGTTTCTCTCCTTTCTCAAACAATCAGTCACATGGACCAATCAAGGTCCCATCCGGTTGCCTGGTGACATTGCTCTCTCAGGCCACCTGTCCTTGGTTCCCAGGAGAAAGTATTTTGTTTTGGCTATAAACCCCAGATATTTCTATTCCCCCCTCCCTATCCCTCAGCTCCACTATGGCAACAAGGCCTTGGTCAGGTCAGCTTCAGGGTTGACAATGACATGCTCTAGAGGTGACCTTCTTTCCTTCTTCTTCCATAATTACGATCCTGTTACAAATTCCCTGTAAATAATAAGTCACAGACTAGTTCCGTTGCCTGGAGGCCGTGCGGAACTGGATGGGGATAAACAAGCTCAGACTCAACCCCTCCAAGACCGAGTGGCTGTGGCTTCCGGCATCCCGGTATAGTCAGCTGGTACCATTACTGACAATTGGGGATGAGATCTTGCTCCCCACAGAGACGGCCCGCAACTTGGATGTCCTCCTGGATTCACAGCTATCTTTAGAAGATAATTTGACCGCCGTTGCCAGGGCTGCCTTTTATCAGGTTCGCCTGATCCGCCAGTTGTGTCCCTTTCTGGATCGGGACGCCTTGCGCACGGTCACTCATGCCCTAGTCACCTCCCGTATGGACTACTGTAATGCTCTCTACATGGGGCTCCCCTTGAAAAGCACCTGGACGCTCCAACTGGTCCAGAATGTAGCCGCGCAGGTGATTATGGGTGCAGCTCGTTGTGCCCATGTAACACCTCTCCTACGCGAGCTGCACTGGCTCCCAATGGTCTTCCGGGTGCGATTCAAGGTGTTAGTTATCACCTTTAAAGCGCTCCATGACTTAGGACCTGGGTACCTACAAGACCGTCTTTTGCCACCAATAGCCTCCCACCGACCAGTTCGTTCTCACAGGGAGGGACTACTCAGGGTACCATCAGTCAAATTATGCCAACTGGCGACTCCCAGGGGGAGGGCCTTCTCTGTGGCGGCTCCAACTCTTTGGAATGAACTGCCCCCTGAGATATGAAATATCCCTGATCTCCGTGCTTTCCGCCGTGCCCTCAAGACCCTGATGTTCCAACAGGCGGGGCTAAACATATGAACATGTGAATGTTTTTAAAATGTTATCTAATTTTAGGTTCTATTTAATTGGGCCAAACTATGTTATAATAATAATTTTAATTAGCAATTTTATGATGTTTGTGTATCTATATTTTTCTTGACTGTACACCGCCTTGAGTCGTACGGGAGAAAGGCGGTATAGAAACATAATAAATAAATAAATAAATAAATAAATAAATAAATAAATAAATAATAAATAAATAGTTCAATTTGTAAATTAGAACTGCAGAAAAAACAATGGCTAACAACCTGCCTTCCATTGAGGACCTGTATACTGCACGAGTCAAAAAGAGGGCTGGGAAAATATTTACAGACCCCTCGCATCCTGAAAATAAATTGTTTCAGCTCCTACCCTCAAAATGATGCTATAGAGCACTGCACATCAGAACAACTAGACTCAAGAACAGTTTTTTCCCAAATGCCAACACTCTGCTAAACAAATAATTCCCTCAATACTGTCAAAATAGTATTAAGTCTGTATTACTATTAATCTTCTCATCGTTTATATCACCCATCTCTTATGAGTGTATGACTATAACCTTGTTTCTGATATCCTTACGATATCCTTACGATTTATATTGATTGTTTCCTAATATGATTTGATTGCTTATTTGTTCCCTATGACTATCATTAAGTGTTGTACCTTATGATTCTTGATAAATGTATCTTTTCTTTTATGTACGCTGAGAGTGTATTCACCAAGACTAATTCCTCATGTGTCCAATCACACTTGGCCAATAAAGAATTCTATTCTATTCTATTCTATTCTATTCTATTCTATTCTATTCTATTCTATTCTATTCTATTCTATTCTATTCTATATTGCACACTTGACACACAACCGGGAATGCTTACCAGTTAAGTTGTCTGTATTGTTTTCCCCTCCTAATATCCAAATCTATGAAGTTCTTTACTTCCTCTATGCCTATCTACCGCTTTCATTGACATCTGCTAACATTTTCCAGGTCAGGCTGCTGCAGAACGATAACATTTTCCCTCCCTTTCCTTTGTCAGGCATGATGGAAAACTAGAGTAACATCTTCATATTGTTGAGAACATACCATCATGCGCGTGGCTGCAGGGGAATTTTTGAGCGTGCGAAGGGAGCACACCTGTAATACTTTGATAGATTTCTTGGCGTCTTGTAAAGAGCCCGGGAAGCTGAACTGTCGCATCAAATCATGGCTTTTAGCAGTCTGAAACAAAGCCAGTTTTATGAGGAGAGCCCCTTGCCATCACCTCTCTTTGTTTCTTTCCAGCAGCAAATAAAAACAAGGATGAGCTATAGCAGGCATTGCAGAACAAAAATGCAAGTCCCTGTGTGTAATCTGCAGTGTGTGTGTGTGTGTGTGTGTGTGTGTGTGTGTGTGTCTGTCTGTCTGTCTGTCTGTCTGTCTGTCTGTCTCTGTGTGCGTACATTATTCCTTCGGGACATTCTTTTGCAATTCTGTAAAACGAAATGAAATATTTCGCCCCTTCAGAAATTGTATCCTCCTTTCAAAGGAGCGTGGTTTGCCATCCCTGGCCATTATCTCCAAAGCCAAATCTCATTTACCATATCAAATTGCAAAGTAATTGTTTCATTTGCATATTCTGGGCAGGGAGCCGTATGGTGTCTGCAGTAAGCTCCGTTTTCTCCTGGGCTAATGAGTCTTTGGGTAAAAAAAAAAAAAAAAAACTAAACTAAAATGTAAATAAGTCTGATGCATTTCTGGATGTTTTTCTTCTCCGTTTTCTCCAATTGTTGTGACGCTGTGTTTGTTTCTAGGGTTGTGCAAGGTTTCAAAAGGATATTCCATTTTGAAGATGCTTCAGGCGAAGCCTGCTTTCTGAATTGCCTCCATGCTTGATGTTGCTGTGCCTACACATATGAGCAGACGTGCCCAGGCACAACTTCAAAGCTAGCCTTTTCATTGCTGTGACTGCTTTCATGATGCAGGAAGAAATTGCTTTCAGTGCTTCTCTGTCCATTGCACAAACCTCTTTTTAAAAAAAAATTGTTACTGTAAACAGTATTTTTGTAGTGGAATGTAGTCTGGATTTCCAGGAGGGATGGGCTGCATTCCAGACAGCTAAGAGACAGCAAAGTTTTTATAGTTTGGTTGGGAGGAAGAGGGTTAAGATCAGTGGTGGGTTCCTCCCGGTTCGGTCTGGTTCTCCCGAGCTGGTAGCGGTGACGATATGACGTGATCGAACCGCTTCTGCCCCCCCGCCCCACTGCACCCCTCCACCCCCCACCCCCCCACCCCCACCCCCTGCGTTATTCTTACCTTTTATTTGGCCCCACCCCCAATCTATTGCTGCCTCCTGAGTCCCAGCTGATGGCTAGAGGGAAAAAAATTGTTTAAACTCTTGCCGCGGGGCTTCAAAGGGCCGCCCTACAGCTGATCAGTGGTAAAAGAAAACAAATGAGTAGACCAGTGCCTGCAAAAATAAATGGGTAGACCAGTGCCTGCAAAAATAAATGGGTAGATCGGTACAGCTCTTCAAGCAGTTAAAAGCCTGGTAGACCAGTACCTCTGCTAAATCCTAAATAATTGTCACATGACCATCAAGCCATGCCCACAAAATAAGTCACGCCCACAGAACTGGTAGTAAAAAATTGTAGAACCCACCCCTGGTTAAGACAGCTTCTCCATAGCAGTTCTCAGAGTATATCTTGCAAGTACTGTACTTTTCAGAGTATAAGACACACTTCCCCCCCTCAAAAGAGGGTGAAAATTTGGGTGCGTCTTATACACCAAATGTAGCCCTGCCCACCTGCTGGCCTCCACCCTTTGGCCATTTTTGACCTCTGCGCGTTGCATTTTCAGCCTCCGCATACTGTTTTAGACCTGTTCCAGGCTGGGGGATCACCACAGCACATCGCCGCCTCCGTGTTTCACATTTTTTACCTCTGTGCCAAAATCTCCGCTGCCTGGAACCGCCCAAAAACAAGATGCAAGGAGGTCAAAAACGGGGCATGTGGAGGCCGAAAACGTGACACACGGAGGCGATGATCAGTGACAATGTGCTGTGGCGATCCCTGCAGCCTGGAATGGGACTAAAACAGAGCGTTCGGAGCCCAAAAACATGAGGCACAGAGACAGCGATGGTCTGTGGTAATCCCTGCAGCCTGGAACAGCTGATTGGGGATATTCTGGGAGGCTGATCCACCCGCCAATCAGCTGCTTGTGCTGAATCAGGTTGTGATAATGTGCTGAAGCTGACCAGGCTGTTTGGTATTTGTTGCAAGGATGCTAGCCAGATGAATACGGTAATCATCTGGCTAGCATCCTTGCAGCAAATACCAAACAGCCTGGTTGGTGGTAGGCAGAATTTTTTTTCTTATTTTCCTCCCCAAAAACTAATGTGCGTCTACTCCAGAGCATCTTATACTCCAAAAAATATGGTAGTTGCTTTAGTTTGGCAAGATTCTATCTATAGGTGAGGAATAATAAAGAAAACTACTTTGAAGTAACTCTGTGTGTCTTTCTTGATTTTTGGAGCCTGACAATTTCCTTTGCAACTGATAGTTGTCTCTGTGTGCATGACTTAGTTTCCATCTTGTTCCCATGTATATATATTATGCACATTTGTTTTCTTTGAAATGTATTTTGTATTTTGTTTGGGAAACAAAACAAAATGTTGTGCTCCACCAATATAGTTATTAGCCATTTCAGAAAGGGGGGAAAAATAGTGAATGACTATACATGGATTCATGCTTTGCTTTGTAAAATTTAGACCTGCTCATTCAGTATCAGAATTCACAAGACGTTCTTAATACTTTCCTGTAACTTACAAGGAAAAATCCTATGATCAGGTCTTCCAGTCTGTAGAATATTTTTCCCCCTCCCATATCTATTTCTAGAATAAAATCATGACATCTTGAGAATGTCACTGAATTCACTGAGCTGGAGAAAGATGGTTTGATTGATGGGCAATAAATAATCTTTCTATTCCTTAACCTTGATTGCTTAGAGGATAGATAGGCAAATCTGATCACAGAGTCAGAGAAAGCAATGAATGGAAGGGGCTAGGTGATTGCCTAATCATATGCAGCTTGTCCTGGATAGTCAGCCCAAGAATTACACGGTGATAAAATGTAAGAAATTATGCTAAAAAGACTGGTAGAAATCAGTGCACAGATGTTCCTTTTACTAGTAAAATATCTTCATTCTGACAGGTTGGCAGTTCAAGAAGAATCCTTGCATGTTATCTACCAGGGTGTTGGAGAGCAACTGTCCCAGTTGGGAGGAGGGATCAAGTAGGGAATTAGCCTAGACTCACAATGTGAACACAAGAGAGCTGTTGTCAGCAGCCTGAGGAGCTGGCAGCATAGTTGGACAGGGAGGAGGCTGGGGAGGAACATGGGCCAGTCCTGGAGGCTGGGGAAGGCCCGGATGAGGGCTCTGCGTCGGAGGCAGAGATGGGCCAAGGCCATCTGGGAGCGATGCATGGACTCCAGAGCCCCCAGAGTTGGATAGCAGAGTGGCAGAGGAACAGAAGGAGCCTGTTCCCAGTGCACGCATGCATAGAGCTGCCAGGAGGCAAGATCAGTTAAAGCAAAAGGGACGACTCGGGAGTAAGGCCAGGAGATGATTGGCCCCTCCCATAAGGCTTAAAAGAGAAACTAAGGCACTTGGGCCTTTTGCAGGAAAGCAATGTTGCTAACTCTGTTTCCAGTCAGCATCTCTTGTTTGTTTCTGAACTCCATGGGGCTTTGCCAAGTAAGGCCTTTGGCAGGGTGTCAAAGAAGATAAAGGTTGGTGATTATCCCGAAGGACTTCTTCCGAAGGACTTTTGTTGCAACTAATTGGGACTCAGCTGGGAATGAACACAATTCTCAGCTGTTACAATAAAATAGGTTTTTTGGGGGACTAATTGTGTCTTGTAATGACTCAGTAAGCCTTGGTCCCAACAAGAGCAAGGTCTGACCTCTCTGAATGCCATTGAACTTTCTCAGGTCTTTCTCAGGTGAAAATTGCCAGTCTGGGAAGATTCCTGTATTATGGGCAGAGAACACTAAAGTAGTTAGTTTGAACTCTACGCGTGTGGGTTTGGTTGTTCATGCTTGACCCAACACATTGGACCTTGAGTTCATACTTCTCCAGCACTTTCTATTTCCTTGTAGAAGCATGGGAGTCTTCAGATGGGGATGGACAACTAAAGATGTGTCGTGTGTCATGATGCAAGTGTTGTGACTTACCCTGAGCGTGGTAAGGGTTGTGCTGCTTTGATGACACCACCACAGGTGTGCCATCTGTAGTTTACTGTATAGATAATATTTTATGGATGAGAACAAAGAATGAAAACGTGAAGGTTGCTTGAAACAAGGAACACTTGTTTCAAATTATTCCAAGCCTGTAAACCTTGTTACCTGTCAGTATCTTCTCATTTGAACTCTCAACACACATACAACCTGCTTGAATAATTAACAGGCACACAAGAATCCAGGAAGCTCTGATCAGGTGTTGTTGTTAAAAAGCTAAAAAAAAAATATTGCAGGTAATCCTAAACTTACAACTGTTGCAAGTCAAGGACTATCTATACTGAAGATTTCCAGTGATTGTTATGCTTCTGTGTTTATTTTTTTTAAAAAAATGAGGTTTATTGAACTGCTCATTTTCTAGGTCAGGGGTCAGCAACCTGCAGCTCCAGAGCTACATGCGGCTCTTTGGGCCCTCTGCTGTGGCTCTCTGTTGGGCGATCCCACCACTGGCTGGCCCCACCCCTCACCCTCCTTTCCCAGTCACTCCTCGCCTGACCTGAGAAGGTAAGGGCGATGGTGGGGGATGGAGAAGCAGCCAGGGCAGAGACATAGAGAGATACAGAGAGAGGGAGAGGGAGAGAGACATAGAGAGATACAGAGAGAGAGGGAGAGAGAGAGACATAGAGAGATACAGAGAGAGAGGGAGAGAGGGGGAGGGAGGGAGGGAGGGGAGAGAGAGAGAGAGAGAGAGAGACATAGAGAGATACAGAGAGAGAGGGAGAGAAGGGGGAGGGAGGGAGGGGAGAGAGAGATATGTCAAAAGGGTTTTGTGGCTCCCAGTGCTTTTTAACAACTGGTTCTCTGCCCTAATGACTGGCTGGGTAGGCGTGGCTAGGGGAGGGTCATGTGACTGGTGGAAGTGAGTGACACCGAGTTGGCCACGCCCACCCATGTTTTGTGGCTCCTGGAGTTTTCTTTTCTGTGGGAAATGGGTCCAAATGCACTCTTTGAGTGCTTAAGTTTGCAGACCCCTGTTCTAGGTAGTAAACATGGGATTAGAAGAACCAAGAGAATAAGAAAAGAAGAACCCACAACAAAGGGGAGAGCCTTCTCAGTGGGGGCACCTACCCTTTGGAACAGGATACCCCCAGGGATAAGAATAATCCCAGATCTTCGTACTTTCCGTCAGGCACTTAAGACCTTCCTCTTTCACCAAGCCGGGCTAGCATAATTAATTTTTTCTTTCCTTTTCCTAATTGTGTAAATTTTATTCTGAAGAACTTAACTTAACTGATAAGCCAAATTGACTTAATTATTATTTATTGCTTCTATTCACATTTTTATATATATATTTATTTTGACTGTTCACCACCCTGAGTCCTTCGGGAGAAGGGCGATATAAAAAATTAAATAAATAAATTAAATAAATAAATAAAGAATAGAATGTAACATTAATAGCACAATAATGACATACTGGTGTCCCAGGACAATCTGTCTTAACTCACATATTACAATCATACAAAGAAAAAGAAAGCACCTGATGCCAAGATTTTGGCAGCCCTTTTCCACAAGAAAGCAGAAATCCTTTTTAGAATTTTTCTCTTCACAAGATTTATTGAAGAGAACGTGATGTAAGTTACAGCAGTCTCAGTGACTGGATTGCTTTCAATTTTGAATCCAATTTATCGTTCAGGTAGTTGTGGTGGACATTTTCTTCTGACTTTTCCTATGGGTCTCCCACAATGAATTGCCAAGGAGGCTGTTCACTTAAGTGATAAGAAAAAAACTACATCCAACAGACTAGACCAGGGGTGAAATCCAGCAGGTTCTGACCGGTTCTGGAGAACCGGCAGCGGAAATTTTGAGTAGTTCGGAGAACCGGCAAATACCACCTCTGGCTGGCCCCAGAGTGGGGTAGGAATGGAGATTTTGCAATGTCCTTCCCCCAGGAGTGGGGAGGGAATGGAGATTTTGCAATATCCTTTCCCCAGGAGTGGGGTGGGAATGGGGATTTTGCAGTATCCTTCCCATGGAGTGGGGTGGGAATGGGAATTTTGTAGTATCCTTCCCCTGGAGTGGGGTGGGAATGGAGATTTTGCAATTCCTTCCCCCAGGAGTGGGGAGAGAATGGAGATTTTGCAATATCCTTCCCCCAGGAGTGGGGAGGGAATGGGGATTTTGCAGTATCCTTCCCCTGGAGTGGGGCAGGAATGGAGATTTTGCAGTATCCTTCCCCCAGGAGTGGGGAGGGAATGGGGATTTTGCAGTATCCTTCCCCTGGAGTGGGGCGGGAATGGAGATTTTGCAATATCCTTTCCCCAGGAGTGGGGTGGGAATGGGGATTTTGCAGTATCTTTCCCCTGGAGTGGGGTGGGAATCGGGATTTTGCAGTATCCTTCCCCCAAGAGTGGGGTGGGAATGGGGATTTTGCAGTATCCTTCCCCTGGAGTGGGGCGGGAATGGAGATTTTGCAATATCCTTTCCCCAGCAGTGGGGAGAGAATGGAGATTTTGCAGTATCCTTCCCTTGCCACATCCACCAAGCCACACCCACCAAGCCACACCACACCCACCACGCATGCCACGCCCACAGAACCAGTAGTAAAAAAAAAATGTATTTCACAATTTTTCACTGGACAAGACTATGATTCCCTATCAGGCCCTCAAAATGATTATACCCAACCTAGAACGAAGGAGAAATTTCCTGTTGATGAGAACAATTAATTAGTGGCACACCTTACCTTCAGAACTTGTGGATGCTCTGTCACTGGAGGGTTTTGCAAAGTGATTGAAGAGCTCTTTGTCTCTTCCATCTCTGTTAATCTCTTATTTTGGAAGCCTAAATGAGCCTTGGTGGCGCAGTGGTTAGAGTGCAGTACTGCAGGCTACTTCTGCTGGCTGTCAGCTGCCAGTAGTTCAGCAGTTCGAATCTCACCAGGCTCAAGGCTGACTCAGCTTTCCATCCTTATGAAGTCAGTAAAATGAGGATTTAGATTGTTGGGGGCAACATGCTGACTCTGTAAACTGCTTAGAGAGAGCTGTAAAGCACTGTGAAGCAATATATAGCAATATATTTTTTGGAGTATAAAATGCTCCGGATTATAAAACGCACCTACCTTTTTTGGTGAGGAAAACAAGAAAAAGAAATCTGTCTTTGCCGCCGAGCAATTTTGCCTCGTCGCAGCAAACAGCAAATAGACTGCTTTACTTTCATTTTCGTTTTCAGCATAGCTTGATTAGCACAAGAAGAAAAAAATATCTGCTTCCAGCAAGTTACCGCCTTGCAGCAAGCAGCAGAGGCCCACGCAGCAATAGGCAGTGGCAAATCCCTGCAGCCGGAGACAGCTGAGAGTCGGGAGGCCGATCCAACGGACAATCAACTTGTGCTAATTAGGCTGTGCTGAAGCTGAAACAGGCTGTTTCTTCTTGCTGCTTGCTGCAAGGAGGTAAATTACTGGGAGGCAGAGGTGAAAGGGTGGGCGGGGCTACATTTGGTGTATAAGATGCACCGAAATTTTCACCCCCCTTTTTGGGGGGGAAAGGCGTGTTTTATACTCCAAAAAATATGGTAAGTCTGCTATTGCTATTGCTAAAGCAAGTTTCATGATATATGGACTGCTGGTGGAACTTGGAAAGAGAGAAGTTTGCAAAGAAGGAGGGGGGGGATCCAGCAGAATTTACAGGGGATGGAGGAAGTTGAATTCAGCAAGATGATGGACCAAAGCTCAGCTCATCAGGCTATTCCATCCACCATATTGCAGATTTCAATCCCCTCCTGAAGATGCCACTGAGAAAAAGTGTTCCATTTGATTGAGCCCTTCAAGAGTTTAACAAGGTCAGTTTTTTTTTTTTTTACTGCTTCGTACAGCCATACAATGTCTAAAAGAGCAAGAAAAGCCAAGCATGGGTAGAAAAAAATATTTTAATATGTAATTCATTGCAGACTTCTATAACTCACATGTTTCAAATCGATGCACAAACAGGTATTCCTTGATATGCAGCTTTAGAAATAACTGGTGTATCACTTGGGGGGGAAAGATACATAGGTGGGCAGCAAATAATTAGAATACAGGTAGTAAATAAAGTTGATATTGTATATGATAACAGCAGCGAGATTACTGATAGGTCAATACTGGAAAAATGAAGCTATGCCCACTATCGAGGAATGGACTTTGAAGATGGCCAGCTTTGCAGAGATGGCAAAGATTTCAGCATATCTAAAAGATCGCTCACAAGAGACTTATGAATGGGAGTGGAAAAAGTGGATAGATTATGTGCAGAACAAATATCAAACTAGGAAGTATCAGATAGCTTTTAATTGAAAGTGTTATATAAAGATAGAAATATTTGAATTTTGTGAAGATGAAAAAATATATTGGGGTGGAGGGGTTCAAGTTTTATAAAAAGGGGATTTTGATTTGGATTATATTCTGTGGAAGTCTGGGGGGGCGGGGTGGGTTAGGGTGGGTTAGGGAGGGTTAGGGAAGTTAGGGAGGTTAGGGAGGGTTGGGGGGGGAATGGGGAGAAAATGTAATTGTAAAACTTTTTCAATAAAAAAAAAAAATACAGGTAGTCCTTGACTTTCAACAGCTTGTTTACTGACTGTTCAAATGGCACTGAAAAAAGTGACCTATGGCAGTTTTTCACCCTTATGACCATTGTAGCATCCCCATGGTCACGTGATCAAAATTCAGACTCTTGGCAACTGACTCATAATAGATAAGAGATTAACAGAGTTGGAAGGGACCTTGTAGGTCATCTAGTCCAACCCCCCACTCAAGCAGGAGACCCTACACCCTTTCTGACAAATGGCAGTCCAATCTTTTCTTGAAAGTCTCAAGTGATGAAGCTCCCACAACTTCCGAAGGCAACTTCTGTTCCGTGGGATGATTGTTCTCACTGTCAGAAAGTTCCTCCTCATTTCTAGGTTGAATCTCTCCTTGGTCAGTTTCCATCCATTAATCCTTGTCTGGCCTTCGGGTGCTTTGGAAAACAGCTTGACTGCCTCCTCTCTGTGGCAGCCCTCAAAGATTGGAAGACTGCTATCATGTCTCCCCTGGTCCTTCTCTTCACTAGACTAGCCATGCCCAGTTCCTGCAACTGTTCATCGTATGTTTTAGCCTCCAGTTCCCTAATCATCCTCGTTGCTCTTCTCTGTACTCTTTCTAGAGTCTCAACATCTTTTTTATAGTATGGTGACCAAAACTGGATGCAGTATTCTAGGTGTTTTATAGGCTTATAGAGTGGTATTAGTACCTCACTTGATCTTGATTGAATCCCTCCGTTAATGCAATTTAGGATTGCATTGGCTTTTTTAGCTGCACACTGCCAGCTCCTATTTAGCTGATTGTCCACTAAGACTCCAAGATCCCTCATATTTATGACGGTTGCAGTGCCCCAGGGTCATGTGATCACCTTTTGCGATCTTCTGACAAGCAAGGTCAACGGGGAAGCCAGATTCACTTAACAACTGTGTTACTAATTTAACAACTGCAGTGATTCACTTAACAACTCTGGAAAGAAACTCCCAAATGTGCTTTTTTTCAAGAGGCAACTGGACTTTCTGGTTTTTCTTTTGAAGACTTTTTGCTTCTCATCCAAGAAACTTCTTCAGCTCCGACTAGATGGTGGGGGAACGGAAGGATTGGTGCTCCTAGCAGACAGCTGGTCATTTGCATTCTTTTAGAGAGTCATTGAGGCCACCTGGAGTCACCTAAGTGGTGCAAATGAGTGTGGAGCCTTCTTGGAACTGTTGAAAGGACTGTGTTGTAGACTGGAGATAGATGATGTCGTATCCCTCCCCCTCTGTTGTGAGAGGGCTGTTCAATTTTTACATAAATGACCTTTTTAACCCCTCTTTCAAGCCAGTGGTCTTCTCTGTCCAAAATATGGACTTTGTTGTCTTCAAAAGAGTGACCTGTGTCTTTTAAATGCAGATGGACTGATGAATCTAGTCCTGATGTGTTTGTTCTCCTATGTTGTGCCATGCGTTCATGAAATGGTTGTTTTGTTTCCCCAATGGACAGAACTCATGTGCTCAAAGATCATAAAAGAAAGATCATAAAATGGGGCAAAATTCATTTAAAGAAATGCCTCACTTATCAACAGAAGGTTTGGGCTCAATTGTGGTCATAAATCAAGGGCTACCTACAATGTACAAAGAATGCAAGGTAATTTTCCAGAAAGAATGAAAAATTGCCAGCTGAAAGAGAAACCAGATGTGCCACGTTCAGTGTGTGTGTTTATGTGTGCACACACACACGCATGCGTGCAGAGGAATTAAGCAATACGATATTTGACCCATATAGCACCCTCTATAAATTAACACTATTGCAGGAAATAATGGCACTAAGCAGAATTTAAGTTCCCTTCCGCCAGACATTAATCTGTGGGAGATGCACTAATTTAGACTTCTACACTAAGCAGTGGCTTAAATTCGATTAAACTCAGAGGATACTTCCAACCTAATGCTTTTGCAATAATTACCAATTTGCCTCTTTTTCTTTCAAGGCAATCATTAAATGGACTAGCTCTTCAGAGGTGTTAGATTCCAGCTCTCATTTGTCCCAAGAAGCAAGATCAGGGGTCTGCAACTTTAAGCAAACTCCAAGAGCCCTTTGGACCCATTTCCCACAGAAAAGAAAACACCAGAAGCCACAAAATGTGGGTGGGCGTGGCCAACTCGATGTTGCTCACTTCCACCAGTCACATGCCCCCCCCTAGCCACGCCTATCCAGCCAGTCATTAGGGCAGAGAATCAGTTGTTAAAAAACACCAGGAACCACAAAACCCTTTTGACATATCTCTCTCTCCCCTCCCTCCCTCCCTCCCTACCCCCTCTCTCCCTCTTTCTCTGTATCTCTCTTTGTCTCTCTCTCTCTTCCTCTCTCTCTGTATCTCTCTCTCCCTCTCCCTCTCTCTGTATCTCTCTGTCTCTGCCCTGGCCGCTTCTCCATCCCCCGCCATCACCCTTACCTTCTCAGGCAAGGCAAGGAGTGACTGGGAGGGGAAGGCGATGGGTTGGGCCAGCCAGTGGTGGAATCACCCGATAGGAAGCCACAGCAGAGGGCCCAAAGAGCCGCATGTGGCTCCGGAGCCACAGGTTGCTGACTCCTGAGCAAGACCAATAGGCTGAGAGATGTAATCCAAGATATGGAGGGCATCTGGTAAGCTAACTTCTGCATTAAGGTTGCATAACAAAATAACACAGTTGGAAGGGATCTTGGAGGTCTTCTGGTCCAAACCCCTATACCATTTCAGACAAATTCTTGCCCAATCTCTTCCAGGATGTTTTCAACCCACAATACCTCGCAAGTTGTTCCACTGATTAATTCCTCTTTCAGGAAATTTCTCCTTAGTTTTAGATTGTTTCTCTCCTTGATTAGTTTCCATCCATTGCTTCTTGTTCTGCCTTCAGAGGCTTTGTAGAATAAGTTGAATAGGTTGACCCCTTCTTCTTTATGGCATCCCCTTAGATATCAGAAGACTGCTATCATATCACTCATAGTCCTTCTTTTCATTAAACCAGTCATACCCAATTCCTGCAACCGTTCTTCATATGTTTTAGCCTCCAGTCCCCTAATCATCTTCGTTACTCTTCTCTGCACTCTTTCTAGAGTCTCAACATTTTTTATTTATTTATTTATTTATTATTGAATTTCTATACCGCCCTACTCCCGAAGGACTCAGGGCGGTGCACAGCCATGAAATAAAACACATAGATATACAAAATTTAAAATCGAATAAAATGAATTAAATAAATTTGGCTGAATTAATACCCATAATTTAAGATACCCATATTTTAAAATACATTAAAAATTTAGAATTTACACTTAAAAGGGAGAAGATTTAGGCGAGGCCAGCTTGATGAAATAAAAGCGTCTTCAACTCGCGGCGGAAGGTGCGCAGATCCGGAATCCTCCGTATCTCTGGGGGGAGCTCATTCCAGATCGTCGGTGCCCCCACAGAGAAGGCTCTCCCCCTACATCTTTGTGATATCATGGTAACCAAAACTGGAAGTAATATTCTAAGATCACCATCAAGTGGGGTCTTACCAAGGCAATGGTACGAACACTTCACATGATCTGGATTCTATCCAGTGGTGAAATCCAAATTTTTTAATACCGGTTCTGTGGGCGTGGCTTGGTGGGCGTGGTATGGCTTGGTGGGCGTGGTATGGCTTGGTGGGCGTGGCTTGGTGGACGTGGCAGGGGAAGGATACTGCAAAATCTCCATTCCCACCCCACTCCAGGGGAAGGATATTATAAAATCTCCATTCCCACCCCACTCTGGGGCCAGCCAGAGGTGGTATTTGCAGGTTCTCCGAACTACTCAAAATTTCCGCTACCGGTTCTCCAGAACCTGTCAGAACCTGCTGGATTTCACCCCTGATTCTATCCCTCTATTAATGCAGCCTAGGACTGTGTTAGCTTTTTTTGGCAGTTGCAGCACACTGTTGGCTCATACTTAAGTGGTGCTCTATTAGGACACCTAAATCCTTCTCACAGTTGCTGCTATTGAGCCAGATAACATCTATTTGATACCTGTGCATTTGGTTTTTCTTGCCTAAAAGTAGAACCTTACTTTTCTCCCCAGTGAAGGCCATTTTTATCCTTAGGCTTCCCACCTCTATTGTTTCTGTCCCTATAGTAGACTCAGAAACTAGCTACAGTGGGGGAGAAAATAGGTCCAAGTGAAGAATTAGGGCCCCAACATAGTGTCAGGGAAATTGTGCAGAAGGTGTCCAAATGGTGTCAGAGACACTGACGCGAACTTGTAGTTTTATATAGATAAATATATTTTACATCAATATATACAGCAAACAAAGATAGTCAGGCAAACTGGAGCATCATGAGGTAAATCACACAGAACATGGATTTCACTGAAGAAAAAAGGCGGGAAAAGAGGGAAACTCCCTCTCCACACCCACAGCAGCCAAGATTGCCTCACGCAGGAACCAGCATTCTCCAACTAATCAACCACAACTGTGTGTTCGGGCTCACTCCACAACCCCACTGCTCCAGCTACCAAATTTAAATATCTTAACACAGAGTTCAACATTATTTTTTTTAAAAAAAGAAACGTGGTCTGATATCGAACGATGAAATGGAGACCTCGGCTCGCTCCATAGGTTTCATGTTAAATTCCGATGCAGCCTGAAGGCTACCGCAATATTCTGCCTTGGAATCGAAGGAGCGATAGGAGGGCTGACACGCGCCTTTTACAACCCTTTGAGTGATGTGGCTGCAATAAAGGCAGGATTCACTGCCATTCAAGATGAGTCCAAGTAGCTCAGCAAATCTTTCATCCTGCCAGGCAATTAGAGAAGCTTTCGGGGAAAGGATGCTTTCTTGGCCAGCCACCACCAAAATGCTACTGTGAAGTATTTGTTCCATTTTCATCCCAAATCACTGGGCGGTTAGTACAACTGCTTGTGTCTTTTTCCAAACTGCCACAGAAAGATTGCAACAATCAATCCATGCTTTTCCGGAAGCACAGATTGGGTTCTCTGCTCAGGCTTATCTATCACATGCCACAGGGTCTTTCGGAGAATTAAATGGAAAGTGTCTTTGAGATGACCTCAAGCTCAGACGACTTCATGGTCACATCTAGCAGGCTTCTTGACAGCAGTATGGAAGTACTCACCTCTGCTTCTCTTCGAGATGATTTTCAAGTCCCTACTTGTGCTTACGTTCTGATTCTTCTTGGAGGTCAACCAACCAGGTACTAATCAGGATTTTAAGCTGTTTCAAGGAAGATATTTGCTGAAGTATGCAACAGAATAACAGAGTTGGAAAGGACCTTGGAAGTCTTCTAGTCCAACCCTCTGCTCAAGCAGGAGATCCTATATCATGTCTGACAAATGATTCTCTGAACCCTTTTTAAAAACCTCCAGTGATGGAGCACCCACAACTTCTAAAGTCAAGCCATTCCACCAATTAACTGTTCTAACTATCAGTAAATTTCTCCTTAGTTCCAGGTTGCTTCTCTCCTTGATTAGTTTCCATCCATTGCTTCTTATCTTGCCTTCAGGTGCTTTGAAAAATAGCTTGATTCCCCCTTCTTTGTGGCAACCCCTTAGATATTGGAACACTGCTATCATGTCTCCCCTAGTCCTTCTTTTCATTAAACTAGACATACCTAGATATACCCAATTCCAACAAACATTCTTTATATGTTTTAGCCTCCAGTCCCCTAATCATCTTTGTTCTTCTTCTCTTCACTCTTTACAGAGTCTCATCATCTTTTTCTATATTGTGGAGAAATAAAATGTTGTCCCTATTCTCATTCTCTAGCTTACAATCAAGGACACGGTGGCTCGGTGGCTAAGATGCTGAGATTGTCAATCGAAAGGTCGGCAGTTCAGCGGTTCGAATCCCTAGTGCCGCGTAACGGGGTGAGCTCCTGTTACTTGTCCCAGCTTCTGCCAACCTAGCAGTTCGAAAGCACGTAAAAAATGCAAGTAGAAAAATAGGGACCACCTTTGATGGGAAGATAACAGCGTTCCGTGCACCTTTGGCGTTTAGTCATTCTTTAACAGTAACAGAGTTGGAAGGGACCTTGGAGGTCATCTAGTCCAACCCCATCTCACGCAGGAGACCTGTACTAGGGATTTGAACCACCAAACTGCCGACCTTTCTGACCAACAAGCTCAGCGTCTTAGCCACTGAGCCACGTAGTTAGGCTGGCCACATGACCACGGAGACATCTTTGGACATCAGTGGCTCTTTGGCTTTGAAACAGAGATGAGCACCGCCCCCTAGAGTCGGGAACGACTAGCACATATGTGCGAGGGGAACCTTTACCTTTACCTTTAGCTTATAATCCTCTGAAAGCAATCACCCCTATTCCTGTAAACACATAAGATGCCCCATTTTTTCTTTCTGGCATGAGCTACATAGCTCTACAGCAATCTCTGTATTACCAATGCTAAATGGCAAAAAGGGTGTTTTGCATACAGATCATTCCTGATTTAAAATCCCTAGAGCTTCCCTGAAACTCACAGAAACCCAGGAGATGTGAGAGATCTCACAAAGATTGATGGTTCATTGAGGGCGCTTCCAAGAAAAGTCAGCACACAAGGATGCAATCAAGTTAAATCTTTATTTAGGAATAAAGTAGGTAAAATGAGTTCCCTGGCATGGAGGCATCCATGCCTGGATTGAGCCCATGGTTCAGTCCCGTAGGAAGTTAGAACAAGAGCCAAAGAGCAGCCCCTGTGCAGGGGTTCTTATGGGGGCCCTTGGCCCCTCCATTACCAATGGATGTGAAGGGGTCAGAGGGCTATTAACTCTCCCCAATGGGGTTACAGGGGCCGGAGCCCCTTGACCCACCAGTGGGATCAAAGGTGCCTCTTTGCTCCCATCTGATGGCCTTTTAAGAAACTGCCATGGCTGGCACAAAACACCTAACAGGAGATATGATAATAGTGTTCCAATATTTGAGGGGCTCCTATAAAGATGAGAAGGTGAAACTATTTTCCAAAGCACCAAAAGGCAAGAAACAATGGATGGAAACTAACCAAGGGGAGAAGCAACCTAGAACTAAGGAGAAAATTCCTAAGGGCTCGCAATCTGGGTGTCCTCCTGGACGCACGGCTGTCTTTAGAAGACCATATGACGGCTGTGGCCAGGGGGGCCTTTTATCAGGTTCGCCTGATTCGCCAGTTGCAGCCCTTTCTGGACCGGGACGCCTTGCGCACGGTCACTCACACCCTTGTCACCTCCCGGCTGGACTATTGTAATGCTCTCTACATGGGGCTCCCCTTGAAGAGCACTCGGAGGCTCCAGCTGGTCCAGAATGCGGCCGCGCGGGTGGTTATGGGCGCAACTCGTTGTGCCCACGTGACACCTCTCCTGCGTGAGCTGCACTGGCTCCCAGTGGTCTTCCGGGTGCGATTCAAGGTGTTGGTCACCACCTTTAAAGCGCTCCATGGCATAGGACCCGGGTACCTTTGAGACCAACTTCTGCCACCAATAGCCTCCCACCGGCCAGTTCACTCCCACAGAGAGGGTCTCCTCAGGGTGCCACGGCCAAGTTATGTCGGCTGGCGACACCCAGGGGGAGGGCCTTCTCTGTGGGAGCCCCAGCCCTGTGGAATGAACTGCCCCCGGAAATGCGTAAGATCTCCGACCTCCGGGTATTTCGTTGTACACTCAAGACACTGTTGTTCCGCCAGGCTGGGCTATCAACATAACAATTTTAAATTGGGTTTTAAATTCCTGGGGTTTTAAATTGAGCCGAATTCATTTAATAATTTTAAACTATTTTAACTGATGTTTTCTTGTGTTTTTAATAGGCTGTACACCGCCCTGAGTCCTTCGGGAGAAGGGCGGTATAGAAATCAAATTATTCTATTCTATTCTATTCTATTCTATTCTATTCTATTCTATTCTATTCTATTCTATTCTATTCTATTCTATTCTATTCTATTCTATTCTAAACAGTTAGAGCAATCAACCCATGGAACAATTTGCTTTCAGAAGTTGTGGGGGCTCCATCACTGGAGGCTTTCAAAAAGAGACTGGACAACGATTTGTCTGAAAAGTATAAGTTCTGCTTGAGCAGGGAGTTGGACGAGAAGACCTCCAAGGTCCCTTCCAACTCCATTATGCTATGTTCTATGAAAATCAGAGAAACAGAGATACCATCTCTGCGGCATTAGACTTATCATTGTTGAATGGCTAAAAATAGATCTCTCTTTACTTTCTGTCATTTCCAGCCTGGCCAAGGAGCCTATCGCTAGATTTTTCACAGATGCAAGGTGTAAAGTCACTGCAGTTTTCTTGGCTTTAATAAGAGGAAAAGAGAGAATGTGCCCAATTAGATATGACGTAATTTGTTTACATTTGTTATATTTACACGTCTTATTCCTAGAGTGGGTTTGAAAAAGCAGTGGGAAATCAAATCTAGGAGCTATTTAAAAGAAAGTACACTGAAAACATAAAAAAAACATCTATATTAGCCACCTTGATGAAATTTCATTCAACACCGCCAGCTGATATGGGGATCAATAGGTCCATCTACTATTCAATTACCTGAAAAAAGAAGTTGATTATAGAAGTAGATAACCATAAGGGTTTTGTAAGATGTTATCCATCTGCTTAATTCATCCCAAGATTATATGTAGATCTATATCTACATACACACACACAAATGCATATATTTATCAGATTTCATTCAACATACTCTCTGCAGCTTTCAAATACCATAGAGCAAAAATATAGAAAATATTTAAAAAAAAAATAAATATTTTTTGACAGAGCCTTGGTGGCGCAGCAGACTAAAGTGCTGTTAAGTAGCACCAGCTGCCTGAAATTACTGCAAGTTCAAATCTCACCAGGCTCAAGGTTGACTCAGCCTTCCATCCTTTCGAGGTAGGTAAAATGAGGACCTGGATTGTGGGGGCAATAAGCTGACTTTGTATCAAAAAGAACACCGCTTTGGGGGGGGGGGCGAAAGCCCTACTAAGCAGGTATATACAAAAGTGTGAAGGCTCTTGCTTAATGCATTGTAAGCCGCCCTGAGTCTCCAGAGAAGGGCGGCATATAAATCAAACCAATAAATAAAATAAATAAACAAAATAAATATATTTTTAATTTAAAAAAATATATATATTAAAAATCATTTTTAAAAATGTAATATACAACATCAAAGAAACAGATGTTATGATCCAAATGTTCTCCCAAACAGTCCAGGCTTTCTTTCTTTCTTTCTTTCTTTCTTTCTTTCTTTCTTTCTTTCTTTCTTTCTTTCTTTATTTATTTATTTATTTATTTATTTATTTATTTATTTATTTATTTATTAAATTTTTATACCGCCCCCTCTCCCGAAGGACTCGGGGCGGTGAACAGCCAGAATTAAAAACACACAATACAAATATTAAAATACATTAAAACGAAATTAAATTATCTTTGGCTTCTCCAATTTAAAACCCCTTACCCATAAAATTCCCCAATTAAAAAATTGTTGTTATTATTACAAATATTACATGCATGCTCCCGTTTCAGCACTCGGTGCTGAAAAGGTTCGCCAACCCTACTATAGCAGGTGGTAACATCATGCTGACTTTATCTGGACCTCAGAGGTTTGAGCAAAGATACACTTGAATAGACCTGAGTGGGCCACCTGAAGGGAATGACTGGACTGTAGGAGAGACTAGGAAATTGAAAAATGCTATTTTGCTTTACAGAATACAGAATAACAGAGTTGTCAGGGACCCTGGAGGTCTTCTAGTCCAGCTCCCTGCTCAAGCAGGACACCCTATACCAGTGATGGCTAACCTTTTTGCCATCGCGTGCCAGGAGAGGGGGGCGGGGGAGGGTTGCAAGTGTATGTGCCCACGCGCAAGCATGCACAACCCCCTCCCCCCTCCCCCCCGTTCCTGGCACATGATGGCCTGGTAGGCCCGTTTTTCTTTCTTACCTGGTTCCAGATCCTCTCTGTGTATCTGGGAAGGGCGAAAACAGCCTTTCCCACTCCCTTGGAGGCCCTACGGAGGCTGAAAGGGCCCATTTCCCAACTCTTGGTGGGACAGGAAGTGACATTTTTTTGCTGTCCCCAGCCTCCAGAACCTCTCCAGGAGTCTCTAGGAGCCTCTCTAGAAGTCTGTAGGAGCCTCTCTAGGAATCTCTGGAGGCTGGGGACAGGAAAAAACGTCACTTCCTGTCCCACTGGGAGTCGGGAAATGGGCCCTTTCAGCCTCCGTAGGGCCTCCAAGGGAGTGGGAAAGGCTGTTTTCGCCCTTCCCAGATACACAGAGAGGATCTGGAGCCAAGTAAGAAAGAAAAACGGTCCTTCCCCATCCCGCCCCCAGGCCCTCCAGAGGCAGGAAACAGCCTGTTTCCCTACTTCTGGTGGGCCCAGAAGGCCCGAAAATCAGCTGGCCAGTGCGCTCATGCACCCCAGAGCTGAGCTGGCGTGCCCACTAATATGGCTCCGCGTGCCACCTGTGGCACGCGTGCCATAGGTTTGCCATCACGGCCCTATACTATTTTACACAAGTGGTTGTCCAGTCTCTTCTTCAAAGCTTCCAGTGTTGGACCATACACAACTTCTGAAGGCAAGCTGTTCCATTGGTTGATTGTTCTTCCGATCAAGAAATTTCTCCTTATTTCTAGGTTGCTTCTCTCCTTAATTAGTTTCCATGCATTGCTTCTTGTCTTGCCTTCTGGTGTTTTGGAAAATAGGTTGACCCAGTGGTGAAATCCAATTTTTTTTTTACTACCGGTTCTGTGGGCGTGGCTTGGTGGGCGTGGCGTGGCTTGGTGACCGTGGCTTGGTGGGCATAGCAGGGAAAGGATACTGCAAAATCTCCATTCCCACCCAACTCCAGGGGAAGGATACTGCAAACTCCCCATTCCCTCCCCACTCCTGGGGGAAAGATATTGCAAAATCTTCATTCCCACTCCACTCTGGGGCCAGCCAGAGGTGGTATTTGCTGGTTCTCTGAATTGCTCAAAATTTCCACTACCGGTTCTCCAGAACCTGTCAGAACCTGCTGGATTTCACCCCTGGGTTGACCTCTCTTCTTTGTGGGAATCCTGCAAATATTGAAACACTGCTATCATATTACCCCTAGTCCTTCTTTTCACTAGACTAGATTCTTGCAACTGTTCTTCATACGTTTTAACCTTCAGCCCCTCAATAATCTTTTGTTGTTCTTCTCTGCACTCTTTACTTTACTGCAAATAAGATCAATTTAGTAAAAATAAAATAGAAGAGCAAAACGGTCATTCATAACTTGCCTTAGTATGGAGAATTTCCTTTATTCAGATTCGTCTAAAAGACATGGTTGCGAACACCTTTCAAACTAGTCTAGCGTTTTAATGCACAATTTCTCAAAGAGCTTTCCTTTTACATAAATGTCCTTGTTTCGGGCTTTTAAAATGTCAATATATCTTTAGAAAGTACAAACGGACTAATGTAGACTTCTGTACACAATTTTCACAAATGCACATACGTTGTCAAATAAACCTTTAGCCAACCAATGTTTGCTGTTTGAAAGGATTCTCCATTGCCAAGTGCCATGATGGATGCCATTGTCAAGAGCCCACTGAATTTTTGTTGGCATCAAGATCCTCTGCCTCTCCCTGAATTAATGGAGGGACACATTGTCGTTCTATTTGATGACTCATTCCCTCAATCTCCATGGTCTAGGAGAGAAATGGTCAAGTCATGTTAGCCGAGGAATATATTTTTTTTTAATTTGATTTATATGCCGCCCTTCTCCGGAGACTCAGGGCGGCTTACAATGCGTTAAGCAATAGCCTTCATACTTTTGTATATTTATACAAAGTCAGCTTATTGCCCCCACAAACTGGGTCCTCATTTCACCTACCTTAGAAAGGATGGAAGGCTGAGTCAACCTTGAGCCTTGGAGAGATTCGAACCAGCAGTAAATTGCAGGCAGCTGTGTTAATAACAGGGTGCGTAGACCACTGTACTATTGAGATAAAGATCAATCCCCAGGTCTGGTTTAGGGTCATTCACGCACGCCCTCACAACCTTGAAAATAGCCACACTCAGACTTCAACAGAACACTGAGACACAACCAATTCTTTAGAATACAGAGAGACCTAGTAAATTTAATGTAACAGCAAAACTTTACTGGTTACAATGTGCATTTGTTCTTTCTCACACAGAGATGCACAGCAATCCACACTTACTTGCGTCCTTCTCAACAAGGCTGGCAACAGAGGTGGTATTCAGCAGGTTCTGACCAGTTCTGGAGAATCGGTAGCGGAAATTTTGAGTAGTTCAGAGAACTGGTAAATACTTTACTTTCCTTTACTTTCATTTGATTTATATACCGCCCTACTCCCAAAGGACTCAGGGCAGTGAACAGCCAACAATAAAATACATACATACAAAATTTAAAAAGCAGAAATAAAATCGAATTAAATAGTTTGGCCCAGACAAATTAAAACCCCAATTCAATTTGGGTTCAGAATGTTAAATTTACACAGTCGCAGAATCTCAGGGAAAATTTCTATAAAATGTTTTATAGATGGCATTTAGATCCCAAAAAGTTGTCATGTATGTACCCTAATGTTCAGCCAAAATGTTGGAGATGTGAATGTTTGGATGCTACGTATTATCATGTTTGGTGGACCTGTAGGAAAGTTAAGGCTTTTTGGATAAAAATTTGGTGGGTCATGCAGAATGTTTTGAGGAAAAAAATTCAATTTTCTCCACAGTTGTTTTTATTGGGTATAGTTAAGGGTTTTACACGGGGTGAAACAAAATTGATATTGTATATGATAACAGCAGCAAGACTGTTGATAGGTAAATACTGGAAGAATGAAGCCTTGCCCACTATCGAGGAATGGACTTTGAAGATGGCCAGTTTTGCAGAGATGGCGAAGATTTCAGCATATTTAAAAGATTGTTCACAAGAGACTTATGAATGGGAATGGAAAAGGTGGATAGAATATGTTCAGAACAAATATCAAACTAGAAAGTATCAAATAGTTTTTATTTGAAAATAATGTATTAGAAATTTTTTAATGTAATGAGATAAAGAGAAAAATTATACAGGGGAGGGAGGGGTTCAGGTTTACATATAAGTGTTATATTAGGGTTCTTTATGAGTATGAGTATATTATAGGGAAGTCTGGGGGGAGGGGAGGGTTAGGGAGGGTTAGGGAGGTTGGGAAGTTTGGGGGGGGAGGTGGGGGGGGAAAAAGGGGTGAAAATGTAATTGTAAAACTTTTACAATAAAAAAAAAAACCCAATCAATTTAAAACAAATTTAAACTTTGAGTATTAAAAATATTTAAAAAATATTAAAATTATTAAAATTGTTTAAAAAGAGGGAGAAAGTTAGGCCAGGCCGGCCTGGTGAAATAAAAAGGTCTTTAGAGCGTGGCGGAAGGTGCGCAGATCTGGGATCCTCCGTATCTCCGGGGGGAGCTCGTTCCAGATAGTAGGTGCCCCCACAAAGAAGTCTCTCCCCCTGGGGGGCCGCCAGTCGACATTGTTTGGCCGACGGCACCCGGAGGAGCCCCTCTCTATGAGAGCGTACTGGCCGGTGGGAGGCTATTGGTGGTACCAAATACCATATCTGACTGGCCCCGACCCTATCTATTCCCAGCTGATCAGGAGGAAATGGAGATTTTGCAGTAACCTTCCCCTGGAATGGGGTGGGAATGGAGATTTTACAGTATCCTTCCCCTGGAATGGGGTGGGAATGAAGATTTTATAGTATCCTTCCCCTGGAGTGGGGAGGAAATGGGGATTTTGCAATATCCTTCCCCTGGAGTGGGGTGGGAATGAAGATTTTACAGTATCCTTCCCCTGCCACGCCCACCAAGCCATGCCACACCCACCAAGCCACACCCACAGAACCAGTACAGTAGTAAAAAAAATTAAATCCCACCACTGGCTGGCATGCATTAGCCAGAGGGATGGAAGGCACCAAGTTTGGATCCAAAGACAATTGAACGAGTGGGTGGGCTTCAGGATCCCTTTTTATCCCCCAAATCCTTGCTTGCTTTGCTTTGTTGATTGACAAGATTGGCAGCTATTCTTGCTTTGTTGATTTACAAGTCAGGTCGCTGTTGATGGGACTTGGGGAGGGATTTCCCATGTGCCCAAAGCCCAACTTCTTTTGTCTGGTTCAGATGATATTTTTACTGTGTTTCCTTAATGACTTAGTTCCTTTTTGTCTATCTCCCGATCTTTTAGATAAGATTCCTAGTTCTTTGTCTACCCTGCTTACGTGTTTCTTTCATTTTTTGGCACAGCAGCTTTAGGCTAGTCTCACAGCAGGAAGCTTAGTGAACCATTGTCAGTGAGTAGAAATTTGGGGTGGTAAAGAAGAATGAAGCATGCACGCAGAGAGGAAGGGGAATATGCAAGGAAGAATGGAGATGGAAAACAAGGAAGAAAAAATAAAGAAGTGAAATTGGATGAAAGAGAAGACATAAAGCAAGAAGGTAGTTGTGATAACATACTTTGATAGCATACTTTGAGTGCATGTGCTAAAATAAGCCGTCCCCTGAAAATAAGCCCTCCCCAAAAATATTTAACCGCATGTGCAGCTGGTCCCCGCCATTTCCTCTGGTTGGGGTTAAGGAGACAGAGCTGGAAATCAGCTAAGACTGCAAGAGGAGCCCCATCTTGCTCCATGTGCCCCAAAATAAGACCTCCCCAAAAATAAGGTCAAGCGCTTATTTCGGGGTTAAAAAAAAAATAAAAGACAGGGTCTTATTTTCGGGGAAACACGCTATGCACAGTTCAATTACTGTAGATATCATAATGATGGAGACTAAGATGTCTACCGCCTACTACCAAAAGCAGCCTCCCACCGGCCAGTACGGTCTCATAGAGAGGGGCTCCTCCGGGTGCCGTCAGCTAAACAATGTCAACTGGCGGCCTCCAGGGGGAGGACCTTCTCTGTGGGGGCACCCACTATCTGGAACGAGCTCCCCCCAGAGATACGGAGGATCCCGGATCTACGCACTTTCCGCCGTGCTCTTAAGATTCTTCTATTCCAGCAAGCTGGCCTGGCCTAATTTTCTCCCCTGTTTTAAAATTCTTTTAAATCAAAATTTTAATTTGTTTTAAATTATTGGGATTTTTTAATTGTCTCAGGCTAAATTATTTAATCTGGTTTTAATTATATCTTTTAACTTTTGTATCTATGTATTTTGTTTTGTGCCTGTTCACCGCCCTGAGTCCTTCGGGAGTAGGGTGGTATATAAATCTAATAAACAACAAGCAACAACAAACAAGATGTAATGTTTCCTTGACTGGAATCAGTGGTGGGTTTCTATCGGTAGTGGTGGTGACGGGAGGCTCCTCCCACCTGCCCAGACGTCATTATGGACGCTCTGCGCATGCCCAGAAGGTAAGTGGAACCCTCTACTGACTGGAATGCTGATTAAGCATAGGCTGCAATGGAAAGTAAGTTCTCTTTTATTTGGGATCTACAAAAGTTAATCAACTGCACAAACAAAACCCTGAGCAAAGAGCAAGCAATTTTGTAATTCCCTGGGACCCTCCACCCACTTTCACTTTAGATTTTTTTTCCAAATAAAAATAAAAATAAATATCTGTGGTGATCCTAGGCAACTTGTCTGCTTGAATTCCACTTTATTTTAGGAAGAAATGAATCTAGGAATCAAGAGAAGAGAGAAAACTGAAGCCTGGTTTGAAAGAGAGGCCCAAACCAGACTTAAAATACAGCACTATCAATTATTTACTCAAGACTACAGAGCATGAATATTTCAACCCATGCCAACAACGGAAACGAGGAAAACGATAAAGGTTTACATTTCCAGTTTACTGAATTAAACGTGACAAGTTAGATACTAAAAACAAATCATGTTCTGGATATCCATTAGCACGGTGGAAAAACAACATGAAAAGCCTTTGAAGCATTAGGATTTCAAATTATTTATTCTCATAACATTTGCTAGCATTGCTTTTTTTTTCCCACGGTGGGCTGGATCTCAATGTCCTCATGAATTATGTAGGATTAGCTCTTCTTTAATGCACAATACCTGGCTGAAGTTGTCTGGATTTGGAAAGTAAGCATGATCAGACCTGACGAGTACTTGAATGAGAAACTGTCTGGACTGTAAGCTAGACTGAGAAATATTTATATATATATATATATATATATATATATATATATATATATATATATATATATATATATATATATATATATATATATATATATATATATATATCTGTATGGGTTAGAATATATAATACAAAATAACAGAGTTGGCAAGGACCTTGGAGGTATTCTAGTCCAACCCTCTACTCAAGCAGGGGACACTATACCCAGAGTTGGGATTCAGCTGGTTCAGACCAGTTTGGGCAAACCGGATGTTAATTTTACATCTCGTTCACTGAACTGATAGTTGCAAGGACTGGCTGACCCTGCACACCCCGCCCTGCTCCTCCCAGGAGTCTCCACGTGGCCCATTTTGGATGTGAGGTAAGTGCATGGCCTGCGTGGAGGCTCTGGGAGGGCAAAAAATGGGCCTACCAGAAGTAACGGAAGTCCAGAAACGGGCCCGTTTCCGGCCTCTGGAGGGCTTCCAGAGCTCAGGGGAGGCTGTTTTTGCCCTCCTGGAGGCTCAAGAAAAGCTTCCAGAGCCTGGGTAGGGTGAAAACACACACCCCGCCATGGTGCAGGAGGCAAAGTAGGCCACGCCTCCACGACCACGTCCACCTAGCAAACAGGCAGAGAACCGGTTGCTAATTTTTTTCAATCCCACCCCTGACTATACCATTCCAGACAAATGATTGTCCAATCTCTTCTTAAAAACCTCCAGTGGTGGAGCACCTACAAGATGTTCCACTGGTTAATTGTTCTTGCTCAGTGAAATTCTTTTTAAAGTGGAAAGCCAGCCAAAAAAAGGTTTAGTAAACATGTGACAGAGTCCTCAGCATTCCACTGGTTAGGAAATTTCTCCTTAGTTCTAGGTTACTTCTCAATTAGTTTCTATCCATTGTTTCTTCTCCTTCCTTGTGTCAGATTCGGGTTAAGGTCAGGGTTCCAAGAAACACCCCCAATCAATGAAGACTCCAAGACCAGCAGTTCCTCAAAGTTCCATTTTATTAGAGATGTTATATTGGCACATCTGGGAATAGCCTGAGTGGCGTAGGAGGCTAATGCCTCCTACTAAGGCAGCATTTAACATCCAGCTGCCTGCAATTACTGCGAGTTCAATTCTCACCAGGCTCAAGGTCGACTCAGCCTTCTAGTCTTTCTAAGGTGGGTAAAATGAGGACCCGGTTTGTGGGGGCAATAAGCTGACTTTGTATAAAATATACAAAAGTATGAAGGTTATTGCTTAATGCATTGTAAGCCGCCCTGAGTCTCCGAAGAAGGGTGGCATATAAAAATAAAAAAAATAAATAAAAATAAAATAAAAATAAATACCCGAATCTGAAAGCTCCCAGGTTTCCCCCACCCAAAGGAAAGTCAAATTCCCTTCCCCTGCACCACATGTCCATCACATGGTCCAATCAACCCACCATCCCAACTGGAGATGCCTCCCAGTCACACCACTCCAGGTGCAGGCTGAACGTCGTTGACTCCCAGAGAAAAGAATGTTGTTTTATTTTATTTATTTATTATGTCGCATTTCTATGCCGCCCAACTCCCAAGGGACTCTGTTATGGCTAAATACTTCTACCAACTCTATGCAAACTCCCTTCCCTGTTTCCCATAGACTAAGTGTGGCAACCCTGATGATTCAAAAGAAAAGATGGCCTCCAGGGTTGCTTTAGAGAATAGGTTGACCCCCCCCTTCTTCTTTGCAGTAGTCCTTTAGATATTTAAAGACTGCTATCCTGTCACCCCTAGTCCAGTAGTGGGTTCCACTTACCTTCGCTACAGGTTCAGAACTGTGAGCACGCATGTGCGTGCGCTGGCTTTGCTCGCACATGGCACTTCTGCACATGTGCAGAGCATCTGTGATGATGTCCGGGCAAGTGGGTGGAGCCTTCTGCCACCACCACTACTGGTTTTCCCGAACCAGGGCGAACCGGTAGAAACCCACAACTGTCCTAGTCCTTCTTTTCACTAGACTAGACAAACCCAATTCCTGCAACCGTTCTTTATATATATATTAGCCTCCAATCCCCTAATTGAGTTTTGTATTTGTCATTGATTGATTGATTGATTGATTGAGTGAGTGAGTGAGTGATTATGTACTATCAAGTCATGGTGAACACTTAGATAGACCTTTTCCAGGAGGATATCTCGCTAACCTGAACCTTTGGGTCTGTCCCACACGCATACACACCAACAGACGTTCAAGAGTTAAAGACTAAACCAGCCGGCAAAATCCTTTTCCTTATAACGGAACTTGGCAACAACCTAGTGGCTGCCTGCCAAGAGTTTATTACTTACGAAGAAGAGAGATAACTTCTCCCCACTTCTGGTACATCAAAAGAAACAGCTCAATAATTACAAAGTCAATCAAATCCAGAGATAATCCAGCAAAGTCTATAACAAAAGTCTGGCAATGCAGAATGGCGTGGAAGCTTTCAGCTTTGTTCATCACAAGATTTGACTGGCCACCACGCTCCCTTTTATACCTTGTGGGGTGTGGTCCAGTGACTCAGCCTAATCTCGGGCATGCCTTTTCTTCTGTTGCACGTGCTTATTTCTGCGACGCTGGCGTGGATCCAGCCAAGACTCATTACCCTCATCACTGTCCATCTGTGGCTGTGTGGACGTGCTTGGCCCCGGCCCTATCTCTTGCCCTTCGGCAGACACCGAAGGCATTGCCAGAGAGGAGGGTCCTGGAGAGGGAGGCCTTGCCAACTCCTCTCCTTCAGTCTCGGAGTCCTCTCCTGCTGATGACACAGGCTCAGGTAACGGAGCCACAACAGGATCTTCCAATGATATACCCATTGAGATTGTAACTTAGTCCCTCCACCACAAACGATATAAGTCATATACCAGACACCAGGTTTTGATCATTAGGAGTTGTTTCAACACAAATAAGAATGAAGTAGAAATGTTACATTATTTGGCAATGAAGACATCTAAGTGGTGTATAGCTTCTGCCTCTTAGGATCAACCATCAACAGTAAAGGAACCAACATTCAGGAAATACACTACAGCAGGGGTCTGCAACCTTAAACACTCAGAGAGCCATTTGGACCCATTTCCCACAGAAAAGAAAACACCGGGAGCCACAAAACCCTTCCCGTGCCTGACTATTTCTTGAGCGGCCACAAAACTAGCATATATAGTTGAATTAAAGATTCTGTTTTCTTCTGAAACTTTTCTTTTCTTGGATTTATCCATGGCTGGCCTACCAGGGGTTGAAAAGCTCAATAAATCATATGCTGGTGGGTGTCGCACATTGGCGGTTGTGACGCATATTTTGAGTGACAGGGAGCCGCAGCAGAGAAGTGAAAGAGCCACATGTGGCTCCAGAGCCACAGGTTGCTGACCCCTGCACTACAGACTAGCATTTGGTAAAAACCTGGAAGGTTTGTCTATGGAGATGGTCAGTCATCCAGGTCATGTTTGTCCCAAAGGTGCTTTTTCGAAAGGCAACTGGACTTTGTTTTTCCTAGAAGATGTTTTGCTTCTCATCCAAGAAGCTTCTTCAGTTCTTCTTCAGCTGCTTGGTTGAGAAGTGAAACATCTTCTAGGAAAAATGAAGTCCAGTTGCCTTTTGAAAAACCGTCTTTGGGGCACCCTGAAAGACTTGGAAAAGATAGTCAAATGTTGTGATGTATCTCAATCTACAATGATCACAACTATGGAAACCATAGTATTCCCTGTGCCACTTTATGGAAGTGAATGTTGGACTTTAAAGAAACAAGATAGAAATAGTATTGATGCCTTTTCAGCAGTCAAGTGGATGAACTCAGTTGTGGTTCAAAATGAGTGCATCACTGAGACACTTAAGAAAATACGTTGGGATAGAGGGTCCTGGGGAAAATCTATAGGGTCTCTAGGAGTGCAAATGACTTGATGGCATATCATCAATCAATCCTCCACCAGAAATACCGTGCTCCAATTTGACACCTCGTTTTCCTATAAAGAAACTGAAAAAGACACCGTGTTGAAAAGTAAACAAAATGGATTTCTGCAGAACTGTAGGAGCTCTGTGTAGATTGCAAAACAGGACTTGGTAGAATTGCATGAGGCTCATGAATTTGGTCAAATCTCTCTCTCCTCACCCTTGTCTAGTTCAGAGGTGGAATTCAGCCGGTTCAGACCGGTTCGAGAGAACCGGTAGCGCCGATGAGCAGTTGGCCCTGCCCACCCGCCCCCGCTCTATCCTGTCCTTTATTTCCTGCTTTGTAGTTCATCTCAATCGTGCGGCACAGCTGATTTCTCCCCCCCCCCCCACACACACACACACCTCGCTGTTCTACTTACCATTGCTGACTTGGAAGGTAAGCAGCTGAGCTTCTAAATGCACCATTTTCAGCGCTGTGCACAAGTGTCTTAGGCACACGCAAAGCGCACATTCACCGAACCAGTTGTTAAACCCACAGCATTCCACCACTGGTCTAGTCCCAATGTATTATTCAGGCATAACTCTCGCATGAGAGTTAAACATCATGGGCATTCTTCTTGCATTTAGGAACTTTCAAAGGATGCAGATCTTGAATGAAACTTCTTGTTCTGGCCACTGTGCAGATTTTCGACCATGGGCTGCTAAAAGATGCATGGGACTTGTGAACCCATCGAGTTGAACATCCCTATCCTGAGAGCTCAGAATAGTTTCTGCTTATAGGAATCTGTCTCTTTAGCTGAATACAGAATCTCTTTGTATTCAGTGTGTGAGAAGGAAGCCTTCACTCCGTGTCACACAGAAGCCTTGTGTGGGCAAGATAAATGCACATAGTAGACTATCTGGAGGAAAACAAGGAACTGACCAATAAATCCATGTCCATTTGCCATAGAAAGCAACTGCCAATTACAGTTTCTTTGCTAATCAAACTCATTTTCCTGAATTTTAGATTTGTTTTTGTTAAAGGAGATACCCTCAAACATTTTTGACATTTCTCCAAATATGCCTGTATGTACTTTTTTCCTTAATAAAGTGCATTTTTCCTAATAAGCATTTATAATCGTGCTGCACTTCAAAATATGGAGAACAAAATATGGAGTACAAGTATTGAGTCGTATTGGTTCAAAAATATGAAATTAAACATGTTTGCACACAAATGTGAATTCACATTAAACATGAATAGTTCTCCCTCCTTTCCATAACAGAAAATCGACCAGAAAATCATAGATGCCAACATTTTAAGGACACATTGCCCTCCTTCCCCTGCCTATGATATTAGTTCTCCTTGACATTGGTCCAAATATACATTTGGAAATTATTTAGCCTTATAAAATAAATAGAAATAAAATTATTTACTACACTAATACGTAGGGACGTGGTGGCTCAGTGGCTAAGACGCTGATCTTGTCAATCGAAAGGTCGGCAGTTCAGCAGTTCGAATCCCTAGTGCCGCGTAACGGGGTGAGCTCCCGTTACTTGTCCCAGCTTCTGCCAAGCTAGCAGTTCGAAAGCACGTAAAAATGCAAGTAGAAAAATAGGGACCACCTTTGGTGGGAAGGTAACAGCATTCCGTGTGCCTTTGGCATTTAGTCATGCCGACCACATGACCACGGAGACGTCTTCGGACAGCGTTGGCTCTTCGGCTTTGAAACGGAGATGAGCACCGCCCCCTAGAGTCGGGAACAACTAGCACATATGTGCGAGGAGAACCTTTACTTTATTATACTATACAGTGGAAAATCTAAACCTTTCAGTAAAGCTTTACATGCTCGAAAGCATTAAGAGAATAAACAGACAAGACATCAAATGTTGAACTGATTTTTTTTTCTTTTGTTTCTTTCATCCTGTAATTTAGCAGATAAGTCTCTCCCATAAAAGGTCATCTTTCATTCATGTCAACACAAAGGACTTTGTTACACAAGGTCCACAATTCTTATACTAAATTCTGGACGATATTCAATAAATACTGACTAATGCAAAAGGAGAATTTGGAAACGCCACTGCTGTTAAAAAAAAAAAATAGTGATAGGTCCAGGGCTGGGCTTCAAAAATTTCAGCAAGGGGTTGCTGGGTGGGCGTGGGCATGGTGGGCGTGGCCTAATTAGCCTCCTGCACCATGGTGGGGGGGGGGCTTTTTTACCCTCCCTGGGCTCCGGAGGCCTTTTTTGAGGCTCTGGGACGGCGAAAACTGCCTTCCCAGGCTCCGGAGGCCCTCTAGAGGCCAGAAACGGGCCTATTTCTGGTCTTCCTGAACTTCCAATAGGCCCGTTTTTCATCCTCCCTGAGCCTCCACACGTGCCCTGCATTTACCTGCATCCAAAATGGGATGCAAGGGGACTCCTGGGAGGGGGGTGGGTGGGCAGGGCCAGCCAGGAGTGGGATTTGGGGGTTCTCAAAACTGCACAGAATCTTAGCTAGAGGTTCTCCCGAACCTCTATGAACCCCCAGCAGCCCATCCCTGGATAGGTCTGCTTTAAAACAATATTAATATTAAAAGTTCCTTTGAAAAAAATCCAAGATTGCATCAGCCAGTACAGTAAATTATCCAGGGAGTTCACCTTGAAGATTTCTCTTTCATGTCAAGGCCTTCAGCTTGTTGTTCTCTATCGTTTCCATATTTTATTTTTCATTAAACTTTCCTTCTTATATCCTGTAACATATTTATTTTATTTTTATATTAGATTTCTATACCGCCCTTCTCCCTGAGGACTCAGGGCGGTGTACAGCCAGATTAAAAAACATGCAGAACAAATATTAAAAACAATTAAAAGATATATAAATTTGGCCCAATTAAAACTCATTTACCAATTAAAAACGTTTAAAACATTTAAAAAACAGTTAAAAATTTCATCTTAAGCCAGCCCGGCTTGTTTAAATAAATGGGTTTTAAGGGCGCGACGGAAGGCACTGAGGTCTTGGATTCTCCTTATCTCTGGGGGGAGCTGATTCCAGAGGGTAGGTGCCCCCACAGAGAAGGCTCTCCCCCTGGGGGTCACCAGCCTACATTGTCTGGCACCCCGAGGAGGCCCTCTCTGTGGGAGCGCACGGGTCGATGAGAGGTCGTTGGTAGCAGCAGGCGGTCTCGAAGATAGCTAGGCCCTATGCCATGGAGCGCTTTAAAGGTGATAACCAACATCTTGAAGCGCACCCGGAAGACAACTGGGAGCCAGTGCAGCTCGCGCAGGAGCGGTGTTACATGGGAGCGCCATGCTGCTCCCGTCACTACCCGCGCTGCTGCGTTCTGGACCAGCTGGAGCCTCCGGGTGCTCCTCAAGGGGAGCCTCATGTAGAGAGCGTTGCAATAGTCAAGGCGAGAGGTGACGAGGGCGTGAGTGACTGTGCACAGGGAATCCCGATCAAGAAAGGGCCGCAACTGGCGAATCAGGCGAACCTGACAAAAGGTCCCCCTGGTTACAGCCGTCAGATGTTCCTCCAAGGACAGCTGCATATCCAGGAGGACTCCCAGATTGCGAGCCCTCTCTGTGGGGGCCAATGACTCGCCCCCAATAGTCAGTGATGGAGTCAACTGACTATATCGGGATGCCGGGAGCCACAGCCACTCAGTCTTGGAAGGGTTGAGCTTGAGCCTGTTCCTCCCCATCCAGATCCGTACAGCCTCCAGGCACTGGGACATCACTTCAAGGGCATCGTTGGGGTGGCCTGGGGTGGAGATGTACAGCTGGGTGTCATCAGTGTACTGGTGGTATCTCACCCCAAAGCCACGGATGATCTCACCCAGCGGCTTCACATAAATGTTGAACAGGAGAGGCGAGAGGACCGATCCCTGCGGCACTCCACAAATGAGAGGCCTCGAGGTCGACCTCTGCCCCCCTGCCAACACAAACTGCGACCGGTCGGAGAGAAAGGAGGAGAACCACCGCAACACGGTGCCTCCCACCCCCAACTCTTCCAGCCGGTGCAGCATGATACCATGGTCGATGGTATCAAAAGCCGCTGAGAGGTCTAACAGGACCAGAACAGAGGAACAACCCCTGTCCCGAGCCCTCCAGAGATCATCAACCAACGCGACCAATGCCGTTTCTGTGCTGTGCCCAGACCTGAAACCCGACTGGAACGGATCTAGATAAGATGTTTCCTCCAGGAATTGCGGAAACTGTCGTGCAACCACACTCTCAACAACCTTCGCCATAAAGCGAAGGTTGGAGACAGGACGATAGTTGGCCAATATTGCCGGATCCAGGGACGGCTTCTTGAGGAGAGCCTCACCACCGCCTCTTTCAAGGCGGTGGGGAAGTAACCCTCACTCAACGAAGCGTTGATAACACCCTGGAGCCAGCCTCGTGTAACCTCCCGGGAAGCCAGTACCAACCAGGAGGGACACGGGTCCAGTAAACATGTGGCCGCACTAAGTCTCCCCAAAATCCTGTCCACATCATCAGGAGTCACAGCATCAAACTCCTCCCAGATAACATTCTCAAGACTATTCCTCGTCACCCTGCCCTGATCTACCCAGTCAGAGTCCAAATCCCCCCGGATCTGGGCGATTTTGTCATACAGGTATTGTCCGAAATCCTCCGCCCTGCCTTCTAAGGGATCCTCCCGCACTCCCGGATGGAGCAGGGCGCGGGTCACCCTAAACAGGGCGGCCGGACGATTCCCTGATGACGCAATAGAGGCGGAAAAGTAGTTAGACTTTGCCGTCTCTATCGCCACTAGGTAGGCCTTAATATGCGACCTTACCAGTGTTCGATCAGATTCAGCGAGACTGGCCCTCCAACCGCTCTCCAGGCGTCTTTTCCGGCGCTTCATTTCCCTCAGCTCCTCAGTAAACCAAGGAGCCGCACGGGATCGGCATCGGGTCAGAGGCCGCAAAGGCACAACTCGGTCCAAGGCCCCACCAGCCGCCCGATCCCAGGCGGCTACCAGGTCCTCGGCCAAGTCATGTGCTAGATCCTCAGGAAATGGCCCAAGCTCCGTCTGGAACCTATCAGGATCCATCAGGCGCCTGGGGCGGATCCATCTAATTGGATCCGCCTCCCTGCGGCGAGGGGTCGCGGTTCGAAGATCTAGGCGAAGGAGTGAGTGGTCAGACCATGACAAGGGTTCCATGTCTATATCCCCTATAACAAGACCACTCAACCACTGGCCAGAGACAAAAATCAGATCCAGAGTGTGACCTCCCCTGTGAGTAGGGCCATGAACTAACTGGGTCAGGTCCATGGCTGTCATGGAAGCCATGAACTCCCGAGCCACCTCAGACATTTCACCGACGGATGGCAAGTTGAAATCACCCATGACTAAAAGCCTGGGTGTATCTACTGCCACCGTGGCTATCACGTCGAGTAGCTCAGGTAGGGCTGTTGCCACGCGGCAGGGAGCCAGGTACGTAAGCAACAAGCCCATCTGAACCCCACGGCCCCACCTCACAAGGAGGGACTCACATCCGGCTATCTGAGGCACAGTGGTCTCCCTCGGACCCAGATCCTCGTTAATAATAACCGCCACCCCCCCGCCCCTCCCCTGAGCCCTCGGCTGATGGAATGCTCTGAAGCCTGGTGGGCACATTTCAACCAGAGGGACGCCACCCTCCGGGCCCAACCAGGTCTCCGTAATACCCGCCAGGTCTGCTCCTCCCTCTTGTATAAGATCGTGGATGAGGGGGGCCTTATTGACCACGGACCTGGCATTGCACAGCATCAGCCGAAGGCCCAGCTCCTGAGTATCTAAGCCACCTAGTATCCGAGCAGAGCCTTGGGGACCGGGGCAAGCAATTGCTCTCAGACAGCAAGTGCGAGCCCCCAGCACCTGATGTGGTCCCCAGCTCCCGCCATATCTGCCCCTCCCATTCACCGTGCCGATGGTACAGCCCTCATAGATATCGTCCCCCATCCCTTTCCCAATCCCTCGTCCGGTGCCCCCCGGATCGTTACCCTGTGCCGGGCACGGCTCTGACCCTGGTGGATTTCCCCCCCAATCCGCCCTAGTCGTCTTCCCAATATCTTTAAAAGAATAATTACAACCCCCTCCCCCAGAACCCCTTAAAATCTTTAAAAATTTCCCTAAAAAGCCCCATAAATTCTTCCTTGCTCCATGCCATCTCTCCGGACTCCAAAGTCCGTCATCGAGATAGGCCCTCGATAATGTGGGGGGCCAAATCTGCGAGAGGGGAGAATCTCGCAGGGCGAGGAGTTCCGACACCGAGTACATATAGCTATCAGGGGAAACAGTCCAAGGGTGGGGGACCACTGATGTTATAAGCATAGGGAAAATTCCAGTCCATGGTCAGGCTGCCAAGCTCCACTGTCCTCTCACGACAGTGGCTAAGGAGGTGCATATCATTCGACCCCGAAAGTTTCCAGGGTGGCCGTCTCTCACCAGGCCAATCCATGGAGACTTTGAAAGAAAGCTCAAGGGTGAGGATAGCCATATTCCGCCTCCTCGGCCCCCATATCCATAGAACCAGTATCCCTCCCTATATAAGGTCCAGGTTCCACCAGCTTTACTTGGAACAGTTTACATCTTATGACAATACATTTAACATCATCAAACAACAGCATCTGCCTACCCCAGATCCTTGGGAAGGACTCAATAGGTAGACAAAAATGCCAAATCCAGTTTAAAGATCTGGCTGATTATATGACCAACCAGAACAGTAGAAAGAGGAACAGGAGTTATTTGTTCAACTAAATTGGCATTAAGTGTTGGTTTAATCTTCCTCATTTTTATATCATATGTACTGCAGTATTTATCTCAGGTAAGGTAAACAAATAGGACATGTTGATGTAGAATAAGCAAATATGTTTAAGGCAGTGGTGAAATCCAAATTATTTTACTACCGGTTCTGTGGGTATGGCTTGGTGGGCATGGCAGGGGAAGGATACTGCAAAAGCCCCATTCCCACCCCACTCCAGGGGAAGGATACTGCAAAATCTCCATTCCCACCCTACTCTGGGACTAGCCAGAGGTGGTATTTGCCAGTTCTCCAAACTACTCAAAATTTCCGCTACCGGTTTTCCAGAACCTGTCAGAACCTGCTGTATTTCACCCCTGGTTTAGGGGCTGGCATAAAAATAAAAGAACAGTAGTGAATATTTAGAATATTTAGAATATTTTCACTCTAAAGCAGGAGTGTCAAACTTGATTTCATTGAGGGCCACATCAGGGTTATGTTTCATATCGGGGGCCGAGGTGGGCATGAAATCCTTCCGGTTTGGACCGGATCAGGCGATCCGGTAGCGTTCATGCTGGTGGTTCAGTGATCCGGTAGCAATGGTAGAGCAAAGCTCCGCCCACCAACCTATGTGTCGTTACTTACTGGTTTTAACCAGGAAGTAATGTGTTCTTTATCTTCTGCGCATGAACGCAGCGTGTGCACTTCTGAACCGGTAAAGAAGGTAAGTAGATTTCAGGCCACCCACGATTTCCGCTACCTGTTCACTCAAACTGGCTGAATACTACCTCTGGGTGTGACCTGTAATGGGAAGGGAGAAGAATTTCACTCTGAATCCATGGTGCAGAAAAACAAGAACTTACTCTTGAATAGAAGTTGTTTTGGGGTTTTTTTCTACTCCAAGTCCCAAATACTTAAATGCTGTTTTACCGTTCTTGAGCCAGTGATAGCTACCATTCTGAAACACAGAACTCACCATTTATTTACAAGGTACTTCTTGATATATGACCACAATTGAGCCCAAAATTTACGTTGCTAACTCAGATGTTAAGTGAGTTTTGCCCCATTTTACGACCTTTCTTACCACAGTGGCTAAGTAAATCCTTGCAGCTGTTATGTTGGTAACATGTTTGTTAAATGAATCTGGCTTCCCCATTGACTTTGCTTATCAGAAGGTTGCAAAAGGTGATCCTACAACCCCAGGATACTGCAACTGTCATAAATATGAGTCAGTTGCCAAGCGTCCAAATTTTAATCACATGACCATAGGAAAGCTGCAATGATTGTTAAATGGGGAAAATCTTAACTCACTTTTTCACTGCCATTATAACTTCAAATATATATACATATATATGAGCAATTTCAACCAAACTTGGTACACAGGTGACTTAATCTCAGGAAAAAAAAATATTGTGGAGGTAAGACACCCCTAACACCCCTTGGGTTGTGTGTTCTGTTAAGATACAGCCTGTTGTGCCTTAAAATGGCTTCTACTGTACAGCACAGTGGAATTGCCATGGTAACGGCTTCACAGTATTCCACAAGGGGGCTCCCTCTGGTAAGGGGGAAAAATCCAACATTAGAAATTACATTTGGTCCGGACCTTTGATTATTCTTGAAGACAAATGAATGGCCATGATCAATAAAACATTACTGCAACTCGGCCTGCCTGCACCACTACAAGACCGACACAATGTACTTCACGCAGATTACATACGAGAAAAGAACTACAATGTTGATCATCTTAGTGCATATATCATGGACAAAAGCATACCAAATGATCATGGATCAGCTAGTAAAACATCAAGTATCATTTTACTTGACGCTTCTGGGGCCACAGGGAAAACATTTTTAACTAATTTAATTCTCACCGAAATCAGGGCTCAGGGTGAAGATGCTCTTCCTGTCTAATACAGGATTGGGATAAATAAATACCCGGGAAACGCCGGGTTATCAGCAAGTGGTGAATAAATGAACTGTTGTAAGTCAAGGACTGCCTGTATTAATGAGGAAGAGAATATGGATAGCAGTAGAAGGAAGAATTTGCATGGATATGTTGGCTTTTCTAAAAGGGGGAAAAAAGTACCAAATGATACATGGTGATTGTAACTTCTCTTCCACTCCAAATTCATAAAAGATGTATTTTATTCCTGGCAAACGTAGCAGAACAAAATCCTTCCCTTTTCACTGGGAAAGGGAAATGCTTGCAAATACTTGGAGCCAATTCAATCAGGTGTTAGCACTGGAATCATTAAAAGCCTCCATGCTTGGACTGTTTTCTATAGTAGTTTTGCCCTGATAGAGTACAAGCTTCAACATCTGGTATACATGCATTCAATATTTAAATTGAGGCTATAACTCCATTAAAGGCCTTTAATCAATTAATTCTATGAGTCTTGGTTGATTGATTCATCTATCCATTAAATTTGCATCTGGCTAAATCAACATTTCCGCAGCGAGAGACCTGCATATTTTATTTGTAGTTGGTTTCATCTGCAGAAAAGACTGTTTCCGGGATGCGTGGAGCAGCGCTCCGAGGAACAGTGCGGCTCGGAGTAAAGAAATAAAATATTCCGAATTCAATGAATTGTGCCTGCTTTTCAGTCAGCTGAAACTTGCATTGAGTCTTCCAGCCCACCAATCCATCAATTAGAAAGTGTGGGCCTAATTTAATGGTTCACTTGTAAACAATCCAAGCTTTGCAAAAAGGGGGAAAAATGGGTACTTTGCTATAAAGACTACACGCAAATTAAACACCGGCCCAATAGCTATCACTTTTGAATCCCAGAAGACTGACTGCAATAGCTCAGCAAAGAAGCATGAAGTCCCCTGCCGTTATTTATTAGTAAACAAATACAATTTGCAATACTTTTTTTTTCCCCGATAGCTATTCCATTTTTTGAAAAAAAGAAATAAGAGTTGCATTTTAATTCAGCATTCCTGAAACATTTTAGATAGGGCATCCTTTGAGAACACTTGTCTTCTGGACCAAACACATATCAGTTAAATATTTTCTTTTTCTTTCTTTCTTTTTTCTTCTTTCTTTCCCCAGTGCTGGCAAACTACAAATTTACAAACTACAACCTTTCAAATGCTGTACCCATTATCTGCAACAGCTTCCTAATTCAGTTCAAAGGGCGGGGGGGGGGAATAATTGGCCTACACCTGCATAATATATTATTAATGAAAGCTTCAACTTTCTGCACAAACACTCCAATAGGAGTGATTTTCATTCCCCTGTCACGGTGCTTAGTTCAGATCCAATGTTAGAATAAGTGGTAACATGGGAGGTCATTTCCTCTTAAATGAATGCAAGGATGGTCGCTCAAACACAATAGGCTGGTAACAAATGAGAAGGAATCAAGGAAATTGGTACATAAATCTGAGCCACAAGTGGCTCTGGTGGCTCATGAATTGGGATCTTAATAAGTCCCATTCTGAACCCCCAGGAAATAGCAATACAATGCAACTCTTCTTAGAACTTTCAAGGGAGCTATAAGCAATCATAAAAAATATGCATTGAACAAGGACATACATTCAATTTTGCAGTGAAATTAATTTAATTTAATGAATTTACTTTATTGTCATTGTATGTATATACACAGTATACACATACAGCGAAATTCACTTAACACCCAAAGACCAGGTCCAATACACATAATAATTCCCAAACACCCCCACCCACCCACCACAAATTCCCCGCCCCTCAACCACCCAAACATCCACACAACAGACCAAGTAATGCTGTCCAACAGCTCACTGATGGTGACCCTTTAGTTCATTGTTGAGTGCAATTCTAGCTCTGGGTAAAAACTATTCAGAAAACGTGTGGTCCGAGTTTTAATTGTTCTGTATCTTCTGCCAGAAGGCAACAGCCCAAAAAGATTGTAAGCAGGATGGGAAGAGTCTCTGAGAATGTTATGCAACTTCCTCAAACAGCGAGATTCGAAGATGTTGTCCAGGGCTGCTAGCTGGAGCCCGATGATATTCTGGAGTTTTAATAATTCTCTGTAGAGCTTTTATGTCCACTGCAGAACTGCTCCCATACTATGCAAGAATGCCGTATGTCAGGACAGTCTCAATGGTGCTGCGATAGTAGGACAGAAGTAGATCCTGAGATAGATTTATCTTCCTGAGCATTCTCAGGAAGTACAGCCTCTTCTGTGCCTTCTTCACAAGCTACTAAGATTCTACACAAGTTACTTCTACACAAGTTACTAAGATTGTTGGACGATCAGGCACAAAAACAGCCAGGGAAGTGATAGAAGCCTGGGAAACAGGTCCTTCATCAGTCAACAGAAGTACTAATTTACCACCAGCTTATCAAGTACTTAGGAGGTGAGGGCTTGGCAGCACAAGGAAATAATAGCCAACAACTTAATAGTCAGTCATCAACAAACAATCAACAACTAAAAAGCCACACACAATAGTCACCATATAAACTTCTCTGGTAACATTGTACTGCTAACTAGGGCATACAAAACCTTTGCCAGACCAATTCTCAAATACAGCTCGTTTGACACCAAGGATGGAGCACCCATGACTTCTGAGTCAAGCCATTCCACTGATAATTGTTCTCACTGTCAGAATAACACTATTCTGTGTTATCTTTGAGGCTTCTGCTCACTCTGAGATTGACACATGCATGCTAGAGTTTTAATTTTTCTGGAAACACGGTATTTGTTCCTAGCACCAGGGATATAGAGGGCCTGTTTGGTCTAGTGGTTAAGACACCAGATTAGAGACTAGGAGACTGTGAGTTCTAGTCCCACCTTAGCCATGAAAACCAGCTGGGCGACCTTAGGCTAGTCACTCTCAGCCCAACCGACCTTTAGAACATAACGTAACAGAACAGAATAATAAAATATGGAATGGAATGGAATTGAATAGAATGAGCTAGAACAGTGATGGCTAACCTTTTTGCCATCGTGTGCCAGGAGAGGGGGGCGGGGGAGGGTCATGCGCGCACGTGCCCATGCGCATGCGTGTGCAACCCCCTCCCCCCCCGCTCCTGGCACATGATGGCCTGGTAGGCCCGTTTTTCTTTCTTACCTGGTTCCAGATCCTCTCTGTGTATCTGGGAAGGGCGAAAACAGCCTTTCCCACTCCCTTGGAGGCCCTACGGAGGCTGAAAGGGCCCATTTCCCAACTCTCGGTGGGACAGGAAGTGACATTTTTTGCTGTCCCCAGCCTCCAGAACCTCTCTAGGAGTCTCTAGGAGCCTCTCTAGGAGTCTCTGGAGGCTGGGGATAGAAAAAAAGCAGGAGAACCTATACCATTTCAGATAAGTGACTGTCTAAACTCTTCTTAAACATCTCCAGTGATGAAGCACCCACATCTTCTGAAGGCAGGCCGTTCCACTGGTTTATTGTCCTCACTGTTAGGAAGTTTCTCCTTAATTCTAGATTGGATCTCTTTTTTTGATAAGCTTCCATCCATTGCTTCTTGTCCTGCCCCCAGGGGCTTTGGAGACTAGGTCGACCCTTTCTTCTCTGTGGCAGCCCCTCAAATATTGGAAGACTGCTATCATGTCACTATACCCTAGTCCATCTCTTCATTAGACTTGACATTCCCAGTTCCCCGCAACCATCATTGTACGGTTTAGCCTCCAGTCCCTTGATTGCATTCCTTAATTAGGCTGTTGTTTACTGTTAGCTTGTTTGTCTGATTTGATTAAAGGGTTTTTTAATGTAGGACTTCAAGCCATCGGCTGTCAGCATTTCCGGATATGTCAAGCCAGGACCAGCAAGGTCTACTTTAACTATTCTTCATTGTTATAGGGTATAATAACAGTCTGCTTGAGAATACCTCCTTGCCCCTCTTATACAGAGCAGACTCAAAGGGGAATCATCTTAAAGCTTTCTCAAGTGCCCTCCATTCCCAGGCTGAGAGATTGTTTAAGATCTCTTTTTATCCGCTAACAGTTCTTACACACACCTTTGCCAGATTTAGCTGTTTTTTTCTCTACAGTAATACACAAACGTCCTCCTTCCTCTATCCCCCAAATCCCCCTCCTTAGATGTGTGATTTTATAATTGTGTCTCCGGTAGAACATTTGTTTCGGGAGCATCTTCTGTCGGGGCTTATGGCTCACCTCATCCATCAGGAGGATTTACTTTCTTGAGCTGCATGCAGCATTTCCTCAGCTGCCCATGAGGCTTTTTAACACAATTTGCTTTATTGAAATAGTATAACAGGCTCAATATATTGAATTTGTGGCCTAAAACTAGGCAAGGAAATCAACAATAGTGGAGAGAATGCAAGTATTTAAAAAAAAGATGCAAACTGAAACAAATTCTTTTTTTTTTTCCAAGTCAGGTCAAAGTATTTTCTCCGATGAGATTGGTTCAATGTAAACTAACAATCTAATCTGACCATATCACATCATTATTTATTATTTATATTTCATACTCTAGACCCGTGATGGCAAGCCTATGGCACGCGTGCCACAGGTGGCACGCGGAACCATATTAGTGGGCACGCCAGCTCAGCACTGGGGCACATGCGTGCGCCGGCCAGCTGATTTTCGGGCCTTCTGGGCCCACCAGAAGTAGGGAAACAGGCTGTTTCCTGCCTCTGGAGGGCCTGGGGGGGTGGAGAAGGCCCGTTTTTCTTTCTTACCTGGCTCCAGATCCTCTCTGTGTATCTGGGAAAGGCGAAAACAGCCTTTCCCACCCCCTTGGAGGCCCTACGGAGGCTGAAAGGGCCCATTTCCTGATTCCCAGTGGGACAGGAAGTGACGGTTTTTCCTGTCCCCAGCCTCCAGAGACTCCTAGAGAGGCTCCTACAGACTCCTAGAGAGGTTCTGGAGGCTGGGGACAGCAAAAAATGTCACTTCCTGTCCCACCGAGAGTTGGGAAATGGGCCCTTTCAGCCTCCGTAGGGCCTCCAAGGGAGTGGGAAAGGCTGTTTTCGCCCTTCCCAGATACACAGAGAGGATCTGGAACCAGGTAAGAAGGAAAAAACGGGCCTACCAGGCCATCATGTGCCAGGAGCGGGGGGGAGGGAGTTGCGCATGCATGTGCGTGGGCACGTGTGCACGTGATCCTCCCCTGCCTCCCCCTCTCCTGGCACGTGAAGGCAAAAAGGTTAGCCATCACTACTCTAGACCACCTATTTCATTCAAAGTGGGACCTGGCACAGCACAGTATTGATGTATAAAACAAATTATACTATTAAAATGTTAAAATTAATTTAGAGTTAACATTTTAAAAATTATAAAAAAAGACTTCAGAGGATAATTAGAACTGCAGAAAAAAACAATGGCTACCAACCTGCCTTCCATTGAGGACCTGTATACTGCAGGAGTCAAAAAGAGGGCTGTGAAAATATTTACAGACCCCTCGCATCCTGGACATAAACTGTTTCAGCTCCTACCCTCAAAATGACGCTATAGAGCACTGCACACCAGAACAACTAGACACAAGAACAGTTTTTTCCCCAATGCCATCACTCTGCTAAACAAATAATTCCCTCAACACTGTCAAATTAGTTACTAAGTTTGCATTACTATTAATCTTCTCATCATTCCTATCACCCATCTCCTTCAACTTTTGACTGTGTGACTGTAACCTTGTTGCTTGTATCCTTACGATTTATATTGACTCTTTCCCTATGACTATCATTAAGTGTTGTACTTTATGATTCTTGACGAATGTATCGTTTCTTTTATGTACACTGAGAGTGTATGCACCAAGACAAATTCCTTGTGTGTCCAATCATACTCGGCCAATAAAGAATTCTATTCTGAAAAAAAAAATTGCAAAGGAGGCAATTTAACTCTATTAAAATTGGTTGATAGAAGTGGCATGGTGGCCTAGAGATGAAGATGCTCACTTCCCACTCGGAAGGGTAAGCAGCAGATGATTCTCTATCAAGGCTCAAAGAGAAAATATCTGCTGCGAACTGCCGATAGGCATCAGGAAGGGCATCTGGCCAGTAAATGCTCACCTCCATTCAGTTGCCCTGATTCCACCCCAGTAAAAGGGATTACAAGGTCATAAAAAGAAAATAGAAGCTTGATAGAGGCAAAGGAAAAGCTTTCATGGCATCAACCAGTCCCCAACTCTTCACTGTATTTCTGTTCTGCTCCAAAAAGAAATGTTTGATGTTTCTCAGTTACAAAACACAGAGACTAAAATTAAGAAATCAGATTTACTCAGATCAATCTTCATTTGCTCTCTACCATCCCCCTTTGATCCTGTACTTAAAGGAATTGATGGAGTTTATCTTTAAAAAAAAAGCAACAAAAGTGGCATTGAAAAGTATCTCTTCCGTGAATCTCTTTCAATGTTCCTCTTAGATTTAATCCTACTGACCTTCCTTGAATTTTGCTTTAGGCAAAATCCCATGCTCTCAATAGAACAATCTCCTGTTGAGAAATCTAAACCAGACCAACAAGGTTTCTTCTTCTTTTCTCATTGGAGTTGAGATGTTTCAGACTTGGAGTAAACTCAGCAATACTCATTAACTAGCTAACCCCAGGGAAACAGCTGGTTGAAAACCTTCTTAAATGTCCTTTTGCTAATGCCTCATTTCCATGACAAAGAGATTAATGAGATAAGCAACTGAAATTGGCAAGCCAAGGCAGGCAGGCTGATGGCGGTGAGGTGGGGTGGGATGGGAGAGATGGAGAAGCATCACTAACACAGAATTAAATCATCCACCCAACAATTTTCCTATCCCTGTACATTTTTGTCTCTACTCTTCTTTCGATGATTCACATCAGAAAACAGACGAAGCTCGTTTTGGGTAAGAACTAACCATCCCAACTGTTAAGGCTACCAAGTCCCAGGCATTTCACAAAGTATTACCCAGAAGACTTTCAGGGAACAGATGATCTCTTATACTTTGGAATAAGAGAATAACAGAGTTGGAAGAGACCTTAGAGGTCTTCTAGTCCAGGAGTCGGCAACCTTAAACACTCAAAGAGCCACAAAGGTCCTAACCAGAAGCCCCCATTCAATTCTGGAGCTGACCGGAAGTCCAGTTCCCGCACCATAGAGTCTCTTCCTAGTGTGGCATCCTTTTTCCTCTACCTGTCCTAACTGAAAGCCCTATCAATTGTGGAGCCAACCAGCTACAGGGAGCCACAGCAGAGGGATGATAGAGCCACATGTGGCTCCAGAGCCACGGGTTGCTGACCCCTGTTCTAGTCCAACCCCTTCCCTGCTCAAGGCAGGACATTGGTGGTCTTCTAGTCCAGCCCCCTGTTTAGGCAGGAAACCCTACACCACTTCAGACAAATGGTTATCCAACCTCTTCTTCAAAACTTCCAGTGATGGAGTCCCCACAACTTCTGAAGGCAAGCCATTCCATTGATGAATTGTTCTAACGATCAGGAAATTTCTCCTTATTTTTAGGTTGGTTCTTTCCTTGATTAGTTCCACCCATTGCTTCTTGTCCTTCCTTCGGGTGCTTTGGAGAATAGGTTGACCCCCTCCCTTTCTTTGTGGCAGCCCCTTAGCAAATGAAAGACTGCTTTCATGTCCCCTAATCCTTCTTTCCATTGACCTAGACAGCAATAGCAATAGCACTTAGACTTACATACCGGTCACAGTACTTTACAGCCCTCTCTAAGTGGTTTACAGAGTCAGCGTATCACCATATCACATTTTACCCACCTCAGAAGGATGGAAGGCTGAGTCAACCTTGAACCTGGTGAGATTCGAACTGCCCAACTGCTGGCAGCTGGCAGTCAGCAGAAGTAGCCTGCAGTACTGCATTCTAACACTGTGCCACCTTGACAGACCCAATTCCTGCAACCATTCATGTTTTTTTAGCCTCCAGTCCCCTTGTTATCTTTGGTGAATGGAATCTCCTTGACCGATTCCGTTTCCCACTGAATCAGCACACAGGTCTATTTCCACTGGAGTCTGCCTTAACTATTGTCTGGACATTTTACATTAGCTAATTGTAACAGCTGTATTTCTTTATGTGTCACAATTGGTTTGTAGATTGCATTATGTCCAATGATTTGTTTTAGTTTCATATGTTGTATGAATCGGATCAACTAGAAAAACTCAGAGGAAGGTGATTTGAGGACTTTGTTGTTGTTGTTAGTTGTGAAGTCGTGTCCGATCCATCGTGACCCCATGGACAATGTTCCTCCAGGCCTTCCTTTCCTCTACCATCCTCTGGAGACCATTTAAGCTCATGTCTACTGCTTCAGTGACTCCATCCAGCCACCTCGTTCTCTGCCATCCCATTCTTCTTTTGCCCTCAATCGTTCCCAGCATTAGGCTCTTCTCCAGTGAGTCCTTCCTTCTCATTAGGTGGCCAAAGTATTATTTGAGTTTCATCTTTAGGATCTGGCCTTCTAAAGAGCAGTTAGGGTTGATCTCCTTGAGGACTGACCGGTTGGATCGCCTTGCAGTCCAAGGGACTCGCGGGAGTCTTCTCCAGCATCATACTTCAAAGGCCTCAATTTTTTGGCACTCAGCCTTTCTTATGGTCCAACTTTCACAGCGATACATTGCAACTGGGAAAACCATAGCCTTGACTATATGCACTTTTCTTGGCAGGGTGATGTCTCTGCTTTTTAGTATGCTGTCTAGCTTTGCCATAGCTTTCCTCCCCAGGAGCAAGCATCTTTTAATGTCTTGGCTGCAGTCCCCATCTGCGGTGATCTTGGAGGACTTTGGCAGACACAAAACCTAATTTGGGCCCTCTAAGATTATATCATTAATATTCAGCAAGAAAATCTTACTGGTAGCCCTCAATTTACAACCATTCAATGACTACTGAAAGCTACCGGGATATTGAAAAAGTGATTCAATGCCAGTCCTCACATTTATGACCGTTACAACATTCCCATGTTGAGAGGATCAAAATTTGAGCAATTGGCATGTATTTTACAATGGTTGCACCATTCCAGGGTCATGAGGCTGCCATTTCAGACCTACCCAACTGGCTTCTGACAAGCAAAGACAATGGGGGAAGTTGGGTTTGCTTAATGAGTGTGTGATTTATTTAAAGACTGTAGTGATTTTTGGCATTCCTGATTTCCTTATGTACTGTTTTATCTTGCCTTCCTCTATTTTTCCCTGATTATATAAATTTGCATAAAATTTCTTAATAATTTCTTTTTTGGCCTCTTTACTATGTTGAATTTCTCCTTTATCGTCTTTCAATTGGTATATCGTTCTTTTTTTCTGTTCTTTTTTCAGTTTATAGGCTAGCCATCTGCCCGTTTTATTTGCGTGTTCGAAATAATTTTGTTTCGCCATTTTTATTTTTTGGGCTAGTTCTATTTGGTTTATCAAATTCAATTTATGCTTAATCATTTCCTATTCTTCTCTTATTATTTTGTTCTGAGGCTTTTCCTGGAGTTTTTGTTCTATTTGTTTTAGGTCTTTCTCTAAATTATCTAATTGTTTTTTCTTGGGTTTGCTTAATGAGTGTGTGATTTATTTAAAGACTGTAGTGATTTGTTAACAACAGTGGCAAAAAAACAACACACTTAACAACTGGCTTGCTTAGCAACAGAAAGTCTGATCCCAAATGTGGTTGTAAGTTGAGAACTTCCTGTATTTCACATTGAGTGTTTTTATTATTTATTTATTTTTATTATTCATATTTCTATGCTGCCCACTCTCCAAGGACTCTGGGTGGCTTACACCAAAGACAGTATACTAAATAGCATATTGCCCTCAACAATCTGGGTCCTCATTTTACCCACCTCGGAAGGATGGAAGACTGAGTCAACCTTGAGCCGGTGAGATTTGATCCGCTGATCTGCTGAACTAGCAGTCAGCTGAAGTAGCTGCAGTACTGCACTCTAACCACTGTGCCACCTTGGCTCCTTCTATTATTTTGTAAAAATAATAATGAAAGTGGACAGGCTGAGCATCTGCAAGGATTAACTCAACTAATTTCCATTAAAACACACAAAAAGAGGCTGAAAATCTCACTCTTATTCCATCTGGCGATGTCAGTGCACAAAGCTAGCATTTCCTATGGTCCTCTGAGGTTTTTTTTTTTAAAGTAATTTAATTTTCAGTTACAGCCACAAAACTTTGAGCTGCCCTACAGTAAATCACTGTTAAGCTAAATATGGCTTGACGTGATGTCTGAATCCAGTCATTAGGATAGACATTATTTAGCCAAAAGTACTGTTTCTTCATGTTTAGTGATTGATTTAAGCTATGCCTTCCTTTCTTTGCAGTATATAAATTTAAAAGAGGCTTACGACATTAATAACATGTGCAATCACCATAAAACAGAAACAAGAACCAACAGCAAAAGGAAAACAGTAATAAAAACAACAGCCAACCTAGCATTACATCCATTAAAATAAATAAAACAATTCTGCAGTTTTTAGTCTGTGTATATATATGTTAAAATAAAAAGTAACTGAAGCTCAACATGTTATTAAAGCCCTATTTGGGAAGAAAATTGCAGGTTTTTCTCATTAAAAAAAGCAAAGTAAATAAAATTCTCACCACTATACAACAGGATTTGAGAGAACAACAGTCGGAAGGGACTTTAGAGATCTTCTGGTCCAACCCCAATCTGCTCAAGCAGGAAACCCTATATCCGTGTTTGGGAACCTATGGCACACATGCCGGAAGTGGCACACAGAGCCATTTTTCCAGGCACGCGAGCCATCACCAAGCTCACCTGAAACTGCGCATGCGCCCCAGCTGGTGTTCAGGCCTCTGGTGCACATTTATTAATTCATTTATTATTATTATTATTTATTAATTCAATTTATATGCATGCACTCAATTCAGGGGACCCAGCTGGTCTTTGGAGCTCTCCTGCGCATGCACGCATGTGAGATTGTGTGCGCATGCACAGACAGGGTTTGCGCACATGCATTGGATGTGCAAAAGCTGTGCACATGCGCATATGGTGAGATTGTGTATGCAGCATGCACTAGTGCACATGTGCAAAAGCTGTGCATGCTAGATGGTGCAGTTGCGCACGCAGCACGTAGGGAGGAGCCACGCGTTACCACGGATGGCATGCGAGTGCGCGCAAGGCATGAAGCGCATTGCTGTTCGGTACTTGGTAAGTAAAAGGTTTGCCACCACTGCCCCAGTGGTGGGTTCCTCCCAGTTCAGCACGGTCTGGCCGAGCCGATAGTGGTGACGATATGATGTCACCGAACCGGTTCTCTTTGTTTGGGAACTGGGCCCTCCCAACCATCCCCACCCCGCGTTATTCTTACCTTTTATTTGGCCTTGCACCCAAACTATTCGCTGCCTCCCGAGTCCCAGCTGATCGGCTACAAGGAAAAAAACTGTTTAAACTCTTGCTGCGGGGCTTCAAAGGGCTGCCCTACAGCTGATCAGTGTTAAAAGGCAGTGTGGTGGTAGACCAGTGCGCTCGAAAAACAAATGGGTAGACCGGAATGCTCCAAGAAAAAAATAGGTAGACCGATACAGCTCTGCAAGCAGTTAAAAGCCAGGTAGATCAGTACCTCTGCTAAATCCTAAAGAATTGTCACATGACCATCAAACCACGCCCACAAAATAAGCCACGCCCATAGAATGGGTAGTAAAAAAAAATAGAACTCACCCCTGCACTGCCCTATATCAGACAAATGGTTATCCAATCTTTTCTTAAAAACCTCCAGTGTTGGAGCACCCACATGTTCTGGAGGCAAATCGTTCTAGCCATCAGGAAATTTCTCCTTAATTCTAGATTGGTTCTCTCCTTGATTAGTTTCCGTCCATTTCTTCTTGTCCTGTCTTTGGGTGCTGCCTTCATTTCTAAGAACTGTATTCTGCCTGTATGTCAAGTCTGTCAAAATGGGCCTCCCAGAATTCTGGAAATGAGCTTGTTTCCGGCCTCTGGAGGGCCTCCGGAGCCCGGGGGAGGCCATTTTCCCTCTCCTGGAGGCTCAAGGAAAGCCTCTGAAGCCTGGGGAGGGTGAAACCCCCCCCCCACACACACACACCATGGTACAGGAGGCCAAGTAGGCCACGCCCACCATGGCCACACCCAAGCAGCAACCGGGCAGAGAACCGGTTGCTAAAAATTTTTAATCTCACCCCTTGACCTTTTGCTTCTTTAAACAATCTAGCCATCACCACTGTCACTGTGTTCATTGTCTCTGCTGATAGCAGTCCTTGTCTTCTCTTTCCTTTCATCTTCCCCAGCATTATGGTCTCCACAAGACAATTAGGCCCATGAGATGTCCAAACTTTGGTCATTTCAATCGGAGTATTTGTGCCTGAGGTGAAATGGATTTATTTGATGATCAATTTGCATGTTGATATCCATGGTACTCTCGGGAGTCTTCTCCAACACTAAAGTTCAAAAGCATTGATATATTCTTTCTCTCCTGTGTCTTCAAAGTCCAATTTTAACTTCAAGAGAGGGGAAACAGTTGCCTGTGTGAGTTTCATCTTTGTAAAGCCCTACAAAGCCTGCCTCTTGTGATCAAATTTATGTGTGGCTTTTGATTTCTCCCTAGCTATGAAGTTGCTAATTCAGTGCCCACACTGCTACACCAAAGCATGATATTCCATCCACACCCAAGCATCAAAAGTCCACATTGAATGAATATTTAAAAACCAGGAAGTACCATTAAGGACTACTCTTTGAGTATGGTTTGTCACAGAGGTGAAATCTAGCAGGTTCTGACAGGTTCTGGAGAACCAATAGCAGAAATTTTGAGCAGTTCAGAGAACCAGTAAATATCACCTCTGGCTGGCCCCAAAGTGGGGTGGGAATGGAGATTTTGCAGTATCCTTCCCCTGCCATGCCCACCAAGCCATGCCCACAGAACCGGTAGTAAAAAAAAAAATGGATTTCACCACTGGTTCATCAGCCAGTTACAAATCCATCTGATGGTGATGTTGTCTATTCCATATTTTTCTACCTTACCAAGAAGAAGGTTGTGGTCTACTTTGTCAAATGCCTTGCTGAAATCCAACTATACCATGTTTACTGCTTTTTTCTGATCCACTTATTTAGTCACTTTGTTAAAGAAAGAAAGAAGATTGGCTTGGCATGTTCTGTTTTTGACAAATCCATATTGACTCTATTTTTTTTGGGGGGGGGACGGTGCTGATTCAGTCCATATTTTAAGTGAAACTTCTAATATTTCATTCAAAATCAAACTGTGGCTGCTACCGAAAAGACCTTACTGTTAAGTTAAGAGAGACCAATTAAAGAATTTACTTTTTAATCATGCAGTCATATTTTTAATCATTCATTCATTAAAAAACAAAGAAAATTCATATTTTATTTAGAGTCTTTCCAAATGCATTTTATTGGTATATATCCGTGATGGCAAACCTATGGCACGCATGCTGGAAGTGGCACTCATACCCATCTCTCCGGGCTCGCGAGCTGTCGTCCAATGCTCTTCCAGGTTCCAGCACGCTGGCCAGCTGTTCTTCATGCACGCGGGAGCGTGAGAAACTGAAAGAGCAGCTGCCCGGTGTGTATGCGTACACCAGAAAGATGATCTTCTGGTTTCCGGGACGCATGCCCGTGTGTATGCACGCACCAGAAACTGGAAGGTAATCTTCCCGGCACGCGCATGAGCACTGGATAGTTGCTCTTCCAGCATTTCCATGCATGTGAAGACCAGGTGGCTGGCACACCGAAACCTGGAAGAGCAAGGGGAGCAGTGCTGCCAGCCAGGACAGGTGGGCCGGGGCTTCCCTCCCTCCCTGCCCGAGTGGGCTTCTTGAGTAGCCCCAGCCCTCCAGCCTGCAGCACCGATGTGCCTGGCCAGTTCGGGTGTGCAGGGCAGCAGGGCAGTGTTTGCTGGCTGGGTAGCCAGCCGCCCCACCCACTGCTCCTGCCACCACAAGGGGCAAGGCATCAGTGGCATTTCTTGCGCTGCCGCTTCTGGCCAGGACACTGGAGCAGCCAGGAGGAAAAGGAGGAGCCGCCATCGGGGAGGCGAGCTGCCCCAGGAAGGCTGGAGGAGAGTGCAGCTCCTCAAGCATGGAGATGTCGCCAAGGGGTAAGAGGTGCACTGGCCGGGAAGCAGCCAAGCAGGGGGGCACTGCACTGGCATATTTTCGGTGATGGGCTGGGGGGCACTTCATCCTGGCCAGAGTTGGAGCAAAGCTCTCCCACTTGCTGGCCCCCCAACCCGAGCCCTGAGAATGCCGACACCCCTTACCTCCGAGGCCGGGAAGGGGCTCCGGCTTTCCAGAAGAGGGAGGCAGCATTCCTTGCCCAACTCTCTCCCTCTCCAGGACTACAGAACCGGGTTGTTGGTGGGGATGTTCTGCCACCCTGACGGGGACCAGGGGGGCGGGAAGGGAGGCGGGCAGGGAGGCGTGAGGACCTCTGAAAGGCCAGGTGGAGCCGGACATGTGCCGGACAGCTGGCCTTCATGAGCACATATGCACTAGAAACTGGAAGACCAGGTGGCCAATGTGCATGTGTGTGCTGGAAACCAGAATATCATCTGCTCTTCCAGTTTCTGGCATGCATGTGTGTGCACGCACCAACACTGGTATATATCCTTCCCTAACATTTATAGGTTTGTATGATCTTTTGAGATGATCAATATTTTGAAATAGATAAATAAATAAATAAATAAATAAATAAATAAATAAATAAATAAATAAATAATTTTATTTCTATACCGCCCTTCTCTCGAAGGACTCAGGGCGGTGTACAGCCTATTAAAAACACAAAGACAAACATCAGTTAAAAAATAATTAAAATTATTACATAATTTCGGCTCAGATTTAAAACCCCAAAACTTAAAACCCAATTTAAAAAACATTACATTGATAGCCCTGCCTGGCGGAACAACAGGGTCTTCAATGCGCAGCAAAACACCCGGAGGTCGGAGATCTTACGTATTTCCAGGGGCAGTTCATTCCAAAGGGCAGGGGCTCCCACAGAGAAGGCCCTCCCCCTGGGTGTCGCCAGCCGACATAACTTGGCTGATGGCACCCTGAGGAGACCCTCTCTGTGGGAGCGAAATGGCCGGTGGGAGGCTGTTGGTGACAGAAGTCGGTCTCGAAGGTACCCGGGTCATATGCCATGGAGCGCTTTAAAGGTGGTAACCAACACCTTGAATCGCACCCGGAAGACCACTGGGAGCCAGTGCAGCTCACACAGGAGGGGTGTCACGTGGGTACAATGGGTTGCGCCCATAACCACCCGCGCGGCTGCATTCTGGACCAGCTGGAGCCTCCGAGTGCTCTTCAAGGGGAGCCCCATGTAGAGGGCATTACAATAGTCCAGCCGGGAGGTGCCAGTATAAAATGCAAAGTTAATTACAGAATGCAGAATTCAATTCTCCAGTATAGAATTGAGGTAGACTCCGATATGGAATTCAGAATTAATTATAAAATTCAGCATTCAATTCTCTAGTATAGGTGGATTCCAGTACAGAATGATACAATTAATTCAGGAAGATCAACCACATCATCACTGGAAATTTTCTTTAATCAACCAACAGGAACAGATAAAAAAGGAACGCTGATCCTTACCACAGCTTTTAAATTCAACTCATTTGTTCCTTTGAATGGTGATGAAACTAGTAGTTCTGAGAACTGAGCTGTTTCAGCTTATGACAAAGGATGCAAGGTCACTTCTGAGATGAATCCAAGGAACAATTTGAAATCTCATTAAGCCTGGGCAAGCTGCAGCAGGACTGCTTTGTGATCAGCTGGGATAAATTGGAAGTAGGCTATAGTTCATTAAAAGCCAGCGCTGTATGCAAAGTGAGCAAAATAATAAGGCTGACCCACAGAAATATGATCTTCCCCATGAGCTGACCAATGCAGTATGAGCTGCTGTCCAAGGAGGAAAAAAATAAATGACAGTAGTTGCATTGTGGGATATGTCAGTTTATAAGCTTTGTTAACCTAAACTTTTCTTAAACCCCTTGTCAGGTTTTGATGCTATCTTAAAATAAATAAACTTCCAAACTGCCAATCTTTAAGGAAATTTTCTCTTTATTCGAGCACAGCAATATGATCCTGACTCTTTTTGCGGTCAGTACTGATCTTTGCCCCCCAATCCCTCCCTTTCCGATCCCCAATTCTCTGCTTCTCATTGGCTATCTTCCAAGTCACTTTCCTGATTTCTTCTTCGTCAGGTCACAGGAATGTCTCCCCCCTCCCCATCTCCGAGGAGACCGAATCTTCAAAGGGATTTAGCAGGCAAAAGTTCAGGCTTCTCCTCCCTTTTCTATGTCAGTTCTGAGACACTGACATCCCTTTTATGTCATGTAGAGCAATGCAAAATGGACTAGCACAATATTTAACAGGATAACTGTCAGCATTCCAAGTAATGCACCCACTAAAAGCAGAACTCCAAGGCACGCAGATTCCTCAAAGAACAATTTATTGGATACATCATATTGGCACAACTGGCGAAAACCGACTCTGAAAGTTCCCGCGGTTTTCATCTAATTAAAACGTGAAAGTTCACCTTCCCCCCAGGTCATCGGTCACATTGTCCAATAGTGGTGCTGGCAGGTTGCCTGGTTACTCTGCTCCTCCTCTTCCCAGCCATCTGTTGGAATGACCTTGGTTCCCACAAGAAAACTTTTTATTTTGACAGCAAAGCCGAACTATCTAATTTCCCCCCTCCCTTTCTCCCCCTCTGCCTTATTTATTCATTCATTCATTTATTTGTTCAATTTGTATGCTGCCTTTCTCCGAAGACTCAAGGCGGCTTACAATGCATTTAAAAACCATATATAAAAACATTAAAAATTAAAACATTAAAAACAATTAAAAAAGAGGGAAGCTGATAAGATTGCTGATGCTACCAGGATGATGAAAACCTAAATTACAGCCAGTCTTATCCTAAAAAGATGGAAGAAATAAGAGAGCAATAATTTTGCATTCTTCTGGGAATTTAGATTGGTAAAACTACACAGTATTTGGGTCCTTTCCAACTATTTGATTTCATGTGTTCATCTCTTCGTGACTAAGAGTATCAAAGGGTCATACTTTGAATGGCAAGACAGTTCTTCTCTGCAATATGTCTGAATGCTCTCCTTTGACTCCCTGATGCTTATGAAGAATTTTCTATCATGATTCATAGGTGCCTACTAAAGGCTTACTTCTTCAACCAGGGCTTCCTATTGTATTGCTACTGTTGTCCTCCTCTTTTCTTTCCACCTTTTACTATATACACACTATCTTTATATTTCTGTTTTATATTAAATATGAATTTTATAGCTTTTAAAAAAAAACAATTAAAACCCATTCACACCATTCATGGCCGGATCTCGCCAGATCGCAAGAGCGAGATCAACGGCCCCAGGCCTGCCGGAAAAGCCAGGTCTTCTCCGCTTTTTGGAAGACCAATAGGGTGGAGATGGTCCGGACCTCAGGAGGTAACTGGTTCCAGAGAGCTGGGGCAGCCACAGAGAAGGCCCTCCCCCACAGGCCCCGGGACCCCGAGGAGACCAACTCTGTGGGATCTTACCAGTCGCTGGGAGCTATGTGGTAGAAGGCGGTCTCGAAGATAGCCTGGCCCTGAGCCATGTAGAGCTTTAAATGTAATAACCAACACCTTGAATTGTGCCCGGAGACCAATAGGGAGCCAGTGCAGCTCACGGAGAATTGGTGTAATGTGGGTGTACCTAGGTGCACCCACGACAGCTCGCGCGGCTGCTTTCTGGACCAACTGTAGTCTCCGAACACTTTTCAAGGGTAGCCCCATGTAGAGCGTGTTGCAATAATCTAACTGTGAGGTGACAAGGGCATGAGTGACTGTGAGGAGAGCCTCCTGATCCAAGTGGTAACCATGAAGCCTCAAAGATGGCCTCAGTCAGGTTCGCTTCAGGGTTGACAATAACAGAGTTGGAAGGGACCTTGGAGGTCTTCTAGTTCAACCCCCTGCTCAGGAAACCCTCTGCTCAGGAAACCTTATACCATTTCAGACAAATGGTTGTCCATCCAATCTTTTCTTAAAAACTTCCAGTGTTGGAGCATTCACACCTGAAGGCAGGACAAGTAAACAAGGAAAGAAGCAACCCAGAACTAAGGAGAAATTTCCTGACAGTGAGAACAATTAATCAGTGGAATGACCTGCCTCCAGAAGTTGTGGGTACTCCAACACTGGAGGTTTTTAAGAAGAGATTGGGTAACCATTTGTCTGAAATGGTCTAAGGTTTTCTGCCTGAGCAGGTAGTTGGAGTAAAAGACCTCCAATGTCCCTTCAAACTCTGTTATTCTGTTATAAAATGAGCCCATGAATTCTTTGTTATTGTTGTTAGTTGCAAAGTCGTGTCTGACCCATCGCAACCCCATGGACAACGTTCCTCCAGGCCTTCCTGTCCTCTACCATCCTCTGGAGTCCATTTAAGCTCACGCCGACTGCTTCAGTGACTCCATCCAGCCACCTCATTCTCTGTCATCTCCTTCTTTTGTCCTCAGTCTTTCCCAGCATTAGGCTCTTCTCCAATGAGTCCTTCCTTCTCATTAGGTGGCCAAAATATTTGAGTTTCCATGAATTCTTATAGAAGGTAAATATAACAGACAGATGAGGGCCAGAGAAATTCCAAGGGCTGCCTTATTATTGGATTGGACTAGAAGACCTCCAAGATCCCTTCCAACAATTCTCTTATCCGTTTGGCACAAATCTGACAGAGAGTGTTGTACAACACTGTGGGGAAGTATATAAGCCTAAATGCTATTGCTATTGCTATTGCAACCTGATAAATTAGGCTAGTGTTCTAAACATATGATTAAGAGGCCTACCAAAATACAGTACTTTTGCAGTCTGCCTTAAAATAACTGGGTCTCTCTGCACACAATACCTGAACAGGACGTGGCCATGGTGGGCGTGGCCTAGTCAGCCAACTGCACCATGGCGCGGGGTGGCGTTTTTGCCCTCCCTGGATTCCGGAGGCTTTCCTTGAGCCTCCAGGAGGGCAAAAACGGCTTCCCCAGGCTCCAGAGACCCTCTGGAGACCAGAAACGGCCCTGTTTATGGCCTTCCCAAACTTCCGTTAGGCCCATTTTTCGCCCTCCCCGAGCCTCTGCCCATGTCCTGCACTTAACCTGCATCCAAAACAGGCTGCGTGGGGACTCCTGGGAGGGGCAGGGTGGGATGGGCAGGGTCAGCCATGAGTGGGGTTTGGGGGTTCTCTGAACTGCACAGAATCTTAGCTAGAGGTTCTCCCGAACCCCACCCCTATACCTGAACCAAAAAATTAAGCCACATTCCAGCTACCACTCTGGAGAAAAACAGCAAACCATTAGAAATGCACCTTTTGCTGCAAACACCGGTGGCTGCAGTGTGTAGAAACAGATTCTCAGGGAGATCCATAGAAATTATTGCTTTGTAAGAAGGTTTGCAGCCTTTGTTCCATGTAGCATTTGCTTGGCATTTTAGAACGTCGTAAATAAATAATCTGACCAGAAATAATTTATCCTATTTCCCCCCGCCCCTTATTTTGCTGAAAATAGTGACTCATTATTCTCTTCATGGTGCATGAATTGACTTGCCCGGTTCCAGCCTGTTATTTGGGTAATGCCTTCCTAACATTATTACAAATGTCATATTCTAATTGGGGCCAGTAACTCCCAGCTGTAGTATGTGATTAACCCTGACATTTCATGGTGGAAATGTTTTAAGAACATGATTTTGTGCAGTTGTGTATTTTAAGGCCATCATTTCCATGCTCTAACCTGGCAGAGAGATAACAGGTCTGTCCCTTACAAAAGCAGCTGAAAGAACCCCAAACATTCCTGCCCCAGGAATGCAGGTCTACAGCAGAGTTTCTCATTCTTAAGCATCCTATTGCCGCTGTTCTTTTTTTTTTTTTTTCATCCTGAATTTATTTGTTAAGGGTTAGCAGCTGTAGAGTTCAAAATCTCCTGTTGCTTGTTTTCTACAAGCATCTCTGCTTTACCGTTTGTTATTATTGTTTGGGAAATGCTTTTTGCCATCGTGGTGCATGTCTTGTCTGGGTGATAGGGATAGAAGCAGTGGTGGGATTCAGCCGGTTCGGGCCAGTTCAAGCGAACCAGTTGTTAAATTGCTGGCTGGCCCCACCCCTCCCCGCCCCTTCCAGGAGTCCCCACACATCCCATTTTTGCTCCCAGGAGGCAGGGAGGCCTACTATGCCCAAAATGGGGCAAGGGGGGGTGCAGCGTGGGCCCGCCCCCATGCCCCATTTTTGCTCCGAGGAGGCTGCAGGGAGGCCTACCAGGCCCAAAACAGGGCACAGGGGGGTGGGAGAGCATTTTTGTTCCCAAGGGGGTTCAGGAGGCCGAGTGCTGCCTGTCACACCCCCTGGCCACGCCCACCGGTCATTCGGGCAGAGAACCGGTTGTTAAATTATTTGAATCCCACCACTGGATAGAAGTGTAATATGTAGTGCTTCCGTGAATTCAGGAACAATGAATGTTTGCAGGTTAAAAGGTTATAGAAACAGAAATGAGGTCCTCCAAACATCTCCATGAATGTGTTAGTGCCTTCAAATCCGTCTTGACATCTGGTCACTAAGGTTTTCTTGGCAGTATTTTCTCAAATAGATTTTCATTGCCTGCCTGAGACACAATGACTGGCTCAAAGTTTCCCAGCCAGCTTTCATGCCTAAGGCAGGAGTAGAACTTACAATCTTGTGATAATTGGCCCAAGGCCACCCAGCTGGCTTTGTGCCTAAGGCTTAAGGCAGGACTAGAGCTCACGGTCTCCTGATTTCTAGCCTTAACTACTGTATCAAAATGGTTCTCTGTGACAGATCGTCCTTGACTTATAATCATTTTTTCAGGGTTCCAAGTAACACCTCCAATGAAAGAAAACTCCAAGGCTTGAGTTTCCTCAAAGTTACATTTTATTAGAGATGTCATATTGGCACATCTGGGAAAACCCAAATCTGAAAGTTTCCAGGTTTTCCACACCCAAAGAAAAGTTCAAGTTCCTGGCCAACACCCACACGTCCATCACATGATCCAATCAAAGCACCCATCCCAACTGGAGATGCCTCCCAGGTCCAGCCTCCCAGGTGGAGGGCAAGACTGCCTTGACTCTCTGAGAAAGGAATCTTATTATGAATATATATCACCTCTTAGGATATGGTTTGAGCCTAACAAGTTGTCCAGGCAATATATATGTTCTGTGACTTTAATATGAATATGTATTGTGTGACTTTAAAGTTTTACTGCTGATTCATTGTAATGCTGAGTCATGCTGTAATTAGATAATCACTAGTTTTAAATGTATTTAAGAAAGGTACTGTAACTATTCAGTTGATGATAAGCTACCATAGTGTGTGGAGTTGCTACCATTGTGCTATCATCGTTGGATGGATCTGCTACCATTGTGGTTTGTGAACCAGAGTGAGTTTGTTATTCTAACCAACTACTGTTTGTGTGGTAAGAAGATATCTGTATCACTGGACTGATTTAACTGGCAAAGACTTGGATTGATTTAAAGACTATGAGATTCACTATAAAGTAAACTTTTGATAAACCAGTTTGCACATCTCTTATTCATTGCTCTCAGCAACGTTTCTCTGTGTTGGTACGCTCTGCTGGTTGGTAACACAACAACAATATCCTTAACATCACCCATGCTCCATACAATCCCCCCTCCCAGTTTCCCACAGCAGTAAATGTGGCAGGCCTGAAGGCCCAATGAAAAAGATGGCTTCCAGATTTGATACCTTTGTTTAGTCACAAAGTTAACAGTAGCACTGTGATGACCCCGGGGACTGGCACAAAAGCAACACAGCCAGAGAACAGGTCTAACTCTCCTTTATTTCTCTAACTTTGCACCCAAACATCCCCATGTTTACTACAAGTCCTGGAGCAAATCTCTCACATGCACCTTCAGCAGCCTCTGGCTGTGAGTAGTCCAGGAAGCCAGGTTAACTAAACAGTAACCAGAGTAAGAAGTTCAGCGAAGCAGGCAAACCAGCGAAGCAGGCAAGCCCCACAAGACAGAGCACAGTAATCTCCAGGCATCGGCAAGTACACACAAGGCTCCATAGATTCAACACTTGTTCCCAACAAATGCCCCTCCCACCATCACCTCCTTACATCTCAGTCCCCAGGTGTGCCTTGTGAAGAGGGCAGGGCACTCTCCTCCCTCATAGCCGGCTCAGTCTGCGTTGGTCTCGCCTTCTCTCTTCTCTCCGTGCTCTAGGATCAAGAGGGGATGGTCTTTGCTCTTTGCCTGAGCTCTGTCTCTCGTGCTCCTCCCTGTCTGCAAGCCTTTCTAATCCTGAAAAGCCTTGCCCAGACTGACTCTGCCCTTCTCCAGTTTCCTCCAGGGCCAATGAAGCTGCCATCTCACTCTGTCGGCTCTTGTTCCAGGTCATCTTCCCCCACAGATTCAGACTCTGACGGGGGCATGATACGCATTGAAAAAGGGTGGCTAATGACTGATTCTCTGACTTATGACCATAACAGCATCCCCACAGTCACATGATCAAATTTTAGGCACTTGGCCACTGCCATGAATTTAAAATCATGCGATTGACATTTGCATCCTTCCAACAAGCAAAATGAGTGAGGGAAGCCAGATTCACTTAACGTGATCTTAGGTTCACTTAACAATGGCAGGAATTCACTTAACACCCATGGCAAAAGCATTCAAAAAATCAGGCCCGACTCACAATAAGCACCTTGTTTAGCATTGGAAATTTTGTTCCTAATTGTCGTTGTAAGTCAAGGTCTACTCTATAGGGATTTGTGTTGTATTTGGATAAAGCTGCCTGTGATCTAGATCTGTTAGTGTGGAATTTACTGTAGTGTTCCTATATACAGTAGGGGTCTCCAACCTTGGGAACTTTAAGCCTGGAGGACTTTAACTCCCAGAGTTCCCCAACAAGCAAAGCTGGAGGACTTCAACTCCCAGAATTCCCCAACCAGCAAAGCTGGAGGACTTCAACTCCCAGAATTCCCCAGCCAGCAAAGCTGGAGGACTTCAGCTCCTAGAATTCCCCAGCCAGCAAAGCTGGAGGACTTCAACTCCCAGAATTCCCTAGCCAGCAAAGCTGGAGGACTTCAACTCCTAGAATTCCCCAGCCGGCAAAGCTGGAGGACTTCAACTCCCAGAATTTCTCAGCCGACAAAGCTGGAGGACTTCAACTCCCAGAATTCCCCAGCCAGCAAAGCTGGAGGACTTCAACTCCTAGAATTCCCCAGCCGGCAAAGCTGGAGGACTTCAACTCCTAGAATTCCCCAGCCAGCAAAGCTGGAGGACTTCAACTCCTAGAATTCCCCAGCCAGCAAAGCTGGAGGACTTCAACTCCCAGAATTCCCTAGCCAGCAAAGCTGGAGGACTTCAACTCCTAGAATTCCCCAGCCGGCAAAGCTGGAGGACTTCAACTCCCAGAATTTCTCAGCCGACAAAGCTGGAGGACTTCAACTCCCAGAATTCCCCAGCCAGCAAAGCTGGAGGACTTCAACTCCTAGAATTCCCCAGTCAGGAAAGCTGGAGGACTTCGACTCCCAGAATTTCTCAGCTGACAAAGCTGGAGGACTTCAACTCCCAGAATTCCCCAGCCAGCAAAGCTGGAGGACTTCAACTCCTAGAATTCCCCAGCCAGGAAAGCTGGAGGACTTCGACTCCCAGAATTTCTCAGCCGACAAAGCTGGAGGACTTCAACTCCCAGAATTCCCCAGCCAGCAAAGCTGGAGGACTTCAACTCCTAGAATTCCCCAGCCAGGAAAGCTGGAGGACTTCAACTCCCAGAATTCCCCAGCCAGCTTTCCTGGCTGGGGAATTCTGGGAGTTGAAGTCCTTCAGGCTTAAAGTTCCCAAGCTTGGAGACCCCTGATACACAGTATATTGTGATTCTTGCTGATACTGTGAAGTTGTTTCTTTCAGGAGTTTCAATAAAGAAAGCATCAGAAAAATCCTATTCTTGATCAAGTATCTTATTTGAGATTAGTGGGAAAGGCAGAAACATTGATGAATGTGCATTGGGGGTCAGATTGAAAAGCTTGTCACGTAGCTTTCCTTTCAGGTGTGGAAAGCTTTCTTAGGTCGAACTACATCTTGTCACATTTGCCTAAGCTCAGGTCCATGACTGTAAGGAAAAAAAATTCCTCAAGCTAAAAAACAAACAAACTTGCAACTCTCTCTTAACCCCGAGCCACATTTCTCAGAGTAAATGAAGTTTGGTAGTAATTGGACTCCTAGCTTGACTCTGCTACCCTCTTTGTGTTAATGAATCCAAATGCAAAGTAGGAAAATAAATGGCAACAGGGCTGAACTGCAGCTGAGCTCCGATTAACAAATAAATAGAGTTTCTGTCTGAAAGGAAACTACCGGGCATTATACTTAGAACCTTGGAAATGTTTCCTTGGAAGTTGCATCCATCCATCTGGAATGGAATGGAATGGAATGGGATGGGATGGGATGGGATGGGATAGAATAGAATAGAATAGAATAGAATAGACTAGACTAGAATAGACTAGAATAGACTAGAATAGAATAGAATAGAATAGAATAGAATAGAATAGAATAGAATAGAATAGAATAGAATAGAATAGAATAGAATAGAATAGAATAGAGTAACAGAGTTTGAAGGGACATTGGAGGTCTTCTAGTCCAACCCCCTGCTTAGGCAGGAAACCCTACACCACTTCAGACAAATGGTTATCCAACATCTTCTTAAAAACTTCCAGTATTGGAGCATTCACAACTTCTGGAGGCAAGTTGTTCCACCACTTAATTGTTCTGTCAGGAAATTTCTCCTTAGTTCTAAGTTGCTTCTCTCCTTGATTAGTTTCCACCCATTGCTTCTTGTCCTACCCTCAGGTGCTTTGGAGAATAGCTTGACTCCCTCTTTTTTGGGGCAGCCCCTGAGATATTGGAACACTGCTATCACGTCTCCCCTAGTCCTTCTTTTCATCAAACTAGACATACCCAGTTCCTGCAGCCGTTCTTCATATGTTTTAGCCTCCAGTCCCCTAATCATCTTTGATGCTCTTCTCTGCACTCTTTCTAGAGTCTCAACATCTTTTTTACATCGTGGCGACCAAAACTAAATATATCTAAATATATTAATATATTAAAAAATGTCTAAATGTATTGAGGAGTCTTCTAGATTCCTATCTTCTGGATTCCTAGCAAATGTCCTCTTTTATATTTGGCGACAAACTTATTTCTACAGGGGAATGGTGTAGCCTCATGATAGAGGTTATATAAAGGTAAAGGTAAAGGTTCCCCTCGCACATATGTGCTAGTCGTTCCCGACTCTAGGGGGCGGTGCTCATCTCCGTTTCAAAGCCGAAGAGCCAGCGCTGTCCGAAGACGTCTCCGTGGTCATGTGGCCGGCATGACTAAACGCCAAAGGCGCACGGAACGCTGTTACCTTCCCACCAAAGGTTGTCCCTATTTTTCTACTTGTATTTTTTACGTGCTTTCGAGCTGCTAGGTTGGCAGAAGCTGGGACAAGCAACGGGAGCTCACCCCATTATGCAGCACTAGGGATTCGAACCCCTGAACTGCCAACCTTTTGATTGACAAGCTCAGCGTCTTAGCCACTGAGCCACTGAGTCCCTTCTAGAGGTTATATAGATTGCCTTTTTTTTCATAGTGTCTCTTTATATCAAATAGATATTCTCCCTTTCCCTTTCCTTTCTCTTTCTCCTTCCCCTTCCCTTCTCTTCCTTTTCCCCTTCCCTTCCTTTCCCTTCTCTTCTCTTCCCTTTCTTTTCTCCTTCCTTTTCCTTCTCTATTCCCTTCCCTTTTTCCCCCTCCCCTCCTTTTCTGCTTGTCAAAATAGCAAAGAGCACCTGAGTCTTTAGATGTTTCAGAGATTAGATTTTAAAAAAAAAAATATATATTCAGCAACCTTGGCTTTCTTTTGTGACTTCGGGGGCATATACCCTTTCTCTTTGAATTATACTGTAAATGGAAAAGCTGTGTCCTTGGGCTTTTTGGTAAGGGGCAATGATAAAGGTAGGAGGGGAGATTTTTTGTCTGAAAGTGGATGTTATAGCATTGGCTAGCCTTGCTCTGGCAGCTGCTCCAAAGCCTGATTGAGCTCACAGATGGGGTCTACTACATTCACGGTGGCAAAAGCAAATTTTCTTTTGCAGTACAACTCCAAAAAAAAAAGGTCTTTCTTTGTTTTTTCCCCCTAAAGAATCAAATGGTCTGCAACTCTAGAAATGGTCTTTTTGCAAAAGTCAAAATAATAAAAAAAAAAAAAGAGAGAGAAATATGGCATTTGAATACTACAAAATGTTTTTTTAAAAAAAAAGATATTTTCAAGTCAGAGTGATAAAGAGCTGAGACTCACTGGACCATGATTATTTTAAGAACAGGCAGCATCTGTATGACAAACTACAGAGTCATTAAATTTGGTAGTGGAGTTGTGAGCAACTGTCTACAAGACTATTAGGTAGACATGAAGAAGATCTTTGTGTCAAAAAAGAAAATGATCTCTTTTTTCGGGGAGACAGATTCATCCCATAGGTGTGATGGATTCTGTTTACAAAAGGAGGAAGTTATGTGATGGACTACAGTGAAGCCAAAGAAAGGAGAGAGCCGAAGTGGCACAGTGGTTAGAGTGCAGGTACTGCAGGCTACTCAGCTGACTGCTAGCTGCAGTTCGGCAGTTCAAATCTCACCGGCTCAAGGTTGACTCAGCCTTCCATCCTTCCGAGGTGGGTAAAATGAGGACCCAGATTGTTGGGGGCAATAAACTGACTCTGTAAAGTGCTTAGAGAGGACTGTAAAAGCACTATGAAGCGGTATATAAGTCTAAGTGCTAGTGCTATATTCCAGGGGGGAGACAAGAGACAGCCCAGCCCAGAGCTGGAGTCAGAGCAAGAGAATTAAGAGCCTTGGTAGTACAGTGGTCTAAGGCACCCTGTTATTAAGCTGGTTATTAAGACCACATGCCTGTAATTACTGCAGGTTTGAATCTCGCCAAGGCTCAAGGTTGACTCAGCCTTCCATCCTTTCTAAGGTAGGTAAATTGAGGACCCAGTTGTGGGGGCAATAAGCTGACTTTGTATAAATATACAAAAGGATGAAGGCTATTGCTTAACGCATTGTAAGCTGCCCTGAGTCTCCGGAGAAGGGCGGCATATAAATCAAATTAAAAAACAAAAAAAAGATAATTACTGCCTTCAATCTTCCAGGATAAATCTCTTAGGGTTAGAATGGTATAGGTTTAATCTGGCAAGATTCTGTCTATAGGGGTAGGAGCAAATAAAGAACTGAATTTTGGCCTTTTGAACAACGTCACTTAAAAGTTTGTCACACATTTTTTGGGAAAAGCATTTTCTCCACTGTTCATCCAGTGACAGCTGTGTAGATGTGTTCTGATCCAATTTGAATCATCTGTTCAATTGGAACCAGAAATTGGACTTTATTAAGAAAATCCAGTTGATGTAATTACCCCCAATCCATTTCTGAATTGTCAGATGGATTTGTTGGCAACTGATTCAAATCTGATTTTTCAGTCCAACATTCTCCTTCTTTTTGGAAAGTTAATTTGGTTTGGAGATTGGGTCAAATTGCTTTCAAATGGGATCACTTGAGTAACAATTTTGCACAGCCCTTCTTTTCTTCTTAAAGGTGCTTTCAAAATCATCCAGGTATTATGGATCTGCTGGCTGGTATGAATTTTTGCCTGTTTCTTTTCCACATCATCTTTTGATGTGCTTTTGGTTGTGATTTAATTCTTTCTTAATGTTACCGCTACTGTGAATAGTGATTGCATTCTTCTATTTATTTGTGATGATTTGATTCTTTCTTGGCATGTTGTTGTGTCTTCCTTAAGGCCTTTTCTCTGGGTGAAAGAGCCATAAGAATATTAATAAAGAATAAATATATAGCCAAATCACTGTTACAAATTGAAATTGCATGCACATTTTGATCTCATGTGCAATAGCTTGCACAGTTAAGTAACTGCTGTTTATATGAGTCTCCAATTCTTATCTACCCCCATGAAGTTTCATATCACAAGAATATCACAGGTGTTTACAACATCCATTAACACATTATCATAAACTCTTAATGGAACGATTTTGCTCTTTGCTATTAGATTCTGATAAGACAATGCTTACTACAGGAGAGTTGGGCACCATCCTAATAATTTGTCATTCCATTTTATGTCACATTTACCTGCTTCAGTTCATTTATATAACTAATTCACATAAGCAGCAAACAATGATTTATTACATTTAACCAGAAGATGGCTTTCCTGGTCTCCTGATAGACATTTTTTTCTGAATAAATAACTCTAGGATTGTCACAGCTGTTTCAGATTTCATTTCATTAATACATTTATATACTGTTTCATGTGCCAAAGCATCATAGGGCAGTTTGCAATAAAAACAGCAATAAGATACACCATAAAACAATATAAACAACATAAAACAATACAATTTAATAAAACATATTGATAAAAAGAGCAGGGGGGGGTGAAGGAAAATCCATCAGTCTTCAGATTAGAAATGCCTGGGTCAGAATAGCAATAGCAATCGCACTTAGACTTATATACCGCTGCACAGTGCTTTACAGCCCTCTCTAAGCGGTTTACAAAGTCAGCATCTTGCCCCCAACAATCTGGGTCCTTATTTTACCCACCTCGCAAGAATGGAAGGCTGAGTCAACCTTGAACCTGGTGAGATTTGAACTGCCAAATTGCAGGCAGCCGGAAGTCAGCAGAAATCTCCTGCAGTACTGCATTGTAAGCACTGTGCCACCATGGCTATTGCAGGGAAATTCTGCCCCCAGCCTGGAGTTCGACCCTGATAGGACTCAAGTTGACCTTCCATCCTCCCAAGATCAGTAAAATGAGGACCCAGATTGTTGGGGTTAACACATCTACACACCTGTCACTGGATGAACAATACTGCATTCTAACCACTGTGCCACCAAGGCTCATACAAAGATCAGTTTTCAACAGGAATTTATGTCTTACCATAGTAAAACATAGAATCATAAGGTTGGAAGAGAACTTGGAGATTTTCTACTGCAACATCCATGCAGAGGACCCTATACCATTTCAGACAACCCAACTCTGTTTTTCTGAAATTGTTGATAAGGAAGCTGGTTAGTGGACATTGCAGGACCTGGAGACAGTAGAAGAGAAAATTACAAAATAAAAAGACCTGCAAATAGAAGCAGAACTACTGTGGTAAAAGAAAGCAAAGATAGTACCAATAATGATAGGCACTTGAGTGCAATCATCTATGGAGATTCTCAATCATCTGGGTCATGGTTGTCCCCAAAGTGCTTTTCCAAAAGGCAACTGAGCTTTGTTTTTTTTTTCCTTTGAAAACATTTAATTTGTCATCCAAGAAGCTTCTTAACCAGATGTTTGCAATGAATATAAATCCCTCCAGTCCCCATCAGTCAGTTAGAACTGAAGAAGTTTCTTGGATGAAAAGAGAAATGTTTTTAAAAGAAAAAAAAATCAGGGAAGTCCAGTTGTCTTTTGGAAAAACACCTTTGGGACTTGGGTGCAATCTCAGAACATCTGGCGCATTGACAAAATACCCATTAGTCAATTGCAAGAGGCAGTTTCATTGGAAGAGCTTACATCCTAGATTGATACATTTAACATATCAAATAAAACATCTGCCTAGCCCAGCTCCTTGGAAAGGACTCCATAGCTGAATAAAAATGTCAAATCGAGTCTAAACATCTGGCTGACTATGCAGCAACTACTATATAATAATATCATTATTTCTCTCTTATTCAAGACCTTCACAACAGCCCATACAGATGGTCCACTTTTCTTGTTCACAAATATCCAGCCAAATAAATGAGTCATTGACTGAGATATAAATTGATTGATTGATTGAATTAATTAATTAATTAATTAATTCAGTATATACAATACATATATACATAAAATGCAACTTAAAGAAATCATAATGATGTCTGTGAATATGGTCAGATAATTCCAAGGTGCACTCTTAAAAATACTGCCTTACTAGCAGAAATCTAACAGGTGCAGCTTTTCTTCACCGTTCCCCTGAAAGAATGCAAGTTGTCAACTATGGGATTAAAGTGTTGCTATGGCAATATGATGCAAAAAGGGATTAGAGCTCTAGCAGTTGGGGGTGGGGGGAGAATTTCATCCTGCATTGATCTTGTCACTGATGCCTTGCAGGCTATAGAAGATAAAATCTCCTTTGAGTTGAACTCAACTTCTGATAATATGTCCATACTGTTTCCTTGATAACAAAAATTACTTGCCAATGCGTTCATCATCTTCTTCTTCTTCTTCTTCTTCTTCTTCTTCTTCTTCTTCTTCTTCTTCTTCTTCTTCTTCTTCTTCTTCTTCTTCTTCTTCTTCTTCTTCTCCTTCTCCTTCTCCTTCCTCCTCCTCCTCCTCCTCCTCCTCCTCCTCCTCCTCCTCCTTTTCTCCTCCTCCTCCTCCTCCTCCTCCTCCTCCTCCTCCTCCTCCTCCTCCTCCTCCTCCTCCTCCTCCTCCTCCTCCCCCCCTTCCTCCATCTGGTCTGATCTACAATCTCAAGTAGTGATTTCTAGACACAACAGTCCTCTTATGGAGCATTACATTACCATGCATATAATTGGTTTACGCCTCAGAGAAACATCATATATAAGCCACAAACTTGATATAGCATAGACTTGTACAGTCTGGGGACTTGGGGTTTATATATGTTTTTCACCTTTAGGGCCTTTCATGCCATGAAACCAGGTTTCCTGAGGATCCATTTCAGTGGTGAGTTTCAAAATTTTTTACTACCAGTTCTGTGGGTGTGGCTTGATGGGCAAGGCTTGGTGGGCATGGCAGGGGAAGGATACTGTAAAATCTCCATTCCCTCCCCACTCCAGGAGAAAGTTACTGCAAAATCCCCATTTCCTCCCGATCAGCTGGGACTTGGGAGGCAGAGAATAGATGGGGGTGGGGCCAGTCAGAATTTTTACTATCGGTTCTCCAGAACTACTCAAAATTTCCGCTACCGGTTCTCCAGAACTGGTCAGAACCTGCTGAAACCCACCTCTGAGCCATCTTATCCCAATTATATCATCCCCTCCCATTCCATCCAGTCAAGCAGAATGGATACGTTGCAAAGTTTGCACCGTCAAAGAATAAAGAACATCTGAGCTTGGTTGTTTTCTTGCAGGTATTTCATTACCAAACTAGGTAACATCATCAGAGCTCAGGCAACTCTGAGCAACCAAGCTCAGAAACACCCAGGACCCCTCAGTTCAATCCTGAGCTACAAATATTCTCTTCTATCAGAATTTGGCCTTGCAAATTTCAAGAAGAGAGCCCTCTGAAACATTTTATCCAGAGGTGGGCTTCATATACTGTAGCTACCAGTTCGCCCATCACTGGAAATGTGAGCACGCATGCACTCACTTTGCTTATGCGCACAGCATCCACACATACCTGCGCTATCACAAAACATGGCAATTCACTCCCACGCACCATCCACGCATCCGTGCAACATCAAAAACACAGCGATATAGGACGGGATTTGTCAGCGTTTCTTGCAAAACTCAAATCCAGAAGCAAGCACAGATAAACTGATTCAGCAGGATTCATTAACTTCTTTATATACATAATAATAGATGAAGTATTTACAATACCAATATCAGAGTTCTTCTTCACTGTAGTAGCAGTTACAACACAAGGCAGGAGAGAACAGTTAGTTTCATTTTTAGCAGAGCAGACAAGCATGCTCAGACATCTTGGTTTCAGTTTCAATTCTCTGCCCAGAATCAGAAGCTGCAGACTAAGATACGCCCTGGCTCCAGTCTGTCTCAGTTCCCAATTGGCTGACTTAGTTGCTATGCCTATTCATTGGCTGACCTTGTTACCATGTCTTCCCAGTCATGAATATTCTAACAGGATTGCACCAGGGCGGGTGGGCCCATTTGCAGGTCACCATTATCGGTTCCCCTGAACCAGTCCAAACCAGCTGAATCTTACCTCTGATTTTATCCCTTGAGGCGAGGTGGATCTCCACTCATCTGACCTCTAGAGAGTTAAGACTTAGCCCTGCCAATTGGCATGGAGGTCAGAATGATATGCATCTGTAGGGATGGTTGGTGTCATGAGGTTATCCTTTCCACTTTGTTAACTTTTTGTCAGGCAGAAAAATCAGATCTACACCTGAAGGTCCAAATAAACTGATTTTTTTTTCCTAATCATGCCTATGAACAGGATTTATTTATTTAGCGTATGGTTGGTCACACACAGTATTAAAACACTTCATTTTTACAGGTTAAAAACAATTAAAACAATAAAAAAAACAGTAAGAAAACCTAAAAGGAAAACAGAAATAACATTTCAAAGTTTAATGTTGAGTTTGGAGATCCAGTCAGTAGCTGCCGTTGTTATGCAGAGGAAGTCCCTAGAATCTCCTGGATACCTTCTGTTAGGGCATTCCCTCACTATATGCTGGATAGTCTGTCGAGGGGCCCCGCAATCACATTGTGCTGAAGTGTCTTTCCCCATTATTTTTTTTAAATTTGATTTATATGCCGCCCTTCTCCAGAGACTCAGGGCGGCTTACAATGTGCTCAGCAATAGCCTTCATACTTTTGTATATTTATACAAAGTCAGCTTATTGCCCCCACAACTGGGTCCTCAATTTACCTACCTTAGAAAGGATGGAAGGCTGAGTCAACCTTGAGCCTTGGCGAGATTCAAACCTGCAGTAATTGCAGGCAGCTGGTCTTAATAACCAGCTTAATAACAGGGTGCCTTAGACCACTGTACTACCAAGGCTCTTTGGTAGTAATTTATACAGGGAGTCAGCACACACCCCATGAGTTGTTCTAATTCTATTATATGTCACCCATATGTGTCGGGGTAGGCTAAATCCTGGAGGTATACTACTAGGACTGATATGCTCGGAGACATCTTGGGGGGAACAGCTATTCCACACCTCCATCCACTTTTGTGTGGTGTTCTGATGATCGGCCATCAACTTACGCGCTGTCAAGATTGGTGGATTTCTTGACTTTAATCGGCATCTTAAGAGATCAGGAATGTATCCATGTATGGGTAGAGAGGAATTTAACAGGATCTTACTATACTCCCGAATGAGAGCTTCTTGTCGTCATAAGTGCGGGGGGGACTATGTGACTAAGAACTGGTAACCAGTAACTAGCTGTAGGTTTTATGCACCCAGTAATTAGCCTCATCGTATGGTTAAGTTGAACATCAATAAGTTCCGTATGTGAGCTGTATGTGAGGAGGCAAAGTTATTCGCGTCCGTGGCAATCCTGAAGTCACACGTGTCTCCTGGGTGGTGCTAAATGTGTAACAGATGGACTGGTAGCCAGACATCCGCGAGGATCTCCTGGCTTCACACACAACCCCACGGTCCTTTTAAGGACCTTTTAAGTTCCAAAAAACTAGCAGAAACAGCAGAAATAACAGAAATATGAACAGGAATCTTCTCATCTAATGGTTAGCACCTGCATGGAGTTAAAAAAGGGTCAACGGAATTCAAAAACATTTGGGCTTTATTCATTTGTGGCTACGTACAGATTCTAGCCTGGTCTCTCTTTTAACTCCATCCCCCAGGTTCTGCCACTCCTTCACCTACACTTTTTAATATTGTAACCCTACCTTTTGAATGTTACTTTTGTTTTTATTTCTGCTTTTACACTGATATGGTTTTTATTGTAACCCTACCCAGAATCACTTATGTAAGCCAGATGATGTAGAAATGTGAGGTATAAACAAAAATAATGGTTTATCCAAGTTAAACCTTCCATGTCTAAAATGAGACAAGGCCAACATTCAGCCAAGTACAGTATTTGAATCTGCAAGAAAAGTCTCATGATTTTCAACAATTCAGGTATTTAACATTCTACCACTAAAACACTAAAGCAAATAAACATATTTTACCTCACAAAGAACAACTATTTGCCCAAATGTCCACTTTTAGGGAGAAAAAAAAAGTGAAGGTAATGAAATCCATGTTTTAAAACTTTCCCACTACATCTTCTTTGATCCGTTCCCACTTTTTTCCCTTCTTTATTCTTTTTTTAAAATTGTTTTTATAGGTGTGTTGTTTTCCCCACCTACCAACCTGTCCTTTTCTTCTTTCCCTCTTTATTATCCTCTGCCAGCATCTTCAAAGATGACGGAGTTAATAAAAGAAACTATAAATAAATATGCCTCCCTTTCACTCGCCTCTTCTTTTCTATTTTCTTCCCCTCCCGGTCTCAGATGGAGTCTCTTCGGGTCGAAGCCATCATTTCTGTTTTGCATAATTGACATCATTATCTGTCAGGCTGCTTGACTTAGGCTCCCAGTCATTATCAGATCATTAGAAAAAGGCCTGTAATAAGTTCAGAAGGCCAATTGCCTGTCTGCTAATCACTGGCTGAAAAGAGTGGTGATAGGGGCCTGAGGGAGAAAGTATTGAAGCAGATAGAGGATTTTTAATGACCAAATCAAGGGAGGAAGAAGTCCACCTGTGCCTCAGCGAATAAAGCTAATCCCAGCTCGGAGTTCGGGCCGCAAATGCAAAATGTTCTTGTCTCCAAACTTTCTGACAGAAAGCAACCAGAAGTACATTGAGGTTATAGCTCAACCAACTCCTGAATTAAATCATTTTTCCCCCCCCTTCTTGTTGGAAAAGCAACTTCTGGAATGATTAGGAAGGGAGAGATAGGGAGTGTTATTTATTTGTTTGTTCAAGTTTTATTCAACCACCCACCTTAGTCTTTTATTGCTTTTAGGAAAGCTAGGAGGACCGAGGGCTGCCAAACTTCAGCGGAAAGAGTTTGTTCTGACCTGGGCTTCCCAAGAGCCTAAAGCAGACTCCTTGTCCTGACAAAAACCCCTTTTTATTAAATTACTGTGAATTCCTCTCATTCACATCCAGCAAAGTCTTTCAAGGGAGAATTTACAGTCACAAACCTTATCTGGCTTGGAGAGCTTCCAGGCCAATATCTTCAAAATGTGGCAAGGAGTCCCGAACCAATTAAGCGAACTAAGTCTCCTGCAAACTCCACTCCCCTTTCGTTCCTCTTTATTCCCTCTTTATTTATTTGTTTGTTTGTTTGTTTGTTTGTTTGTTTGTTTCAATTTGTATACCGCCCTTCTCCAATAGGACTCAGGGTGGTGAACAGCCAAAATAAAAACAAAACATACAAAATTTAAAAACAGTTTAAAATAATTAAATATTTCTGGCCGCAATTTAAAACAAACCCAATTTAAAATCAATTAAAATTTAACCCAAAACTGTGGGATCAAGCCAGCCCGGCTAGTTGAAATAAATAAGTTTTCAGGGCCCAACGAAAAATCCGGAGGTCTGATATTGTACTTATCTCTGGGGGGAGGTTGTTCCAGAGGGCAGGCGCCACCACAGAGAAGGCTCTCCCCCTGGGTGTCACCAGCCGACACTGTCTGGCGGACGGCACCCTGAGGAGGCCCACTCTGTGCGAGTGTACTGGCCGGTGGGAGGCTATTGGTGGCAGAAGGTGGTCTCATAAATATGGGAGGGGCCATTAGCTTTTCATCCAAGAAGCTTCTTCAGCTTGCTGAAGGAAGGGAAGTTAGGTCCATGGCTGTGCGTGTCACATTTATCCTTCAGTATTCAAATATGCTTAGCAGTTCAGAAAAAGATACTCTAAACAGGCTTGGCTGAAGGTGTTAACCAACATATTCAGTTCTTCTGCTTCAAATTAAATGTTTAGAGACTTAGGCATTCAGGTCTACAAGTAGCCCTCTATAACAGTTTGTTGTAACTGTTCAAAGTTACAACAGCAATGAAAAAAAGTGACTTATGACCATTTTCACACTTACGACCCTTGCAGCATCCCCATGGTCAAGGGTCAAGAAGTTTCAGAAGTTTCAGAAGCTTGACAACTGACTCATAGTTATGATAAAGGTCATGTGATCCACCTTTAGCCACCTTCTGACAAGCAAAGTCAGTAGGGAAGCACGATCCGCTTAACGGCTGTGTTAAGCCGTTAAGCCCAGGGGGCGAGCCTTCTCTGTGGGGGCACCCGCCCTGTGGAATGAGCTGCCTCCTGGAATACGATTGACCCCGGACCTCCGGACCTTCCGTAAAGCCCTGAAGACGTTTTTATTTCATCAAGCCGGCCTAGCCTAAATGGTTTTAATTGGGATTTTAAATTTTATGGATTTGGGGTTTTAAATTTGGGTAGCCAATGATTTAATTCTTTTAATTATCTTAACTTTTGCATTTGTATGTTTTTTAATTTTGGCTGTTCACCGCCCTGAGTCCCTTCTGGGAGAAGGGCGGTATACAAATTAAATTAATAATAATAATAATAATAATAATAATAATAATAATAATAATAATAATACTAGCTTAACAACTGCAGCAATTCGCTTAACAAATGTGGCAAGAAAGGCCATAAAATGGGGCAAAACTCACATAACAAATGTCTCACTTAGCAACTGACATTTTGGGCTCAATTATGGTCGTAAGTCGAGGACTACCTAGACTTACCTACAAAGAGATGCTTTCAGAGTAGCCATTTCTGCTGCAAAGCTGGACCAAATCTAGATTCTTTCACGAATGCAATGGGACATAAAAATTAGGGTTTAGGAAGGCGATGGAAAAAAAAATGTTACGTGGTTATATTGAGGGCTGAGTATTGAAATTAATTCCCGTTAATAAATAATCAAACCTGTTATAACTCTGTCTAAATATTTATACCAACTACAGCTCCATCAAGGCTCATTTCTTTCATTCTTAATGACACGGATATTTGAGTTTGAGTCATTTGACATTGTTTGAGTTCAGAATGTAAACGTATTAAAATTCACTCATCAACATGTTTCAACAGCTAATCAATTACGAAGTGATTTTTTTAAAAAAAAGGCAAATGCCAATATAGCTTTCCACCTTCACCCAGCTGTTCTTTCTGCAAACGGAGGAGAAATCTCCTCTACAGCAATCAACTATAGCCATGATGGTGAACCTATGGCACGCGTGCTGGAAGTGGCACGCAGGACCATCTCTCTGAGCATGCAAGCCGTCTCCCGTTGCTCTTCCTTGTTCCAGCACGCTGGCCAGCTGGTTTTCACCCTAACCCTAACCCTAACCCTAACCCTAACCCTAACCCTAACCCTAACCCTAACCCTAACCCTAACCCTAACCCTAACCCTAACCCTAACTCTAACCCTAACCCTAACCCCAACCCTAACCCTAACCCCAACCCCAACCCTAACCCCAACACCAACCCCAACACCAACCCCAAACCCAAACCCAAACCTAAACCTAAACCTAAACCTAAAGTAAACGTAAACCTAAACCTAACCCTACACTCGCTGGGCAGCTGCTCTTCCTGGTGCGCATGTGGGCATGAAGACCAGCTGGCTAGTACACATGCACGTACCAGAAACCAGAAGATAATCTTCCTGGCACGCACATGCACATTGGCCAGCTGGTCTTCACACCTGCGTGTGCACCAGAAACTGGAAGACCAGGTGGCCGGTGAGCATGTGTGCACCGGAAACCGGAAGAGCAGCCGCCCAGCACGCGCATGTGCATTGGGTGGCTGCTCTTCTGATGCAGGGTGCATGCTCCCGTTTCGGCACTCGGTGCTGAAAAGGTTCGCCAACACTGAACTATAGGACCCATTTTCATGAGTGCCATCATCTTATGGAAGGACCATAAGATGTGTAAAGATTTATGCTGAGGTTTCCATGGTAATGAATGGGAGGAGCTCCAGCATCTGGGTTTTAAATCTTAGACACATCTGGTTGGAATGTATAACCAGAAAGTGAGCAATGAGATGGGTGCAGGAGACAGTGAATGACTTCAAAGAAGTGGTGGTATCCCCTATAATAATAATAATAATAATAATAATAATAATAATAATAATAATAATAATAATAATACCTTATTATTATTATTATTATTATTATTATTATTATTATTATTATTATTATTATTATTCATATTTCTATGCCGCCCACTCTCCGAGGACTCTGGGCAGCTTACATCATAGATAGTATACTAAATAGCATATTGCCCCCATCAATCTGGGTCCTCATTTTACCCACCTTGGAAGGATGGAAGGCTGAGTCAACCTTGAGCCTGGTGAGATTTGATCAAGAAACCTTCACTTAATTTGACCATGTTAAATAATTACCATCCTGCTTCTAGCCATCTCTAATTAGGGAAAGTTGAGAAGATGATAGGACAATAGCATGTAGGAAGTTAGCACCCACCCCTCTCCTAGAAGAATGAAACATTTTAGGAAATATTGAAAGGGGCAGAATATTATATTTCCCTGGATGAGAAATGGAGAAACATGTTTTAAAGACAAAGCAGCTTTCTGCCTCCCTCCACCTTTGTCAATGGGCCATTAAGGCCTCAGCCAAGCTTACTCATTCCCCCCACCTTTGTCAATGGAACATCATCTGCAACACAATAGGACCCATCTAGCAACAGAAACTTACCACATGGCACCTGGGAAAATTACATCAGCCAGCAAGGCTAGCTAAGACCCCCACCCCCTGGGAGTCTGACAACCAATCAGGATACTCTTCCTGGGCCCCAGGAAGTTCAAAGTGCAGAGACGGCATAAAACCAAGGCACACTCAGCATCTCTGCCCTTTTCTGCTCAGGAAGTCAAACCATGTGATCCTGTCCACCATTAAAAACCATATTTCCAAGCAGTCTCCATGTTTCCAGTGTCTTTTTCCCCACTTGGAGCTGAACCCAGAAGGATATTTCTTCCAACAAGCAGTTGGAATTCCAATTGGGATTCAGGCCTGAACAGAAGTTGTGGCTGCTCCATCACTGGAGGCTTTCAAAAAAAAAGACTGGACAACCATTTGTCTGAAATGGTATAGTCTCCTGCCCAAGTGGGGGATTGGACTAGGAGACTTCTGAGCAGAGGTGAGTTTCAGCAGGTTTTGACCAGTTCTGGAGAACCGGTAGCGGAAATTTTGAGTAGTTCGCAGAACTGATAAATACCATCTTTGGCTGACCCCGCCCCCGTCTATTCTCTGCCTCCCAAGTCCCAGCTGATTGGAAGGAAATGGGGATTTTGCAGTAACCTTCCCCTGGAATGTGGAGGGAATGGAGATTTTATAGTATCCTTCCCTTGCCATGCCCACCAAGCCACGCCCACCAAGTCATGCCACACCCACCAAGCCATGCCCACAGAACCGGTAGTAAAAAATGTTGAATCCCACCACTGCTTCTGTGGTCCTTGCCAACTCTGTTATTCCATGTTCTACATTTCTCTCACTCCTCACCTCAAATCAAGAGCCTGTTAGGAAAAACGTAGCAATGCAAACCAACTGAGATTATCACCAGCCTCATAAAAACTTTCCAACAGCAGGCCTCTATGTTTCCCCTGAGAAGATTCTCCTCACATTCAACAACTTCCATTTGCAAATTGTGGCGGAGAGGAATATTTCTGAGAAAGTTAGCTGGCTAAATCAGGACATAGATGCCTCCACGGTCAGTGCTAAAAAAGAGTGGCCTACTGTCCCTTCAATTTTTACTTCATTTCAATATAAATTGCAGCATAGCTAATTTCTGTAACTAGAGAAAAATATCTCATACCCATTTTTAGCTGGCAGAAGAATCATTGCAGTTCAGCACACCCACTTAGCATAAGGCTGGAGAGGACAGAGTTGGAGATCTTTAGTTGGTAGAGCCTTTGCAAACATTTAATTTCTAAGTTTAGAAAGAGATAAACTTGCTCCTTGGGCTTAGGAAATGGCTCGGTGAGTTGTCATAGAGAAAAAATAATAATAATTTTGTCCTTTTTTAAATTTAAAAATTATATTATCCATTTATTTCTCTGGTCATTTAGAGAAATTGGATAGCAGATTCTATTATAGTGGGGTTCTTGGATGGTTATTTTCTTGAAGGTATTTCATTACCCAACTAGGTAGCATCAACTGTTAGAAGGGAGAGGGGTTTCCTCACTATATACTACTATATAAACGAATCAAAGAAAGAAGCAACCTAGAACTAAGGAGAAATTTCCTAACAGTGAGAACAATCAACCAGTGGAACAGCTTGCCTTCAGAAGTTGTGGGTAGCAATAGCAATAGCACTTAGACTTATATACCCCTTTACAGTGCTTTATAGCTCTCTCTAAGCGGTTTACAGAGTCAGCTTTTTGCCCCCAACAATCCGGGTCCTCATTTTACCCACCTCGGAAGGATGGAAGGCTGAGTCAACCTTGAGCCTGGTGAGATTCGAACTGCCTAACTGCTGGCAGCCGGTGATCAGCAGAAGGAGCCTGCAGTACTTCACTCTAACCACTGTGTCACCATGGACTAGAAGACCTCCAAGGTCCCTTCCAACTCTGTTATTCTATGTTCAATGTTTAGTGGATTGAAATGACAGTGCTCTCCGATTGTTGACTTAAGGGCAGTGGTGGGATTCAGCCAGTTCGCACCACTTCGGGAGAACCGGTTGTTAACTTTCTGAGCAGTTTGGCAAACTGGTTGTTGGAAGAAATCATTAGGGGAGAGAACCGGTTGTTAAATTATTTGAATCCCACCACTGCTTAAGGGTGTTGGTGAGGGTGATCTTGGCGGTTCCTTCATTAGGTTGTTGTTCACTGTTAGCGTGTTTGAATGAATTGGTGACTCCTTGATTGGAGTATTGTTTACTTCTTGATTGTTAAGCTTGGTGTTACTCTCTGCTCATCTGTATGTTGAGTGATAGAGAAGAAGTATTTGGGTTTTTCTGTTTCCTCTTTGACTTTTTGACTGCCTCTTTTGAATAGTATGTAGATGTTGTTTATCTCTATGTGCCTGTTGATGGCCGATTTGTCTGAGTGCCCTGCATCTAGGAATTCTCAAGCAATTCTCTAAGATTCTGTATACTTGTCACCAGTCCAATGGAATTACCCAAGGACCCTAATCCAAAACAAAACCCTAATCTCCACCCTAACTACCATGGAGAAAATTACACCCCCACAAACATGGTAGGCAAGCCACTGTATATAATGAGGGAACAAACCCCACATTCGCTAGCATTGATTATGATATCTACTTGGGTAATTAAACATCAATAAGCAACCAAATTCAGACAACACCAGAACTCCATAGCAGATAAAGCAGTTACAAAACATCTGTTAGTGGGTAAAATAATCTTCAGCATGCATTCTACTAGCCCAATGGGTTCTTTGCAAGGCCAAAAGTCATTCTGAGAAATAAATATGCTATATTATATAAACTAGAATTTCTCTTTGCCAGTTTTCAATTTAGCTAATCTGGATCAAAGAATATCTAAAGAGATTCTCAGTCAACCATGTCATGGTTGTCCCAAAGGGGCTTTTACAAAAGGCAACTGGACTTTGAAGACATTTTGCTTCTCATCGGAATTGAAGAAGCCTCTTGGATGAGAAGTGAAACTTCTTCAAAGAGAAATAAAGTCCAGTTGCCTTTTGAAAATGCACCTTTGGGTCAAATAATTTTTCATTAAAGGTTCTGTGAGCCCAAAGGGAAATGTCTGAGGCCATAATGGCTCTCTATTGCCTTCTCCTGTCTTGTCCCAAAGGTGCTTTCTTCAAGAGGCAACTGGTTTTTCTTTGAACATGCTTTGCTTCTCATCCAAGAAGCTTCTTCACTTTACTATTCTATATAGTAGCTGAACAGATTTTGTTTTCCTGGGCTCCAAGATCACCGCAAGACCACAGCCAAGAAATTAAAAAACACTTGCTCCTGGGGAGGAAAGCTATGGCAAAGCTAGACAGCATACTAAAAAGCAGAGACATCACCCTGCAAACAAAAGTGTGTATAGTCAAGGCTGTGGTTTTCCCAGTTGCAATGTATGGCTCTGAAAGTTGAACCATAAGGAAGGCTGAGTGCCAAAGAATTGGGGCCTTTGAACTCTGGTGCTGGAGAAGACTCCTGCAAGTCCCTTGGACTGCAAGGCGATCCAAGCGGTCAGTCCTAGAGGAGATCAATCCTGACTGCTCTTTAGAAGGCCAGATCCTGAAGAGGAAACTCAAATACTTTGGCCACCTAATAAGAAGGAAGGACTCACTGGAGAAGAGCCTAATGCTGGGAAAGATTGAAGAAGAAGGAGATGTCAGAGAATGAGGTGGCTGGATGGAGTCACTGAAGCAGTAGGCATGAGCTTAAATGGACTCCAGAGGATGGTAGAGGAAAGGAAGGCCTGGAGGAACATTGTCCATGGGGTTGCGATGGGTTGGAGATGACTTTGCGACTAACAACAATTAATAATAACTGAAGAAGCTTGTTGTATGAGAAGCAAAACGTCTTCAAAGAAAAAGAAAAACCAGAAAGTCCAGTTGCCTCTTGGAAAAAAGCATCTTTGAGACAACCATGACCTGGATGCCTGAGAATCTCCATAGACATCTCCTGTCTTGTAAAAAAAAAAAAAAAAAAAGTGTTTCCCTGAAAACAAGACCCTGTCTTATATTTTTTTGAACCCTGAAATAAGCGCTTGGCCTTATTGCCATGTGTTCAAAAGCCCGATTGGCTTATTATCAGGCGATGTCTTATTTTGGGGAAAACAGGGTAGGTAGGTAGGTAGGTAGGCAGGCAGGCAGGCAGGCAGGCAGGCAGGCAGGCAGGCAGGTAGATGATAGATAGATAGATAGATAGATAGATAGATAGATAGATAGATAGATAGATAGATAGATACTGTGTTTCCTTGAAAATAAGACCCTGTCTTATATATTTTTGAACCCTGAAATAAGTGCTTGACCTTATTGCCATGAGTTCAAAAGCCTGATTGGGCTTATTATCAGGGGATGTTATTTTGGGGGAAACAGGGTAGGTAGGTAGGTAGGTAGGTAGGTAGGTAGGTAGATGATAGACAGATAGATAGATACCGTGTTTCCTTGAAAATAAGACCCTGTCTTATATATTTTTGAACCCTGAAATAAGTGCTTGGCCTTATTGCCATGCGCTCAAAAGCCCGATTGGGCTTATTATCAGGGGATGTCTTATTTTGGGGGAAAACAGGATAGATAGATAGATAGATAGATAGATAGATAGATAGATAGATGATAGACAGATAGATAGATACCGTGTTTCCTCGAAAATAAGACCCTGTCTTATATTTTTTTGAACCCTGAAATAAGCGCTTGGCCTTATTGCCATGAGCTCAAAAGCCCGATTGGGCTTCTTATCAGGGGATGTCTTATTTTGGGGAAAACAGGGTAGGTAGGTAGGTAGGTAGGTAGGTAGGTAGGTAGATGATAGACAGATAGATAGATAGATACCGTGTTTCCTCGAAAATAAGACCCTGTCTTATATATTTTTGAACCCTGAAATAAGCGCTTGGCCTTATTGCCATGTGCTCAAAAGCCCGATTGGGCTTATTATCAGGGGATGTCTTATTTTGGGGGAAAACAGGATAGATAGATAGATAGATAGATAGATAGATAGATAGATAGATAGATGATAGACAGATAGATAGATACCGTGTTTCCTCGAAAATAAGACCCTGTCTTATATATTTTTGAACCCTGAAATAAGCGCTTGGCCTTATTGCCATGAGCTCAAAAGCCCGATTGGGCTTCTTATCAGGGGATGTCTTATTTTGGGGAAAACAGGGTAGGTAGGT